>NC_091064.1:67064107-67766938 GCF_000393655.2 Nicotiana sylvestris | reverse complement strand
TCAAAAAGAGTCTACTGTGGTTGAGGAAAATAGAATAGTGAAACAACAAATGACCGAAATGTGTCAAGCATAGGCCAATGACCAAGGACAACCTTTTCCTATTCATGGTTTCCCAGAGTTCACATTCATCTCGACTACTACTATTCCGGTATCATTGTCTGATCAATCTTATCCACTTGGGTTCAATCTTTGTCCCAACTATACGACTATAACTCGAACTTCTGTTGCGCGCTCCCAAAGTGTGCCATTAACAACCAATCAGACAACCACTACTGTTGTGCCCATCTTCACCATCCCACAGTCGATGGTGGTGCAGAGGAAAACCCATGAGTTACAATTTGCTATCCAACAAGAACAATACCACTCTCTTGAGCACCACTCGTACCTATTTGATCTTCCTGCAAAGATTGAGAAGCCTGCCCGAAAGATGGCACAAGAAGAAAGGACCCAAAGAATGAAAAACTTAGAACAATAGTTGAAAAATATGCAAGGGTTGGCAGATCAGAAGAGTATTGCCTTCAAGGATCTATATATGTTCCCCGATGTTCGTTTGCCACTTGGTTTCAAGACTCCCAAATTTGGAAAGTATGATGGACATGGAGACCCCATAGCCCACCTGAAAAGGTATTGCAATCAACTAAGTGGTGCGGGAGGAAATGAAGAATTACTAATGACTTATTTTGGGGAAAGCCTTACGGGGATAGCCTCTGGATGATTTACTGATCAAGACACCTCTCGCTGGCATGTCGGGGATGACATGGCACGTGGGATGACATGGCCCGGGCCTTTGTCAAATAGTTCCAATACAACATGGACATTGCCCCGGAACGTAATTCCCTTTCAAATATGAAGAGGAAACCAACTGAAAGTTTTAGGGAATACGCCATTAAATGGAGATAGCAAACAGCTAGAGTTAAGCCACCTATAGATGACCACGAGCTAATAACTGTCTTCCTTCAGGCTCAAGAGCCAGATAATTTTCAAAACATGATGTTCGCAGTGGGCAAATCCTTCTAGGAAGCAATCAAAATGGGGGGGAATGGTTGAGAACGGCCTTAAGACGGGCAGAATTATGAGTTAAGCAGTTCTAAAAGCCATAACTCAGGTTGTCTAGATTGAATCCGTTAATTTTAGTGACATGAATGAGAAGGATGAAGAAACCATGATGACATCAGGGTCGAGAAGAGGTCCTAGGAGAGCATCTCGAAGGTATGACCAGCCTCATCTGGTTTCCGATGATGCTCCTGAGCACTATTATCCACCTCAGAACCCATAATACTTTGTTGTTGCACCTCAGTATGTTGTCCAGCCATCAAAACACCCCAGAAGGCGAGCACGAGCATCATAAAATCTCCACCAGCCTCCACAAAATTTTCAAATGCCCTATAACCCACATCCAAGCTTGGGGTATAGAGGGGAACAAAGGTTGAAAGATAATTTTATACCAATAGAAATCATATGCAAGCTTGTTTGAGAAATTAAAGTATTATGACATGATTGCACCAATTCCTCCAAATTATGTGGACCCACATGAATCTTTGACCTTTCTAGAAGGTGTGAATATCATTCCAATGCTAGGGGCACAATGTTGAAAGCTGCCAGGATTTAAAAAGAGAAATAGAAAGGATGATCCAGGAAAAATTGATTATGATTGAAGAAGGCCTTGGTGATTCTGATGAGCAAATTTATGGCTAAATGTCAAGCTTAGCAATTGAAAAGTCATTCCCTCCTCACTAGGAAGGAATCTTGGTAGCTTGTTTTGATGTTTTTCTATTCTTTGGGTTATTTTAGGGTTGTGACCCAGATTTTATTTGTTTTATTGAGTCAAACCCTTCTATCTATCTATTTTGTTTGTGTAAGTCCTGTCTGTTTGTTTTGTTGCTATTTTCCTTATCTGGTTTATTTTAGGGTTGTAACTCGGATTTTAGGTTGTTTGTCTTGTTGTCAAACCCTCCCATCCTTTAGTCAATGAAATACAGTTTGTCTTTTTTGTGTCATTCTGCGCTTAGTACTTTTCTCGCTAGTTTTAGTGACATGACATGCATGCAAAATTTTTGGCAAGATCTTAGAAAACCAATTTAGCTCGAACTAGATAACTGAGAACCAAACACTTTTGAGGACGAAAAAGAGTTGAAATACCTTGGAATTAAGCCCGAGTAAAATTCAAGTGGAACTAGAATAGTCATACCCGTGGAAGTTAAGGATCTTTACCTTCAAAATTATTGTGAAGATCAGATTTGAGAATGTTGAATCATTTGAAGTTCGATGGAAAGTTTGACATTAAGAGATAGAAAGTGTTTTTTGACCACGACACACCAAGAAGACAGACATGTTCATCAATGTTGTGATCACGAAAGGATACTATGTTTAGCATTCTCGAGGCTGGGAGGCCCTTTTTCTGCTACCTAAACACTTTATACCCTTCGTTACCCTTTTGAGTCTATGTTATTTTCTTTAACCACCATCTTTTGGAATCAAGTTTAGAGTTAAAAGTCCAAAAAATGATGCTTCCATAGTACAAACTGGGGCAATTCTTAGAAAGTTCAAGTGAAAAAAGAAAATAAGAAGAAAAAAATAATCAAAGGTCCATTCTGCCAGAAAATAAAAGAAGGGGCAACTTGTTTTGAAAAAAAGAAAGAAAAAAAGATAAAGAAACACAAAGAATGATAAAAATGGTTAGGTCAGATGTTTGAACTATGTTTGACCTGATTCCTTTAAAAAAGGATACGTAGGCAGCCTCACCCTGGATTCGGTCCAACCAAAAAAAAATCCAGTATCTAAAACTAGGGCATGAGTTTGTTTTAGTTTTTGAAAGTATCGATTCCAAGAGTTGTAAGTGTACAATCTATCATATTGAGTCTGCTTTGAGTCTTCATGTCATTCTTTCTTTCCAACTCTATCCAAAAACCTTTCAAATAGAGACCTCCTGATCAGCCTTCAAGAATGCCAAGAGACGCATGCAATGAGCAACAGTTGCCACACGACATAGAACACTTTCAAGTTGCTCACAAAAAAAAGGAAAAAAGAAAAAATGAGAGAGTCTTACTAGTGAAAACCCTTACGGGCACTGTAAGGCGATAATAAGTAAAGATAATAAATGAGAGAGACTTGTTGGTGAAAATTCATCGGGGTACCACTAGTCGAAAGTGAGTCGTGAAGCTGATGCAAAGGATTGGCACGAACAAGCCCAACTTCAAAGGCCATAGGATGGTGAAAGGAAAGATTAGATCAGTTTGATAGATCAGGTCGTTGATTCCAAAATGCATGTCATGATCATTAAAGCTAGTTATTGACCCAAAAACAATTCCTTTTATCCTTCCCGGCAGGGGTATTTCTTCTTAATATTGTTTCTTTGCATCATTGTGTCCTCACTCTGAGTCCGTCCTTGTTAAAATAAGTAAAAAAAAGATTTCAAAATCTGCTACCAGCTTTTCAGTTGCACAAAGTAAATTTGGCCAATACACTCAGGTGTTACAGTCAACATGCCTTAAGGATTCATGCAAAAACTTCCCCCCCCCAAAGACCCTTGTCTGCCTACTTGGCTAAAGCAAGCAAAGATAACCTATGTAATACTGAACAGAGACTATGAAGTGTGCACATCTTGCAAAAGGCGCATACCCAGTTGCGACTCTCTCTGACAAACAAATTGCTCAAAAAGCAATAAGCAATTCAAGATATCAAAAAAGGTCACTAATAACTAGGGATTCTAGTCTAGTTTATGCTTCTTTTTTGCTTGAGTTTTGGACTAAAATGTGTACAAGTATTCCCCAAAATCTAAATTGTTGTGCTTGCTTGCAGTGTTTGGTCAAAAAGGGACAAGGATGTCATAACCAGCACAAAAAAAAGAGTGAAACCAGCACAAGTTCAAAACCAAATCAAAGCAGCGCTATAGCATAAAATCCACCGCAGCCGCAAAAGACTCACCGCGACCGCGGTTCGTGGTGGCAAAGATTCAGAGAGTTGGCATTTTTAGAATTCAAGCTACCGTGGTCCGCAGTGATTTTGTGTGACCGCGGTACCTCCACCGTGACAACGGTCAGTATACTGCGGTCTGCGATGGAGGAGTTCAGAGAGCCTGGAGTTTGAGCAAAAGCTGAAGACCACGGTCCACGGTTGATTTACCGCGGCCGCAGTAGCCTCACCGCTGCAGTGATCCATTTTCCGCTATCAACGGTACCTCCGTCAGGGGCATTTTTATCCGAAAAATTTAGCTGTGTATAAATACTTTCTTTTCAGATTTTTAGGGCACCTCATCAGTAGGGAGCACGTGAACAACGACTTTTTCCCATTTTGAGTAATTTTGTAGCTAGTTTAGCAATTAATCTTAGTATCTTATCTTGTAATTACAATTTATGGATTATTCTTCATTTCAATCTATGATTTCTTCTTCAATTATGAGTAGCTAAACCCAATAGCTAGGGTTGTAGCTCAACCCTAGTGTGGATATTTAATGAGTCTTTTATTTTAGGGCTTAGATGTTTATGAGTTATTGTTATTTGGCCTGATTTATGCTTTCTATGTTGAATTAGTGGTTGCAAATACTAATTTGTGCCTTTTTAACTTAGGCTCTTCTTGAGAAAGAGAGACTAAGTCTAGTAATTTCAGGCCAACAAGGAATTGGGGTGTATTCAAGAGATTGATAGCCCCAATTAAAGGGTTAAACCTAGTGATAGTAATACCCGACTTGAGCCAACATTGCTTGCACAAATTGAACACCCAATTGGGCTTGAGAAAGCCAATTAGGGCAAGGTCACTCTTACTACCGAGAGATGTAGAGTGAGTAGCTTCGTGCATTGGCTATATCATGAACCCAACTATAACAATATTGCCCTAAGTTCTCCCGTTAGATACTCACCTAGGAGTAGGTCACTTCTCTAGTGCCTCTTTACCCATTTAGAAAATTTTACAACCATATCTACTTAGCTTACTTCCGCACATCATTCGTATAAAATTAGAAGTAACAAACAAACAAACAAACATGATTGGAAGTGTAATCAAGAGCACTACACACTGCTAGATTAGATAGAAATCCAACTCCAAACATTGTATTAGCTCCCTATGGATTCGATCCCGACCTTCTCGGGTAAAAGCTGCATCGACCGCTCTTGCCACTCTGTAGTGGTGTAGGGTTGGATCCGATCATTTTTTGGCACCGTTACCGGGGAGCTAACAATTTTGGCTATCTATCTAAATAGTTTTGTGTCTTGTTTTTCTTTCCTTCTGTGGTACTAACTTGTGTGTGTTGCCAATCTAGGTACAAAATGGGGAACAATAACAATGACCCTCTTGGAAATGCTATTTTGGGGGAGGAGGTAGATGACAATACTGATGAAGAGGTACCCTTAGTGCCTCAAGCCCAAAGGAGAGGCCGCCAGGCCAATGATAATGTTCTAGACCCTCCCCGCCACCTCCAAGAGTGGCTCCTCAGGTGCTTCCAAACCAATGATATGCTAGTGCAATTTTCCCACCTTGGATCCGGGCGGGCAATTTTTAAATTAAAAATGTGATGTTGACTTTGTTGGAGCAGCGAGGGTATTTCACAGGTGCTCCTTATCAGAATGCTTGCAAACATCTTAAAGGCTTTGTGGATACTTGTTGGGGAAGCAAGCAAACAAATGTGTCAGAGGATGCACTTCGGTTGAGATTGTTCCCTTTTTCACTTTGAAGGAAAGCTTTGGACTGGCTTGAAAGGCTTCCCAACCATTCCATCACTACTTGGGATGAGTTGGCGGACAAGTTTATAGCAAAGTTTTTCTCGCCGGGGCATATGACAACTTTGAGAGATGAGATTTTGGCCTTCAAACAGGAACCTAATGAACCACTTCATGAGATTTGGGAGAGATATCAGACAATGGTGAAAGAATGTCCGAACAATGACATGACCGAAGCAGTGATTCAACAGACATTTTACCGTGGCATTAACACTACCAATCAGTGTGCAGTGAACCAGCTAGTAGGGGAAATTTTATGAACACACCTTATGATCAAGCGTGTGAGATATTGGATGAGATGGCAGATACTTCCTCAGCTTGGCAAAGTCAAGCCAATGTGCCACAGGGTGACCCCACTGTCATCCACTTGCACAAAGAGCTCCATGATCATGTCCAGGCAATAGCAGAGTTAACTACCACAATGAACCAGTTAACGAAAGCTCAATTGCAACAAGTTCAATCTTCTAGACAAGTAAATGTTGTGGAAGGTGTCAACATGTTGGTCAACAAGAGGTAACAAAGAGATCAATAAGGTCAAGGTAGTCCGGATCAATATGACCAAGGTAATGGTGGTTTCAATCAAGATGAGGGCTATGATGAGCAAAATGAAGAAGTGCAATATGTAAACAATTACCAAAAACAAAGGGGCAATGCTCCTAATCAACAACAACAATGGAGATCCCAACGAAATTGGGGGAATCAAAACCAACAAGGTAATAACAACTGGGGGAACAACAATCAAAATTGGGGCAACCAGAACAATCAGGGAAACTGGAGTGGCAACAACAATAATTGGGGAGGAAACAACAACCAAAGGGGTTGGAACAATCGCAATCAAGGGAATCGGGGGCAAGGCTTTCAAAGACCTCCGATGTATCAACAACCAAACAACCCACCTCCATTTCCGTCCCAAGGTCCTAGCTCGTAAAATAATGAGATGGGAAGGATCGAGATGATGTTTGAACAAATGATGAAGAAGAACGCCGACTCCGATGCCCAGTTGGCATCCCACAATACTTCAATCTGGAATTTGGAGATTCAACTTGGCCAGATTTTACAGTCTTTGAATACTCGCCCTAAGGGAGCTCTAGCTACTGATACAGTAGTAAACTCGAAGGGTGGGAACAACACCAGTTATGCAATGGCAGTGATTACTAGAAGTGGTCGAGGTGGTGATGTAAATACCTCCAAGCAAAAGGAAATTGTGAGTGATGAGATTCAAGTGCAAGATGATGATGTTCCTCTAGTTGATGAGCACGTGAGAGAAGAGAATGTGAATGCATAAGTGAGGATTGATGTTCATGATGATGAGGTGGATACCCAAGATGATGTGAACCTGTATAGGGAACATGTTATAGACATACCGAAAATGGTAGTACCCAAGTCTAAGGCTCCCTTGCCAAGGCCTCCTCCACCTTACCCTCAGAGGCTTGCAAAGCAAAAGAATGAGAACCAATTTAGAAAATTTATTGACATGATGAAGAGCTTATCAATCAATGTTCCTTTGGTGGAAGATCTTGAGCAAATATCGGGTTACGCCAAGTTCATGAAAGACTTGGTGACTAAGAAGAGATCCATGGACTGTGAGACCATCAAGATGACTCACCAAGTAAGTGCAATTGTGCACTCGGTGGCTCCAAAGCTTGAATATCCCGGCGCTTTCACCATCCTGTTTACCATTGGGAGCGCTAATTTTGCAAAGGCATTGTGTGATTTGGGTGCAGGTATCAATTTTGATGCCTTACTCCATGTTCAAAACTTTGGGTATTAGGCAACCGAGGGCTACTTCAATGAGGTTGCAAATGGCGGATAGAACTATGAAGATGCCGCTTGGAATTGTAGATGATGTTCTTGTTCGGGTGGACAAGTTCATTTTGCCTGCTGATTTTGTGATCTTGGATTGTGAGGTTGATTATGAGGTTCCGATCATATTGGGAAGACCTTTCCTTGCAACTGGGAAGGCCTTAGTTGATGTGGAAGCAGGGGAACTCACCTTCCGGGTGGGTGATGAAAAAGTGGTCTTTCATGTGTGCAAGTCAATGAAGTAGCCCAATAGTACTGAAGTGTGCTCTTTTGTGGATCTTGTTACAGTAGTGATAGTTGATGATACTAGTGCAATTATCAATGTGGATGACCCTCTAGAAGCGGTGTCGTTGAATCCTGATGTAAATGAGGATGAAGGCCGGGTGGAGTGTGTCAATGCTTTACATGGAATGGGCTCTTACTCTTATGAGCCTCAGAAGCTCTCTTTGGATCTTGAGAATAGGAAGACCCCACCAACAAAGCCCTCAATCGAGGAACCTCCCGTGTTGGAGTTGAAGCCGTTGCCTCCACACCTCAGGTATGAATTCTTAGGCCCTAGTTCAACTTTACCAGTTATTCTTTCCTCTTGTCTTACTAATATACAGGTAGATGCCACATTAGTGGTGCTCCAAAAATGGAAAAAGGCAATTGGATGGACTTTAGCTGATATCCGGGGGATAAGCCCCGCCTTTTGCATGCACAAGATTATTCTTGAGGAAGATGCCAAGCCCTCTGTGGAACATCAGAGGAGGTTAAACGAGGCTATGCAAGAAGTTGCGAAAAAGGAGGTGATCAAGTGGTTGGATGCCGGGGTTGTGTACCCCATCTCAGATAGTTCTTGGACTTCGCCGGTGCAATGTGTACCGAAGAAGGATGGTATGACCGTGGTTACCAATGCACAAAATGAGTTGATTCCCACTAGGACTATATATTACTGGATGAAGGGTGTGCATGGACTACCACAAGCTGAATAAAGTGACCCGCAAGGATCACCTTCCATTTACTTTTCTTGACCAGATGCTAGATAGACTTGTTGGGCGTGCCTTCTACCGTTTCTTGGATGGGTATTCTGGGTACAACCAGATTTTGATTACTCCGGAAGATCAGGAGAAAACCACTTCACGTGTCTGTATGGTACCTTTGCCTTTTCTAGGATGCCATTCGGGTTGTGTAATGCACCGGCCACATTCTAGCGGTGTATGATGGCCATATTTACCGACATGGTAGAGGACATTTTGTAGGAGTTCATGGACGACTTCAGTGTTGTGGGTGACTCATTTGATGAATGTTTGAAGAATCTTGACAAGGTGTTGGCCCGGTGTGAAGAGACCAATCTTGTGCTTAACTGGGAAAAATGCCACTTTATGGTCAAGAAAGGCATTTTCCTCGGCCATAAGATCTCAAAGAAAGGCATAGAGGTGGACAAGGCTAAAATTGAAGTGATCTCAAAGCTTCCTCCCCCTACTTCAGTTAAGGGGGTTAGAAGTTTCCTTGGGCATGCGGGGTTCTACCGAAGATTCATCAAAGACTTTTCTAAGATATGAATCTCTTGTGCAAGTTATTGGAAAAAGATGTCACGTTCGTGTTCAATGAAGAATGTATGAAAGCTTTTGAACACCTCAAGTACAAATTGACAACCACTCCCATTATTACCGCACCCAATTGGAGCTTACCTTTTGAACTCATGTGTGACGCAAGCGATGTTGTGGTAGGAGCGATTTTGGGTCAAAAAGTGAATAAGATATTTCACCCGGTGTATTACGCAAATAAAATAATGAATGATGCTCAAGTGAATTACATGGTGACGGAAAAAGGGTTTTTGGCTATTGTGTTTGCAATGGATAAGTTTAGGCCTTATCTCATGGGTTCCAAGGTAATAGTTCATACCGACCATGTCGCACTCCGCTACTTAATGACGAAGAAGGATTCCAATGCTCGGTTGATGAGATGGGTCTTATTATTTCAAGAGTTTAATTTGGAGACTATGGACCGAAAAAGGTGTGAAAACCAAGTGGCGGACCACTTGTCCCGCTTAGAGGAGGAGGGGAGGCCCCGTGATGGCCTCGAGATTAATGATTCATTTCCCGATGAGCAACTTATTTCTGTGTGTATGAATAGTATGCCTTGGTTTGCCAATTTCCTTGTAACCGATATTGTTCCGTATGAGCTCTCTTCTAACCAAAGGAAGAAGCTTAAACAGGATAGCTTGGACTACTACTGGGATGAGCCGTACTTGTTCAAAATCTGTAATGATGGTGTGATTTGGAGATGCGTTCCGGATGAGGAGCAATTGAGTATTCTAGATGCTTGTCATTCCTCTCCCTATGGTGGTCATCATGGTGGGGCGAGGATAGCTTTAAAGGTGGTGAGTTTTGGGTTTTATTGGCCCACATTGTACAAGGATGCAAGTGAACTAGTGAAGAGATGTGATGAATGTCAAAGAGCAGGTGGAATTTCAAAGAAGGATGAGATACCTCTCACCACTATTCTTGAGGTTGACATATTTGATGTATGGGGCATTGATTTCATAGGTCCGTTGTAAGCTCTTGTGGAAACACATTTATTCTTGTGGCCGTTGATTATATTTCAAAGTGGGTTGAGGCCGTGGCTTTACCTAATAATGAGGCCCGGAGTGTTGTGGCCTTTCTTAAGAAGAGTATCTTTACTCGGTTTAGCACTCCTAGAGCAATGATTAGTGATGGAGGGTCTCATTTTTGCAATAAGGCATTTGACACTTTACAAGGTTTCTACCCCTTACCATCCTCAAGCTAGTGGGCAAGTTGAAGTCTCCAACCGGGAGATCAAGAGTATATTGTCAAAGATAGTCAATGCAAATAGGACCGATTGGTCAAAGAAATTGGATGATGCTCTTTGGGATTATAGGACTTCTTACAAGACTCTGATTGGTATGTCTCCGTACCGGTTGGTATTTAGGAAAGCTTGCCATCTATCGGTCGAGTTATAGCACAAGGCCATGTGGGCTTTGAGAAAGTTAAATCTTGAATGGGATGTGGCAGCAAATCTTTGGGTGGAGCACCTTAATGAGCTTGATGAGTTCTGGTTTCATGCCTACTCCAGTTCGTCCTTGTATAAGGACAAGATGAACTACCTTCATGACAAGTATGCTCATGGCAAAGAGTTCAAAGTGGGTGATTTGGTTTTCTTGTTCAATTCCCAGTTATGACTGTTTCAGGGTAAGCTTAAATCAAAATGGAGTGGACCTTTTGAGGTGGTGCTTATGACTCCGTTTGGTGATCTTGATTTGAAAAACAAAAATGGTGAGATCTTCAGAGTTAATGGTCACAGAGTCAAGCACTATCTTGGCAAGTTTGATGATAGCCACGAGGGGGCAATGATCTATCTCAATTGATTGATGGTAAATTGTGTCATGTCGCGATATTAAATCAGACGCTTCTTGGGAGGCAACCCATGTATTTTTCTTTGATTTTTTTCTTAGTGTAGGATTTGCTTTTGAACTAACTGGTTGTGAGATGTGTATAGGGATGTCTGATGAAGTACAGGACTAAGCTGGCAAAAATGTGTCACTCTCTGAAGTTTGGACCGCGGCCGTGCTCCATTTTTTGCGGTCTGCGATGGCTGTATCGTGGGGGCGGAATTTGATTGCGGTCCGCAGTGCTAAAAGGTCAAAAATGGAGGCTCTCTGAATATTTAACCGCTGTCGCGATGGATTTTTCACTAACCGTAGTGGGTTACTGCTGTCGTGAAACATTTTTCGCTGTCCGTGTTGGTCTCAAAGCAATAGCCGTTCAGAATTTCACAATCACGGTCCGCGGTGCATTTACCGCGACCGCGGTAGGTAAGAATTAGTGGCTCCTAGGGCTTGTCTATAAATAGGACCTCAGGCTCCCCTTTACATTTTTCGCCCTTTACACTCTCAATCACTATAAACTAGTGTTCACTCACGCACTAATTTGCACAACACAAGAACTGAACTTCATCTGTAATGCATCTCACTTCTGGTAATTCAAATCTATCCTTAGCCTTTAATTTTGTTTTTATTTTCTTTTAATTTGATAGTTATTACTTCTTCTTCTTCCTTTTTCTTTCAATTTTTAACTTAGGGTTCTATAATGTTAATTAGATTAGGTTTTAATTAGTCAGAACTGGTGATTAACTACCTAGTGGGTTGATAATATGTTGATTAATGCTAAAATACATGAAAAATTGGAAACCCTAGGTGCTGAGCCTAAATTTGACCTTTGCGGTCCGCGGTCACCTATCTTTTGAGAGATTTTCAAGTCTTGATAACCGCGGTCCACGGTGGCATTTTTCACGGTCCGCGGTGCAGTTACCGCGGCCGCGCTCCATTTTTTGCGGTCCACAGTGCCATTTAATCAGAGAGTGGGTAGTCTGAGTCCCACCTCTCCACGATCCGCGGTTGATTTTTCGCGGTCCACGATGCAGCCTTCGCGGTCGCAGTGCATGTTTTGTGGACCACCGTCTGTAGTTTTGCTTTACACTGTCAACTATTTTTTCTGACTGCTTCTTCTAGTCATTGCTCTAACAAGTTCACCTGACATACTTGCAGACGATGGTTAAATCCAGAGGATGTGGTGACAAACAAAAGGGTAGAGTAGAGTCCTCCCGGGGTAGGGGATGAGGGATGATTAAATTGACCCTAGCAGCTTAGAAAGCAATTGGGGAAACCAAAAAACTCATCAAAGCTGCAGATAGAGCTACTTCCCATTCTGAGGGAAGTGAGTATTTGCCCTTCCGGGAGGCATCTAAGTCTGATTCAGTGCCGGAGTATGTACCTGACTTCCCGGAGAGGAATCATTTGAGATATTTACCGACAACTCCGACCTCTCCTACTGCTCATGCTTCAGTTCAGATTTCTTCTGAGTCGTCTGAGAGCTCAACTGAGAGCAGTGATAGTGCAGCTTCAACCTCACCTACACCTTCATCACTGGGACAGGATGTAGATGCTGGGGCACTAGATGAAGAGGGAGAGGGTGTGCCCCAACCTGGGGGTGTGGAAAGAACTAGAAACCCTGAGGTGTGGCAAAAGCGGTTCGTCAGTGAGCTAGCTTATCACAAGTTCCGAGAATGGTGGCCTCTAAGGTCGCTTATTATTGAGCGCCAGTTCATAGAGAGGGATCTCCTGCCGCATAACCCCAACGTGAAACAACAATTCAATGAATAAGGGGGGGGGTGGGATTACTTCACCAGCGGGGTGTTAGAGGCAAACGGGCATTTAGTCAAAGAATTTTACGTTAATGCTTCCCACATCAAGAAGAATACCAAAGTGACTAAAGTACGGAATTTGAAAGTGAAGTTCGATGGGAAGACACTTAATGAGTACCTGGGCTTTCCTGAGGAAGATGAATCATTGTACTTGGAGAAATTGGCACTTGATAAGACAGCCCGTCCATGGTTAGCATCATATTTGGCTCTCCCGGGCACCACCCCAGCATGGTTGACATCAGGAGTTGCAATTTTGAGGAAAACTTTAAACTTTGAGGCGAAGGGGTGGGAGACTTTTGTATGCAGCAGGATGGACCCCACTACCCATGAAAACTCTATGCCGGTCTCCCGGGCGATATTAGTGGCTTCTATTCTGGCAGGATTCCCGATCAATATTGGGAATGTCATGTCCAGGGTGATCACTAGGGTGGTCAATGAGGGTGACATATCATACCCCTTCCCAAATTTCCTTACAATGTATTTGGAAGACCAGGATGTGGAGAAAAGGAACTTTGACGTGAAGGTGAAACCTAAGATACCCTTTTCCTGGTACAGCCTCAAGGTTGATGACAACCCTAAAGCCAATGATCCTAAAGGCAAAGCCACTACTTCTACTAGCCAGTCTGAAGAGCCAGTAGTAGTAGTCACTTCTTCTCAACCTCCACGGCCACACCAGAGATTGCCCCGGACCATCTACCTCTACTCCAGATATTCCATCCTCCTCAGCATACCCATTGACTGCCCACAGATTAAACCAAACACTCTCCAGTATCAACAACTGGATGCAAGCAACAACTTCTAAGTTGTCTGTACTTTCTAGTTCAGTAGCAGCGCAGTCAGTGCCCTCATAGCCACAAGTGCTAGCTTCGGTTGAGGAGACTCTCAAGGAGTTTCTGGAAAACCAGAAGAAGCTCTTTGATAACCAAAAGCTGATAATGGATGCTCTTGTTGAACAAGGGAAAACATTGAAGTAGCTGGGCAAATACACAAAGAAGTTGAAGCATACACGGGCATCGAATGAGTCGGTCAAAGAATTGAGTGGAGAAGTAGAGAAGATGAAGCCAGTTGATCATTTGCCTTTGGAGCTGCTATTGCATGATCAACCTCCAGCAGCTGAGATATAGTAGGTTCCAGAGTAGGAGCTTGAGAGAGCTCCAAAGAGGAGGAGGATGATCCCTCAGGTGGACGATGTTGAGATTGAGTTGGCAGAGATGGAGGGTGCTGTTTCTGACCAGCCACAGGCTCCCGGGATAGCTGATCCAGTTGCCTAGCCACAGGATCCCGTGCTACCACAGGACCCCCTCAGTCATAGGATCTCGTGCTACCACAGGACCCCATGTAGACGAAGGATCCATATGGAGTTTTCTTCACTCTCTATCTTTCTTTTTGAGCTTATTTTTGGTTAGTTAGCATTGAGGACAATGCTAGATTTCATTTGAGGGGGTGGCCCTACTTTGATTTTTGATTTGATAGTTGGACTATAATTATGAAACTAATTTCTTTCTTTATGCTTATTTTTCACTTTTGGTATGTAAATAACTTTACTTTTTATTTTACTTTTCGTTATTGATTCTAGTTTGGTCTGTATATAAAGTTACTCTCATGTATATATTTATTCCTTCTTATGTATATTCATCTGAACCCCCTTTGTACATATTCAGTTTACTTTCCGCATTTTACTTCATAGTTTCTTTTACAATTTCCTTAATAGTATAGCTTCTCATTTCATTTGATAGCTTCTTTTTCGATTCGTAGCTTCTTATTTTTCAAGTTTCAATGATCAATAAGCCTTTGGTTTTCTTAATGCCACGGTTCTTTCCAAAGGTGGAGTTTGTATGAATCGGGTGGCTCTTCCCGATGATGGATGGCATGACAACCTTCTTAAGGGTTTGAGTCTGTTTTTCTTTTCGTTTTTGTGTAAATAGTAGCTAGTAAGCAATGGTGCCTCAGGCAAAACTTCACTTGGGTCTAACACATTTACCTTTGACCTTATGGTTATAAACAAATTGTTGTGTATAGGATGGTGATAGTTGTGACCTTGAGACTCTTGTGTTGGCTAAACAATCATCGAGTGGTTTCTCAGAACCATTTGTGTTGCTCAAATCTTAGCTAAGGTTGTTGTGGGCCCCCGACTCTGTTTCTTTAGCAATCCGATAGCTTTTGTGGTGAGGTATTGTTTTGCAAGTCCAAGTCCCGTGCTAATGAGTCTAGAACTTGCCTTGAATGTTTGTCTAGGCGAAATATTAAGTGTAGCTCGACTTGAGAAGTGATTATAGGCTCTCCTTAATTCCAATTGAAACTTGAAAACATCCATAGCCTACCAATGATGTTATCCCTAGTGAACCCCGTCGAGCCTTAGCCCTTATTCTTTTAATAACCATGATACAAACCTTTATCCGTTCTAAAATGATCCTCTCTTGGCACCCTATATTTCCTTAGCACAAGGCAAAAGCATAAGTTTGGGGAGAGAGACGAGGAATGCAAAAGTGATAAAAGGTACAAAATGAAGAAAAGGAAAGGCAAAGAAAAGAAAAAGAAAGAAAAGCCAAAGATTCAAAAAGAAAATGAACAATGTAGAAGAAATGAAGGGATTAAACGAAAGCAAAAGATGCAAGGCATGGAAAGATTAGAAAGGAGAAAAAGAATTGAAATGAACAAGAAAGAGTGACAGTGTGTCTCTCTATCCCCTAAAAGAAGAAGTAAATGACTCAAAGAGTCGAGAAAATATGTGCCAAAATGAAGCAAATGAAGTGCTTAAGGAAAGATAAAACCTTCTTAGACCAATGCATCCTACCCTGAACCAAAAAGCCTCCATTACATTCCCACAAAAGCCATATATGATCTTGAGTTGGGTGAGCTTACATTAGTGGTGACTCACATAAGGGGCAAACTTATGGTACTTAGATCCGGACTTGTGACCTTCCTTTGAGAGAGATGAGTGTGTTTTCTATAATCCTCGTTTTGATTGCTACAATCTAAAAGTGAGGTTTACTTATGGGGAGTTGAGGAGTATGAGTTTGGGTTCCACAACGACCAATGTTACAGAATGAGTTTCCTTGATGAGTTGAGTCAATTCTTGATGCTTTTGTGTCGCATTATAGCCATGGTAAAAAGGTTGTGTATTGTTGATAATGCATTTGAGTTGAGGGTAATTGTTAGTCCTAATTGATTCTTGATGAAGTTACTTTAGAACAACTAAATTTTCCTTTCTTTTATCTTGAGGAGATGGGAATTACTTTATTTGCTTGAGGACAAGCAAAAGCTTAAGTTTGGGGGAGTTGATAACTAGGGATTCTAGTCTAGTTTATGCTCCTTTTTGCTTGAGTTTTGGACTAAAATGTGTACAAGTATTCCCCAAAATCTAACTTGTTGTGCTTGCTTGCAGTGTTTGGTAAAAAATGGACAAGGATGTCATAACCAGCTCAAAAAAAAAAGAGTGAAACACGCACAATTTCAAAACCAAGTCAAAGCAACGCTACAGCATAAAATTCACCGCAGCCGCAAAAGACTCACCGCGACAACGGTCTTTTTATCGCGGTCCGCGGTGGCAAGGATTCAGAGAGTTGGCATTTTTGGAATTCAAGCTACCGCGGTCCACGGTGATTTTGTGTGACCGCGGTGCCTCCAATGCGACAACGGTTAGTTTACTGTGGTCTGCGGCGGAGAAGTTCAGAGAGCCTGGAGTTTGAGCAAAAGCTGAAGACCGTGGTCCGCGGTTGATTTACCGCGGCCGCGGTTGATTTACCACGGCCGCGGTAGCCTCACCGCTACAGCGGTCCATTTTTCGCTGTCAGCGGTACCTCTGTTAGGGGCATTTTTTTCTGGAAAATTTAGCTGTGTATAAATACTTTCTTTTCAAATTTTTAGGGCATCTCATTAGTAGGGAGCACATGAACGACGACTTTTCCCATTTTGAGTAATTTTGTAGCTAGTTTAGCAATTAATCTTAGTATCTTATCTTGTAATTACAATTTATGGATTATTCTTCATCTCAATATATGATTTGTTCTTCAATTATGAGTCGCTAAATCCATTAGCTAGGGTTGTGGCTCAATGCTAGTGTGGGTATTTAATGAGTCTTTTATTTTAGGGCTTAGTTGTTTATGGGTGATTGTTATTTGGCCTGATTTATGCTTTCTATGTTGAAATAGTGGTTGCAAACACTAATTTGTGCCTTTTTTACTTAGGTTCTTCTTGAGAAAGAGAGACTAAGTCTAGGAATTTCAAGCCAACAAAGAATTAGGGTATATTCAAGAGATTGATAGCCCCAATTAAAGGGTTAAACCTAGAGATAGTAATACCCGACTTGAGCCAACATTGCTTGCACAAATTGAACACCCAATTGGGCTTGAGAAAGCTAATTAGGGCAAGGTCACTCTTACTACCGAGAGGTGTAGAGTGAGTAACTTCATGCATTGTCTATATCATGAATCCAAATATAACATTATTGCCCTAAGTTCTAGATCCCATTAGATACTCACCTAGGAGTAGGTCACTTCCCTAGTGCCTCTTTACCCATTTAGAAAACTCTACAACCATATCTACTTAGCTTACTTTCGCACATCATTAGTATAAAATTAGAAGTAACAAACAAAAAAACATGATTGGAAGTGTAATCAAGAGCACTACACACTACTAGATTAGATAAAAATCCAACTCCAAACATTGTATTAGCTCCATGTGGATTCGATCCCGACCATTTCGGGTAAAAGCTGCATCGACCTCTCTTGCCACTCTATAGTGGTGTAGGGTTGGACTCAATCAGTCACCTAAGCAAAGATCTCCAATTGGGATAAGACTGAATGAGCCATAAATACAAATGGTACTGGGTGTGAAACAATCAGGGTTGATGCAGAGCAAAAGTCTCTTGAAACCAACTCAAACTGATTGAGCAAAAGTCAAGCTGCCCAAGACTCAAGGCCACAAACTGACCACCACTTTCAAAACTGAAAAAATTTTCTTTGTTTGAAAGAAGAAAAAAGTAGTGCAAGGAAAGTGGTTAAAAAAAAGACAAAAAGAAGAGAAGAGAAGAGCCAACAAAGGAAAGTTTCTCAAATCTTTGCCTTTATTTGTCTTGCTAGTGTGCATAAAATCTTGCCACTACTCTTCATATTTTTTCCTCCTAGGGTAATATATACTAGTCTGATGGATTTTCCTTCCAATAAAAATCTTAGTCTGATGAGTCATTCTCCTAAGGTAAAAAGCCCTAGTCTGATGAATTTTCTCCTAGGATAAAAATCTTAGTCTTATGAATTTTTCTCCTATGACAAGAAACCCTAGTCTAATGAACTTTTTCCTAGGATAGAATCTTAGTCTGATAATTTTTCTCCTAAGATAAGAAAACCTAGTCGGATGAATCTTTCTCCTAGGATAAAAATCTTAGTCTGATGAATCTTTCTCTTAGGATTGAAGTCTTAGTCTGATGAATTTTTCTCCTAAGATAAAGAAAACCTAGTCTGATGAATCTTTCTCCTAGGATAAACATCTTAGTCCGATGAATCTTTCTCCTAAGATAAAAAGCCCTAGTCTAATAAATTTTCTCTTAGGATAAAAATCTTAGTCTGATGAATTTTTCTCCTAAGATAAGAAACCCTAGTCTTATGAACTTTCTCCTAGGATAGAAATCTTAATCTGATGAGTTTTTCTCCTATGATAAGAAAACCTGGTCGAATAAATCTTTCTCCTAGAATAGAAATCTTAGTCTGATGAATCTTTCTCCTAGGATAGAAGTCTTAGTCTGATGAATTTCTCTCCTAAGATAAAGAAAATCCAGTCTGGTGAATCTTTCTCGTAGGATAAATGTCTTAATCTAATAAATCTTTCTCCTAAGATAAAAATCCCTAGTCTGATGAATTTTCTCCTAGGATAAAAATCTTAGTCTGATGAATTTTTTTCCTAAGATAAGAAACCCTAGTCTGATGAATTTTCTCCTAGGATAGAAATCTTAGTTTGATGAATTTTTCTCCTAAGATAAAAAAATCTAGTCGGATGAATCTTTCTCCTAGGATAGAAATCTTAGTCTGACGAATCTTTCTCCTAGGATATAAGTCTTAGTCTGATGAATTTTTCTCCTAAGATAAAGAAAACCTGGTCTGATGAATCTTTCTCCTAGGATAAACGTCTTAGTCTGATGAATCTTTCTCCTAAGATAAGAAAACCTAGTCTAATGAATCTTTCTCCTAGGATAAATGTCTTAGTCTGATGAATCTTTCTCCTAGAATAAACGTTTTAGTTTGATGAATCTGTCTTCTAGGATAAAGTCTTAGTCTGATGAATCTTTCTCCTAAGATAACATGATAGAAATCTTAGTATGATGAATTTTTCTCCTAAGATAAGAAAACCTTGTCGGATGAATCTTTCTACTAGGATAAACGTCTTAGTCTGATGAATCTTTCTCCTAGGATAAATGTCTTAGTCTGATGAATCTTTCTCCTAGGATAAACGTCTTAGTATGATGAATCATTCTCCTAAGATAACATGCTAACAACCTTAGTCTGATGAATCTTTCTTCTAAGATAAAAAATTAGAAAACCTAGTCTGATGAACTTTCTCCTAGGATAGACGTCTTAGTCTGATGAATCTTTCTCCTAAGATAATAATAATTATTAAAAAAATCTAGTTTGATGAATTTTCTCTAGGATAATTAATAAAAAAAAGTCTGGATATAAAAAAGAAAGGGTCAGTTTCAGTTTCCTTAAGTTGTTAATCTTAGTTTTTCTTTAGTTCAGGGGTCCCGCCTGAAAAATAAGGTCAGTTTTAGTTTCCTTAAGTCGTTAATCTTAGTTTACCTTTAGTTCAGGGGTGTCGCCCGGAGAATAGGATCAATTTTTAGTTTCTTTAAGTTGTTAGTCTTTAGCTTTTCTTAAAGTTCTGGGGTCCCGTATGGAGAATAGGGTCAATTGTTAGTTTCCTTAAGTTTTCAATCTCTGGTTTTTCGTTAGTTCAGGGGTCCCGCTTGGAGAATAGAATCAGGTTTTAGTTTTCTCAAGTTGTTAGTCTTTAATTTTTTTAAGTTCAGGGGTCCCGCTTGAAGAATATGGTCAATTGTTAATTTCCGTAAGTTTTCAGTCTTTAGTTTTTCTTAAAGTTCAGGGATCCCGCCTGGAGAATAAGGTCAATTTTTAGTTTAGTCAAGCTTAGTTTATAGTTTTCCTTAAGCTCAATCTCATAGGAGACGCACATCTTAGTCGAGTCTTTAGTTTTACTCTCATTATTGTATCTTTCATCAATAGCATAGGTGATTTACAATTTTGTCAATAACTCGCAAAATTTTCCTAGTGAAAACTGGGGCAGAAAAATTTCGTTCGCTTGTTTTTTTGGTATCTGAGCAGGTTTTACCTCGAGGCACAGGGTTCGAGATGACCAAAAGAAGAAGTCTCAATCCAGAAAAAAGAATAGAAAAAAAGAAGTGAACCTAAAATGCAGAAGTAGATGAAAGATGCGAACTGCTCAAGACATGACTGAAGTCACGAGCATTGCATTCGCCATTTTTATCAGAAGAGGCCGTAGAAGAATGAACTAGCACCTGCAGCTAGCAAGCATCAAGGTTCAAATCAAAAGTCTGTATGAAGAACCATTCAAGACTCAAGATCAAGCTTCAGAAGACTTATAGATATGAATCTTATAACTCATAGCTTGTTTAGTTTCTTTTTTATTTTTAATTTTGATGTAACAAACGGGACTGCGGACCGAAGCCTCGACCGAACCTCACTCGACTCTCTCATCCTCTCCACACACTCCATCACTTCATTCACTTCCTAACTACACGTGACCTGATTCCTTTATAGCCAAAGATATGTAGGCAGCTCAGATGCCAGGGCTCGCCACAATCTTTTGTCCATCTTTCTTTTCTTTTGAATAAGTGCCAGGTCAGAAATCAATTATGTTGTTTATTTGATTCTTTGCTCAAAAATACTTCGTGTTTCCAAGCAAAGAGGGACAGCTGTAAGCACGTAATTTTTGACCCGCATATTAGAATTATCGTTAGTATTTGTAGTATTTTTAATATTTATTTTAGTTTATAGATATTTTATCTGCAATTTTAGTTTTAAGATATGAAAGTGAAAACACAAAACAAATAGTTTCATTTTTTCTGTTTAATTCAGGTATTAGAAATTTTTAGAAAGATATTATTTTTATTATTATTTGAAAATACCAAAAATAATTTTGTTTTAACGGTTATTTTTATTTTAATAGTTTAGTTTACTTAAGTAGGACTAATTAATATTTTGGTAGTATCTTTATCTTTGTTTTTATGTAATAGGCAAGAGTTGATATTGGGTTGATATATTTTTGGCTAATTAGGCCAATTTTGAGTACAAATCTGGCCACCAAAGGCCCAAAGCGGACATCCCATTCCCCTTGGCCCATACTCCTTTACCCTACCACATAAAAGCCAATTCTTTCACACAAAAAAAAAAGAACCCTAGAGTAAAAGAAGGAAAAGTTGCGCAGTACCTTGAAGAAGAGAGAGAACGACAAAAGCACTTTGTTTCTGCATTTCAAGCTCCATAGAAAGAGCTGAAAAATCAACCATTAAAATAGCCCCTTAATCTCCATAGCGCTCCTACCCATAAGCATATTCTTTTGTCCCTTTTTCCCCATTAAACTACATATTCTTTTGCTTTGAATGTGCTCAATTCCAGCCTACAACTCAGCTAAATTCTAGCCTAGAATGCAACAAAGTAGGTGCCAAAATCACGGAACTCGGGAGTGCCTTACACCTTCTAGCGGGTTAACAGAATTTCTTACCCGGTCTTCTACATTAGCGGATCATAAATAAGAGTCAATTTCCTCAATTTGGGATTTTAAAAATAAACCAGTAACTTGGGACACCATAATAATTATCCCAAGTGGCGACTCTGAATGAATAAATAATCTTATTTCGGTTAATGTCACTTTAATTGGAAAAACTCCCTATCCCCTCAGAAAAAAGGAGGTGTGACACTTATACAGTAAGCCTTTGTGCCTTGTGCACTGCTGGAACCAGGTGCCTCTTGGGCCTGACTAAGTTGTCCCTCAAGAATAACATTTTGTGCCTTCAACTTCCTTATCTCTTCATTGGCAGCATTCTGAGCCTCAATCAATTGAGAGATAGTGGAATTGCTACCAACCCCCTCCTTTCGTATCAATTCACTCACACTCTTCTAAGGTGGTTTTGGAGAAGGTCTGCTTGCAAGTTCCCATTGTTGTTTTTCTCAAAGGGACTTTGAAGAAATTAAACACCTAGGTGAGCAAGAATCTGTATGGCAGGCCATGATTCTCATCATTAAAATCTGCTACTTTCTTCATATGTTCGATCATAAGACTAGGCAGATTGATTGTGGTGTAGGCATCTAGTGCTTCCATGAGGAATATGCATGCTTTTGACGTAATGAAGCGCCTTTCTACACGTGGAAGCAAGACATTGTTCACTATATCGAACAGAAGTTGATACACTGGAAGGAGAGCCTTCTTGTGCACCCGTTCCCCCTGCTGTACAATATTATCCTTCAGAATGGCACTTCTAAAATTTGGAGAACAGGTCCCCTCAATGGATAAGATCCTTTCAGTAGGCACTTCCAAAATGTCCCCCAAGACAGTTGCGTCCATCACAAAGTCTACTCCGTTCACCTTCATACAGATGTTATCGTCTTCCACTGTGTAAAACTCTGCGTAGAAGCTATGCACTTCTTCCTCATATACATTGGGACTCATTTATGAACAGGTGTGTCTACTTTTGAAACTCACATATGTCAACCAGTTGACGCATCCTTGTCATGTCAAGAATGGCAGGAGCAAAGGTTCTTCTCCACAGTACCCTCTGCTTCCTAAGGTTTGCTCTGCCTTCATCCTTGGACTTAGTCACTTTTGCCTTCTTGGAGGAACTAGGTTCCTCGGTATCACTAGCTTTCCACTTCACAGACTTTCTCACGCTTTTCCCTTTCTATGCAGATTTCCCAGACAATTTTTCACCAGATTCTTTAGACAACTTTTCACCCACAACATTTTCCATAGAGGGCTCTCTACTGGACTTAGAAACCACAGGTATCTTAGAGGACTTACGAAATAAGGAATCTGGTTCCTCATTTACTTCTTCAGTTTCAACATCAACCACAAGTGCTTGAGGCACCTCCTCATCATTCACAAACTTTCTCCCTTTTACCTGCCCGGCTGTAGATGCTATATTTGTCTTCGCCATCTGTGAGAGAACAAGAATAGAATGGTTCAATCATCAATAATAGAATGAAATCGCATGATAGAGAAATAAAGAAGTGAATATTTTCCTTCCTAAAACTCCATAGTCTCTAGAAGATAAGCATAGACGTCTTTGTACCGATCCTCCAGACTCTGCTAAGCTTGCTCATGACTAGTGAGACCTAAGCAACCTAGGGCTCTAATACCAATTTGTCACGACCCGGAATCCCAATAGTGGGATCATAATGGTACCTAACATCTACTTGCTAGGCAAGCCAACGTGAACAGAAAATTTACTGATTTTAACTATTTACGATAAGATAATAACAATGAAAATGATATAAGTTTAAAGCATAGTATGATAATACTAAATAGCGAGTCTAAACATAACCCAGAAACTAGTGTCTCGAGTACATGAACGTCTAGAGTGCTACAAATATGGTCTGAATAAAATACACTATTTTGAAACTCAGAAAAGAAAATAGTAAAGATAGGAGGGAATGGGACTTTAGGGCTGCGAACACTGTACGACTACCTCAAGTCACTATCAACAACTAGATCCGAGCAAAAAGCTACTGAACACTGTTAGGATCCACTCCGGTATCTGCACAAGAAGTGCAGAGTATAGTATGAGTACAACCAACCTCATGTACTATGTAAGTGACGAGTCTAACCTCGACGAAGTAGTGACGAGGCTAAAGTGAGCCACTTACAATAATCTATATGCAGTAATAATAATAATAATAATAATAATAACAGGGGCGCGCAACCTGATCCTACCATACACACAGAATACTACCTTATTTCATCATAGCATTATTTATCAATATTGAGTATCACATATACAATCCGTTGCGGCGCGCAACTCGATCCCGCCATATTATCATAATGAATATCATACTCCTTCCTTAATCTATCATATCATTATTTATCAATATCGAGTATTACGTATACAAACCATTGCGGTGCGCAACCTGATCCCACTGTATTATCATAATCAATATCATATTCTTTCCTTATTCCATCATTTCTCAATTCGTTGCTACGTGCAACCCGATCCACAAATAATTTCAATAAACATAAATAATCCAATAACCCAATTTATAAGAATTCCTACCATTAATGAATATGAGTGCAAGACAATAAAAGAACCACGTAATAATCAAGGAATGCCACAATCATCACAAAATAAAAGGACATGTAAAGCAGGTAACAATCAAGGTGTGCAAGTAAATAATTAAAGGCAACTAGCAAATAAGCATGGGATCATGGAAAGGACGAACAATTCAATACAAAAATAATTAAATGACTAATAGCAAATTACGGCATAGAAAGCAATTGAAGCATGTAACAATTAATGCTTGGAATAAGATAAATCATGAAATAACAAGAAACATGGAAACAAATATCTTAACGACGCATATACACTCGTTACGTTGCATATACGCCATTTTCCTCACATAATCCACATATCACATAATTCAAAGATTCCTAATTCCCTCAAGTCAAGTTAGATCCAATACTTACCTTGTTCCGCAATCAAATCAAAGTTCAACCAGGGCCTTTCCTCTCAAATTCATCTCCAAACCAATCGAATCTAAACAAACATTATTAAAATAATTCAAAATAAGCTTTAAAAACTACCCACAAATGAAAGAGGTTCAATTTAGATCATTTGTTAAAAAGTAAACAAAAGTCAACCCCGGGCCCCGCTTGGTCAGAGCCCTAGATTCGGACCAAAACCCAATTATCCATTAACTCTCTAGCCCAGTTATGTAATTTATTTGAAATCAACCTCAATTCGAGGTTTAAATCTCAAATTTTACAAAAATCCCTAATTATACGCAAATTCCTAATTTCTACCATGAAAATCTTAAATTTGATGTTGAAACTTCATGAAATGTAATGAGTAATTGAAAAGAAATGGATTAAAGTCACATACCAATGAATTTGGGAAGAAAACTCTCTTGAGAAATCGCCTCTAGGGTGTTTAGGGTTGAGAAATTGTGAGAAATGAGATAAGTCCCGCTTTTTCCCTCTTTTACCCAACTGTGAATGTCGCAATTGCAATGTCTTATTCACAATTGCGAACATCGCAAATGCGAGCCAAGGGTCACAAATGCGAACCCTGTCAAAGAAGAATAGAAGTTGCAAATGCGATATTTGGCTCGCAAATGCAAACTCCCAACCTTCGCAAATGCGAAGACAACTCAAGGACACACTGAGTTGCAAATGTGACTCTGACATCGCAATTGCGACTCTGAGATCGCAAATGCGATCTTTAACATTTCGCAAATGCGAACTATTCCTCGCAAATACGAGTTCACCCAGCCTAACCCCCTGCTCGCAAATACGATATCTTGATCGCAAAAGTGAGGCTGACATTTGCGAGCCAGACCTCGCAAATGCGAGATCTGCAGAGCATACCAGCAACAGAGAAATTACCAGCTATCTCCCAAGTCTAAAAATTAATCTGTAGCCTATCTGAAACTCACCCGAACCCCTCACAGAGTGGATTATATGGATTCAACTGAACTTATTGGTTTCAGCTCAAATTATATATTATATAAATACAAAAACAATTTAAAATGTTAATATATAAGAAGGTTACATTAATTCTGAACACACTTACTTCTAAAATTTGGATTCACTTATATCTTTTGAGTTTTCAGTTTTTATTTCTAAGATAGAATAGAAAAAGAGGATTGTGATATGTTGGTGATGAACGTAAAATAATAAAACCATGATAAATAAGACAGGATAAAATATGGTAACAATAAAGTATGCTAAATTTACATCCTTACAAAAAGATATGTTTTATGAGTGTCTCCAGACATTCATTTTAAACAAGCGTAGTCGTTGTTACTTTATTATATGGGGCCCCTTCTATTAAAAGTACAAAAATTTAGTTGTTTATTATATTTGTGAAGAATTTTGTATGATGATTATTAATGAACATGTCATTATAAAATTGTCTTATTGTGAATACATACAAATTAAGACATATCAAACAGATTTGCAAAAGATTATCATATGAATCATGAGTTTTGACCGTATTAGTTTCTAATTAATCATGATTCATTAGGATCTTCAGGTGGAGAAACTAAAATCTGGATTTCAAAAATAAGAACCCAACTCACCGGTGAAAATAGCGGCGGATTCATAATTTAGATGTATGGATATTGAATTTTATATATACTAGTATCTATGAACGTGCGTTGCACGTTAATAATGACATATAATGGTTTAAACATTTAAATTATCTAAAAGCCAAAAAATATTATTACATTAGCATAATACATGATTCAAAATAAAAGAATATCATTAGAACTTACACAAATGATCAATTTAGTCATGTTAGTTAGATAATTATGTATTATAATTTAAAAGTATTTGATGTGATGATGTCTTACCGAACACTTTTTTGTAAATGATGTTTTTTTTTGTATATGTTAATTTCTTTCTAATGCTTTGGTTGCTCTGCCGTAACCAGAATTCTTGTTGTCGGTATTGATATTCCTCTTGAAAGTGTAACATATAGTTGTTCGTGCAAGAAAATATATTGCAATAAATATAGTCTAATATTTAGGATGTTTGTCCTTGTGCTTTATTTATTATAATTGCAAAATATAAATATACCTAAAATTATTTTCACGCAAATTTAAAAGGATATTCTTTAATTTCGAAAGACGAAAGTTGAATTCAGGGATAAAAATATACTTAAAAGTACATTGACCAGTATCATAATTTTTCTATGTACTTGCTATTACATAAGCTATTCGGCGGATCTAAGCTTTTCAGTAGCACGACGGGCATATTTGTTTTCCAAAATCAATATATATGCAATGGAAGATCAATTTTAACTTAGTATATTATATATATGATGACACTTACGTATGTAAGAATTAATAAACTTGACAACAAACCTGTGTGGTAGAAGGCCATTTGGTATTAAAGTATTTAAATATTTTTCTTGGTAGTAATTGTTGGTATCATCTTCTGCTGAGTCAAAAACTGAAAAATATTTTATTTTTACCATAAAATTTCGCAATTAATCTTTTATTTAGTTGATAAATATATTCATTTATGCTAGCTAAGATAGCTTTTTAATTTCTATCATGCAATTTCCACAAATTGCGTTTTAATATAATGATAGAAATATTTCCCTTATAAATGCACTATTATTTCGAAATCATCTTTTATTAGATGCTCCCCTTCATTTCCGACACGAAGCAAGAAGTCACCAAATACTCGATCTGATCTTACTTTATATTTCTTGTCAGTTCAATTTTTTTCATTTGAGGCTATAAGTATAATTTTGGCAAACTAGTTTTTACAGTTTCTGCTTTCATCTATTTTGAAACTATTGGTAGTACTTGATAGAAATCCCCTTCCAAATCATTAATTTTTCACCAAACGGTTCGTTGATATTCAATATATCTCCAGAAATCTCGGGCAATTATTTTGCTCATTTGACACTTAGTCTCTTCATCCAATATTATCAATTTTGCTTTCCTTATAAATTTAGCAACATTGCTCTGCTTTGATATATTTGTGATGGTTATTTTAGTTGTTTGAAGAGGTATGTCAAATTTAAAGTGAGTGGCCTCGTAATAAAATCATTCCTAGTACACCATTTGTTATTATTGTTAATAGTATCGTGCCTTTTGATTGACATTTGCAAGTAATGCATGACATAGAGATATTATTTCGATTTCGTCGGAGGCATCTACAAAGGATAATCCCGCTATACCAGAGCCGATTCATTATAATGTAGTCTTGAAAGCTTGTTCTTGTTCAAGATTTAGGTTTGATTGTGCTTCAGTAGACAATTGTATGGCCATTTGATTCTCAATACTATACTAATTACTTTTTTAAGTTTGTGTTCTAATTTTTTTAATCTATAACACATTTTTTATGAAATAAATTTAAGTACCTTAAGATTTTTTTAATTTATAAAATAATTTTACTTATATGATGAATTTAATAAATAATTAAATTAGATTCTCTTACTAAATAATTAATTGAAAGATTTTATTGTTTGGTCTTAACATAAAAAATAATTTTTTTATTTTGATTAGATTCTTACTATTAGTTAAAGATTTAATCTTAATTATAAATTATCCACCATAAATTTTATTTTTAAAGAGTAAAAGGATAGATCTGACATTTCACTTTTAGATCTTTATATGTGCAGAATCATTGGTGATATTGACTCTTGCCAACCATTTTTCTTTCTCTTTCTCACACGTTTATATTCTTAAATATTTTCTTAGTTGTTGATATTACATGAAAAATCAATTAAAATATATTATTTGAGTAGGAAAACGTTCAAATATAATATAAAAATATAATACGAAGATATATTTTTTTTCTCAATTTCAACGCTTTATGCATTTCATTTAATAGCACTTTTATATTTTCTTGGTATTGGATGTTATGGAGTGGTAGTGTACTGCTAATGTTGATGATTCTTAGAAAATTAATTTAATATTGACATACTTTAAATAGGAATTTAATGGACAAAATTTTATTAATTTTAAAATCTTAAACATAAAAGGTCTTGCAGTCCAAAAAAAAGAGGTTATTTTATTATATCATTTAATTATGAGTTTTTCTATTTAATATTTAGGACCATTTTTCTCTATCAATATTGTATTCGTGCTTTTATAATAATATAGACTCTCTTTTTCTAAATAGATTAGGACAATATAATACATTTTCAAATTAAATTAGTAATAGGACATTACAATACTTTTCCAAATTAAATTAGTAATAGAAATTTTTAACGTGGAAGTAATTATACTAATAGGATTCCTAACATGTAGAATTATATCCTAAAACTAATAGGATTACAAGGCTAATATCTAGAATTCCAGTTATGTCCTTTTATTGTGAGTTATTATGCTTAATGTTATAAGGTTATTTTTGTAAACCGATATTGTATTCATGCTTTTATAATATATATATATATATATATATATATATATATATATATAGAATACATATATTGTAGGGGTGGCAATTGGGCGGGTTGGGTCAAAATGGGTCAGAATGGGTCAGATCACTAAAGGGGTCAAAACAAACCCAACCCTACATGGGTCAAGTCGGGTCAAATAACAGGTCATAGCCTAACCCGCGCGACTTTCCTCCTTTGTTTCTTCCTATTGAACTTATGATTTCAAATCTCTGCCAACATATGCAATTTTCTCAAATCTTTTTGTTTACTTGTTTGTCACAGCTCACATACAGTCATATCGAACAGGATAATTCAACAAAAATCCAACTCATTTAATACAATTTCAGTATCCTAAAACTTTCCTCCAAGATAAAACTTAAAACTAGAATTATAAATTGCCAAGTTAACCGCTAAAATAAAGTTGAATGCCAACACTAAAAAGCTATAGTTCAATTGCATCTTTTCATGCCTCCTGCACCACTTCCTCGTTTCCTCTATATTCTGCTTTGCCAATCGCCCAACTTCCTAGATTTTCTGTAAATTAGTCATATCCTCAAAATTTATTTTACGCAATAGCTCTGAATTCTCATATATATGGAAAATATGCTACTACCTAAAAATATCCTATAAGGCCTAAATAAACTTGAAAACCAAACAAGAAAAAAGAAGAAAGCATAATTAAGTAAAGTAGAAGATCAAAATAGTGCATCAGGTTGGAGTCACTTGCCATGAATTCAACATCTTGAAAATAAAACTTAATTAAGAACAGGTAAATATTTTCTAACTTTTTCACTACCTTGACAATCATATCTCTGCTATCAAAAATGGTAAATTTTCCGTTAGAAACCAAAATACGCATATTCAACATTTCATCGTTATGTAATTTTTCACCTTTACTGGCACATAATGAAGGGAAACATATTAAGCTTAGGAACTACTCATGTGCTGCAACCCCAGAGAAGAATAGGGAACTTGCGCAAAAATCTGGAAAACTAATAAATTCAAAATCATGAACGCTATCACGTCATTTTCGTTTAAGAAAGTATGACTCCAAGAAATCACGTAAAATCAGAATCAAATTCTACCTTTCACAATATAATTTAAGATCGAACAACACAAGACTCATAGAAGATCTTGATTTATCAGCACCTCTGCAACAATCTTCTCCACATCAATTGCAATATCTTCTTCATCAGAATCATCAGCTACTAAAAATAGACAAAAAGAATTGATAACTACAGAAAAGAGTAAGATACTTTGACCATGAGGAGAAGGGGCCTACAGATGGAAAAATGTGGGTTTTTAAGAAATGGAAAAGGAAAAAGTATGATTCTGAACATACCCACGCGCCTAAAGGGGTGTGAAAAATATGTTTTTTGTCATGTCAGCTTATTGTGTTTAATAGATACATATTGAGTGAAGTTAAATTATCCAGTAGGTACAAGACTTAATTGGAGTAGCTAAGTGAAAATATTGGACTAACTTTAAACAACAATATATGTATTCCGCGTTGAATTTAATACTAACTGTACTTATTTTTCACACACATAAAATAAGGTCATAGCTTGAAGTTGTGGATTTATGCATTCGTCCATCCCATTGTGTAGTAAGAACTGAATAATCAGAGGCCCTTTCATATTAAGCAATGAGGAAAAATTCTTTTTTATTTTTTTTTGTTTGGTGCGGGCGGGGTTTCACCACTTTGGCTTGAATCACTCTTTGTCAGGATATATTTCGTCCATGGGAAAAAAATAATAATAAAAATGATGCTAAATAGTTGAAGCTCATACTTCTGTTTGTGCACAATAAGCAGGAACAGTAAGGAAATATAGAACTAGGATAATGTACTATCTACACTTTCTTTATTAATCCATTCAAAAAGGAATAATCTATTTCTATATTTAAAAATAATTTTATTTATCCATTTTATCCTTAGTGAGAAGCTTTATAGTCACAAAAATATCCCCTATAAAGCTTTGGTAGAATACATCGACAGCCCCAACACGCGGAAAGTTTTAGTATAATATATTGGAGATTGGAACACCAGTGCTCCAATCTCCAGTATATATGCTGTACCGGTATATTATATTGGAACTCCAGTATATTATACTGGAGTATTTTGCCGGATATTGAATAGTATTTTCGTTCAAATTTATTTTTACATGAAAAGTGGCTAAATTTCGATTACTTTTGAAACTATGACTATTTTTGAATGACTACTTATAAATCTGGCTATTTTTGAATTTCTCCCAGAACAAAGTATTGGCAATGTTGCTCCTCAATTTGTAGATGGCAATGTTGTTATTCAATTGGAAAAGGAGGATGTGGATCGGGAAACTGAAAAATGGAAATGAGCCCTAATTGCTTATGTAATTGGGGATTGTCCAAGGTATAATGTCATGCGTAGATATGTAGATCTCAAGTGGATCAAAATAGCAAACTCAGATCTATTTATGCATGAGGAAGGGTATTTCATCATCAAATTCCAATCTATCGATGATATGCAGAAAATTCTATGTACAGGACCATACACTATTAATAATCGACCCATCATTTTGAAGCCTTGGACTGCAGATTTTGACTTCGATAAGGAGTTCCCTACTGATATACCAATATGGATTAAACTCCCAAAATTACTAATGAACTGTTGGGGAATTAATTCACTAAGTAGGATAGCAAGTGCTACAGGGATACCAATGTATGTAGGTGAGTGCACTGCCAAGCAAATACGTGTGTCATATGCTCGAATGCTTGTGGAAGTTAATGTGACAAAGCCATTGCCAGACCAAGTTGAAGTGAATGATCCTAGTGGCAGAGTGTTTCAACAGGCTGTATCATATGACTGGAAGCCAATGTTTTGTGAGAAATGTCAAGTTATTGGTCATGAATTGTCCAAAGATATAGAAAAAGAATAAAGAGCAACCAACTAAGCAAAGAGGGCACAAGAAAATAGTACAGAAATGGGTGACAAAAGAACAACAAAAAAAGCAGCATGATAGCACCAACAAAGGAGAAAACCAGGATGAAGGAACATAGGCTAGAAACAGAGAAGCAGATGGTAAACACATGCAAGGTGTTGAAATACAAGCAACTAATTTGGTGCAGGATCAACAACAAAGAGGGGGAAATGGTATCAGTACCCCTGACAAGGGAAAAGCAGTAGACAGGGTACCAGAACTCAATCTACAAGAGTTTCCAATATTATGTTCAGTGCCAACAAAGAATGTGTTTGAAGTGTTGAATAGAGGCCATGGGGAATCCAAATCAGCTCCTCCTGACAAAGGAGGTGGAACCAGTGATTAACATATAAATTGGCTTTTTGGAATGTAAGGGGTGCAAATAAAAAGTATAAACAGAAGGAACTGAGAAAATATATAAAGACAAAACATATTACCATATCAGGAATAACAGAAACCAAAGTCAAAGAGCACGAAGCAACAACTGTGGCAGCTAATGTGGCTCCCAACTGGGGGTTTCTGAATAATTACAGGAGTACAATCAATCGAAGAATCTGGCTACTATGGGATAGTAGATTATATATAGTAGCTAAGCTGAAAGAAGAAGCTCAATTACTGCATTGTCAAGTTAATACAATAGCATCAAATAAGACATGTGCTATAACTGTAATCTATGGGTATAACACATGTGAGGAAAGGAAAAGTATATGGGATACACTTAAAATACTGGCTCAAGGAATGAATATACCATGGTTAATTGTTGGAGATTTTAATGCAATGTTATATCCACAAGATAGATTATATAGAATCTAGTACAATATGGGGAGATCAAGGATTTGAATGACTGTATTCATGAGTTACTGCTCAATGAAGTAAGATGGACTGGTGATTACTACACCTGGACAAATAAACAACAACGTAATGAGAGAATTTGTAGCAGACTGGATAGGGCTTTTGGTAACCATGAATGGATGATGGAATGGGGTCATATTGTGATGGAATATGATGTGCCACTAATCTCAGATCATAATCCAATGGTGCTTGCTTTACAGACAAATAAGAGGGATATCAAAGTTCCATTCAGTTTTTTCAACACTTGGGCGGATCATGACAAGTTTTAGGATATAGCGAAGCAAGTATGACAACAAAAGTTTTCAAATTGGAAGATGAAAGATATATGGATGAAACTGAAGGCACCAAAACCATTATTCAAGCATCTAAATAATGAGGAGTGTAGACAAGTGATTTTTGACCCTCTCAAGATTTTTTATATTTTAGCATGTAAATATTTAGTTTAAGCCTAATATCTTTATTTCAACTAATTTTGACTCTTTTACTTTATTTCGTCACATAAATAAATTACAAGAAATATTTTAGTTTATGTAGCTTTCATAAATTTAAATAAAAAAATATACAAAATAGTAACTTATTTTTTTTACTTTTAATATAATCTTGAAAACACAAAAATAGTTTCATGTTTTAATATAGTTTAGTTTAATTAATTAGGATTAGCTTTTGCATTGTATAATATTTTTATCTTATATTAAAAGGAGTCAATTAAGGTGTTGGACCACAATTTTAGGAGTTTTAGAGCTCAATTGCCGGCCCAATTCAAATTAGCCCATTAAATCTAATATCCAATACCCATTAAGCTAATCCTAGGAAACCTTCTAGACTCTTCTTTGGAATAAAAAATAAATAAAAAAGACCCTAAGAACCTATTAGCAATCAAAAAATAGCTACACAATATAAAAATACCTAGACCCCTAACCTAGAGAGGGGGGCATCAGAAAAAGCGGGCAGCCGCAATTCCCAAAAGAAGAGACCACCCCCCTTCTCACGTCGTCTTCTTCGATCCCCCCCCCCCCCCCCACGTTTTTGATTTTTCTTCAACAACCAAACCAAAAATCGCTCATCCCTCCCCGTTGAACCCCTTCTGCTTCGTTTTGAGCAGCATCCCACGCCGAACCCCATATCCAGCCGACCCTACACCACCTTCCTCCACGTCTGCCAACTCCGGCGAGCTCCATCGACACACACAAAAGGAAAATAGGGGATGAGGACGAAGCAGAAACAGAGGGGAAAGGAACAGGCTTGTAACACCTTAAACTCTGCGCAAAAATGACTGAAGACCAACCCCTAAACAGTCCAAAACATCCAAATACAGTCAATGTTAAGTGAGGTCTCCGTTCAAATTTCGGCGAGGTTTTTCCGGCGAGGTTTCTGTCTCAGACTATAGCTATTGCCATTTTCGTTTTCTCCCTGTTCGCTGCATGAGTTTCACAAGTTTGAGTCTCTTAAAGAGCTCGTTTGTTAAATTTGTCCGAAGCTCTGTTCGTTTGTTGCTCGTTCCGAGGTTGGAGATTTCCAGCGAGGCTTTTCGTTTGAGGTTCTATTCAGCGAGTCAAGCTTAACTAAGGTCCATTTTCTTATTGTTAAATTTGGATATTCGTTTGCAGTTCATCTTTTACTGATTTATGTCAAGTTTGAATAAAATGTGGATGTATTAATATGGTCTTGTATGTCCGATTGGCTCTTTGGTTTTGGAAGCTTTGGATTCTAAATTTTGCATACTCTGCTTATTTGCTTTGAAAATAGTTCATTGAAAGTTTTTGTCTAATTGCTCTACAATTAATTACTTGAATAACTGAAGCCTCCTCTATCTTTTAGGAAATAAGTTTTAAATTAGCTTTCTCATCAGTGTTTTTAGAAATGTGGATTAGAGTATCCTTGCACATATAGCCTAGCTAAGGGGAAAAAGAAGTTGTTTCCTTTTTTGATTAATTGGTAGTACTAGTTAGCTATCTTGGAATGGATATTTGGCTTAATAAGTGCATTTCCAAAAATTAGCAAGTGTTGAAGGAGAAGAAAAGTTACTGAATTCTTATTATTTTCCGTTTTTGGTTGTATACTTGTGCTACATAACAAGGTCCAAATTTCCTCCTTGGTTTGAATCTTGATCATGCTTAATTTCATTTCTGATTCGTTGGTTTTGATCTGTTTTGCTCTTCTTGATTTTACTAGTAGTATCAAAATTTTGGGCAAAGTGTCAGTTGGGTTTGGAATTGGTTGCCGATGAAATTTTTGTATCAATTAAATGGTTGGCCAAGGAGTAACATATCACGTGAGTTTTGAATAAGAGTTCTAATATGGGTAGAGGTATTTCAATTAATTTTTGATGAAATAAATTTGGTTGGCATAGGTGTTAATTTGGGCATAACTAATGTAGTTTAGGTGTGTTAATTAAATAAAATTATCATAGCTACAGGTACGATTCCCGTGACGTAGTTGTGATGCTTAATTCCTAAAATCCGGGTGTGCATTTTATGTGACCCGACTCCAATTTCCAACAAGGTTAAATAAAGTTTGTCGTGAATCACGGGTGCATTTCATGTAGCGTGGCTTACGATGTATTTTAAATAACCTTGAATTTTCATAAAAATATTAAAAGCGGCTAAAAAGTTAAAAGAGCATGTAGGTTTAAAATGTGTAATTAAATCAGATAATTGAGCCAATAATAATAGTTGAGCGACCGTTCTAGAACCACAGAACCCGGGAATTCCTAACACCTTCTCTCGGATTAACAGAATTCCTTACCCGAATTTCTGTATTTCGCGGACCGTAATTAGAGTCAAACTTCCTCGATTCGGGATTTAACCGGTGACTTGGGACACCATAAATTACCCCAAGTGGCGACTCAAATTTTTAAATAAATAATCCCGTTTCAATTGTCACTTAAATTGAAAAAAATCTCTTATACCCTTCCCGGGGTAGGAAAAAGGAGGTGTGACAGCTCTGGCGACTCTGCTGAGGATCGAACCAAGAATCTCTGGTTTCGCAGACCAGGGTTTAGAATTCGAGCTTAGAATATCTGTTATAATTGGCTTTATTTATTATCTGGTTCTTATATGTTTGAGCCTAATGTGCTAAATGCTGCTTTTTACCGCTTTGATATTGTTGAACTGTATATAAACTGTTACAAAACTCTCCTCTTTCTGAGTCTTCTAAATCATCTGGGAAGTGTGCACTTCGTGTGACTTCTCTTCTGTTAGAGTCATTCAAATTTTAGAACGAGGTTCGAACAAGTTGCAAAGCCGGTGAAGCTTCTGTATTCACGGTACGGTGCCCCCCCGGCTCAAGCTGTCCGCTCGGGTAAGCCAGGTCTAGAACAAATAAACCCGGGTTTTTAAACCTAAAATAACATAGCCTCATGCCGGATCCCTAGTAGGAACATTTGTTGCATCACGTGCATTTGACTTTGGGGACTCAACACAAGGGTTGGGTCCGTCTAGGACAGGTGTACCCAAAAATAACAGATCATCTTGATGCATCCTACGTGCTACATGTTGCATTTCTTCAAGGGTAAAAGGGTCATTTGGCGGACCAATGATAGTTGAGGGCAAATGAAAAAAAAGAGAAAAAGAGGGTGAAGTATGAAAAATAAAGCAAGTAGGGCTCGGTTATGTTTTCCTTCACATTTTTTGTTAAGAAAAAAGAAAAAAACATGAAAAATTCAAAAAACAAACATTTTGCACCTTCCCATCATTTTCGAAAAAACCAAAAAAAAGGGAAAAATAAAATTCAAAAAGAGTTTATATGTTTCATCGTTTTTCAAAAAAGGACAAAAAGTTTTTTTTTCCTCTAAATTAGTTATTTTTTTCAATTCTCGCCCTTATCCAATCTGTCCGAATTACGCATACCTGATTCTCGTCTTTCGGGGCGGGATACGTAGGCAACCCACATAGAGTCCGGTCTTCCTAGTGAGTTTAGGTTCTTGGCTTCACGGGGTCTTAGCCAAATCTTGCATTTTTTGCCACATAGGTTAACTTTAGAAAAATAGTCACAACCATGTCTTGCATATGTCTAGTAGGGAATGTTATTATCTCACATAGTGTTGGTTTCAATTTTCTCATACAGGTATGGATCTACTTACCGGAGTTTGAGCATGACAGACCCCTAGGACCATTTAGTCAGGATTGCTCATTCAGGAGTGGATTAAAAGAAGATTTTCTTTTATTTTTTATGTTTCAAGTTTTTCTTTTTATGTCGTCTTTTACCTTCTAGCTTTGTACAGTTTGTTGACTCTTTTGTTATTGTATTTCCTATTTTGTATTTGAAAAAAGATGTGTTATAAATCAAAAAAAAAGATTTTTGTTTTATGTTTCTGTTAGATGTTTTCTTTAGAATACCAACTCTAGAAGTTAAAAAAAAAAATCTTTTGTAGTTTTCCTTAGGAAATTAACGTCTAGAACTCAAAATAAAAATTATTTTTATATTTCCTTTCGTATATTAAGACTAAATATTCAAAAAATAATAATTTTCTTTTAGTACCTCTTTAAAGATTTTCTTTAAAATATTAATTCCAAAATCCAAAAAGATTTCTTTTGAGGCTCTTCTTTGAGAAATTAATGAAAAATGATTTTTTTTATTTTCGTTAGAACTTTAGGATATTGTACATAGAAGAAAAAACATACTTTATCTTTTTTTTATCTTTAAAGTTTCTTCCTTAGGTAATCAAAAACTGAAATCATCTTGTTCATTTCTCGTTTCGAAATCTTTCTTCAAGGATATCAAATGAAAATTCAAAATATTTTTCTTTGGTTTATTGTTTAGATTTCCTTCCTAAAAAAAAGAATCAAAAAATATTTTTTCTCTTGTAGGGTTTTTCCTTAATAATTTCCTATAGAGTGTTTGTTTCAAAAGAAAAAAAAGAAAAAAAGAAAAAATATATGCTCGTTAAGCTTGAGTTTAGAATAAGTTATAGAACATTAAGTCTAGAAAATTAAAAAAAAAAAGGGATTTGCTTCTTTATTTCTCTTTTCTCATCAGAGTAGTCATTAAGGTAAAAAAGAAAAAAAAAGAGAAAAAAGAAAAGAAAAAGAGAACGTTAGTTTGTTTGCTTTATTTCCGATCTTTCCGAACTATGCAAAGATCTGATTCATGCGGCATCATGATACGTAGACAACCTACATAGGGTTCGATCGAATCATTTTTTTATTAAAAGAAAAAGGAAAAAAAAGAAGAAAAAATTAAAAGAAAAAAGGAGAAAAAAGAGATGAAATTATGGGATGTGAGAAATGAGAGGAAAGAAAAGAGTGATAATTAAGAAAAAGAGGGAGGAAAATGAGCAAGCAAGTGCTAGAAAAGCAAAGAAAAGAGAGGATTGAAATAAACAAATTGGGATGATGCCATATGACCTTCATACCCTCGAAGTCATATTAGAACCGATAACTGTGACTAAGTGAATTGCACATAATGTGAGATTATCTTATGTTAAATGCCCTAACGCTAACGTGATGACTTCATTTTGTTCCTTTTGTTATCTTCATTATAGAGAATGGTGGTTGGTTTGTGGTTCTTAAAGTGGTAACCCTTCTTTACAACATAAGGTCGAAAGGCAATGGCAGGCGATAATGGAATTGAGTCGGTTGATACTGGTTCCCAAAAGCAATTAGTTGAACAGGGCAATGGGTTTGTTGAAGAAGTAATGATGTTAAGAAAACACATTGCGGACATATATCAGGCTTGGATGACTGGGAAGGCACCACCCCGCCACCACCTAGCTTCTTAGATGCTATCCTTACCCAAACTCCGGTCATAGTGCTAGATGATCCCCCATACTCTTCAGATCCACCCGCTTATCATAGCTTTCCCAACCACCCTAGTAGCTCCGTCACTCATCCTCCAATTACCTTTCCCCAAAGTTGCCCTCCTGTCATATCCACTATCCCCATGATCACAACTTCTTAACAATCTTCCCTTCATAGATCCAACAATGAACACCCACTCAAAGCTCATGATGCCCAATATTACCCCTCAGAGGTTGCCCACAAGGTTTCTGACTCATACAAGCAGAGCCTTCGGGATGAGCCTTATGTTGAAAATGAAAAGTTCACAGGAAAAGAAGGGCGAGATGAGATATCCAGGAAGCTGAAAGGTATAGAACAGTCCTTAAGGAGCATGCAAGGGATGAGAAACCAGATTAATATGTTCCTTGATGTTCATCTGCTCGCGGGGTTTAAAGTGCCAAAGTTTAATTTGTATGAGGGACGTGGAGATCTGGTAGCCCATCTGATGGATTATTGCAGTGAAATGAGAAGTGTTGGCGGGAAAGACGAGTTGCTAATGGCGTATTTCAGTGAGAGCCTGACTGGGGCAGCCTTGGAATGGCATACACGTCAAGGTGTCAGTAAGTGGTCTACATGACATGACATGGCTCAAGATTTTGTTCGACACTTTCAATACAATATAGTCATTACCCCAGACCGCTCCTCCATATCTAATATGGAAAAGAAATCGGAGGAAGGTTTTAGGGAGTTTTGGTTCATATGGAACGAACAAGTTGCTCAGGACAGTCCTCTCATTGATAGAAAAGATGTTGTTGAGCCCCGCCAACGATAGGATCCAGTGGGCATTCCCGCTCAATGCTTTCAGCCTCAATATCGACCCCATGGATATCCTCGTGCTCCAAATATTTCTCCCCAATGCTACTTCTCTCCATAAAATCCCCAAAGTCATACCTCACATTCCCAATACCCTATCCACAATGCACCGGCCATATGCTCCACACCTATGAGACCTGCGACGGCCTGCACCTTTTCCACAAATATCTTAGCCGCCTCCTCAAACATATCAACCACTTACCCGCAAAAGGTTTCAACCGAGGCAGAGTACAAAATGGGAAGGTAGCAGCAAAGAAAAAAGTCTTTCACTCCTATTGGAGAATCATATGCCAGTCTATTCCAAAGGCTGAGGCAATTGGACATGTTGAAGCCGATTCAGATAAAAATGCCAAACCCTCTCCCAAAGAATTTTGATTTTTCTTAAAGGTGCGCATATTGCTCTAATGCCCGGGGCATGACATAGAAAAATGTTGGCATCTGAAAGGAGCAGTACAGAAGCTTATTGATGCAGGTGACATTACCGTGCAAAATCCAAATGCAACAGATACTAGCCAAAGTCCATTGCCTGTTCATAATGAGACGCATATGGTGGACATGATTTGTGTGGAAAAGGAATATGAGAACTCTTCTGAGATCCTCGGAGGGCCACTTGCCACAAAGCTTTCAGCGCTATCACTCTTGGTTCCGGAAGTTGATCCTAAGAGCGAGCCAGCTAAAGGGACCCAAAAGCAATTTGCTAAGGACAATGCGATGAATACTTGTGAAGGTTCTAGTAATGTTGATGCGGAACCCAGTGGCTAGGATATCGAGCTTGGTGATTGGAAAGATGCTCCTTTCTTGGCCAGCCAGGGAGGAGTCTTGGTTGTTTATTTTGCTGTCATTTCTGTTGTCCGGGTTATTTTGGGGTTATAATTCGGATATTGTCTTGTGCCTCAAACCCTTCTATCCTTTTTTATTTTGCCTAGTTCCTTTAGTCATAGTAACTCATTTAGTATTATCTAGGTTTGTTCCAGGGTTGTACCCCAGTTTATTTTGCTTGTTTTGTTGTTCAAATCCTTTCACCATCTGTATAATGCAATTTCCCGTTTTCTGTTATTTCTAGTCAGTGTTTGTTTAGTTCTCTTTCCCTTTTATAGTTCTTTTCCTACTGACTCTAGTGACATGAAACGCACGCGTAATTCTCAGCCTGGTCTTAAAAGTTAGTTTAATCAGGAAGCAATGAAACAATTTTGAAGATGATAGGGACACTTGAGAAAAATAAGTACATATTTGGACATTGTGAGATCATTTAAAGCCCGAACCATGTGAAACTGGGGCATATAATTTGGGAAGTTAATAGGGTGACATGAATTCGTTAAATGAGAGTGCATCCCCAACAATTTGAAGTAAGAAATTTTGAGTTCAAGTGCATCTCAAGTTACAAGATAAAGTCAAGAAAGTTTTCTCTAAATTGACGGAGGATATCCATTATGAAGAGGGAATCACCCAACGAGGGTTCTGTACTTGACAAGGCGCTAAAGAAAAGTGGAAGGCATATCAGTGATATCAATGCCGAAGCTGCGAAAAAAATATTGTGCATGATCTTCTATTTTCATCCTCAAGTTGCATGTATTGTACTTGGCATTTTCAAGGATTGGGAGGTCCTCTTTCAGCTACCCAAACACTTATACCATTCGATACCCTTTTGAGCATGTATTAATTTCTTTGACCTCCCCTCTTTTGGAATCAAGTTAGAGTCATACGGAAAAAAAAGTTCATGTCCCCATAGGTTTACTTCAGAAAGTTAACTCCAAAAGGAAAATTCAAAAAAAAAGAAGAGAAAAATAGAGATAAAAAAAAGAAAAAAAAGAAAAGGTAAATAGTAACAAAAAGTAGTCTTGTGAACTACGTTTGACCTGATTCTTGTCACCACAAGATACGTAGGCAGCCTTACGGTTCGGTCATACCAAATAAAATATTTCATAATCCCACGAAGTCGAGAGTGGGGTAGTCTTTCTTAGAAATTCCATCTCAAAAAGAAAAAGAGAAACAAAAAGAGTCAAATTCCCTTATTTCAGAATTGGGGCAAAGTTTTTAAAATGGATTCCAAAAGTTATAAATAAATTAATCATGTTATCTTAGTTATTTTGAGCCTTTGTGATATCATTTCTTTCTAACCCTGTCCAAAGCCACATTACAGTCCAAAAAAGACCTCCCAGATAATCTTTGAGAGTGCTGAGTTTAGACATGCCAAGAGTATATGATGTTTTTACCATGGTAAATGCCTTGTCATCTGTAGAATCAGAGGAAATAAGAAGAAAAGAACAAAATGAGAGTCTTATTCGTGAAAACCTTCGCAGGAACCATAAGACAGTGGTGAGTTGAGAGAGAGAACAAAATGAGAGAGGCTTGATGGTAAAAACCCTTCGGGCACTACAAGTCGAATAAGGATCGTGAATCAGATTGGATAATCGGAGCATTGAAGCCTATTTTCACAGTTTAGGGGTATAACAAGAGTTGAACATTAGACTTTCTTGACAGATTAAGCCATTTTATCCAAATATGCATGTCATGGTCATTAGAGTTGGTATCCACATCTGATAAGTTTCTACTCTATAGTTTTCTTGTTAGGGATCATCTCTTTCCATTGTCCTTTACTCTGTTCCTTTTGTCTTGTTTACTTCCTCTTCCTGAGTCTATTTGGTCAGAACAAGTGAGAAATGACTTCAAAGTTTTCCACCAGCTTTCCAATTGCACAAAACGGGATCTGGCTAGCACATCAAAGTGGCATAAGTCAGGAAAGAACAACATGTGCACTGAGTTGGTAACAATCAAGGTGCTTTGAGATTCATGTGAAATACAAAGGTTCGGTAAATGTCAATTCATGAACAATACAATAGATAAAAGATGTTGGGTTTGAACGGATCAAAGGTATTTTCTGTGATAAGGTTGACAGAGAAAGTAGTTCACCAATAACAAGAAAGGTCTTCCAAGTGGAAATCAAAGTTATCATGGCAAGTGAAGGAGCAATAGACCTCAAGGCCAAGGCCAATGGCCTATGTCAGGAAAGAACAGCAAACGCACTGAGTTGGTAAAAATTAAACGTGTTTTGGGATTCATGTGAAATACAAAGGTTCGGTAAACGTCAATTCATGAGCAAAATGCAACAGATAGAGGAAGTTGGGTTTGAACGGATCAGAGGTATTTTCTGTGATAAGGGTGACAGAGAAAGTGGTTAGTCAATAAACAAGCAAGGTTTTTCGAGTTGAAACCAAAGTTATCATGGGAAGTGAAAGAGCGATCGCCCTCAAAGTCAAGGCCACAAACTAACCACCATATTTATAAACTCAAAAGTTTTCTTTGTATGAAACAAGGACGAAAATTGTGTCCAAATCAAAGCATGGAAGTTTGAATTTTTTCAAGTGTCGTGCCCAAATTTTGTTAGCACAAAGGCGGTTTGAGAAGGGGAAAGAAAAAATTGTTCGATCTACAGGAACCCTCCATGAGGAAAAGCATGGTTCAGAGGCAAAGAATTTTGTTCGTTCTGCAGAGATCCTCCAGGAAGAAAGCATGGCTTAGGTAAGTTCATTCTCGGCTTTTCAGGACCCTCCTGGATAATGGGATTTAATTTAAAATTTTCAGGACACTCCTGGATAATGGGATTTAATTTGAAGTTCTTTGTACCCTCCTGAACAATGGGACCTAGTTAAAATTTAAAACATTCATGAGTAACAAGATCTAGCATAAGCTCTACCTTGAGGAAATATAAGTTGGCTTTGAAGTTTTCATTCGTAGGATGGGATTTAATTTCAAGTTTTCAGGACCCTCCTGGATAATGGAACTTAGTTTTAAGACCTTCATTAGATAATGAGATTTAGTTTTTAAATTCTTAGAGCTCTTTTGGGTAACATGATTCGATTAACACTCACAGATGCTCCCGATATCAAACTGGGGCAGAAAAATTTCTTTTGTTTTGTTGTTATGTTGTAATTAGGTTCAAAAGAAAAGCAGTTCAAGTGTTGGAAATCAGGAGCCCACCTGGAGAACAATGGGAAAACAATTCAAGTATTGGAAATCAGGAGCCCACCTGGAGAACAAAGGGAAAACAATTCAAGTGTTGTAAATCAGGAGCCCACCTAGAGAACAAAGGGAAAGCAATTCAAGTGTTGGTAATCAGGCGCCCACCTGGAGAACTAAGGGAAGCAGTTCAAGTTTCGAGGAGAAAGCAGTTCAAGTGTTGGAAATCAGGAGCTCACCTGGAGAACAAAGAGAAAAGCAGTTCAAGTGTTGGAAATCAGGAGCCCACTTGGAGAACAAAGGGAAAGCAGTTCAAGTGCTGGAAATCAGGAGCCCACCTAGAGAACAAAGGGAAAACAGTTCAAGTATTGGAAATTAGGAGCCCACCTGGAGAACAAAGGGAAAGCAGTTCAAGTGTTGGAAATCAGGAGCTCACCTGAAGAACAAAGAGAAAGCAATTCAAGTATTGGAAATCAAGAGCCCACCTGGAGAACAAAGGGAAAACAATTCAAGTGTTGGTAATCAGGAGCCCACCTGGAGAACAAAGGGAAGCAGTTCAAGTTTCAAGGAGAAAACAGTTCAAGTGTTGGAAATCAGGAGCCCACCTGGAGAACAAAGGGAAAAGCAGTTCCAGTGTGGAAATTAAGAGCTCACCTAGAGAACAAAGGGAAAGCAGTTCAAGTGTTGGTAATCAGGCACCCACCTGGAGAACAAAGGGAAGCAGTTCAAGTTTCAAGTAGAAAGCAGTTCAAGTGTTGGAAATCAGGAGCCCACATGGAGAACAAAGGGAAAAACAGTTCAAGTGTTGGAAATCAGGAGCCCACCTGGAGAACAAAGGGAAAGCAATTTAAGTGTTGGAAATCAGGCACCCACCTGGAGAACAAATGGAAGCAGTTCAAGTTTCGAGGAGAAAACAGTTCAAGTGTTGGAAATCAAGAGCCCACCTGGAGAACAAAGGGAAAGCAATTCAAGTGTTGGCAATCAGGAGACCACCTGGAGAACAAAGGGAAAGTAGTTCAAGTGTTGGTAATCAGGCGCCCACCTGGAGAGCAAAGGGAAATCAGTTCAAGTGTTGGAAATCAGGAGCCCACCTGGAGAACAAAGGGAAAACAGTTCAAGTGTTGGAAATCAGGAGCCCACCTAAAGAACAAAGGTAAAGCAGTTCAAGTATTGGAAATCAGGAGCCCACCTGGAGAACAAAGAAAAAACAATTCAACTGTTGGAAATAAGGATCCCACCTGGAGAACAAAGGGAAAGCAATTCAAGTGTTGGAAATCAGGAACCCACCTGGAGAACAAAGGAAAAGCAATTCAAGTGTTGGAAATCAGGAGCCCACCTGGAAAACAAAGGGAAAGCAATTCAAGTGTTGGTAATCAGGTGCCCACTTGGAGAACAAAGGGATGCAGTTCAAGTTTCGATGAGAAACAGTTCAAGTGATGGAAATCAGGAGCCCACCTGGAGAACAAAGGGAAACAGTTCAAGTCTCAAGGAAAAACAGTGCAAATGTTGGTAATCAGGAGCCCACCTGGAGAACAAAGGGAAACATCAATGTTCAAAGGAAGACGGTTCAAGCTCAACAATCAGGAGCCCACTTAGAGAACAAAGGGGAAACGAGTCAAGGGAAAAGCAGTACAAGTGTTGAAAATCAGGATCCCACCTAGAGAATAAAGGGAAAGCAACAATGTTTAAGGAAAGATGGTTCAAGTTCAGCAACCAGGAGCCACCTAGAGAACAAAGGGAAAACGAGTCAAGATTTGAGGGAAAAGAAGTATAAGGGTTGGTAATCAGGCGCCCACCTGGAGAACAAAGGGAAATCAGCAATATTCAAAGGAAGACGATTCAAGTTCAGCAATCAGGCGTCCACCTGGAGAACAAGGAAAAACAGTTCAAGTTTCGAGGAAAAACAGTGCAAGTATTGGCAATCAGGCACCCACCTGGAGAACAAGGAGAATGCAGTCCAAGTTTCGAAGGAAGATAGTTCAAATGTTGGCAATCAGGCACCACCTACAGAATAAGGGAATTCACTTCAGAATACAATTCAAGTCATCAACAAAAGAAGCTCGCGACAAGAATGCGAGTCAACAGTCCGAGATGATCAACAAAAGTTAGTCGCAATCCAGAACAAAAAAAGGAAAGGCAAGAAGTGAATCCAAATGCAGAGGTTGATGAAAGATGTGAGCTGCTCCAGACATGACTGAATTCACAAGCATGGTATGTCCGATTTTGATCCGAAAAGCTGAAGAAGAATGAACTAGCATCTGCAACTAGCAAGCATCAAGGTTCAAATCCAAAGTCTGCATGAAGAACCATTCAAGACTCAATATCAAGCTTCAGAAGACTTATAGATAGGAATCTTGTAACTCATAGTTAACAAGCTTAGTTAGTCTTGTTTGTTTTTTTGATTTTGATGTAATAACAGGACCGCGGGCAGGAACCTTGACGGAATGGCACCTCGATCGGCTCTCCATATCGGTATACTCCGTCATTTCACTCACTTCTGAACTACACGTGGCCTGGTTCCTTTATAGCTAAGGATATGTAGGCAGCTCAGATACCAGGGCTCCGTCACATTCTCCTTTCTTTTAGCTTTTGGTCTCTTTAAATAAGGGTCAGGTCAAAAACCTGTCTAGTCGTTCTTTGTCTGAAAATACTTTGTATTTCAGCCAAAGAGGGGCAGCTGTAGACATGCGATTTTTGACCCTCCCCAAGATTTTTTATATTTTAGCATGTAAATATTTAGTTTAAGCCTAATATCTTTATTTCAACTAATTTTGACTCTTTTACTTTATTTCGTCACATAAATGAAAATTATAAAAAATATTTTAGTTTATGTAGCTTTCATAAATTTAAATAAAAAATATACAAAATAGTACCTTATTTTTGTACTTTTAATATAATCTTGAAAACACAAAAATAGTTTCATGTTTTAATATAGTTTAACTTAATTAATTAGGATTAGCTTTTGCATTGTATAGTATTTTTATCTTATATTAAAAGGAGTCAATTAAGGTGTTGGACCATAATTTTAGGAGTTTTAGAGCCCAATTGTTGGCCCAATTCGGATTAGCCCATTAAATCTAATATCCAATACCCATTAAGCTAATCCTAGGGAACCTTCTAGACTCTTCTTTGGAACAAATAATAAATAAAAAAGACCCTAAGGACCTAAGAGTAATCAAAAAATAGCTACACAATATAAAAATACCTAGACCCCTAACCTAGAGAGGGGGGCATCAGAAAAAGCGGAAAGCCGCAATTCCCAAAAGAAGAGACCACCCCCTTCTCACGTCGTCTTCTTCGACCCTTCCCCTCCCCCCACCCATTTTTGATTTTTCTTCAACAACCGAACCAAAAATCACTCACCCCTCCCCGATGAACCCCTTCTGCTTCGTTTTGAGCAGCATCCCACGCCCAACCCCATATCCAGCCAACCCTACACCACCTTCCTCCACGTCTGCCATCTCCGGCGAGCTCTATCGATGCACACAAAAGGAAAATGGGGGACGGGGACGAAGCGAAAATAGAGGGGAAATGAATGGGCTTGTAACACCTTAAACTCGGCGCAAAAATGACTGAAGACCACCCCCTAAACAGTCCAAAACATCCAAATACAGTCAATGTTAAGTGAGGTCTCCATTCAAACTTCGACGAGGTTTCTGTCTCAGACTATAGCTATTGCCATTTTCATTTTCTCCCAGTTCGCTGCGTGAGTTTTGCAGGTTTGAGTCTCTTAAAGAGCTCGCTTGTTAAATCTGTCTGAAGCTCTGTTCGTTTGTTGCTCATTCCGAGGTTGGAGATTTCCGGTGAGGTTTTCCGTTTGAGGTTCTATTCGGCGAGTCAAGCTTAACTAAGGTACGTTTTTTTATTGTAAAATTTGGATCTTCGTTTGCAGTTCAACTTGTACTGATTTATGTCAAGTTTGAATAAAATGTGGATGTATTAATATGGTCTTATATGTCTGATTGGCTCTTTGGTTTTGGAAGCTTTGGATTCTAAATTTTGCATACTCTACTTATTTGCTTTCGAAATAGTTCACTAAAAGTTTTTGTCTAATTGCTCTACAATTAATTACTTGAATAACTGAAGCCTACTCTATCTTTTAGGAAATAAGTTTTAAATTAGCTTTCTCATCAGTGTTTTTAGAAATGTGGATTAGAGTTTATCCTTGAACATATAGCCTAGCTAAGGGGAAAAAGAAGTCGTTTCCTTTTGTGATTAATTGGTAGTACTAGTTAGCTATCTTGGATTGGATATTAGGCTTAATAAGTGCATTTCCAAAAATTAGGAAGTGTTGAAGGAGGAGAAAAGTTACTGAATTCTTATTATTTTCCGTTTTGGTTGTACACTTGTGCTACATAACAAGGTCCAAATTTCCTCCTTGATTTGAAGCTTGATCATGCTTAATTTCATTTCTGATTAGTTGGTTTTGATCTGTTTTGCTCTTCTACATTTTACTAGTAGTATCAAAATTTTGGGCAAAGTGTCAGTTAGGTTTGGAATTGGTTGCCGATGAAATTTTTGTTTCAATTAAATGGAGCGTTGGCCAAGGAGTAACATATCACGTGAGTTTTGAATAAGAGTTCTAATATGGGCAGAGGTGTTTCAATTAATTTTTGACGAAATGAATTTGGTTGGTGTGAGCACGTAATTTTTGCCCTGCATGAAATACTCCCATAAATTCAAAACAAAGTAATTTCGTTTCATTATTTGCAATTTTGTGAATTTTGTGGCATTTGCTATTAATTATTTGCATTTTTGTTTGTGCATTTCGTCTGTTAATCAATGGAAAATACAAAATATGCTGCATTTACATTTAGGATTTAATTTTTGCATATTTGAAATAATTAGTAATTTAGTGTTTTATAAAACTGGAAAAAGCACAAAAATAGTTCATTTTTGCATTTTAATTTTAATTTCTCGAATTTTGTTAGCTTTCATTAATTTGGTATTTAATTAGTATGGTAATTATTTTTAGAGGTTAATTAGTTTAATTTGATAGGATAATATTAGTTTTAATAACTAATTTAGGATTTATTTCTAATTTTGGAAAGAAAAGAAATTTGAAAATTGAAAAAAAAAAGAAGAGATTCAAAAAACAAAGGAAAATTCGATTTGGGACATTTATTTAAACCCCCCATCAGCCCAATTGCCTCCCCCTCGTACCCGCCCAACGTAGCCCAATACCCGCCTGACCCGGTCCGGATCCCCCCTGAAACGAAACGACGCCGTTTCGATCAGCGTCAATCTGAGCCGTTGATCTCCACTTGATCGTACGGCTCAAAACATAAACCTGGGAAGTATATATATGTCCGAACGCAACCCCCCCCCCTCATTTCATCGTCCTAACTTCAGAAACCTTCCCCCCAAACCCTAGTAGCCGCCCCAGAATTCCCCACCGTCCGGTGGCGGCGCCACCGTGAACCGCCACCAAACTTACACCAAACACCCCCTCCTCCTCCTCTCTCCGAATCTACAAGTCCCCACCCTCGAATCAACCCAGAATGGCTCGAATCTGGATTTGAAGGAAACCCTAGTTGAGCCCCCCCCCCCAAATCCCCGGCCTCTGATGGCGGCGCCTACCCCGACCCTACCCAAGATCACACCCTATAACCACCCCACTCCCCTTTTTCTAAATCCCGGACTGATTTCTTTCGAATCTGCCCAGAACTTCTCGAATCTTGGGGCGTGCCCTACAAAGTTTATGGAAGCGGCTTTCTGTTTGATGTTCAGGTATCTTCTTTGTCCACTTTGTTTAGTTGTTTATCTTTTTTCTTTGCTTCATCTCCGCTTCTGGGTTTTGTCATGCATGCATGATTAGTTCAGGGTCCTTCTTAATTAGTCTAGCAGTTCAGTTGATTCCCTCTATTTTTGTGTCAGATAATAGTAATTTAGTTTAGGGTCTTAGTTTTAAGAAACTGGGCTTTGGTCTGTTGTTGGTTTGTCCCGCAAATGTAGCCCATTTAATTTGGTCCATATCCTTGGGTCAATTTGACCCGTTTGGATTTCTGAAGTAAATATCAGAGGTTTGAGGGGTAATTTGGGGTAGCCAGTTGAGGGAATCTTTGTATAACAGAACATGAAGCTTCTAGGAAACTGGGGGAAGGGGGTATTCTGTAAATCTGATATGTGAACTGAGGTTATTTGAGCAAGATCAAAAATTGAATAAGGGCCTAAGCTAAAATCAGAATCAAAAGGGTTTCATTTGTAAATATCTGATTCTAGAATAGGCTTGTCCTAATGCCTTGCCTATAAAGGCATCTCTATCTTGCCTTTCAAGGCAAGGATAAAAAAGAGCTGAAAAATACAGAAAAAAACTAAAAAACGGCTGGGATTTTCTTGAAAAATTTCTGAATTCCTTGCATGGTCGGTTGTAAAAAGTTGTTCCAACTTTGCTGATTTTGAATTTTCTGATTGCATTCGGTGAATAAAACTCGTGGAAACAATAGCTTCTCATTTTGGGATTTGAAATGAATTGAAAGTGTGTTGTGAAACGTTTTGGTTCAAACTTTGTTGAGGGTTACTGTTCCATTGGATTTTTGAGCTGATTTCATTATTCTGATTACTGAATCTGGGTTAATTGCTACTGCTTACTGCTGAGCTCCTCACTTCTGCTGACATTTTGCTTTCCAGGTACATGACTATGAACTTTATTTAATGTAAGGTTGGATTTGAAGAAATGAAATGGACATGGAATCTTGGAGCAGTGCATTGAATTTGCTCATTCCTATAGCTTAGTCGTATTTTTGCCTTGTTCGTAAAATGTCACTCATATATTTGGAAACTATCAGAATGTGTAGAATAGTCTGATCTTCCCTTTATCATGTTCACTCTTAATTGTTTAGCTATAAGCATGCCATGTAGCACTGGTTGGATCATGGACTTTGGCATGTGAATAAGTTCGAACTCATGTTAGTAGGACCTTAAGTTTGTAATTGCTAATTTTACGCTGGTTTGTTATGGATTGTGGTTAGTTTTTGGCTGTGCATTACTGGGATTCTTTGGTGTAGATGTGCGTTCGAGCTCACTGTGAAATGAGCAATTGTTAGTTTGGTTTTACTTCAGCAAGGTTGGTTTGATTTGTTCTTTTTTGTAATCATCAGGCCTTTATTTTAAGTTAATCTGGAGGCCTGGAAGTAAGCGGTCTACTGTTAGTTATTTAAATCAGACTTTCAAACTATCATTGCTAAACTGCATATAATCACCCATTAAGTAATCGAAGGCTGATTTTAAAGGTCGATTGAATAAGTAGGGGTGTCCCGTTGTTAGCCATTTGGACTCACGTTGCACCCAGTGATATTTTTTAGACGCTGCTGGTGTGCCTCAGGGATTCGACCTGGAGTCCCCCTTTCCACTGACGCCCAGTCTCCCTAAAGACTTGGGCTCATGTTTGGGCCCAAATTGTGTGGCCCTTTATTCATTAAGCCATCAGCTCATTTGGAGTTGGGTTAAACCCATTTGCTTAAATAACCAACCTTTGACTACACTTGGCATTTGATTAATTAAGTTCTTATCAATAATTAGGGCGTGTCATCTCTTATAACACAAGTAGTATATGGCCCTCACGGATTGGTTTAAAAACCATTTGGCTGGAATAATTCGAAGTGTGCCATGCCGTACAAAAATGACAATCGCATGACCCTCGTTTAATTAATGTTGATTTAATCCTTAAGAGTTCGACGCGTGCCATTTAGTGAAATTTCCATGGCCCTCGCAAAGCTGAAATGCGTAGTTGCTTTAGGCACGTATTTTATAATATCATCTTCCTAAATTCGGGTGCGCATTTCATGCGACCCAAATCCAAATCTCAACAATGTTAAATAAAATGTCTCGTGGACCGCGGGTGCATTTCATGTGGCGTGGTTCAAAGACGTATTTTAAATAACATTGAATCTTCCTAAAAAATAATTAAAAAGCGGCTAATAATTTAAAATTATACCATAGGCTAAAACATGCATTAAAATCAGATAATAGGCCAATTGTAATAGTTTAAGCGACCGTGCTAGAACCACGGAATCCGGGGGTGCCTAACACCTTCCCTCGGGTTAACAGAATTCCTTACTCAGAATTTCTGGTTCGTAGACTTCAAAAGGAAAGTCGAATTTTCCTCGATTTGGGATTTTTAAAATAAACCGGTGACTTGGGACACCAAAAACAAACCATCCCAAGTGGCGACTCTGAACAAAAATGAATAATTAATCCCATTTCGAATAATGTCACTTAAAGTGGAAAAACTCCCTTGTACTGCCTTCGGGTATGTAAAAAAGGAGGTGTGACAGCTCTGGCGACTCTGCTGGGGATCGAACCCAGAATCTCTGTTCAGGGTTCAAGAATTCGAGCTTAGAATAATTGTTATAGTTGGCTTTATCCATTATCTGATTTTGTTACCTGATTTGGGCCTAACGTGCTAATTGATTGCTTTTACCGCTCTAATATTCCGTGAACTGTATATAAACTGTTGCGAAATCCTTCTTCTCTCTGAGTCTTCTAAATCATGAAGAAGTGTGCACTTCGTGTGACTTCTTTTTTGTTAGAGTCATATTCCAAATTTAGAACGAGGTTCGGACAAGTTGCAAAGCTGGTGAAGCTTCTGTATTCTCGGTACGCTGCCCCCCTCGGCTCGAGCTGTCCACTCGAGTAAGCCAGGTCTAGAACAATAAACCCCAGGTTTGGAACCTAGAATAACTCAGCCTCATGTCGGATCCTTAGTAAGAACGTTTGTTTGCATCATGTGCATTTTGACTTTGGAGACTCAACACAGGGGTTGGGTCTGTCTAGGACAGGTGCACCCGAAACAAAAGACCATCCTGATACATCCTACTTGCTACTTGTGCATTTATTTGCTTCGGACTTGCATGCTGACCGACTTATGAATACTGGGAAAGGTTGAGGAAAGAGAAATGACAGTGCGAGGGCTAAAGAGAATTAATCGCCTGTTCTGAAAAAAAAAAACCAATGTCCAAATAGTGTCGAAACTCTGCCGAATTTTCGAGGACATATAAAAAAAATAAAAAAAGAAAAAAAAAGGGGGAGAGAAAGAGGTTTTGTTTTCAAAATAGTTCGCTTTATTTTCAAAAAATAGTTTTATTTGCCAATAAAATAAAATAAAAAGACTCTTGTTTTTAAAAATAGTTTGTTTTGCCCGAACTACGCCAGTTTGATTCTCACAGGGTGTGAGATACGTAGGCAACCCCCATCGGGTCCAACTCCCTTTTTGCAAAAATAGCCCAAAAATTTTACTTTGATTTGAAAATAATTAGGATGATGTCATTCTTGTCAGAAATAGCCGAACGTCCCTAAAAGGGCGCTAGAAGGATGTTTTCACAAGAACAATCACTCTCGTCCCTTTCAAAGGTTTTGGCCGGTTAGCTAACACAACCTTAAAATCTTCGTTTTGAAGTGCTGAAAGGCCGTGTTGGCAAGGCCGAATGTTTTATGGAAATTTTGGAAGTGGTCATTTCTCTTAAGTCAAAACGAGTCATGGTATTCTTTTAAACTAAAATCACCTTAATAAATATGCAGGATGAGCACAAATCAAAATGAACCTTTCTCAGTCCATAAAGAGATCCCTTTGGAGCTACATATGTGGTGGCATGATTTGGGGGATGACAGCAGAAAAATTGCGACAAAAGCACTGGGCGGTCTTATTGGGCTTTTGAAGGTCAAGCCCAGAAAAGACGTGATTGAGGCCTTAATACCGTTTTGGGACCCAGCACATAATGTGTTCCACTTTGTGGATTTCGAGTTAACTCCTACGCTAGAAGAGATAGCAGGCTATGCCGGTTTTGAAGGGAATCTCAGAAATCAATACCCGGTAGCACCAAGAATAGTGACCCCCCACAAATTTTTGGACTTGTTAAGCATCAGTCGGGACATCCGAGATGGAAATTTGGCCAAAGGATTTTGCACCTTCTACTTTCTGTACCGATGATACGGGAACCCACGTGGCTTCGAAACACCAGATACTGGTCTTACTCATGCTGGGAATCAAGACAAGTGGGAAGCTCGGAGAGGATTGGCCTTCATAGTGGCGTTCATGGGTATTTTGGAGTGCCCGAGAAAAGATGGGAACATAGAGATGGGATTAGTAGGGATTGCTAACTTTATGGTGAAGAAGACAAATGGGACTATAGTGTCGTTGATCTTGGCGGAAATTTACCGAGCTCTTACTTGTTGTCGAGAAGGAGCAAAGTTCTTTGAATGGTGCAATATGCTGTTACAAATATGGATGGAGGAACACCTTTTCCACCGTCTCGGATACTTGAATTGCGGTATGATTTAGCCGGTTCGAGGTGATTAATGATTGTAAATGATGTCCTGAGGGTTTGAAACCCCGAATTGCACATCGTAGTGATATATTGAGGTGAGACACTTGTTTGATGATGAGCGTAGGGTCATTTACTATTGGGGATTGTGATTTGGTCTGCCCCGATTGATGTTTTTACTGCGTATTTGACTGAAAATTATTTGTTATCATAATGGTTTGGGCTGATTGTCATATTTGGGTTTCGTGCCAACTATTTGAACTGTCCGGGGATTTTTATCACTATTTTCTCACTGTTTTGATTTATTACTTGAACTCAGTCCTGTGGTTTCCTATTGTTTTACAACTCAGCCACTTTTACTCAGTTTTGAGACTTAAATGATATTTCTAAATGATGTTTTGGGCTGAGAACTACTGTTTTACTAATGCCCGAGGGGCTTGTGATGATTTTTGGACTGAGTCCGGCCGCGGGCCAGATGTGAGAATACACTGAGTGATATGAGGCCGAGGGCCTAAGATACATTTACCCGCCACGAGGTGGCTTGAGTGATGTGAGGCCGAGAGCCGAGAGATGATACCATGAGATGGCTTGATATTACGCTTGGGCCGTAAGGGGCCCCTCCGGAGTCTGTACACCCCCAGTGAGCGCGGGTACCCATTGTGATCTAAGAGTGAGCCCGAGGGGCTGATACTGTTCTAAGAGTGAGCCTAAGGGGCTGATATTGTTCTGAGAGTGAGCCCGAGGGGCTGGTACTGTTTTGAGTTGTTGCCCGATGGGCGGATTTCTATTTGTTAATTACTTGCCAAATTACTTGTTTTACTGGTTGAAAAAAGAAGTTTACTTGATATTTCACTGATTTACTGTTTTAAGTGATTTTACTGCTTCGGTATAGATTGCTTTGTGCTTTCACGTGTTTTCTTGCTTTCAGACATTCTTTATATTTATTACTCACTGAGTTAGAGTACTCACTTTAATCTCTGCACCCCTGTATGTAGATTCAGGCACAGTAGGTCCCACTCTTGAGTGTTGATCCCTCTAGTCCAGGTGGTGTTTCGGAGACTATGAGGTAGTTATTGGCGTCCGCAGCTGCTGTGTCTCCCTTATCTTATTACTTTTATGTTCTTCAAATAGTTGTACCAGATATTGTATTTAGTAGACTCGTATCAGGATCCTTAGTTGCTCATGACTTGTAACACCCCGGTTAGAGCTGTGTCAGGTTGGATTTCCGCTTTGTTATCTCTATTTCCACTAATTGTGCTATTAAATCATGTTTGAATCATTCTTATGTTGTTTAACTGCTTAAAAGGACGAATTGGGTTAGACTGGTTGGCCTTGTCTTCACGAGAGGCGCCATCACGACCGGGTTTGGGGTTAGGGTCGTGAAACCTTAATGTTGATTCATCATCTACCACTAATAACTTGACTTTTTATGTAACACCGCCGATAAGGCTTGTGTCTCATCGGGGACATATGGAGTAATTAGATTGATCCACCTGGGGGTGATACTATACTTCCATAACCGTACTTTATAGCATCCCAATGTGACTCGCCTAGTCGCCTTATATGAGTATTTTAGCCCCTTAAAATTCATGCAATCCTCTTGAAGTCATTACTCAATCGAAGTCCCAAACGTCATCCTTTATCTATCATAATTACGCCCTTATTCCACTACCAGGGCAGCATTCCATCTCGTTTAAATGCTACTAGTCTTATACTCATTTGAGTTCATTCTGGCTATACTGGGCCTTCTATAACTTAGAGAATCCATCAGCTCTCTTATTTTCATGAGCTTAATCCCAAGAACTTATCCACTCTTGTCACATTTTCACTTACATTTTCTTATCCTTACTCTTGTCTTCCTAAAACCTTGTCGCTCTACCATACTTTAGCTTGCGACCTACACATATCAATTCATACTTGTTCACAACCTTCTTTCAACTTGCTTACACTATAGATTTCCTTATGTTATTCTAGAACTTCAAGTGAGACATCACATCATCTCTAACTCTTCTTTTACTCTCTAATTAGAACTTTCGGTACTTTAGAAACCATAAGCTAGAAGGTATGCCACTGACGACGCTGCTATCATTCCTGGATACTGGATCCCCACGCTTCTGGCCTTTTATCCACAATATGGACTATTCACAACCTTCTGCATTTGAGTATCTCATATGTTGTTCACCTTTACCTTTCTTACCTTAAAATCTTGCATCGTATCTTTTATCTCTTTCATGACCTCCCTTCTGCATAGGTATAATTCACGTTCACAACTTGAAGCTCTATCATAATACTTGCACCTCTGAGGCATACACAATTCGGTGGGAGCTTCATACTGACTTTTTATAAGGCTGGTACTTCTTCTAACTGGCTTTATCTTAGAGCCGTTACAGAATATAGCTATTGTACTATCTCTCTTGTACCTCTAATATTAAGAGAGATTCTTCCATGTTCTTAATCATGAAGTCTATAATTTTTTGGGTCCAATAATCAGACTCCTGGTTTACTTATTTGGTGTAACTCTTTAGTTTTCTCTTCCTTCTGATCAGTCTTTATGTAGGCTTAAGCTATCTTCCGATCTGCGACTCCTGGTATTAATCATTACCTTAGCCTTTCATGGGCATTAGGAAATATCCATGATATAATCTTCTAACAACTCGATCCTTTGTCTATGACTTGGGCTCAATTCTTTCTTTTAATTTATACCGGAGTCTTCTACGGCTGTATGTTTGTCAACATATATGTTGCATGGATAATACTCCAAAAATCTTTAGTGTATCATAACGTACTAGTCTGGATCATTGGTCGAATAATTCCTTTCGTTCCATCTCAGTTTTTTTTAAATGTATGCAATTACTCTTTCTGGTCTTTCTGCCCCCTTGTTGCGTGCATACTTAACTTATCCTAATTCCCATGCATGACGGATTTTTTGTGCAACTCGTATGGTATCGAATATTATCTTCGATTTGTTATGAGACTGCTTTTACATGACCATTTCTCCTTCTAGGTTGAAGCCTTCTTCATTATTTCCTCAGTTAGTCTCTCATTGTATACTTAGGGAGGACCATTTGACTCTTGTAAAGATGCGAGCTTATTACACCGTATACCCGATGGAATTTTTGACGTTCTTCCTCGCCTCTAATTATCCGTAGTTACTTACCTCCACGCCCTTGTTCTTGTAGGGTTGCTTCTGAACTAATATTTTGACTGTCTTCCCAGTGACATTCTCTTTTATTTCCGTAATACTTATATGGTACCTTTTACTATCTCAATTCCTATCTGAATATTTCTCAAGGATCACGATGTCATATTTGCGAGACTCAATTCCCATGTTGGAGTTCACTATGTTTATCTTGCACAATCTGTTGATTTGTCTGTATCCTCTTATCTAGCCATAACTAGGCTCTTCCTGAATCAGCTACTAACTACTTGTTGGCCCATTCTCATATCGATATTCCGCGTAACATTTCTTGGGTTATTCCTTTGTCTTAATGTGCTTGTTGCACCGACTCCTTATATATCAGGTGTTCATTCGCATTTATTTATTATAACATCTAGGCGAGAACCCTTACTGCCTCTCCCTGCCGTCGTGTAAGCACAATGTTCTGGAATCGTAGCATATCTATAGGATTTGAATAAGTGCAATCTCATCCCTTTTTTAGTTTTACCGTATTCTCCCTTTACCATTCCATAGTTACTAGAATCACTTAATTCTGACTTATTGCCACATCACTTCATATTCCCCCTTTAGGGGAGCACTAAGAGTTGGAGCTATGACGACCTACCTATAGATGTTTTACCTCTTCATCTTTGGCTTCCTTTAACATCATTGATGACCCTTACTCACCTTGCGGTAATTATTCTGTACCAAGGATAACAAAATTCCATACTCACGAGGGGGACACTTAGTATAACTGACACATGCAGTCTCTTAAGTTGAACTTTGCTCACATTGCTTGCTTTAGGGAAGCATCTTCCTGAATGATCATTCTCTGAATTTCTCATGAATCTTCTTATGTTGTCCATTCTATTATTAGGAACAAAATTTGAAATTCTCATGATGTCGGTTATTATCAATCACTCAACCCCTAATCATGTTTAGTTTATCTTGTTCACCAATCCATACTGGTTCTCGGTCTAACTTTTCCTTTGATAATCGCGTTAGAGTTGTGAACTTATTTCTCAAAATGAGGACATCACTGTATAGCCTATACTCTTTTGTTGTCCTAAGGTTTGTCACATCTCATCTCTTCCTTCACTTGACTATAGATTCTGTAATACTGTCATCTTTTGATCTACCGTTGTCATCCATATATCATATCTTACTCATAATGCTTCATTAACTCTTTTTTTATTTCCCGCTAACATTTATGCTATCACTTTATTTTGAAAACTTAAACAAGACATTCTTTTGCTTTTAGCTCCCCTTTGTTCCATCTAGTGGCTCTTCGAGTTGCTTAACGTTCTCGCTCTACTAGGGACGCAATCCGCACTAAGATAATATTTATCCCTTCAAGGCTTCTAGTATCTATATTTATAGTACTTATATCTAGCTGTACTATTTTAGTATGTGACATCTGAGTGTCTCACAAGGAGATCTATTAGTGCATTTGCAATATCCTTCGAAAATGTCAACTAACTCAAACAATCAATTCACCATTTTGGGTTACTTTAACCCTAGCCGGATCTAGATATCCCGTCCTTTCTTAATCTACACTTGTTGGCCCCCAATAGGGTATAATTGAGATGGGTATGGCCAATTATACATACCTCTATTACTGTTGAGAGTAACTCACAATGCTTATATTTTTCTGCCGGAACTATAATACTAATAATCTTCCTTAACTGGGTGCCTCGTACCCTCCTTCACTTTGCTTCTTTTACATGCTAAAACTTCTATCTCCCTCCTTATTCCTTTTTATCATAAAAGTGGATAGACATTCTTGCCTTAGGGATCCTAATCAAGAAGCTTACACATTTTAGTATACACATGATTTGCTGAATACCTCATATTTATCCATCATAAGCATGATGCAAAAATTGAGTTCCTCTGACTCAACTCTTCCACAGCTATATCTCTTACCAACCGTCTTTCTAGATGTAGGTATCGTCTTATTATGAATAAAATAGAGATTAATAGTTTGAATTCTTACAACCGAGCACTACAACACAATCTAGAGTAAGAATAAAGAGTGACAGTTCTAAATGCCATGTTGCCTCCTACTTATAAGTATGGTGCACAACACACCTATAAACGAGACTCTACTAGACACGGCTTGTATACTCCCTAGGACATAACTACTCTGATACCACTTTTGCCATGATCCAAATCGATCGGTTGCGACGGGTACCCGGTAAATTACTCAACCGAGCACCAACATAACGTATCTTTTTGTATCATACTATCATAGATAACTGAGCCGGAGAGGCTGTCATAAAATAGGTAAAATACAACATATAGTACCAACTTATACATAAGACATATGGTCCTCTAAGACCAAAATAACCACTCGTATACTGAACATAGGCCGACAAGGCCATACAATCTTTTACGTACATGACATTTGTCTACAAGCCTCTAAGGATACATAATTGTTATAAAGGTCGGGATAGAGTCCCACCATATCAAACAATACACATCTAAATCATACTAACCAAACGAATAACTCCGGAGCAAATGGAGTGCACCAACATCTTCCGCTAAGCTGATAGACTACTTGGAGGACTTTCGACCTGTCTATCGAGACCTGGGGCATGAACGCAGCATCCCCAGGCAAAAAAGACGTCAGTACAAATAATGTACCGAGTATGTAAGGAATGAAAATCAGTAAATAATAGGCAATAGAAATGAGAGAAGCATAGAGCAAAAGGCTCGACATGTAAGTCTGGATAACTCAGTAAATCATGTAATACTTATAGTGTCATGCATATGCATATGAATTTCATGTCGTGCATAGGTACATGTGTTCATAACATCATCAAGCCTCTGAGGGCATCCCATCATAACATCTCTGCTACTGTGAGCAACATCATCAACGTATACCAGCTGATCAGGTGGTGGTGCGAATATAACGTCATAACTTTTTTCCATATCCCATATACATATATATACATACATATATACGCGTATATAACGCCATCTAGTCATGGGTTAATATACATGTATAAATGCATGAAATACATATGAAATATGTTCATAAAATCTCTCGATACTTCATAAGACCATTATGCCTCTGATTAATATTATGAAATAAACTTTACCAGCTTACGTATTTTTGAGACCCATGAACAGATGATAAAATAATATGACACATGGGGAATCAAGAACATAAGAACCTCTAGTATTTCAATGAATAGAGTCATTTAAGGAAGTTGTGCATTTACTCTTTTCATTTGTATCATATGGATCATGCTAAAAGAAAGGAGGGATAGCCTTAACATACCTGGAGTAGGAAAAAATCCGTATGAAAAGGTTGCATAGTACTCCTTTAGAACCGCAAAATCTTGCATTGCTAATGTGTAAATAATTCTTGTTGGAATTGTTGAAACTTGTAGGAATTCTAGTGTTCTATTGTAGTATTACTTTGTAGGAATTTGACAAATGGCTAATGTTCTGATCTAATCTATAAGACTTATAAGAATCACAATGACAAGTTACAATCACAAATCATGTTCTCACTTAGTCAAAACTTATAAGAATTGCTAATGAAATGTGTCTTGTATTCAAGATATAAAAATGAAGTGTTTTGTAGTCATTTTGCCACCTAACCAAACTTGATCAAGAGTCATTTGGTTAAAGAGTGGCTTGCTGCCACGTGGGGTGGGGGAGGGGTTTTTAATCTTATCCAATAATTAATTATTTAATTAGGTAATATCCCGCTACCTGATAATTAGCTAATTACCCGCATAATTAAGAATTATTTCAAATTATTTAAAATTCTACTTATTTTTAATATACCCTTTTATACACCATACTATCATGATCATATGGTACTAGTCCATAAATATCGGGTATTAAAGTTCGGCCCGTATTTTATCCCAACATGCCAAACTTGAATGAAAATTTATTTTCTTTGACTTGCTTCCCTTCTCACCTTCACGAATTTACTCATCACTTATTTGAAATAGCATAATCCTTATAATATTCAAATAATCTTTTTCTTGGACTGATGTCAATTACCTTACAACAAATTCAATGTACAATACTAAAGGATGCAACATCGTGGTAATTTAATACTGTTGTTACACCCCATATTTTCGTACATGAAAAACGCCATAAATAAATTAATGATATCCCAGAAGTAAGATGTCACATCCTGCAGTACTACATTACGATGATGTTGCACCCTATAGTGTTGTACGTTGAATTTGTCGGAAAGTAATTGACATCAGTCCAAGGAAAAACTTGTTTGGAGATTATAAGGATTATGCTATTTCAAACAAGTAATAAGTGAATTTGTGATGGTGAGAGGGGAAGCAAGTCAAAGAAAATGAATTTTCGTCCATGTCTGGCATGTTGGGATAAAATACGGCTCGAGCTAAAATACTCGGTATTTATGGACTAGTGTCATGCGAGGTACCACATGACCATAATAGTAAGGTGTATAAGGTATGTGAAAAGAGAGTAATATTTTAAGTAAGTGGAAATAATTCTCAATTTTGCGGGTAATTGATTAATTACCGGGTAACAGGATATTACCTAATTAATTGGAGATATATTTGGATAAGATCAATCTCCCCAACGTGACAGCTAGTCTAAGCTAATTAGTGACTCTTGTTTTATGTTGAAATATGTCATATTTAAGAGGGTTATGTGGATAAGTTACCACATGAAGTGGGGCCCACACCACTAAGATTTAAATGTCTTTAATTCTCAAAATTGGAGGCTTACCACAACTATGTAACATGTAAGGCTCTAGCAATTATAGGAATTTGCAGTAGCAACATGAAGTGGCTTTACTATTTTTTTCGAAGACTACTTAATACTATAACAATGTGGGATTTGCGATTCTAAGGGAGTATGGTGCAATATTTCTCAAGAATATCATATGGATTTTCCTCTACTTCGATCCGCAGTTATATTTTTGTTGCAGTTGATGTATGTTAGAGGGGTGGCCAAGAGAATTAGCCCTGATATGTTAAGGCTATCCCTTCTTTCTTTTGGCATGATCCATATGACACAACGAAACGAGCAAGCACGCAAGTTTCATAAATGACTATATTCATAGAAGTATTAGATATATCTATGTTCTTGAATTTTCATGTGTCATAATATTTTATCATCTGTTCATGGGTCTCAGAAAAATACGAAAGTTGAAAAGAGTTTACTTTATGATATTACTCAAAGGTAAAATGGTCTTATGACATTCTGAAAGATTTTATTAACGTACTTTTCATACATTGGATTCATGTACATTGACCCATGACTAGATGGTATACACGTGTATATATATATGTATATGGGACATGGGAAAGGTTATGGCGTTATATACGCACCACCACCTGATCAGCTGGTATACGTTGATGATTTTTCCCACAGTGGCTAAGATGATATAATGGGATGCCCTCAAAGGATTATGATGTTATGAAATATGTACCTATGCACGACATGACATTCATACGCATATGCATGATACTATAATTATTTCATGATTTAGAAAGTTATTCAGACTTACAGGTGAAGTCATTTACTATATATTTCCTTCATGTCTGTTATGTACTTATTTATATGCCTTACATACTCAGTACATTATTCTTACTGACGTCCCTTTTACCTGGGGATGCTGCATTTCATGCCCGCTGGTCCCGATAGACAGGTCGAGAGCTCTCCAAGTAGGCTATCAGCTCAGCAAAAGATGTTGGTGCGTTCCATTTGCTTCGGAGTTGCTTGTTTGGTTAGTTTGAGTTAGATGTGTATTGTTTGGTATGGTGGGACTCTGTCCCGACCTTTATTAAAATTATGTACTTAGAGGCTTGTAGAGAGATGTCATGTACGTAAAAGATTGTATATCCTTATCGGCCTATGTTGAGTGTTCAAGTGGTCATTTTGGTCTTAGAGGCCCATATATCTTAAGTATAAGTTGGCATTACCTGTTGTATTCTACCTATTTCGCAACAGCCTCTCCGGCTCAGTTATTTGATAGTATGGCATGAAAAGATACATTATGTTGGTAATCGGTTGAGTAAGGTACCGGGTTCCCGTCGCGGCCCATCGGTTTGGGTCGTGAAAAAAGTGGTATCAGAGCAGTCCTGTCCTAGGGAGTCTACAAGCCGTGTCTAGTAGAGTCTTGTTTATGGGTGTGTCGTGCACCACACCTATAAGTAGGAGGCTACAGGACATTTAGGACTGTCACTCTTTCTTCTTACTCTAGATCGTGTGATAGAGCTCAGTTATAGGAACTCGATCTTATTCATAATACGGTGATGCCTATATGTAGAAAGATGGTTGGCAAGGGATTGAATGCGGTTGTGAAAGAGTTGAGTCAGAAGAACCCGTTAAGCTTCTGGAAAAGGTGCCTTAAGGAAAGAATATCTATACACCTATATGGTGAAAGACAATGAGTGATTCAAAAGGTAAATACAAGTTTTAGCGAGTAAAAGAAGCAAGGTGAAGAAGGGTGCGGGGTACCCTGTTAATAAAGATTATCCTTATTTACCATTCAGGAAGAGAGATATAAGCATTTTGAGTTACCTTCAACAGTAACAGAGGTATGTATAATTGGCCACACCGATCTAAGTTATGCTCTATGGAAACTAACAAATATGATTTAAGAGAAGGACATAATAGCACGATCCAGCTGGTGTTAGAGTAACCCAAAATGATGGATGGATTGTTTGCGTCAATTGACATTTTCGAAGAATATTACAATTAGATATGAATCCTAGGATGATCGAAAATATTTCTGAAGATAGGCACTGAAAACCTGGAAGGGATAAATATTACCTTAGTGTGACTCTCGTCCCTACTAGAGCGAGGATGTTGAGCAACCCGAAGAACCGATGAATGAAGCAAGGAGAGCTAAAAGCAAAAGAATGGTGTTGAAGTTTTCATAAGAAAAAGATAGGCAAGAATATTAGTAGAGTAATGGGAAGAGAGATAAGGAAGAATTATGAATGAGACATGATACATGGATGACAACGGTAGAGTGTTACAGAATCTATAGTCAAATGAAGAAAGAGACAAGAGGAGCCAGGCCTTGAGACAACAAAAGAGTATAGGCCATATAGTCACATCCTCATTTCGAGAAATAAGTTCGCGACTCTAATGTGATTAACAAAAGGAAAAGTTAGACCCTAAAGTAGTAGAAATCAGTATGGGCGGGTGAACAAGGTAAGCTAAACATGAATTGGGAACTGAGTAATTTGATAATGGTTGATATCACAGAAATTTCAGAGATTGCATTTAGGCAATAATAGAATGGACAAAAGAAGAAGATTCATGAGAAATTCAGAGAATCGTCATTCAGGAAGACGCTTCCCTAAAGCAAGCAATGTGAACAAAGTTAAGCTTAAGGGACTGTATGTTCTAGTTACACTAAGTGTCACTGTCGCAAGTAAGGAATTTTGTTATCCTTTGTGTAGAAGGATTATTGCAAGGCAAGTAAGGGTCATCGATGGTATGATAGGACGCCAAAGATGAACAGATAAAACATCTATAGGTAGGTCGCCATAGCTCCAACTCTCAGTACTCCCCTAAAGGGGAAAATATGGTGTGATGTGGCATTAAATAAGAATTAAGTGATTCTAGTAATTATGGAATGGTAAAGGAAGAATGCGATAAAAATGAGATTGCTCTTATTCAAAGCCTACAGATATGCTACGATTCCAGAACATTATGCAAACACAACATCAAGAAAAGGAAGTAAGGGTCTCTGCCCGAGATGTTATTGATAGATAAGGAGCCAGTGCGAGACGTAAGTTAAGACAAAGAAAATAACCCAAGAAAGATTACAAGAAACATTAATATGAGAATGGGCCAACGAGTACTTAGTAATTGGTTCGGGAAGAGCCTAGTTATGGCTAAATAGGAGATTAAAGACGAGTCAGCAGATCCTGCAGGATAAACATAGTAAGACCCAATATGGTGAATTCAGTCTCGCAGATATGGCATCATGTTCGTTGAGAAATATTTAGATAAGAGTTGGGGTAGTTAAAGGTACTATATAAGTGTTACGGAGATAAAAGAAAGTGCCACTGGGAAGTCAGCCAAAATATCAAGTTCAAAAGCAACCCTACAAGCACAAGGGGGTGTAAATAAGTAATTACGGATAATTATAGGCAAGAAAGGACATCAAAAGGTCTATAATAAGCTCACAACTTTACAAGAGTCAGAGGGTCCTCCCTAAATACTACAATGAAAGACTAGCTGAGAAAGTAAGGAAAAAGGCCTCAACCCAAGCTTAGTGACCTAAGGAGGGAATGGTCTTATAACGACAGTCTCACAATAACATTGTATGCACTCTATAAGAAAGTGGCACCTACTGTCGCTAATGAACGGGAAGTAAAGTCAAAAGTAATATTCGAGATCATATGAGTAGCACAAAAATTCCGGCATGCGTGGGAACTAAGATAAGCCAAGTATTCATGCAACAAGTGATAGAACAACCAGGGAAAGTAATTTCTTGCATTTAAAGAAAGCTGAGAAGGAACGAAAGGAAATATTCGATCAATGATCCAGAGTTAGTTACGTTACGAGCGCACTTAAGAGTTCAGAGTTTTATACATGCAACATATATGTTGACAATCATACAGACATATAAGACTCCGATATAAGTTAAAAGAAAGAATTGAGCCCATGGCATTGACAAAGGATTGAGAAGATTGTATCATAGATATTTCATAACACCCATAAAAGGCTAAAGTAATAACTAATACAGGAGCCACAAATCAGAAGATAGCTTAAGCCTACATAAAGGCTGACCAGAAGGGAGAGAAACTAAAGAGTTACATCGACTAAGTAAATCAGGAGTCTGATTATTGGACCTAGAAAATTATTAAAAAATCGTGATCAAGAACATTGCAGGATTACCCTTAATATCGAAGGTACAAGAGAGATAGTACAATAACCACATTCTATAATGGCTCCATCATAAAGCCAGTTCGAAAAGTAACAGCCTCATAAGAAGTCATTATGAAGCTCCCACCGGATTATGTATGCACTAGAGGTGCAAGTATTGTAATAGAGCTTCAAGTTGTGGATGTGAATTATACCTAGGTGGAAGGGATGTCATGAAAGAGGTAGAAGATGTGATACAAGATTTTAAGGTAAATAAGGTAAAGGTGAACAATGTATGAGATTCTCAAATGCAGAAGGTTGTCGATAGTCCATACTTTGGATAGAAGGCTAGAAGCACGAGAATTAAGTATCCAGGAATGATAGCAGCTTCGTCAGTGGCATATCTTCCAGCCTATGGTTTCTAGGTACTGAGAGATCTAGTCAAGAGAGCAAAGAAGAGTTGGAGATGATGTGATGTCTCGCTTGATGTTCCAGAATATTATAAGAAAATATATGGTGCAAGCAAGTTGAAGGAATGTGGCGAATAATATAAATAGATATGTGTAGATTGCAAGCTAAAGTATGGTATAGCGACAAGGCTTTAGGAAGACAGGAGTAAGGATAAGAAAGGGCGAGTGAGAAGGTGACGAAATGGATGTCCTCAGGATTAAGCCTATGAAGACAAGAAGATCTAATGGTTTCTCTAAGTTATACAAAGCTCGGTATAGCCTGAATGAACTCAAAGGAGTCGAAGACTAATGGCTTTTAGAAAAGATTGAATGATGCCCTGGTAGTAGAATAAGGGTGTAATTATTATAGATAAAGGATTACATTTGGACTTCAATTAAGTTACGATTTGAAGAAAAGAAAGGGGATTTCATGCGCTGTACGGAATTAGAATAACCCCCAAAGGATGTAGCACGTTATGATGCTATGAAATACGGTTATGGAAGCATGGTATCGCCCCTAGGTGGATCAGTCTAATCATTTCAGATGTTCCCAGATGAGACGTGTGCCCTAGCGGTAGTGTTACATAAGAGGTCAAGCTATCGGTATTAAGGTGAATCAACAATGGATGGATAAAAGTTACAAAGTATGAGATGAGATTAGGCCATCATTCTTAAGATGAACAATAATGAAGAAGCATTAAAGGACTTAGATTTATACATATAGGATAAGCAACGAGAGTAACCTGGAGATTGGTAGTAGACCTCAGTAACGATAAATCAAAGTTAGTGTTATGGCAGTAAAGTCATACAGATTGATAAATGGATCTATGAAATAAGGCATAACAATATTTGTAAGTTCAACAAAGTACTCGAACGAAGAATTTCAATATACCCATAGATGCCCAGAGGGACGTCTTATCAAGATCTGTATATGTTTACAAAGTGAGGCCTAGAGATTGGCTAAAATTCGGAAGAAAAAGGAGAGAAGAGTCATATAGGAGCACTTACAAGGTCAGAGTCGTACAAGCTGCATGACAGAAGATAGCAACAGTCACAAGTCAGGGTGTGAGAAAGAGGCCTAAAGGGGGGAATGCCCTGGCCTTTGGACTTATTCACAGAACAGTTGCCTAGATGGCAAAAGGACTACTAAAGTATTCGCAAGAGCTATGGGATATGAGAATGATAAGTACATCAATCAACATTCGAGGATGAATGTTCCAAAGGGGGGAATGATGTTACACCCTATATTTTCGTACATGAAAATATGCCATAAATAAATTAATGAGAGCCCGGAAGTGAGATGTCACTTCCCGCAGTACTACATTACGAAGATGTTGCACCCTGTAGTGTTGAACGTTGAATTTGTCGTAAGGTAATTGACATCAATCCAAGGAAAAGATTATTTGGAGATTATAAGGATTATGCTATTTCAAACAAGTAATAAATGAATTTGTGAAGGTGAGAGGGGAAGCAAGTCAAAGAAAATGAATTTTTGTCCATGTTTGGCATGTTGGGATAAAATACGGCTTGAGCTAAAATACTCGGTATTTATGGACTAGTGCTATACGAGAAACCACATGACCATAATAGTAAGGTGTATAAGGTATGTGAAAAGAGAGTAATATTTTAAGTAAGTGAGAATAATTCTCAATTTTTACGGGTAATTGATTAATTACCGGCTAACGGGACATTACCTAATTAATTGGGGATATATTTGGATAAGATCAATCTCCCAACGTGACAGCTAGTCTAAGCTAATTAATGACTCTTGTTTTATGTTGAAAGGTATCATATTTAAGAGGGTTATGTGGCTAAGTTACCATATGAAGTGGGGCCCACACCACTAAGACTTAAATGTCTCTAATTCACAAAATTGGAGGCTTACCACTACTATGTAACATGTAAGGCTCCAGCAATTATAGGAATTTGCAGTAGCAACGTGAAGTGGCGTCACTATTTAATTCAAAGACTACTTAATACTATAACAATGTGAGATTTGCGATTCTAAGGGAGTATGGTGCAATCTTTCTCAAGAATATCATACGGATTTTTCTCTACTTCGATCCGCCGTTATATTTTTGTTGCAATTGACGTATGTTAGAGGGGTGGTCAAGAGAATTGGCTCTGGTATGTTAAGGCTATCTCTTCTTTCTTTTGGCATAATCCATATGACACAACGAAACGAGCAAGCACGCAAGTTTCATAAATGACTATATTCATAGAAGTATTAGAGATATCTATGTTCTTGAATTTTCATGTGTCATAATATTTTATCATATGTTCATGGGTCTCAGAAAAATACGAAAGTTGAAAAGAGTTTACTTTATGATATTACTCAAAGGCAAAAATGGTCTTATGACATTCTGAAAGATTTTATTAATGTACTTTTCATGCATTGCATTCATGTACATTGACCCATGACCAGATGGCGTTATATATGTGTATATATGTATGTATATATATGTATATGGGATATGGGAAAGGTTATGGCGTTATATACGCACCACCACCTGGTCAGCTGGTATACGTTTATGATTTTGCCCATAGTGGCCAAGATGATATGATGGGATGCCCTCAGAGGCTGCTGATATTATGAAACATGTACCTATGCACGACATGACATTCATACGCATATGCATGATAATATAATTATTTCTAGATTTAGAAAGTTATTCAGACTTACAGGTGAAGTCATTTACTATATATTTCCTTCATGTCTGTTATGTACTTATTTATATGTCTTACATACTCAGTACATTATTTGTACTGACATCCCTTTTGCCTGGGGACGCTGCGTTTCATGCCCGCAGGTTCTGATAGACAGGTCGAGAGCTCTCCAAGTAGGCTATCAGCTCAGCGGAAGATGTTAGTGCGCTCCATTTGCTTTAGAGTTGCTTGTTTGGTTAGTATGAGTTAGATGTGTATTGTTTGGTATGGCGGGACTCTATCCCGACCTTTATTAAAATTATGTATTCTTAGAGGCTTGTAAAGAGATATCATGTACATAAAAGATTGTATGACCTTGTCGTCCTATGTTCAGTGTTCAAGTGGTCATTTTGGTCTTAGAGGCCCATATGTCTTAAGTATAAGTTGGCATTACCTGTTGTATTCTACCTATTTCATGGCAGCCTCTCCAGCTCAGTTATTTATGATAGTATGGCATGAAAAGATACGTTATGTTATTACTCAGTTGAGTAAGGTATCGGGTGCTTGTCGTGGCCCATCGGTTTGGGTCGTGACAAAAGCAAAGCATAACATCATCGTAATATAGTACTGCAAGGCGTAACATCATCGTAATATAATACTGCAGGATGTAATATCGACATAATATTGCGGGGAGTAACACGATCGTTCTCCTTTAGGTGATATTTCTAAAGACTTGCTTTTGCTTTTGCAACCGAGAGATTACCTTCCCCACTATTTGACGATATCCACGAGTGGGTGAGCACAATTTCCCCCATACAATGGGGATCCGTCAGTGGGCGTCTTTCCATGAGAAGTATGGGCGTAAGCCTCTCACTGGTGAGTCGGCCCGCTGCAGTTTTTCTTTATTCTTTACCTCATGGTTTAACCTTATCATTATATGATCGTCTTTCTTTGTTGACAGGGAGAGTGCGAAGGACAAGGGCTCCTCCGCTCGCATTCCATTAATTGGTTCCCTTTGCTCGACCTGCGTCGAGGGCCGCTGCTCGGTCTGCACCGAGGACTATTACCCAATCTGCACCTGCGGCCGAAGTTGTGCATGCAGAGGCTACTACTCAACCAGAGACTCCGGTTCCTGCTGCCCGCTCAATGGGCAAATCTTCCCGCTCTGGTAATGGAGAGGCCTCGTCGAAGAGACGACAGGTGGTGTTGGAAGTGGATCCTTAATTCGAAACATCTTTGAGAGGCGACCTTGCCTTGGCGGTACCCGAAACTGGCGGTGGTGCCAACCCGACCACCAAGGCTATGCCTATTGTGAGTAGTAAATAGGCTGGTATGGCGGAGAGACGGAGTCCCGAGGCTGCCATTGCTGTCTTGAATGGCCCTTAAACATCCGGTTGAATCGTACTTCTTCTTCGGCCGAAGAGAGGGGAAAAGGTGTCATAGTTTATGATTACGAGTCTGAATCCGACATCGATCCTGATCATGTTAGGATGTTCGAGGAAGGCTTTACCCGAACTGTAGTAAGAGCGGGAGGCCCTTCCCGAATACTCGAAATTCCGTCGGATCTTAATATTCTGTGAGGCATGGTGGATTTTGTGTCGCAGTTTGACCTTCTATGCTCTGCCGCATAAAGTGGAGCTCTTCAGGATGTGAGCAATTCCGAATTGTAAAGTGGTGTGGCCGCGATAGGCCTAAGGGTAAGTTCCTTTTTTTTTTTTTTTTTTGCTTTGTGACCTTGATCTTTATCGACTTCTTTCTTCTCTTTGTTTTTAGTCTTACATGATGGATATCGAGAGTGCTCGTAGGGCCGAGACTCGGGCCAAGATTTTTCTAAAGATGCTTGAAAAGTATCGGCGGCATCACAACAAATTCCATGAGATGCACCAGCGGCTCAGGGCGGGTACTGGCACCCAATCCATCAGGGAAGAGTTGGAGAAAAAGGATTAGGAGCTGATGTAGTTCATCCGCAGATGCAGTGAGCTCGAGGAGCTACTCTGTACCAATGACAAGGAACTCGAGGTGGGCAAAAGGGTTGCCGCGGAGTGCGAGGAACTTCAGGCGAGGGTGTTGTCTCTACAAGCCGAACTCGAGCAGAATGCTACTAGAGTCGAAGCTTTGAGCGCAGAATGGATGAGGAAGTTGGCCGAGATGGAAAAGAAAGTGGCTGAAATGGAGAGTGCCGAGGAGGCTCGGACATCCGCATTGGTGAGGTCACCGGTGCTGGAGGCTATCCACGTCCTCCAATCTGAGCAGGAATCTGAGTGAGGGAGGCGAGGCTTGAGAAAGTATTGGTGAAATCGACTGGGAGGCTTCGAGCCTAGGAGATCGGGTCGTGTCACTCGAGGCCGAGAAAGAACAGCTATTGGCCCAGGTCGAGTCTACCTCTATCGCAGTCTCACGCTGCCTATATGAGCTATGGGTCCACACCGAGGCCCAGCGAGATATTTACAAGGGTTTGTGGGAGGCGGTGACTGTCCCCGAGGCCACCTTTGAAGATGCTCGGGCAAAGGCACGCGAGGCTCGCACTACTTGTGGATATGACTCTGCAACTCCGGAGCCTGGGGAGGGCATTGATAATGAGGATGATCTCCCTTCTGATGATGATGATGTTGGGGAGAATGGCGGTGGGGATTATTCGGAGTGAAGCTTTTGCTGCATCCTATGTACTTAGTTTTTTTTGGTTCTTTCATTGTTTACTTTCATCTTTTCCCAAGGGCCCGTTTCGGCCCTTTGTATGGTGCGGCTGTCGCGCATGTACATTTGAATAAAATAGTTATTTCGTATTCATTTGTGCATCTTTTGATTTTCACTGTGATGAGTCCCTAACTTTGTTGATTGTGAATTCAAACTTGCAAGTTTTGGCAAGGTCGACTTCTGGTTTGCCAACTCAGACGGAACCAACCTTAATTTGGACGAGGTCGAATTTAGATTCGCCATCTTGGACGAAGTCAGTTCCGACTTGTATACTCGAGTGGGACTTAATTCCGACCTACTAACTTAGGCAAAGTCAACTTCTCCATGTGTATTCGAGTGAGGTCGAACTTGGAGTCGCCATCTTGGGCGGAGTCAATTTCTGACATATATTCAAACGAGGTAGAAATTATAACCAGTTGTAAATTCGAGCGAGGTCGAACTTCTCTTATGGCGAAGGCCGATGGCTGTAAGGGATTTATTTCGAGCAAGGTCAAAATTATAACCCGTTGTGAATTCGAGCGAGGTCGAACTTCTATTTTGGAGAAGGCCGATGGCCGTAGGGGTGTTATTTCAAGCAAGGTCAAAATTATAACCCGTTGTGAATTCAAGCGAGGTCGAACTTCTCTTTTGGCGAAGGCCGATGGTCGTAGGGGTGTTACTTCGAGCAAGGTCGAAATTATAACCCGTTGTGAATTCGAGCGAGGTCGAACTTCTCTTTTGGCGAAGGCCGATGGCCATAGGGGTGTTATTTCGAGCAAGGTCGAAAATATAACCCGTTGTGAATTCGAGCGAGGTCGAACTTCTATTTTGGCGAAGGCCGATGACCGTAGGGGTTTTATTTCGAGCAAGGTCAAAATTATAACACGTTTTGAAGTCGAGCAAGTTCGAACTTCTCTTTTGACCTAGGACGATGGCCGTAGGGGTGTTACTTCGAGCAAGGTCAAAATTATAACTCGTTGTGTTAATTCCGTTGGGGGACACTACTCGTCGCCGTGTTATTTACGCGTACGTCGGGGCAAGTCCTGGATTGCTTAATTTCGCTTTCATTTGGAGAGTACTGTGTGTTTCTTGGGTGAGTCCCAGTTCGCTCAATTTTTCTTTTATTGGAGAATGCCGCGTGTTTCATGGGTGAGTCCCAGTTTGCTTAATTTTGCTTTTACTGGAGAATGTTGCGTGTTTTATGGACGAGTCCCAGTTTGCTCGATTTTGCTTTCACTGGAGATTGTTTTTCGATAGTTGATCTGTGTCACACCTCCTTTTTCCGCTCCCGCGAGGGGCGTAGGATTTTTTTCCAATTAAAGGACAATCGAAACGGGATTTATTTATTTATTTCAGAGTCGCCACTTGGGAGATTTAGGGTGTCCCAAGTCACCAATTTTAATCCCGAATCGAGGAAAAGAATGACTCCATATTACAGTCTGCGTACCAGAAATCCGGATAAGGAATTCTGTTAACCCGGGAGAAGGTGTTAGGCATTCCCGAATTCCGTGGTTCTAGCACGGTCGCTCAACTGTCATATTCGGCTTGATTATCTGATTTTTATACAAATATGAACTTATGTGAAAGTTTTAACTCTTTACCGCTTTTATTATTATATTTTTAAAAGAATGTGAACATCGTTTAAAAACATGTCTTTGGATTGCGTCACATGAAATGCACCCGCAATCCGGAACACAGTTTTATTCAATGTTTTGGGATTTGGATTTGGGTCGCATCATGCGACCCGAATTTAAGAAGGTAAGATTAATTAAATCGCGCCTAAAGCGATTAGCGTATTTATTATTTGGGGACAGCCGTGAAGTTCGCTAAGCGGCCGATCCCGAGTTCTAAGTAATTAACACATACATTTTATGAGGGCCCCGCAATCTATATATTTTATTAAGTGAGGCTCGTCTCATTTATTTTAAATGGACAAATCTTAAAGTGACTACATTTTTCTATTAAAATTAGTCTCTAAAATAAAGAAAGAAAATCCTAATTAATTACTAGCTTTTTTTATTTTAAGAAAACATGGCATGCTAATTGCTAGATTAATACAAATATTGATGAAAAGGAATTTTACTCAAAATTTTGAAATTATAAATAAAATAAAAATTCGACAACTAATATTCAAAAGAATCAAATATAGCTAAATTAAAACTCAGCATTGTTATAAAAAAATTATTGAGATTAATTATTCACAACCATTTGAAACTAGATTTAACCATAATTACTAAAGCTTATTAGAAAGTTTATTAGACTTAAACGTTCTTCTAATCTTGCTTGAACTCAAATCATGCCTTAATGCCTAATTTACGAAATTTAATTTAAATTCATGCCTTAGCTAAATTTAGCTACTTGTTCATGATTAACCTACTGTTGATAATCTTGAAACCTTCATAACTAGTGAATTAACCCGTTTTGCCAAACCGATTCATTAAAGACTAACTTATGTTATTTTTTCTTATTCCAATTATTATTCAGTAATACATGAAATAGCTTAAATACAATCAACAAAAGGAACAAAGAAAAAAGCGAAATTAAAACTTCAAAATTTCATTCTTCATATGTATTCATGCTTCCACATTATTAGCTTGCAATAGCTAGTATTACAGTCGTGTACTTGATATTGGAAGCAAAAGAAAAGGGAGATCAACAGAAATTCAGTAGCATACAACAACAGCAACACCCAGCAACCGTAACAACCCAGGAACGAGAAACCAGTGACAGATTTTAAAATCAAGATGAAAATCCCAAAAAAAAACACCGACAACAATCAACGGACAGAAGCCAAAGGAATTTTTCAGATTTGAAGGACTAATTAATGTTCAACCCTTAATTTCTGAATCTGTATATCAGAATACTTAAATTGTATATCGGGTGTATACTATTCTTCTTTTGAATTTCCAGAATGTTTTTCTTTTTATTTTCTGAATCTTAGTATTTTCGGAATTTTCTCTCTCTTTAATATACAGCTCTCTTTTTTCTCTATCTCTCTCTCTCTCTTCTGTATTCTGTTTTCTCTATCTGTCCGTCCTCTTATTCTTTTTTTTTTGTATTCTCCCCCTAAAATCTGATTCAAGTCTCTCTATTTATTTCTCATCCCAAACCCTTTAATCAATTAACAAAACAACCACTTTCTCCTACCAAACCCACTATCTTCCCACTCATCCCCCTTTTAATCTCACTACCTATTGTTTTGTCCCCCACTACATTAAACAAATATATCAATCTCACCCAATTACATCTTGTCCCCCATGCTTAACATAAAAAAATTACATTATTCCCCCACTAATTTATGTCTTGTCCCCCATTATATTAAACAATTGTTCAAATGTTTAATTCCAAAAATACCCCTCCGACCTTACTAAAATTACCAATTTACCCCTGAACGTACTGCAAATTACCAAACTACCCCCATCAGCTATAACCAATTCACCTAATCAATTTCAACCAAAATACAGCAAATATGACCAATTTCTAAACAATTTTCAACAACAAATTCAAACTAAATGATGAACAACAAAGAACAACTAAAATTATTTTGATTGAACAATATTTTTAACAACAAACAAACCTACTTTCAGATTCAACAACAACAAACATGTATATTCAGATTTCTAAATTCAATAATCATTTGAACTTAAAATTAAATCTAACAACATTACAACCAACAATTTCTATATTAAAACTAAACAAGATCATGAAGCAAACTGAAGAAATAATCATAAATGATAAACAACAAACAAGAAAATCAAACTTATACTAATTTCGGATTCAAGAACAATCAAACAAAGTATGAACATAAATGAAAAGTTTCAACAACAATAACAAGCAAGTTTTATTCAAATTCGAATTAAGCTTAAACAAAATAAATAAACATATTCAAATCACTAAACTTCAAATAATCAATTGATCTTTTTTAATTAACTCCAATAAAATTATAACAAAGATACATGATTTAAAAAATTAAAAACCAAAACATAACTTCTCATTAAATCACTGAATTAAAAACGAACTTCAAACAAAATGAACACGAATTAAATTTATATTAAACAACAAACAACGGATTCAAGCGATTTAAACTAAATCTAACAATATTAAAATTAAATTAACAATTTCTTTTACAAAAATAAATAAAAGCACATGAAATAAACTGAAAAACTAATTAATCAAAGTTCCATTTGAATCTGAAAATTAAATGAACAAACTAGAAAATTAATTCAACGATAAACATGAACAAAGCAAGAATCGAACATTTACCGATTTTAGAATCCGAGAACATCAAAATAAAAATACGGACAAAATGAAACTCAAACCCACTAACCGGATCGAAGCGACGAAGAACTCGAACGAAAACAAATCCGTTCGGAAGCGATTATCGCACCAAAATCACTCGAATCTGCCCGGAAACTTAAACAATAGACGAAGCTCGATGGAGGGGTGCTTGGCGATGACGAGAACTGAAGCAGTAGCAGCATGCTGCTGCCACGCTGCTGAAACAGTAGCAGCACGGGAGCAGCAGCTTATGGAGAAGAAGAACGCAGCAGCAACCCGCGAAGGAGCTGCCATGGCAGCGATGGGGGAGCATCCGCGACGCGACGAAGAAGACGTAGCCATGGCAGTCGTGATGCAGTGGTAACATTGCTGGTGGAGCTCGACGGAGCAGCAGCACGGAACAGTAGCAGCATCACGAATGGAGAAGATGCAGCGGCAGCCATGGGAGCTCGAGTTCGAGCTCGATGAAGCTCGTCCATGGCTGGACGCGGCGGGCAGCAGTTGTGGTGGTTTGTTTGGACGACGCAGCAGCAACATGAAGGATGAAGAATGCAGCAGTAGCAGTGTCGGGAAGAAGAAAACGCAGCAGCAGGAGAAGAAGCAACTACGGGCAGCAATGGTGGCGGAGAAGTTGCTCGACGAACTTGAAAAACGCAGCCATGGCAGCGAGGGGATGTCGTGGGGGTGAGGGTGGTTTTGTTGTGTGTGTGTTGACGTGAGGGGGGCAGGGGTGTGAGGGGGAAGGGCTGCCATGGGAGGAGCTTGGGGTAGGAGGAGAAAGAGAGGAAGAAGAAAAGAGGGGGGGCGGGTGGTTAGTTTTTAGGGTTTTTCTTTGTTTTTTTTTGTTTTGTTTTGTTTTGTTTTATGAAAAATGAAAGAAAAAAGGGGGTTTGGGTCTTTTGGGTTATGGACTGGGTCGTTTGGGAAGATTGAGTCTCTTTGGGCCTATGACTTAAATTTGAGCCCAATTCCGATTTTCTTTATTTTTTGCTCTCTTTTCTTCTTTTATTTTTCTAAAACTAAATTCTAAAAATGTTTAAATTATCATATAGAACTAAATTAAGTTATGAAAGCGCAAATTAACTCCCAATAATAATTAACACACAATTAAGTAATAATTAAGCATGAAATTGTCCAATTGGACATTAAATGCTAAAAATGCAAAAGATGCCTATTTTTGTGATTTTTATTTTTTTGTAAAACAAACTTAATTACCAACAATTGTAGGATTAAATCCTAAATGCAAATGCGATATATTTTTGGATTTTTTATTAATTTAACAAATAAACATGCACAGACAAATACAAATAATTATCCAAAAATGTCACAAAAATTCTCAAAATTGCACACCAAGGAAAATCATTTTATTTTGATTTTTTTTTGGGAGTAATTCTTATATAGGGCAAAAATCACGTGCTTACAACTGCCCCTCTTTGCCCGAAGACACGAAGGGTTTTCGTGCAAAGATAAAGTGAGCGATTTTTGCCCATCCGAGTACTCCGTGTGAAGCATTTTTTTTTTGAAAAAGATTTGACCGAACCTTTGCTTCAGAGGTTTCCTACATATCCTGGGCTAAACAGGAATTAGGTCAATGTAGTTCGGGAAGTTTTGGTAGCTGGAACTACCGTGGGACTGCAATGTTACTGTTGTTGCATGCTATTACCACTGCTTACCGATCTCTTTGTTACACCGTGCTTAAAAGAAAATAAGAAGCTAGTCTAGACTGCAATTTGTTCTTGTTGCCTTGCTTTCTTGTCTGCTTTCGTTTCTTCCGGTGCTTTTCTTCCGAGACTTCTGGCCCTTTGCTTTTCTGAATACCAGTTTTCATCATTTTGTTCGGTCCGATGGGGACATGGCTTTCTTCATTAAGTTTTTCGGCGGTTCCTCTAGGGATACGGCTTTCTTCATCAGATTTGATATGCTGGGCATAATTTAATGTTCACATGCCCTTTCTTTCAAAATGCGTCTTTTCTTCCTTTTGACACATGCACTTGAGTTTGTGCTGGGACCTCTTGTTGCAACCTTCTGCTTCCCGGTGCTGGGGATTTTTATTGTTTCCTGCTGGGGATTCCTGTTGTAACCTTCTGCCTTCCGATGGGGTAACTGATTTCAAAATCTGAAGTACAAGACTAAAAAGTATTCCTCCCGTTATACAAGTGGGCGCCTGACTTCAACAAACAACTTTGAAAAATAAAACGTCATTCCTCTCTTCAGGCGGGCTCCTGATTTCAAAAACAACTTTTAAAATAAACGACATTCCTCTCTTCAGGAGGGCTCCTGACTTCAAACAAACAACTTTTAAAATAAACGTCATTCCTCTCTTCATGCGGGCTCCTGACTTCAACAACAACTTTAAAAATAAAATGCCATTCCTTTCTTTAGGTTGGCGAGATTTCAACAACTTTTAAAAATAAAACGCCTTTCCTCTCTTCAGGCGGGCTCCTGACTTCAAACAAACAACTTTTAAAATAAACGTCATTCCTCTCTTCAGGTGGGCTCCTGACTTCAACAACAACTTTAAAAATAAAATGCCATTCCTTTCTTTAGGTTGGCGAGATTTCAACAACTTTTAAAAATAAAATGCCTTTCCTCTCTTCAGGCGGGCTCCTGATTTCAACAACTTTTAAAAATAAAACGTCATTCCTCTCTTCAGGCGGGCTCCTGATTTCAATAACAACTTTGAAAATAATCGTCATTCCTCTCTTCAGGCGGGCTCCTGACTTCAACAACAACTTTAAAAATAAAATGCCATTCCTTTCTTTAGGTTGGCGAGATTTCAACAACTTTTTTAAAAATAAAACGCCTTTCCTCTCTTCAGGTGGGCTCTTGATTTCAACAACTTTTAAAAATAAAATGCCATTCCTCTCTTCAGGCAGGCTCCTGATTTCAACAATAACTTTGAAAATAATCGTCATTCCTCTCTTCAGGCGGGCTCCTGACTTCAACAACAACTTTAAAAATAAAATGCCATTCTTTTCTTTAGGTTGGCGAGATTTCAACAACTTTTAAAAATAAAACGTCTTTCCTCTCTTCAGGCGGGCTCCTGACTTCAAACAAACAACTTTTAAAAAAAATGTCATTCCTCTCTTCAGGCGGGCTCCTGACTTCAACAACAACTTTTAAAAATAAAATGTCATTCCTTTCTTTAGGTTGGCGAGATTTCAACAACTTTTAAAAATAAAACGTCTTTCCTCTCTTCAGGCGGGCTCCTGACTTCAAACAAACAACTTTTAAAATAAACGTCATTCCTCTCTTCAGGCGGGCTCCTGACTTCAACAACAACTTTAAAAATAAAATGTCATTCCTTTCTTTAGGTTGGCGAGATTTCAACAACTTTTAAAAATAAAACGCCTTTCCTCTCTTCAGGCGGGCTCCTGATTTCAACAACTTTTAAAAATAAAACGCCTTTCCTCTCTTCAGGCGGGCTCCTAATTTCAACAACAACTTTGAAAAATAAACTGTCATTCCTTTCTTTAGGCTGGCGAGATTTCAACAACTTTTTTAAAAAAATAAAAACGCCTTTCCTCTCTTCAGGCGGGCTCCTGATTTCAACAACAACTTTGAAAATAAACGTCATTCCTCTCTTCAGGCGGGCTCCTGACTTCAACAACAACTTTTAAAAATAAAATGACATTCCTTTCTTTAGGTTGGCGAGATTTCAACAACTTTTAAAAATAAAACGTCTTTCCTCTCTTCAGGCGGGCTCCTGATTTCAACAACAACTTTGAAAAATAAACACCTTTCCTCTCTTCAGGCGGGCTCCTAACTTCAACAACAACTTTAAAAATAAACGTCATTCCTCTCTTCAGGCGGGCTCTTGACCTCAACAACAATTTTAAAAATAAATGACATTCCTCTCTTCAGGCAGTCTCCTGATTTCAACAACAACTTAGGAGGAAATGCCTCTCCTATGGGTAAAACTAAACTTAGGAGCAAATGCCTCTCCTATGGGTAAAACTAAACTTAGGAGGAAATGCCTCTCCTATGGGTAAAACTAAACTTAGGAGGAAATGCATCTCCTATGGGTAAAAACAAACTTAGGAGGAAATGCATCTCCTATGGGTAAAAAAACAAACTTAGGAGGAAATGCCTCTCCTATGGGTAAAACTAAACTTTAGGAGGAAATGCCTCTCCTATGGGTGAAACTAAACTTAGGAGGAAATGCCTCTCCTATGGGTAAAAACAAACTTAGGAGGAAATGTCTCTCCTATGGGTAAAACTAAAATTAGGAGGAAATGCTTCTCCTATGGGTAAAAACAAACTTAGGAGGAAATGCGTCTCCTATGGGTAAAACAAACATAGGAGGAAATGCCTCTCCTATGGGTAAACCATTTCCTTATTCCTGAATTATTTACTTACCTGTGTTGTCTTCCCTCGAAACTGCTGGGGATTATTTTGCTGGGGATGAATTTTCCTTTTCTCCCCTTACCCACTCTGGGTTGTCCGACCCTCTTGAAACTTGGTCGAAACTCTGTCGAGGATGCTTCTACATCTCGATGGTCCGCTGAGGATAACACTGCGAACTGCTGAGTAACCCTGCTGGGGATAACACTGCTGAGGATAACTCTGCTGAGTAAATATGTTATCTTACTCCTTCCAAAATTACCTCCTTTTAAGTAGGATGTTTCATTCCTCTGCAAACTACTTCCCCCTTTTTTTTGCTTTTTCTTTTTTTCTTTTTTTCTTTTCTTTTTTTTTTCTTTTTTTTATAGCATTTTTCTCCTTTTTTTTTGCATAGCTTCTTCCTTCGAAGACTACCTCCCTTAAGACTCGTTTTGCCTTTCCCCGAAAGGAACTGCTGAGGATACCGATTTTCACCAAACTTGTGTTGGACTCCTCGAAACTGCTGGGGATAACCCTGTTGGGGAATTATTTACTTACCTGTTGGGGGATAGAATGTTATCAACTGGGGATAACGCTGTCGAGGATAACACTGCTTGGGGATTCTGACTCCTTCAGAACTAGTGCTTCACTCTTCGGAAGGCTGTTGGGAATGATACTGGCCTTTTGCTTTTCTGAGCACAAGTGTCATCCCTTTGTTCTGTCTGCTGGGGAACAACTTCCTCCATTGAAACTTATTATGTTGGGGGCAACACTGGTTCAAAGACCACTTCCCTTGAGACTGGTGTTATCTTTATTCTTCCTCGATTGGGTACCTGACTTCCAGAAAATTTTCTAAATGAAAGGAAAATTTTCTGCCCCAGTTTGACAGTCTCCCTTATGGCATGCATTTCTGTCATCAATGTCATTTCCTTTACCTGTTTCAAATCAAACAAAATTTGTTAGTTTAAAACGCGGTGGTTGGTTGTGATACTCCTACTGGGATGGTTTTCCCTTTCTCCTTCCTTGCTATGCGTTCCACAACTTGTTGGGGATGATATTAATTGCTGGGGATAATCCCTTTCTGCTGGGGATATCCCTCTTCTTTTGTGGCATAGCTCGGAAACTGGCATTTCCCGACCTTTTAGTCTCGCATGAATTTCCCAAATCATGCTCATTGCTCTCCTTGATTTGTCCACGGGCTTTGGCCTTGAGGTTTATAACCTTTGATTTCGGCAAGGGTATCCCTCTTGACACTCGTCAATCCTTTTGTCAATTCCCTTTTGCTGGGGATATTTGTTTTTTGACACTGGTCTCGCACTTGTTCCTTGCTGACTATACCATTTGGATGTACTAATCAGATCTCATCTTGCATGATTGGAAAGCTGATGGCCTATTTTGAAGTCAATTCTCACTTGTTCTGACCAAACAGACTCTACTGGGGAATTTTTCTATGAAAGGAAAAGATAAGCAAAAGGGGAACCGAATAAAAGACAAAGGAAAAAAAAACGACTCTTTAACAAAAGAAACTATAAATAAAAAAACCTATCAAACGCCGACATCGACTCTAATGGTCGTGACATGCACATGTGGCCTATCCTCTGCCGTTAATCGTCTTTCAAGACCTTCAATTGGCAATTCCCCATCTGATTCTCAATCTTATTCGACTTGTAGTGCCCGAAGGGTTTTCACTATCAAGCCTCTCTCATTTTGGTTTTTCTCTCAGCTTTCATCGCCTTATGGTGTCCGTGAAGATTTTCACCGATAAGACTCTCTCATTTGTATCACTTTCCAGCTGGGGATTTGGAGTGTTGCCGGTATGACTCTCTCTGCTGGAGATTAGAGTCCTTTCTATTGTGGAACAGAGTGTTATGTTCACCGGTAAGACTCTCATTTGTCTGACTTGGCATCCTTTGAAGACCGATCAGAAGGTCTTTCTTCGGACCGTAATGTGGGTTTTGGATAGGCTAGAAAGAAAGGGTATTAAAGGCTCAAAAACAAAATAAACTTGGGGTTCAAAATTACAACCTTCGGAACCATATTTGCTCACCACAAGCGCAACCCTTTCCCCAGTTTCTTGCTTGGGGATTTTTTATTTATTTTTATTTTTATTACACCATGCACATTATGCACATTATGACCATTATGGCCATTATGACCGAGCCGTGAGGCGCCTACGTATCCTCTTTGACGAATCAGGTCGAACGTAGTTCCCAATTCCTCTTTTTTCATTTGACTTTCCTTTTTTCTTTTTGTTATCATTTTTCTTTTCTTTTCTCTTTTTCTTTTCTCTTTTTCTTTTCTCTTTTTTTTTGGTTTTGTTGTTTTCTTTTCTTTCTCTTTTTTTTTTCTTTACCTGTCATGCTTGTGTTTTCTAGTCGTTGCTAATGATTCCGAACGAGGGGTACGAAAGAAAAACAATAAGGCTCAAAAAGGGTTAACGAAGGATAAAGTGTTTAGGTAGCAGAACAAAATGCCTTCGTCATTCCAGTCTTCAAGACATGCCCAGTGCAAACAACACATTTAAACAAAGATTTGTAGCCTCTTCCGATGGTGCTGGACTTGACAATTATATTCACACATTTTATTTTACCTTTGTCATTTCTAAAGCACCGTTGGGCGACACTCTCACTCTCGTTATCATGAAAGGTGAATCTTGCGTTTAACGGTTTTCTTTATGTTTTACTTACCCCAGTTCAACATGACTCGAGCTCCGAATAATCTTAAACCGTCCTTATTTTCTTTAAATGTTCTGATCACCTTTCCGGGATTTTATGATTAACTTTTAAGATTAGGCCCAAACTGTGTGCGCATGTCATGTCACAAGAATCGGCGCTAAACAAAAATGATAAAAGGACTAAACAAAAAATGACTGGAAATAATAAAAGACCGGATCTTGCATTAGACTATTGGTGAAATGGTTTGAATAACAAAACAAACAAAAACAAACCAGAATAAAATCCTAAAACAACCTGGACAAACTTAAATAAACCGCTATGACAAAACGGAAAGATAAGACAGTTTGACACAAGACAATATCCGAATTACAACCCTAATAATCCGGACAACAGAAATGACAACAAAATAAGCCACCACAAGCTTCTCTCTTGCTAACCAAGGAACGGAGCGTCCTCCCGCTTCATCAAAACTGGCATCTTAGCCACTGAGCTTCGCATCAGTATCGCCCAGACCATTGCCAACTTCAATATCATCGACCTTAGTCAACAAGTCCCCAATAGGATTTGAGTGCTTTTGCTATCAGGCCTGACCCCCGCAAAGTGTGCATCATTATGTGCAGGTAAGGGATTCTGTGTGATGTTCTGGGTGTCATTGTCTTGGATTACCACAAACCAACCACCTTCTTTCTTTGTGATTCAAAACAAAACAGGTTAGAATGGACTCAGTCGGTCCTCATTATTAACAACATCTTTTCCTTTTTTTCTTTTTTTTTTCATTTTGTTCTTTTTTTCGATTTTTTCATTCTTTTTTTCATTCTTTTTTTTTTTGTTTTGTTTTTCATTTTTTTCATTCTTTTTTTGTTGTGGTCGAATCTTATGGAGAGTGCGTACGTATCATGACCCCGCATGAATCAGACCTTGCGTAGTTCAGACCAATAAAAGATAAACAATAATAAACATTTTTTCAATTTTCATATTAAAACAAACTGGGTTTCAAAGTTTTGAAGATGACCTACAAACTCGAAAATCAAACCCACATATTCTAATTAAAAGATTTACAATCGCCAAAAACAAATGGCCAGCTTCCTTTCTCCGTTTGACAAATGCAACCAAATGGTTATTTTTGCAAACGTGGCCCCTTCCAAATTTCACATGAATTTTGAGGCCGGGGAGGATTATTTTATGACACTTTACAAACTTGTCCATTCTTTTACGAAAATAACCTTTCGACAATTGAAAGATACTCTAAGGCTATTTCGGCAATATCGGTTTAAGACACTGCCGAAGCTGGCTCGGCTTATTTTGACCAAAAGTCCAAACGGTATTCACCTGACCGCTGACTCTTTGTTTTTTTTTTCAAATTACGATGAAAACGTGGTGTTGCAAACACGGCCCTTCAGCGCCTCGGGGACGAAGATTTTTAAGGCTGTGTGGGTCAACAAGACCAAAATCCCTAAAAAAAATGACCCAAGGTGGCTGTTTATACAAAGTCACCCTTCCGGCGTCCCTTTCGGGAACATTCGGCTATTTTTGACAAAAACAGCATCACCCGACTTATTTATGACTCTTTTTATCATTTTTCAAAAATAGAAAACTCAACATTGCAAACACGGCCTTTCAACTCCTCGGGGACGAAGATTTTTAAGGCTGTGGGGGTCCACTAGACCAAATCTTAAACATGACTCGAAAAGTGGCTATTTATGCAAAGTCAGCCCTCTGGTGTCCCTTTTGGGAACATTCAGCTATTTCTGACAAAACAACATCACCCGACTTATTCATGACAAAATTAAAATTTTGACATATTTTTTTTATTTATTTATTTATTTTTGGCTATTTTAGCAAAAAGGGGGTTGGACCCGATGAGGGTTGCCTACGTATCTCACATCCGGTGAGAATCAAACCCGCGTAGTTCGGGCAATTAACTGAACTATTTTAAAACAAGATTTTTTTTCCTTTTCAGCAGCAAATAACAAAACCACTTTCAAAGCACGACTCTTTTCATTTTCATTTTGGCATTTTCAGAAACAAATAAAAAACTATTTTAAAAGTAAGACTCTTTTTCATTGTCATTTTTCAGGGGAAGACAAACTATTTTCCTTTTTTATTTTATTTTTGAAAAATAAGACAGAACAACGACTTTTTTTTCTATTTTTCCTTTGCTTTTAATAAAACAAACTAATAAGACATTTTTTTTTCATTTTCTCAAAATTTCGGCAGAGTTTTGACGGTATTCGGGCATTGGGTTTTTTTCAAAAATAAACAATCAATTCCCTAACCGCTATTTCTTTTTTTTTTCTCTTTTTTTTTTTAATTTCACAATATTCCTGATATTCAAAAAATCGGTCAACACACAAGTCTGAATCAAATAAATGCGCAAGTAGCAGCAAGTAAGATGCATCAGGATGGTCATTTTCATTTTTGGTACACCTGTCCTAGACAGACCCAACCCCTGTGTTGAGCCTCCAAAGTCAAATGCACGTGATGCAAACAAACGTTCCTACTAGGGATCCGGCATGAAGCTGAGTTATTCTAGGTTCATAACCTGGGTATTTGTTCTAGACTGTGTACCCGAGCGGACAACTCGAGTCGAGGAGGGGGCTACGTACCGGGGACCCGCGGGATCGTCCGGCTTTGTAACTTGTCCGGCCTCTTTCTTATTTCAAGGTATGACACTAACAGAATAGGGAGTCTCGACCAGCGAGCTTCTCCCCGGAGGTAAAGAGAGAAGGGTGTCGGCACAATTTATATACAGTTCAGATAATATCAAAGCGGTAAAAGCAGCATTTAGCACATTAGGCTCAAACATGTAAAAATCAGATAAAGCCAGATATAACAATTTATCTAAGCTCGAATTTCTAACCCTGAACCAGTGGTTCTGGGTTACTATTCCCCAGCAGAGTCGCCAGAGCTGTCACACCTCCTTTTTCCGCCCCCGCGAGAGGCGTAGGAATTTTTTCCAATTAAAGGACAATCGAAACGGGATTTATTTATTTATTTCAAAGTCGCCACTTGGGTGATTTAGGGTGTCCCAAGTCACCAATTTTAATCCCGAATCGAGGAAAAGATTGACTCCGTATTACAGTCTGCGTACCAGAAATCCGGATAAGGAATTCTCTTAACCCGGGAGAAGGTGTTAGGCATTCCCGAATTCCGTGGTTCTAGCACGGTCGCTCAACTGTCATATTCGGCTTGATTATTTGATTTTTATACAAATATGAACTTATGTGAAAGTTTTAACTCTTTACCGCTTTTATTATTATATTTTTAAAAGAATGTGAACATCGTTTAAAAACATGTCTTTGGATTGCGTCACATGAAATGCACCCGCAATCCGGAACACAGTTTTATTCAATGTTTTGGGATTTGGATTTGGGTCGCATGAAATGCGCACCCGAGTTTAAGAAGGTAAGATTAATTAAATCGCGCCTAAAGCGATTAGCGTATTTATTATTTGGGGACAGCCGTGAAGGTCGCTAAGCGGTCGATCCCGAGTTCTAAGTAATTAACACATACATTTTATGAGGGCCCCGCAATCTATACATTTTATTAAGCGAGGCTCGTCTCATTTATTTTAAATGGACAAATCTTAAAGCGACTACATTTTTCTATTAAAATTAGTCTCTAAAATAAAGATAGAAAATCCTAATTAATTACTAGCTTTTTTATTTTAAGAAAACATGGCATGCTAATTCCTAGATTAATACAAATATTGATGAAAAGGAATTTTACTCAAAATTTCGAAATTAAAAATAAAATAAAAATTCGACAACTAATATTCAAAAGAATCAAATATAGCTAGATTAAAACTCAGCATTGTTATAAAAAAAATATTGTGATTAATTATTCACAACCATTTGAAACTAGATTTAACCATAATTACTAAAGCTTATTAGAAAGTTTATTAGACTTAAACGTTCTTCTAATCTTGCTTGAACTCAAATCATGCCTTAATGCCTAATTTACGAAATTTAATTTAAATTCATGCCTTAGCTAAATTTAGCTACTTGTTCATGATTAACCTACTGTTGATAATCTTGAAACCTTCATAACTAGTGAATTAACCCGTTTTGCCAAACCGATTCATTAAAGACTAACTTATGTTATTTTTTTCTTATTCCAATTATTATTCAGTAATACATGAAATAGCTTAAATACAATCAACAAAAGGAACAAAGAAAAAAGCGAAATTAAAACTTCAAAATTTCATTCTTCATATGTATTCATGCTTCCACATTATTAGCTTGCAATAGCTAGTATTACAGTCGTGTACCTGATATTGGAAGCAAAAGAAAAGGGAGATCAGCAGAAATTCAGTAGCATACAACAACAGCAACACCCAGCAACCGTAACAACCCAGGAACGAGAAACCAGTGACAGATTTTAAAATCAAGATGAAAATCCCAAAAAAAAACACCGACAACAATCAACGGACAGAAGCCAAAGGAATTTTTCAGATTTGAAGGACTAATTAATGTTCAACCCTTAATTTCTGAATCTGTATATCAGAATACTTAAATTGTATATCGGGTGTATACTATTCTTCTTTTGAATTTCCAGAATGTTTTTCTTTTTATTTTCTGAATCTTAGTATTTTCGGAATTTTCTCTCTCTTTAATATACAGCTCTCTTTTTTCTCTATCTCTCTCTCTCTTCTGTATTCTGTTTTCTCTATCTGTCCATCCTCTTATTCTTTTTTTTTTTTGTATTCTCCCCCTAAAATTTGATTCAAGTCTCTCTATTTATTTCTCATCTCAAACCCTTTAATCAATTAACAAAACAACCACTTTCTCCTACCAAATTCACTATCTTCCCACTCATCCCCCTTTTAATCCCACTACCTAATGTTTTGTCCCCCACTACATTAAACAAATATATCAACCCTACCCCATTACATCTTGTCCCTCATGCTTAACATAAAAAAATTACATTATTCCCCCACTAATTTATGTCTTGTCCCCCATTATATTAAACAATTGTTCAAATGTTTAATTCCAAAAATACCCCTCCGACCTTACTAAAATTACCAATTTACCCCTGAACGTACTGCAAATTACCAAACTACCCTCATCGGCTATAACCAATTCACCTAATCAATTTCAACCAAAATACAGCAAATATGACCAATTTCTAAACAATTTTCAACAACAAATTCAAACTAAATGATGAACAACAAAGAACAACTAAAATTATTTTGATTGAACAATATTTTTAACAACAAACAAACCTACTTTCAGATTCAACAACAACAAACATGTATATTCAGATTTCTAAATTCAATAATCATTTGAACTTAAAATTAAATCTAACAACATTACAACCAACAATTTCTATATTAAAACTAAACAAGATCATGAAGCAAACTGAAGAAATAATCATAAATGATAAACAACAAACAAGAAAATCAAACTTATACTAATTTCGGATTCAAGAACAATCAAACAAAGTATGAACATAAATGAAAAGTTTCAACAACAATAACAAGCAAGTTTTATTCAAATTCGAATTAAGCTTAAACAAAACAAATAAACATATTCAAATCACTAAACTTCAAATAATCAATTGATCTTTTTTAATTAACTCCAATAAAATTATAACAAAGATACATGATTTAAAAAATTAAAAACCAAAACATAACTTCTCATTAAATCACTGAATTAAAAACGAACTTCAAACAAAATGAACACGAATTAAATCTATATTAAACAACAAACAACGGATTCAAGCGATTTAAACTAAATCTAACAATATTAAAATTAAACTAACAATTTCTTTTACAAAAATAAATAAAAGCACATGAAATAAACTGAAAAACTAATTAATCAAAGTTCCATTTGAATCTGAAAATTAAATCAAACAAACTAGAAAATTAATTCAACGATAAACATGAACAAAGCAAGAATCGAACATTTACCGATTTTAGAATCCGAGAACATCAAAATAAAAATACGGACAAAATGAAACTCAAACCCACTAACCGGATCGAAGCGACGACGAACTCGAACGAAAATAAATCCGTTCAGAAGCGATTATCGCACCAAAATCACTCGAATCTGCCCGGAAACTTAAACAATAGACGAAGCTCGATGGAGGGGTGCTTGGCGACGACGAGAACTGAAGCAGCAGCAGCATGCTGCTGCCACGCTGCTGAAACAGTAGCAGCACGGGAGCAGCAGCTTATGGAAAAGAAGAATGCAGCAGCAACCCGCGAAGGAGCTGCCATGGCAGCGATGGGGGAGCATCCGCGACGCGACGAAGAAGACGTAGCCATGGCAGTCGTGATGCAGTGGTGACACTGCTGGTGGAGCTCAACGGAGCAGCAACAGCAACACTGCTGGAGCAGCGGCACGGAACAATAGCAGCATCACGAATGGAGAAGATGCAGTGGCAGCCATGGGAGCTCGAGTTCGAGCTCGATGAAGCTCGTCCATGGCTGGACGCGGCGGGCAGCAGTTGTGGTTGTTTGTTTGGACGACGCAGAAGCAACATGAAGGATGAAGAACGCAGCAGCAGCAGTGTCGGAGAAGAAGAAAACGCAGCAGCAGGAGGAGAAGCAACTACGGGCAGCAATGGTGGCGGAGAAGTTGCTCGACGAACTTGAAAAACGCAGCCATGGCAGCGAGGGGATGTCGTGGGGGTGAGGGTGGTTGTGTTGTGTGTGTGTTGACGTGAGGGGGGCAGGGGTGTGAGGGGGAAGGGCTGCCATAGGAGGAGCTTGGGGTAGGAGGAGAAAGAGAGGAAGAAGAAAAGAGGGGGGGCGGATGGTTAGTTTTTAGGGTTTTTCTTTGTTTTTTTTTTGTTTTGTTTTGTTTTGTTTTATGAAAAATGAAAGAAAAAAAGGGGTTTGGGTCTTTTGGGTTATGGACTGGGTCGACCCAGTTCGAAATGGACTGGGTCGTTTGGGAAGATTGGGTCTTTTTGGGCCTATGACTTAAATTTGAGCCCAATTCCGATTTTCTTTATTTTTTGCTCTCTTTTCTTCTTTTATTTTTCTAAAACTAAATTCTAAAATTTTTTAAATTATCATATAGAACTAAATTAAGTTATGAAAGCGCAAATTAACTCCCAATAACAATTAACACACAATTAAGTAATAATTAAGCATGAAATTGTCCAATTGGACATTAAATGCTAAAAATGCAAAAGATGCCTATTTTTGTGATTTTCATTTTTTTGTAAAACAAACTTAATTACCAACAATTGTAGGATTAAATCCTAAATGCAAATGCGACATATTTTTGGATTTTTTATTAATTTAACAAATAAACATGCACAGACAAATACAAATAATTATCCAAAAATATCACAAAAATTCTCAAAATTGCACACCAAGGAAAATTATTTTATTTTGATTTTTTTTTTTTGGAGTAATTCTCATATAGGGCAAAAATCATGTGCTTACAATCTGTACCAAGCCATTTCTATTATTTGTGATATGTTGTGGCTTAGAGGGTTTTGCTTGGTTATTACTTGCGAGATGGCATGCTACGGAACCATTTCCTGGGTATTTTGGCCGCGTTGGTCCCTTGCTCACGTACCTATGCGAGTGCTCGCGTACCTGTTTTGAACCAACAAAAGAGTGAAGATTAACCCAAATAAAATTGTCTGTTACCTTGATCTAGCGAGCCGGTGAAAGGAGGAGCGGCGTTGTAGGGTTACTCGCTCCGCCTAGTACTCGAATAGTGGTTTCTCATTTGGCAGCCACGTTTAGCTTCACCATTTAACTGCATCTAGACTTCTCGTGATTTAGGCTTACCTCACCCGTTGGGACACCGAGGCCGAGTCCCAGTTCGATATGCGTAAACAATAAGGGAAAAATGTCATGCTTTGTTTATAAATCATCCAACGTGCGTGATACAAAAATAATGCGGGATATGCCTGATCTTCCAAAGGGTCATGCAGTAGGTTATCATCCCTTCCCAAGGGGTGGAAGTACAGGTCGATATACAGTGTGAATACATAGCATAGGATCGCAGTCATGCCAATCACATAGTGATTGTGGTTCTACTTCTATCGTGCATATGACTTGTTAAACTCATTGTTACGGGTGGGGCATGGGTCTCGTATAGACATCGGTCATAATTTTTATTTTGTGTAGGGATCTGACCTAGATTGATACGGTTATTTCAAAAACTTATCTACCATTCTTTTTAAGTTGGCGTTGTCACCGAGATGGTGAGGTTGTAACAGCCTGGAAGTAATACTTGGCTGGTTCTAGATCTAAAGGGAACTAAAGAACTTGGCTAAGAAATTTCCCACAGACGACGCCAAATTGTTTGAACAAAAAGTGTTAAGCCTTTTAATTAAACCAATTAATGATAAAATAGAGGGTAAATCTTAACCAAACATAATCGACTTTAGATCTAAGCATAATGGGTACTAAAATCAAAGAGACCGAGTTTATACAACATTTCTTAGAATGTTTGAAAGACATTAAATGTAAATAATAGGCTTACATCTTTGATATTTTGTTCCGCATTTGTAAAAGCAAAGAAGATAAGGAAGGGATCTCGTCGATAACTACGAGATCTAGCTTTATTGATTCAACAATGGAGATTACAAAGGTTTGTAACCCAAAATCTAGAATTCTTCCTTTGTTCCTTGGAGGTCCCTTCCGTGTCTTCTGTTCCTTCTTCTTATTCACAGATCCCCCTATTTTTTGCTTTATCTTCCTTATATATATACTATCAATTTCCCCTTTTACCCAACGATTCTTAACCCCGCGTGCCCTCTCATGACTGTACTCTTCCTCACTCGCCCAAGTATTATGTTCTGCTATATAAGCCTTCTGACGGCTCGATCTCGGCAGTGACCGAGATACTCGTCTCCATTACACTTTGTGGGCACGATCATGGCTTGGTCGACCCCTTACCATTTCCTTTAATTGATAGCCATATGGTGATCAGATTTTGACCCATACAATGGGGGACCCTCATCATACTATCGTATTCCAACATATATACTAAAATGAGAACAATAAGATCGTGCATGTTTGTCTTTACAAAAAATAAGTTTTTCAACAGTAAAATTATTCTTGATGTTATGTAATGCACCGTTTTAATTAATTAGTTTAATTGAGGAAGAAGCAATAATTTAAAAGGCTTTTTTGAAACTCGCATTGAGGCTCGCCCCTAAGCATGTACTATTAAAACACCTTGAGGCTCACGCGTGGAGCTTAGTTCGATATTTTTGTGTTATATGCTATTTTATTAATTTTTAAATTAAATTTAAAAAGTCATGAGACTTGCACCTCGCCTAGTTTTAAGTAAAATGCATTGCCCTGCGCAAGGAAGAAGCAGTAATTGCATATTAGGTGAATCAGGCTTGTTTCTTTACTCTTGATCCCGCTATGAATTTAAACAATGATTTAAATAGAATTTCAATAATTGTTGTCTTTGAAACAGTATATGTTGTCACTATATTTTACATGAATCGGTATAAGAAACTGATTAACATTACATTTGCTTTACAAGTTTTTTGATTTAGTATGTAAGTTAATTAAGGCTTAGCTCAGGACCTCACTACTCGTCAACAACAACAATACGGTAGAATCTCACTAACGAAGTCTGGGGAGGATAGAGTGTACCAGTGGCGAAGTTGGGAATTTTTTCAAGGGTATTCAAATTTGAAAAAAGTGAAAAAAAAAATTCAATTTCAATATGTATTATATACCTCTAAAACGTAATATTTTACTTATATACACAATGCAGTTTTTCAACAAAGGGTGGTCAGTTAATCACCCTTGTGACCATGTGGCTTCGCCAGATCAGAAAAGAACAAATTAAAAGAATAAATCTGTCATTAGTATTTAATTGTTAGTAATATTTTAGGTAAACAGAAATACATTTGACATCATAATTTAGTTCTCCAAATTTCGTAAGGGGCTGTTAACGTAACATAGAGCGGCGTAGAGTCAACTCAGCTTGCAGTTTGTAGCTGACTTCCATGTTGCATGGCTGTGGCCTAATATACAAAATCCACGTTCCCCATCTTCAAATGGTGATATTGAAAAGCCAATACATACTCTCTAGGCTCAGCAAAAACTTAATGACTCGAAATATTAAATTACATAAAATAAATTCAATAATTACGTTGGAGAAGAAATCATTAAACTTTTATATAAAAATTATTATGCTGCAAATAATAATACAAGAACTGGATGTGAATAATATTGTTAATATTGTTGTGACATTTTCATCTTTAAATGCCTTTAGTTATGTGGAGTATATAAGTCAAACCTCTTTATAATAGCATTTTTATTTAATATTCACTCATTATATAAGGTAAGTTTGAAATCGAATTTTTAAGTTATATTGTTCCTCTTTATAATAATTTTTTACCTATAAAAGCAACAGTCATATTTATAGAACGCTCTTTGTAAAATTACTCATATATAACAGTCTTGTAGAATCTCTAAGATTACTAATAATAGTTCTAAAACCCTTCACACGATTTTTTTCATTGAACAAAGTTTTCATTTTGCATAATACATAAGATTTGAAGATTTGCACATGATATTTTTTTCATTAGACATATGCCAAAAAATATCTAGATAGAAATTCTGTTGGAAAAATTGGATGATTATGGAGAATAAAAGGTTTAGCTTGAAGCGTGTCAAAGTTTCGCTCACACCGTAATAAATAAAATTAGGCGTATCCCCCAGGATTCAACAAGCTCTTCTAGTATAACCAGGAGCAAAAACAACAAAGATTAATAAGAAAAAAACACAGCACAAAAGAGAAGGGAAGAAATTTTTTAACTTTGTTCACATTACTACAATGAACATAATCAGATAGTTTTATATATAGTCCAAAGGGAATGGACATCTGATGTAGTAAAAGAAACGTTAAAATCCATTAAGGATGCATTGCCATCCAACGTCATAAACATTTAAAATCAAAGAAACATTATTATCAAAGTTAATCTAATTTTCAGTTATAGATATTAAAATATATTTAATTTATTGGTATAATAAAGACCCATAATACAAAAAAAATGAACATATACATCAATTTGAATATTTCTTTTTGAGTTATTAAAAATTATTTTTCTAACAATCCCCCACATAACTCAAAAAGAATATTAAGTAATAGAGTGAAATAAAAGTTTAGCTGATTTTCACAAATGAGCATAATACATCAAATCTGGTGTCTCTTGGACTATGAACCAGACCTAAATAAAATAAGATTAAACTTACAGAACGATTGGTGAAGTTCAATACCTCTATGAACCAAGAATTCTTTTGTAAGTTTAGTGTCTTATCTATCACATTATACCTCCACACACTTTGTTATTTATCCCAGTTTTGCGCTAATAGGTCATGCGCGCGCCTGGTTTTTCATGAGTGCTCTAGAAATTTCGCCACAAATTTCATAGGAGTGGCCTCACTCCACACTCATATAGGTCCATCCATCAAGTATATTCTGTAGTGTAATACACCACCTACAAAAGGCTATGGATTATTAGATTAAGAGTTTAATAACTCAACCTCATATTCCTTGCAGTCTTGCACTATGTACACATACCATAGGAAGTGACATAATTTAATAGTGCACATTTGATCAACTAATGACTTGTTATTACCCATATGAACCTACTTCATGGGATCTCCAATCACATAGGTTGGGTTACCATCACTGTTGATATAACTCAAATTGGCAAAAGTCTCAACCCTTCGATGTTTCACTTATAAGTCAAAGGATTGACCAAATCCTCTTTTGACTACACATAATATGTATAAAATATTCTCATCTCTAAGCAATTGATATATCACATTATGTCTCTAGAGAATGTATTTACTCTTTCTCATTGAAAGATTTATTTTATTACAATGGCTATTGCGCCTTGGCAATCACAATTCATCGACATAATTATTGTCGGTTTAACTCACCAAGAGGTTGCTTAATCAACCTTACTTCCAAGCAATTTTAATACCACAACACCCACCAAAAGGTGATCACACAACAACTAGCTAGTTTTTTCTCATCTGAATCAGAGATTCAATATCATCACTGTATCTTTCTAATACAGTGAAAATTCACATACAAAATACTAACTTGTAATATTTCTCAAATAAAGCATAAAATCATCTCAAATGAAATAAAACTTGACTTCTGTACAAGTGCCTTTTGAAACATCTTCAAAACATAAGAATTTAGTTTTCCTTTTGGTATATCTTCCATACTATAATACCAAAGTAAATTTTTTTAAATATAGAAGAAAATTTAACTTCTACAGAAATATCTCAAATCAGTAGGAGACGAGTCACAATTCAACAATTTCTTCACCCAAATGACTAAGAGGTCTGAAGCAACACAACTTTCCAAAGCATGAAATACAACATATTTTTTATTTTTCAATACAAATTTGTGCCACAAAAATCTCAATTTTGTAAGGTTTTATTATAACATTAATAAACAATTTTTATCACCTTTTTCTTTCTTAGGATCATGCTATATAACTTTGGACATCACGGTCCCCCACATATTCGAAAATTTTCAGGTTAAGGAGTTAACCTTATCACAACTGATAAAGAGTTCTACTTTATAAATAACAAGCTAATAATATAGCTTCACCCAATGATTATCACATAGACTTTGTAACTCATTAATTAATTTAAAAGTCATATTCTTCCTTCCATCTATACAATTAGATTCAGAAGAACTTAACACATAAGAGCTTATACGACTTGGGTATAAAAAACAAGTATATTTTTATTTCCAAATTCAAAACTCAAATTTATTGGAATTGAAGAAACAATTTAAACCCATTATCTTAGAGCTTTCAAGAATAAGAATCAATCTAACAAAAATAAAAAAAATTCATCACGGGCAAGCCAACTATCAAATTCACATAGTTTATGCTAGAAGCTGGACATATTAGTCCACGAAATAGGGTTATGGATGCTATTAGAAAGCATGAGAAAATATTTCTCGAGAGCTTTTAGCATAAAGTGGATTCTTAAACAAATATACTTTTGATCCTTTGATTGAATTATATAACTACACAAATCAATATTTACGTAGACTTAGGCACATTCAAATACAAGGAAAAACATACCTTAATTTTGTGATGCATTTTGTCTTTCGTAATGCGATAATGTACAAAATTAAAATATCAACTTGCCAAGAGTGCATGCCAAAGTAATAATAATATCTATCCACCTGTCATGTATTACTCTCGGGATTCCAGAATCGATGGAGAATGCTTAAGGTTCTTCCGCGTTAGCTCAAATTTTGTTAGAAACCATAAGAATTGATATTCTTCATAAGAATAATGTAAAAATATCCTTAAGATTGTTGGAAAAATTGGATGATTATGGAGAAGAAAAGGTTTAGCTTGAGGCGTTTCAAAGAAATTGTCCTTAAGGATATTTTTCTCACACCGTAATAGATAAAATTAGGCATATTTCCTAGGATTCAACAAGCTCTTTGTGACGACTCAGCCAGTCATCTCATGAATTACCGCTCTGTTTTCCCCATTTCTGCTTCTTTATGCTTCGTTATCCGTGTTTTATGTGGTCGAGTCGATTGGTTTGCGTTTGGTGTGGTTTTGGTAAGAAATGAGACACTTAGTCTTGAATTCGATCTGAGGGTCGGAATGGAATTCCGAGAGTTGTTGTAGCTTTGTTATGCCATTTTTGATATGTGTGCAAAATTTCAGGTCATTCGAACGTGGTTTGGTTGGGTTTTTTATCGAAAGCGTACTTCGGAAGTTTTTAGAAAACTTAGGCTTGAATTCGATATGAATTGATGGATTTGATATTGTTTGAAGTATTTTGATAATTGGAACAAGTTTGAATAAGGTATTGGGTCATGTTCGTGCCTTTGGTTGAGGTCCCGGGGGCCTCGGGGTGATTTCGGATTGCTAACGGGAAAGTTTTGGAACTTGGGTGATAGCAGATTTTCTGCTGCTTTTGGTATTTTCGCACCTGCGGTTTGGGGACCGCAGGTGTGGTATCGCAGATGCGTGATTTGGGTCGCAGAAGCGGAAAGGCTGGGGAATGCCTGAAACCGCAGATGCGGAAGGGGGACCGCACCTGCGGAGCCGCAGAAGCGGCGAGAGGACCGCAGATGCGGTGATGGCCCTGTAAGTGAAATTCCGCAGATGCAGAAAAATGACCGCAAAAGCGGTACCGCAGATGCGGTTATGTCTGGGCAGTGAGTTTATTAAACATTTCATCCGCGATTTTGAGTCATTTTTCCACCATAGCTGACTTGTGACTTGGAGATTGGTCTAACCTATGTCTGGGGTCGTTTACTATTGGAGATTGTGACTTGGTTCGTCCCGGGTGATGCTTTTACCACGTATTTGATTAAAGCTTATTTGTTATCATCATTATTTGGACTGATTGCCATATTTGGGCTTCGTGCCAACTATTTGAACCCTCCGGAGATTTTTATCACTATTTCCTCACTGTTTTGATTTACTACTTGAACTCAGTCGTACCGTTTTCCACTGTTCTACAACTCAGCCACTTTTACTCGGTTTTGAAATTAAAATGATATATTAATTGAGGTTTTGGGCTGAGAACTACTGTTTTACTAATGCCCGAGGGGCTTATATGATTTCTGGACTGAGTAAGGCCAAGGGCCAGATGTGAGGATACTATAGGATCGGGTTGCACGCCGCAGCAGTATTATAATGATATTAATATGAGGCCGAGGGCCTAGATTTGATGCCACGAGACGCCTTGATATTGCGATTGGGCCGTAAGGGGCCCCTCCCGGAGTCTGCACACCCCCAGTAAGCGTCGTCGACGAAATATATGGATCGGGCTGCACGCCGCAGCAGGTACTATAGGGTGTCGTTCTATGTGTTGATTTTCTTTATATGTCTGTCACTTAACTGCTTATTTGTTGTAGCATTACCACATTTCGTTTCCATTGGTTTATTGCTTTCATATTACTTGCTTAAACTGCCGCATTATGGATTACTCTGTGTTTTTCCGTGATTTCTTATTCTCAGTCATTATTTATGCTTATTACTTTATGGGTCGGAGTACTCACATTACTCCCTGCACCTTGCATGCAGATCCAGGTGTTCCAGAGGCTGAGTGAGGATTTTCAATCGATTAGTTCATATCCGGGAGCATCGAGGTAGTTGCACGGCGTCCGCAGCCTGGATCTCTCCCTTCTATCCTTTCGTTTTATCCGCATTTCCTAGACTGATTATGTATTAGGCTGTTAAACTTGTACTAGAGGCTCGAGACTTGTGACACCAGATCTGTATGGGCTATGTAGTGGTATTATCATCTAAATTTCCGCATATTTAACTCGTTGTCTTAAACTCTTATTAGGGTAATTTAGCAATTTAAATGTGTTAGCTGATAATGATTTTTTTTATAAGAAAATGGATTGAGGTTGTTAGTTGATCAGGCTTGCCTAGCAGTGTGTTGGGCGCCATCATGACCGGGGTTGGGGTCGTGACAAGTTAGTATCAGAGCCTAGGTTACATAGGTCTCGCAAGTCAAGAGCCGGTTAGTAGAGTCTCGCGGATCGGTACGGAGACATCTGTATTTATCCTCGAGGGGCTGCAGAACCTTTAGGAAAACCTTCATATTCTTGAAATTCTTGTCGTGCGAACTTGTTGGTCCGGGTAATAAAACTTCTGTTATTCCATTCTCTCACAGATGGTGAGGACGCGAGCTACCGGACGAGGTAGACGACCACAAGTGCCACCAGCTGAGACCACCAGAGGCCGTGGGCACGGTCGTGGTCGTGGCAGAGGCAGAGCAGCGAGGGCAGCACCTGCAGATCCACCAGTTGCCCTAGCTCCGGATCAGGCTCCAGCTACGGATGCTCCAGTAGCATCAGTTCAGACGCCAGATGTACCCATCATGATTTCGGGTCTTCAGGAGGCCTTGGCATAGATCTTATCAGTTTGCACTGGCCTGGCTCAGGCAGTTTCAGCCACTACCATAGCAACAATTTCACAGGCCGGGGGAGGCAATCAGACCCCCGTTGCTCGCACATCTGAGCAGGTAGTGCAGGGGCTACAGACGTCGGGGGCACCTCCAGCTCAGCCGGTTGCGCCAGTTTAGGAGTTCGTAGTACCAGCCATGCCGGATAATGAGCAGCGTCGTCTTGAGAGGTTTGGTAGGCTCCAGCCTCCGTCGTTCAGTGGTGTTGAGGGTGAGGATGCCCAGGGTTTTCTTGACAAGTGTCGGTGGATGCTTCATACAGCAGGGATTCTTTTGTCTAGTGGTGTGCCATTTACCACCTTTCAGTTCTCGGGGGCTGCCTTTACTTGGTGGGAGGATTTTGAGAGGCGTAGGCCTATCGGTGCAGCACCCCTTTCTTGGCAACAGTTCTCCACTTTCTTCTTGGAGAAGTATGTACCGCAGTCCCGCAGAGAGGAGCTGCATAGGCAGTTTGAGTGGTTGACGCAGGGGGATATGATCGTGACCCAGTATGAGATGAGGTTTACTGAGTTGGCTTGTCATGCCATCTGGATGATTCCATCAGATCGTGAGAGGATCAGGAGATTTGTGGATGGCCTTAACTACCATCTTCGTATTCTGATGACTAGAGAGAGAGTATTGGGTGCTACGTTCGAGGAGGTGGTTGATATCGCTCGTGAGATTGAGAAGGTTCGCCATCAAGAGCGAGAGGAGAGGGAGGCCAAGAGGCCTCGATGATCGGGCAGTTACAGTGGTGCTCCTTCGAGGGGCCAGTTCCATCATGGTAGAGGTCCTCTTTTCAGGCCTGCTCAGTCGGCCCGTCTAAAGTATCGTGGGGCATATTCAGGTCGAGGTCATCATGGGTCTCAGCAGGGCCAGCCTTCATTCAGTGCCCTCCCAACTTAGAGTTCATCTCGTGCCCCATCAGCTCAGGGTTCTTCTGAGCCGAGTGCATCTGCTAGTCACTCCGGTACGAGGGGTTCCCTTCAGTCCCCATCTCCAGCATTGGGTAGTTGTTATGAGTGAGGAGAGTTTGGACATATGAGAAGGTAGTGCCCTCGACTTCGTGATGGTCAGTTTCAGTAGAGGGGTCAGCCCTCGACTTCTACTCTAGTTACTTCACCACCCGCCCAACCAGCTAGGGGTAGAGGTCAGGCAGCCAGGGGTCGCCCTAGAGGGGGAGGTTGATCAGGCAGTGGCCAGGCTCATTTCTATGCTATTCCAGGCAGGACATATGCTATTACTTCAGATGTTGTCATTACAGGTATTGTTTCACTCTGCCACAGAGATGCCTCTGTATTATTTGATCCCGGTTCCACCTATTCTTATGTGTACTCATATTTTGCTCATTATTTGGGTATGCCCCAGGAGTTTTTTGCTTTACCTGTTCATGTGTCTACCCCGGTGGGCGATACTGTTGTTGTGGACCGTGTGTACCAGTCATGTGTTATGACTATTGGGGGTCTGGAGACCCGAGTTGATCTATTGCTATTGATCATGGTGGACTTTGATGTTATTTTAGGCATAGATTGGTTATTTTCGTGTCATGCTATTCTAGACTGTCATGCTAAGACAGTCACTTTGGCTATGCCGGGTGTACCGCGGATCGAGTGGCGTGGCGTGACTGATTATGTTCCTAGTAGAGTAATCTCTTTCTTGAAGGCCCAGCGTATGGTTGGGAATGGTTGTCTGTCATATCTAGCATTTGTGAGGGATATTGGAGCTGAGACTCCTAGCATTGATTTTGTTCCAGTTGTGAGGGATTTTCCCGATGTTTTTCCTGCAGACCTGTCGGGCATGCCACCGGACAGGGATATTGATTTTGGTATTGACCTGGTGCTGGGCACTCATCCCATTTCTATTCCGTCGTATCGTATGGCACCAGTAGAGTTGAAAGATTTGAAGGAGCAGCTTCAGGAACTCCTAGATAAGGGGTACATTCGGCCTAGTGTGTCACCTTGGGGTGCGCTGGTTCAGTTTGTGAAGAAGAAGGATGGCATAATGAGAATGTGCATTGATTACACACAATTGAACAAGGTAAAAATTAAGAACAAGTATCATTTGCCTTGCATTGATGATTTATTTGACCAGTTTTAGGGAGCGAGGGTGTTCTTTAAGATTGATCTCCGTTCGGGCTATCGCTAGTTGAAGATCAGGGATTAAGATATTCTTAAGACTGCTTTTAGGACTAGATATGGTCACTATGAGTTTCTTGTCATGTCTTTCGGGCTGACCAATGCCCCAGCAGCGTTCATGCATTTGATGAACAGTGTATTTTGACCTTATCTGGATTCGTTCGTTATTGTATTCATTGATGATATTCTAGTGTACTCGCGTACTCAGGAGGAGCACACGGAGCATTTGCAAGTCGTATTGCAGAGATTGAGGGAGGATAAGCTTTATACAAAGTTTTCCAACTGTGAGTTTTGGCTCGGTTTAGTGGCTTTCTTGGGACACGTGGTGTCCAGCGAGGGTATTCAGGTTGATCCAAAGAAGATGGAGGCGGTTCAGAGTTGGCCTAGACCGTCCTCAGCCATAGAGATTCGTAGCTTTCTTAGGTTGGCAGGCTATTATCGTCGGTTTGTTCATGGATTCTCATCTATTGCATCGCCCTTGACCAAGTTGACTTAGAAGGGTGCTCCATTTGTATGGTCGAACGAGTGTGAGGAGAGCTTTCGGAAGCTCAAGACAGCTTTGACCACAGATCCAGTATTGGTTTTGCCATCAGCTTTAGGTTCATATACCGTATATTGTAATGCTTCGAGAGTTGGGATTGGTTGTGTATTAATGTAGGAGGGTAGAGTTATTGCTTGTGCTTCTCGTCAGTTGAAGCCCCATAAGAAGAACTACCTTGTTTATGATTTGGAGTTGGCTGCCATAGTTCATGCATTGAAGATTTGGAGGCATTACTTGTATGGCGTATCTTGTGAGGTATTCACCGATCATCGCAGTCTTCAGCATTTGTTCAAGCAAAAGGATCTTAATTTGAGGCAGCGGAGGTGGTTGTAGTTGCTTAAAGATTATGATATCACTATTCTGTATCATCTGGTAAAGGCCAATGTAGTGGCCGATGCTTTGAGACGAAAAGCAGTGAGTATGGGGAGTTTGGCGTACATTCCAGTTGGGGAGAGACCCCTTGCAGTTGATGTTCAGGCCTTGGCCAATCGCTTTGTGAGACTAGATATTTCGGAGCCCAGTCGGGCGTTAGCTTGTGTGGTTTCTCGGTCTTCCTTATATGATCACATCAGAGAGCGCCAGTATGATGATCCGCATTTGCTTGTCCTTAAGGACAGGGTTCAGCACGATGATGCCAGAGATGTGACCATCGGTGATGATGATGTGTTGAGGATGCAGGGTCGGATCTGTGTGCCCAATGTGGATGGGCTTAGAGAGTTGATTCTGGAGGAGGCCCATAGCTCGCGGTAATCTATTCATACGGGTGCCGCGAAGATGTATCAGGACTTGAGGCAGCACTATTGGTGGAGAAGAATGAAGAAAGATATTGTGCAATTTGTAGCTCGGTGTCTCAATTGTCAGCAGGTGAAATATGAGCATCAGAGACCGTGTGACTTGCTTCAGCAGATGGTTATTCCCGAGTGGAAGTGGGAGAGGGTCACTATGGACTTTGTGGTTGGACTTCCTCGGACTTTGAAGAAGTTTGATGCTATTTGGGTGATTGTGGATCGGCTGACCAAGTCCGCGCACTTCATTCCTGTGTGTACTACCTATTCTTTAGAGCGTTTGGCAGGTGTAGACGTGTAGTTTTTGACCCTCCCCAAGATTTTTTCATATTTTAGCGTGTAAATATTTAATTTAGGCCTAATATAGCTATTTCAACTCATTTTAACTCTTTTATTTTATTTTCTTACAAGAAAAATAAAAATTACAAACAAGTATTTTAGTTTATGTACTTTTCATAAAAAATAATTTTAAAAAAATAGTACCTTATTTTTATCTTTATATAATTTCGAAAACACAAAAATAGTTTATATTTAGTTTAATTAATTAGGATTAGCTTTGGTATTGTGCAATATTTCTATCTTATTTTAAAATGCATTATGTAGTATTTCAGATTATGGAAAAAATACAAAAAAATATATATATATTGCATCTGCATTTTGGATTTTATTTTACATTTTTAGATTAATTAAGTAAGTTGTTGTTGAAAAAATAGAAAAAGATCATAAAAAAAATAGTCATGTTACATTTTACTCTTTAATTTTCAAATTTTGGCAATTTTCTTTTAATTTGGTTTTTAATTAGTTGTAATAATTATTAGGGTTAATTAATTTAATTGTCTAAGATAATTTGGGGATAGAAATTAATTTAGGTTTTATTTAAAAAAGAATGAAAAAAGAGTCTTACCTAACTAATTAGGAAGCTTCTATATTGGTAGGGTAAAACTAACACTAATGAAAATTAAATAATAACACTAACTAGTGGATAATTAAAGAAGTTAAAAGTATAACTTGTAATGGAAGATGCACTAATTTGATGCCTATTTAGATATTAGAGAGCTGGAGAAAAAAAGAGGGGGGCGGAGAGAGCGGTATACACTATGGATACACTCTGGATACACTAGATATACAGGGGCAGAGAGCTAAGAAAACTTGGAAGAGATTCTGAGAGAAGGAGAACGTTAAAAGAGGGTAGAAGGCTAGGAAATTCGGAGAGGAGAAGAAAAAAGGGGGCGGAGAGAGCGGTATACACTCGATATACACTCTAGATACACTGGATATACAGGGGCAGAGAGCTAAGAAAACATTCTGAAAATACTGGGAAAAAAACTAGAATTTACTGTTTCATTGATTTCTATTTTTGGTTTTCAATTTCGAATTGGCTGAAACCATCTTCCATATACTGTTTCATTGAACTATCTGGGGTTAATAGCTGGATTAAAACTGGGACTGTTTTGTTGCTGCTGGTGATTGCTCTTGTTTTTACTTCTGATCTCACCCCCTTTTGACTTTCATTTCCACGTATTCCTTCATACCCTTTGCTAACAAATGAAGTGCCACAAGTTGGAACCAGATTGAATTTGTATACAGATTTGGATGTTCGAATTGGAATTTGAATAAGAGTCTTGTTTGAATGTTAAATTCTATTAGCTTCTGTTGTTTATACTTTTGTTTTCTTGTTATGATTCATGTGTTAAGTTGTCCAACTGTTCTCAAGGTATAGATTGTATACAACAATAGCTCCTGCTGAAATTTTGGCTATGTATGTATAGATTGCCTGGTCTTAACTGTAACCAATTGATGTTTCCATATAGTTTATGCCTTAGTTTAAAAGGGGATTATTGTTGATTGATATATATAAAGTTCTTATTCATGCCCCGACTCGTTTTTCTCCCCTCCTCAACGGTTAAAAAGATTATGAGAGATCACTGGTAGGTATGGCTTCAGGGATTCGATCCTGAAGTCCTTGCTTGCAGCCGGCCGTTGCCAAAATATTCAGGCCCTTCCGCTAATAAAATGGTTTAATAAAGCCTTGTTGTTTGGAAGGGACTTCTCAAGTACTTTAGTGTTAAATAATTAGGGTCTTAAAAAATGGAAATTTGAGGCAAGCCATAGTTAGACACTTAGTAACAAATGGCTCTTGTGTTAATTTCATAATGTAGAGGTAAAATAATAAATATTCCTAGAGAAACCTTTAGGGCCGTTTAAAATATTATCGTGATTGTGGACATGTTTAGTTCTTGAACAATACTAATTAATTAGGGCTTTTTCTTTTATTGTTAGAGACAAACTAAGTAGAAAATAATGCATAAATTGCGGGGTCCTCTTAAATGTCTATAATAAAATACTTAGAATTCGAGATGGACCGTTTAGCGAATTTCACAGCCCTCCCCAAAGATAATAACGCATTAGTCACTTTAGGTGCGCTTTTAATAATTTACCTTCTTAAACTCGGGTATGCATTTCATGCGACCCAAATCAAACCCCAAAAACGTTGAATAAAATGTGTTCAGGATTGCGGGTGCATTTCATGTGACGCAATCCAAAGACACGTTTTAAACGACGTTCAATTTTCTCTAAAAATAATTGAATAAAAGCGGTTGAAAGCTAAAATTGGCACATAGGTTCAACATGTATTAAAATCAGATAAATAAACTGAATATGACAGTTGAGCGACCGTGCTAGAACTACGGAATCCGGGAATGCCTAACACCTTCTCCCGGGTTAACAAAATACCTTACTCAGATTTCAGGTTCGCGGACTGTTAAACAGAGTCATATTTTCCTCGATTTGGGATTCAATCGGTGACTTCGGACACCATAAATCTCCCAAGTGGCGACTCTGAATTTCTTAAAATAAATCCCGTTTCGATTGTCCTTTAATTAGAAAAACTCCCTTTACATATATACTTTTCCGGGGTATAGGTGAAAAAGGAGGTGTGACAGCTCTGGCAACTCTGCTGGAGACATTAACCCAGAACCACTGGTTCAGGGTTAGAAATTTGAGCTTGGAATAATTGTTATATTGGCTTTATTTATTATCTGATTTTATTACATTTTTTTCATCTAATGTGCTAAATGTTGCTTTTACCGCTTTGTTATTCTGTGAATTGAAGCTTCTGTATTCCCGGTACGCTGCCTTCTCCTCGGCTCGAGTTGTCCGTTCGGGTAAGCCAGGTTTAGAACAATACACTCAGGTTTTAAACCTAGTATGACAAAACCACATGTCGGATCCCTAGTAGGAACGTTTGTTTGCATCATGTGCATTTGACTTTGGAGACTCAACACAGGGGTTGAGTCTGTTTAGGACAGGTGTACCTGAAATAAAAAAGACCATCATGATGCATCTTACTTGCTATATGTGCATTTATATGCTTCGGACTCGCATGCTGACCGGCTTTTAAATATTGGGAAAAATGAAAAAAAAATGAAAAAAAAGAAGAGAAATAGCACTGTAGAGGGTTAAGAGAGTTAATCACTAGTTTTGAAAATACCAATGCCCGAATAGTGTCAAAATTCTGCCAAATTTTTTAGAAAATGAAAAAAAAAGTTTTTATTTTAAATAGTTTGTTTTATTCAAAAAGCAAAAAAAAAGTCTTTATTTTTAGTTTGTCTTGTTTTCAAAATAGATTATTTAGGAAAAAAAAATAGTTTATTTTATTTGCCCGAACTACGTCGGTTTGATTCTCACCGGATGTGAGATACGTAGACAACCCTCATCGGGCCCAACTTCCCCTTTTTGCAAAAATACCTAGAAAATGTCAAAAATTTTATTATAAGTCGGGCGGTGCCGTTGTTGTCAAAAATAGCCAAATGTTCCTGAAAGGGACGTCGAAGGGCTGACTTTGCATAAACGGCCACTTTTGGTCATTTTTTTTTTGAATTTTGACCAATTAGCCCACACAGCCTTAGAATCCTCGTACCCGAGGCTCTGTAAGGCCGTGTTCTCAATGTCGGGTTACTATTTTGGAAAAACAAGAAAAAGGTCTTAAATAAATCAAGTGATGTTGTTTTGTCAAAAATAGCCAAATGTTCCCGAAAGGGACGCCGGAAGGCTGACTTTGCATAAACAGCCACTTTTGATCATCCTTTAGAGTTTTGATCGGTTGACCCTCACAGCCTTAAAATCTTTATCCCCGAAGTGCTGAAAGGCCATGTTCGGAAAATCGGATCTTTCTTTCTGAAAATATAGTCAAATCATTTTTTTTGAGTCAAATAATTTTTTGCTTTTGTTTAAATCACCTTAATAAATGTGCAGGATGATCGCAAGTGAAAACAAACCCTTCACCGTCTTTAGCGAGGTCCCTCTCCAGCTCCATATGTGGTGGGACGATTTGGGAAAAAGCAGCAAAGAAATAGTGTTCAGAGTCTTGGGGGGTCTCGTCAGTCTACTAAATGTCAAGGCAAGGATGGATGTCATCGAGGCTTTGATACCATTTTGGGACCCGACCCGAAATGTATTTCGCTTTGCGGATTTTGAGCTTACACCCACACTGGAGGAAGTAGCAGGTTATGCGGGTATGAATGGGAATCTGAGAAGTCAGTATCTGTTGTCACCAAGGCCGGTATCGCCACACCGATTTCTGGACTTGTTAAATATCAGCCGGACTGTGCAGAATAATGATTTATCAAAAGGATGTTGCGCTCTTCAGTTCTTATATCAGCGTTATGGTAATCCGCGGGGTTTTGCCGAGCCAAATTTGGGACTGACTTACGCCGGAAACAGAGGTAAATGGGAAGCCAGACTAACCTTGGCATTCATAACGGCATTCTTGGGAATCATGGTTTGCCCACGAGACGACAAGAAAATAGAGATAGGTCTCGTAGGGATGGTTGATGTCGCAATGAAAAAGGCTGACATCACTATAGTTCCCCTGATCTTATCAGAAATATACCGAGCATTGACCGTGTGTAAGGAGGGAGGAAGTTTTTTCCAAGGTTGAAATCTATTACTTCAGTTGTGGATACAGGAACATCTCTGCCATCGAGTGGGGTATATGAACTTCGGGCTGACTGGTTTAAACTGCATTGAAAAGTTTGAGAAGCGGGTAACGGGTGTTGCGTTCCCTGAGGGTACTAGAGATTGGTTTATACGACTGAGATCACTAACGGCGGACCAAATTGAATGGGCATTTGGGTGGTTTCCCGCTACTGAAGCAATATACATGTCGGCCAAAGAATGTTATGTTCTTCTTATGGGTGTCTGTAGTATCCAACCATACGCTCCCCATCGGTTGTTGCGTCAATTGGGAAGGTTCCAGATTATTTCTCATGATGAAGATTTGAGCAAGCATACCATCGAGCTAAAACCGAATGCCACAGTCCCGGAAGATACAATTCGCAAATTGTGGCATGAATACAGATTCCTTGAGCCCAAAACTATGGTGCGAGATTTAGCCAAAGGCGAGGTGGACCCGAAGTATGATGCATGGTTTGGGAAAAGGTTCCGGATTCGTCAAAGGCCTTCTAAAAGAGCCCATGTCCAGCAATTCACGAATGACTCACAAAAACAATGGAGGTGGATGGCAAGAGAAGAAGGCTATCGGGTTGAAATTGGCAAGCTGAAACAGCAAATTGAGGATCTGAAATATGAAAATAGCATGCAAGTCGATGCTGACACAGGAAAAAAGAACAGATTGACTCAAGCAAATAAGGCCTTGAAAGCCCAAATCCAACGAGTCAGAATGGATGCCGACAACCAACAAAGGAGCCGGTCCGACGAAGGTCTGATAACTGGGTTGAGAAACCAAGTCATTGAAAGCTGAGAGGGTTTGGCAAGATCAGAGGCCTGCATAGCAAGAATTCGGGCCAGATGAGCAAAAGGTACAACAGCGCGAGTAAAGCACTTACGACAAGTGAGAAGGGATTATGAAGTGAGCATTGAAATATTAAGAGAAACAAATTCCACTCTCAAAGATCGGGTCTTTAAACAAGCCCGAAATGCCAGAACGGGCAGGAAGCGCTGATATGATTTAATGGCCCGAATGGAAGAATAAATGGAGAGGTTCCAAGATCAACTCGCTGACAACGCTCAAGTACTTGGAGCAAAGAATCAACGAATAGAGTAACTGTTCATGGAAAGGGATAGAATCAGGGGTAGAATTGAGGAGATTGGGCATTACGTCACCATGAGGTGCCTAGCATGTGAGGAAATACCCCGTGATACCCTTTTTGCTTCAATCATGGGTTACGTCCATCGAATCATGGAAGAATTAAAAAGCTTGCAAAGGGCCTTGCACCAAAGCCCGCGGAAAAGCCGAACGATGCCCCGTGGGCACCAAAATTCAAAGCGTTAATGTACTCCTAGTTCAAATCTGTATTTTTCTATTTTCAAAAGTCTGTTGTCTGTCCGTGTGTTTCCTTTTGGCATCAAATTATATTAGTACTTCGGAGTCTGTATTTTGTTTTCCTTTTCCAAATGGGTAGTTTGTAATAGAAGTTTTAGTAATGAAATAAATTTTCCAAAAATTGGTGTCTTTATTTGTGGTAGAACTACGCACGGTCCGATTCATGCGGGGACATGATACGTAGGCAATCCACATAAGATTCGACCACCGCTAAAAGAAATAGTGAATAAAAGAAAGGAAAAGAAAGAAAGAAAAAGAGAGAAAGAGAAAGCAAATAAAGGAAAGTTTTAGAAACACCTAAAGGGCACAAGTAAAATAAGCCAGGATGATGCATACAGAGCAAAGACATGTTAGAAATGGTTAAACTGCCTAGGAACATTGCATTCCCCAATGTGCAATTGCAATATGTGTTAAACTCTAACGCTTACAAGTTTGTTGTTTTCCAGAGATTTCAAACCAGTTAGTTTCTTAGAACTTTCTGGAAGATTACCATTACCAAACAAGATCCAAAGGGCCCATACCGAAAAGCATGACTAACTCAGAAAATAGTGTTGAAGAGGAAAGGACGGAAAGTCAGATGCTGAAAGAGGCAATGGAAAAAATGGAAAAAATGAGACTAGAGATGAACGAAATGCAGCTAGCCCTGGCTAGGGTACAAAAGGGGCCCGAACCACCCATTATTCCTAGTCTCCCACCAGGACACACGCCGGAATACCCTTCACCCGGCCCTTTGACAAGCTTCCCAAGTCACCACTACTATCAGGGAAGAAATCCCTATGATCCCCAAGCTCCACCACCCAATCAGAACCTTCCCCCACCAAATGTTCCTGTTTTCGTGGCACCCCCACCAGCCACATTACAAAGATCATCCAGTGGGTCGTTGTTTCAGGCTCACGATAACCAATATTACCCCCTGAACCTACCCTCAAAGCACCCGAGCCATATACTTATAATCCTCACTTTGAAATCCCGGTGGAGACTGAAAAGCCGGCTAAGGGCCCGGAGCAGGACGAAGTGCTTCGAAAATTTAAAAGCATGGAGCAGTCCTTCAGGAATATACATGGGTTAGGCAATCAGGTTAGTGTAGCTTACAAAGATCTATGTCCTTTCCCTGATGTTCAATTACCGACAGGGTTCAAGATGCCAAAGTTTGATCTATACGAGGGGCACAGTGATCCAATGGCACATCTGCGAAGGTTTTGCAGCAAGATGAGAGGAGCAGGTGGTAAAGATGAGCTGCTAATAGCTTACTTTGGTCAAAGTCTAAGTGGGTCTACACTGGAATGGTACACAAGACAGGATCCGAGTAGGTGGTACACTTGGGACGATCTAGCACAAGCATTCGCAGGTCACTTCCAGTACAACCTTGAGATCGTCCCTGACCGTCTCACATTGCTGAAACTTGAGAAGAAGCCGGGAGAGAGCTTTAGAGAATTTGGGTTCCGGTGGAGAGAACAGGCAGCAAGAGTTGATCCTCCGATGAGAGAGGGGGAAATGGTGGACTACTTTCTGCAGACTCTAGAGCCAACTTACTTTGGTCACTTGGTGACGTCAGTTGGCAAATCTTTCAACGAGGTGGTGAAAATGGGCGGTATGATTGAAGAGGGACTTAAGTCCAACAAAATCCTGAGCTATTCGGCAATCAAAGCAACAACTCAGGCCATTCAGAGCGGCACGGGAGGTGCGCTCGGGAAGAAGAAAAGAGAAGAGGTCGCAACAATAGAGACAGGTAATTGGTCCAGATCGAGAGGTCCTTTCCCCCACAACCAAGCCAGACCCCATCACCCAAATTACCTACACACTCCAAATTACCCCCCACATCCCTACTACCCACCACAAGAATTACATTTCTCCGTCCATCAAGCCCAGACATATACCCAGCCTCCGGCTCGCCCACAGTGGCGCGCGCCGGCTCCCCAAAATACCTATCCACCTCCACAGAATACATATCCACCTCCACAAAACATATATCCACCACCAAGGGCCTACAGGAATCCCACAGGGCCAGGTTTCCGGGGGAATCAAGCTTTCAGAAATGAAAGGGTGCAGAGACAAAGAACATTCACTGAGTTGGGAGAAACCTATACTGCTTTGTTCCACAAATTAAGGCCGTTAGGTTTGTTGAGTCCTGTTGAGCCCAGATTGCCGAATCCCCTTCCCCAAAATATGGACCACTCGGTAAGCTGTGAGTATTGTTCGGGGGCTCCCGGACATGATACCGAGAAGTGCTGGAAGTTGAAACGTGCAGTGCAAGATCTTATTGACACCAACAAGATCGAGGTTCAGACACCGGAGGCACCCAACATCAATCAGAACCCGTTGTCAGCACACCACGAAACCCACATGATCGAGCTTGTACACGAAGGAGGGGAGCTAAAGAAACCCTAACAGATGGTGATGATGATCCGTGCCAGTCCAAAAGAAAAGTCGACGGGTGGAGAAGAGGTGGTATAGTTGGAAAAAGTAGACGTCAAGCTAGTAGTGGTGATGGGGAAGAGTTCGCCTATTGTTGCAAAGAATCCAGAGCCAGTCAAAGTAACGGTGCGAGGGGTACCAAGCAAGCCAGCATGCATAGGGCCAGTTGTCATCAGGCCAGTAATGCAGATGCCGATAACCAGCGAGAAAGTCGTGCCATGGAGCTACAGTAAAGTGATGGTAATGTACAAAGGGAAGGAGGTTGTGGAAGAAGTATGTGAGGCCCAGGGCTTAACTCGTTCGGGAAGGTGTTTTGCTCCCGTAGAGTTAAGAAGGTCCAACCCAATGGTGGTAAAGAAGCCAGTGACGGAGGAAAAGGCTGAGGAGTTTTTGAAGAAAATGAAGGCACAAGACTACTCCATTGTGGAGCAGTTAAGAAAGACCCCAGCGCATATTTCGTTACTATCACTGCTGATCCATTCCAGCGATAATTGCCAGGCACTGATGAAAATCCTAAACGAGGCCCATGTTCCAGATAAAATCTCTGTAAATCACTTGGAGAGGATAGTGTACAAAATCTTCGAGGTAAACCGAGTGACGTTTTCTGATGATGAATTGCCAGCAGAGGGTACAGAACACAACAAAGCCCTATACTTGACCGTGAAATGCAAAGACTCGGTGGTCACCCGAGTACTGATTGATAATGGATCAAGCACCAACATCTGTACTTTGACTATTCTGAACAAGCTGAAAGTTGATCATGACCGGATTCACAGGAACAGCGTCTGCGTCCGAGGTTTCGATGGAAGTGGTACCGACACGGTGGGTGATATCACACTGGGATTGACCATTGGTCCAGTGGAATTACCATGGAATTCCAAGTTGTAGACGTGGCAGTATCATACAATCTTCTATTGGGGCAACCCTGGATCCATGCCGCCAAAGCAGTGCCTTCTACATTGCACCAGATGGTGAAATTTGAATGGGACAGGCAGGAGATAGTGGTGCACGGGGATGACGGTACAGGCATTGTGAGTGATGTCGTTGTGCCATTCATAGAAATTGATGATGACAAAGGTCCATGGGTGTACCAGGTTTTCGACGCGGTTTCAGTGAACAAAATTTCTGAAGGCGAGGACCTTCCACTTCCAAGGATCGCAGCTGCGACCTTCATGGTAGCCTCGGAAATGCTAAACAGCGGGTTTGTACCAGGAAAAGGTTTGGGGGTTGATCTGCAAGGTATGGTCCAGCCAGTTTCTTTGCCCAAGAACCTGGACACTTTTGGGCTAGGATTCAAGCCTACGGTAGCAGATGTAAGGCGGGCCCAAAAGTTGAAGAAGAAAGTTTGGGTTCTTCCCAAGCCAGTTCCACGTCTTTCCAGATCCTTTGTCAGAGCAGGTATCAGAAGGTTGTAAGTCCCCAAAATTCTCGGACCTCTGATTGGGTCAGATGGAGATTTGAATCAGGGTTTTGAAAAGCTGTTCGCCGACGTCAACGTGATAGAAGCTGGAGAAGGTTCCAGTAGGGCAGATATACAGTTTGTGGGGCCTAGGGCCAATATCAACAATTGGGTAGCTACTCCTCTTCCTACCTGGAGGGAGTCTTGGTAGTAGGCCCTGGATTTTCTTTCTTGTTTTCTGGATTATTCCAGAGTTGTAATCCAGTTTTGCTTTATTTTTGTATTCGACAAAAGCGTGAAACTCTGTTATCCCGCATTTTAATAAAGTGAAAGTTTTCTCTCTTTATTTTGTTTTAATTCTGTTTTCTTCTTTTCTCTTTCTGAACAGTTCTCTTTATACTGGTTCTAATGACATGGCATGCACAATGGATCTTTAACCTAGTCTAAAAAATCAATCTGATTCCGAACTAATTGTACAAGAGGTCGATTATGATGATGAATCAGAATACGATGAGGATGAAGCCTTTGAAGAGATAAAGAGAGAATTAAGCCAGTTCGAAGAGAAACCCAAGCCCAATTTGAACGACATTGAAGCGGTCAATTTAGGGGATGCAGACGATGTCAGGGAAACCAAAATAAGCATCCACATTGAGCCGAACATCAGGAAGGAACTAATCAAAGCACTCATTGAATTCAAAGATGTTTTTGCATGGTCGTACGATGACATGCCGGGCTTAAGCACCGATTTAGTGGTTCACAAATTGTCCATTGACCCGGCGTGCCCTCCCATCAAGCAGAAATTGAGGAAGTTCAAGACAGATATGATTGTGAAGATTAAAGAAGAAGTAACCAAGCAGCTGCAGGCAAAGGTTATTCGGGTCACTCGATATCCTGATTGGTTGGCTAATGTGGTGCCTGTGCCGAAGAAAGATGGGAAGATCAGAGTGAGTGTCGATTACCGCAATTTGAACAGGGCAAGCCCCAAGGACAACTTTCCATTACCCAACATCCATATCTTGATCGATAATTGTGCCGGACGTGAGATCGGGTCTTTTGTAGATTGCTATGTTGGGTATCATCAGATTCTGATGGATGAAGAAGATGCGGAAAAGACGACATTCATTACGCCATGGGGAACTTATTGCTACCGGGTAATGCCTTTTAGCTTGAAGAACGCTGGGGAAACGTACATAGAGCAATGACTATGGTGTTTCATGACATGATACACAAAGAGATTGAGGTGTACGTAGATGATGTGATCATAAAATCTAAGCGTCAGGAAGACCACGTGGCAGACCTAAGGAAGTTTTTCCAAAGACTTCGAAGGTATGACATTAAGCTCAACCCGGCCAAATGTGCATTTGGTGTTCCATCTGGAAAGCTATTGGGATTCATCGTCAGTCGGCGAGGCATTGAGTTGGACCTGTCAAAAATCAAATCTATCCAAGAATTGCCACCGCCGAAGAACAAAACAGAAGTAATGAGTCTGTTGGGAAGGTTGAATTATATCAGCAGGTTCATCGCTCAACTCACGGTGACTTGTGAACCTATTTTTCTGCTACTGAAGAAAGATGTTGCGGTAGAATGGACGGCAGAATGTCAGGAAGCCTTCGATCAAATCAAGGAGTATCTATCAAACCCACCTTTGTTGGTCCCACCTGAACTAGGAAGACCGTTGATTCTCTATCTAACGGTACTGGAGAATTCATTTGGTTGCGTACTGGGGCAACATGATATCACAGGAAGGAAGGAGCAAGCCATCTATTATCTCAATAAGAAGTTTACAGTCTATGAGGTTATGTACACTCAACTTGAGAAGACGTGTTGCACCCTAACTTGGGTGGCACAGAAGTTTAAACATTATCTGTCATCATATACTACTTATCTCATTTCACGCTTGGATCCACTGAAGTATATTTTCCAGAAGCCTATGCCCACAGGGAGGTTAGCGAAATGGAAAATATTACTCACGGAGTTCGACATCGTCTATGTGACGAGGACGGCCATGAAAGCCCAAGCATTGGCCGATCACTTGGCTGAGAATTCTGTTGATGAAGAATACGAGCCATTGAGGACGTATTTTCCTGATGAAGAAGTGATGCATATAGATGAGTTGGAATTATCTGAGGAACCAGGTTGGAAGCTCTTCTTTGATGGAGCCGCAAATGCGAAAGGAGTTGGAATAGGAGCGGTACTTATTTCTGAAATAGGACATCATTATCCTGTTACGACACAGCTATGTTTCTATTGTACCAATAACATGAATATGAGGCATACATTTTGGGCTTACGGTTAGCTGCAGACATGGATGTCCAGGACGTCTTGGTCTTGGGAGACTCGGACCTCCTGGTGCATCAAATCCAGGGTGAATGGGAAACACGGGATTTGAAGCTTATACCATATCTACAATATTTGCACGATCTGAGCAAGCGATTTCGATCAATAGAGTTCAGACACATCCCAAGAGTTCACAATGAGGTTACCGATGCTTTGGCCACTTTAGCATTGATGTTGCACTACCCAGACAAAATTCATGTTGACCCGTTGCATATCCAGGTTCGTGATTAGCATGCTTATTGCAAAATGATAGAGGAAGAAATGGATGGCGAGCCATGGTTTTATGATGTCAAGGAATACCTCAGGATGGGGATATACCCAGAGCAGGCCACCGGAGATCAAAGGAGAGCCATTCGGCGATTGGCAAATGGATTTTTCCTCAGTGGAGGAGTGTTATACAAAAGAACACCAGATTTGGGATTGCTGAGATGTATAGATGTTGGTCAAGCCACGACAGTGATGACAGAGGTATATGCGGGAGTTTGTGGGCCACATATGAGCGGATATGTATTGGCGAAGAAGATTCTTCGAGCAGGGTATTATTGGCTCACTATGGAGCATGATTGTATCAATTTCGTGCGAAAATGCCATTAGTGTCAGATACACGGAGATTTGATTCATTCTCCGCCAACAGAATTACATACAATGTCAGCACCATGGCCATTTGTTTCATGGGGCTTGGATGTCATTGAACCGATTGAGCCGGCAGCTTCCAACGGTCATAGGTTCATTCTGGTCACCATCGATTATTTCACCAAGTGGGTTGAGGCTAAAACTTTCAAGTCGATAACCAAGAAGGCAGTGGTGGATTTCGTTCATTCCCATATCATCTGTAGATTTGGGATCCCCAAAGTGATCATCACGGACAATGGCGCTAATCTTAACAGCAGTTTGATGAAAGAAATATGTCAACAGTTCAAGATTACACACCGTAATTCCACCCCATATCGTCCCAAGGCTAATGGCGCGGTTGAGGCAGCCACTAAGAACATAAAGAGGATATTGAGGAAGATGGTAGAAGGGTCCAGGCAATGGCACGAAAAGTTACCATTTGCATTGTTGGGATATCGCACTACTGTCCGCACTTCAGTAGGTGCAACTCTTTATTTGTTGGTATACAAAACTGAAGCAGTGATACCGGCAGAAGTGGAAATTCCGTCCCTCCGGATTATCGCTGAGGCTGGGATTGATGATGATGAATGGGTCAAAACCCGATTGGAGCAGTTGAGCTTGATTGATGAAAAGAGATTGGCAGCAGTATATCATGGCCAGTTGTATCAAAAGAGGATGGCAAGAGCATATAATAAGAAGGTGCGTCCCAGGAAATTTGAAGTAGGACATCAGGTGCTGAAACGAATCTTGCCACATCAGGCCGAAGCAAAGGGCAAGTTCGCCTTGAATTGGCAAGGGCCGTTTATTGTGACCAGAGTGTTATCCAACGGCGCCTTATGTCTGACATATGTCGAGGGAAGATGCATCGACATGGCTATCAATTCTGACGCAGTCAAGAGATATTATGTGTAATTCCTTTGATTGCAATTGATGTTTGTCTATTTGTACTTGGCATTTATCGGAGAATGAAATGACGGAGGCACTTCTTTCTTCTATCCAAACAATTTAACATTTGCTTCCCCCTTTAAGCCTTATTTATTCTTTCATACCCCTCTCTTGGAGTCACTAATGAAAATGAAAAAAAAAGGAAGAAAAAATAATAACAAAACAAAAAGAAAAGCCACAAGAAAAAGAAATACAAAGGAATCGAATGAACTATGTTCGACCTGATTCCTTAAACAGGATACATAGGCGCCTCACGGCTCCGTCATAGTATAACAAAAATCAAAAAATCCCCCAAACAAGAAAACTGGGGCAGAAGTTACGTTTTAAATTGTGGAAAAAGGTTTGATTCCGAGAGTTGTAATGTTTTACCCATTAAAGTTATTTTGAATCTTTTGATATCCTTTTCCTTTTAGCCCCACACAAAAACCCATATTTGATGTCCAAAAAGACCTCCCGATCAGTATCCGAGAGATGCCGAGCAGGCAAATGAAAGCAGAGAATAACACACTGATCCCTGACTGAAAGAGGATTATGAGCCGACGGAATTGATAGCCAAAGGAATCCCCAGTAGAGAGAATCTTATCGGCAACACTCCAATCCCCAGCTGAGAAAGAGAAAATAAAATGAGAGAGTCTTATGGTGAAAACCTTCATAGGCACCGTAAGGCGACGAAAGCTGAGAGAAATAAAATGAGAGAGTCTTATGGTGAAAACCTTTATAGGCACCAGAAGGCGACGAGAGTTGAGAGAAATGAGAGAGTCTTATTAGTGAAAACCCCTCGAAGGGCACTATGAGGTGACCAGATAAGATTGGCGGAAAGGATCCGTCGAGGCATCAAGCAATGCAAAAGTGTTGATTTGGCAAAAAGAGTTGGGCGCCTGCATATCCCCCAGCGAAATGAGGCCACCAGAAAGATTGATTGATATAAATAGACTGGGTTGATTAATCCGGAATGTACGACATGATCGTAGGGATCGGTTATATCATTCAGATAAGTCCTTTTCCTTTTCTTCTCCCCAGCATTCGTTCGGAAAGACTTCTTCTTTTTCCATCTTTTGAAATCATCATTTTTCATTTCTTTTGTTTTAAGAATTTTTCCTACAGGAGTTTGTTTTGAGAAAGATTTTTCAGAACTTACTACCAGTTTCCAAAATGGTGCAAAGCAAAATGCGAATAGGTTAGGCTAAAGATAAGGCGACAAAGCGAAAAGAAGTTTGTCGCAAGACCAAATGATGTATGGGTCTAGATTCCAAGAGGACCAAATTTCCAGGGGAAGTTGGAGAAAAACAGAAAAACAACAGTTGAAAAGTTATGGATCAAATTCCAAGAGGATCCCCAGCAGATTTGCGAGATGCAGGAACAACTCCGACAGATTATCGACCAAGTTCCGCGATGGTCGGACAACACAGAGCAGAGAAGGAAGAGAAAAGAAAAACCATCCCCAGCAGGAATATCATCCCCAGCAAATAATATCATCCCCAGCAAGTTTTGTAATAAAACGCAAAGCAGGGAAATGAAAAAGGGGAAAACCATCCCCAACAGGAGTGGCACGACCACTCACCATGTTTTAAACTAACAAATTTTTCTTTGATTTGAAGCAGGGGAAAGGAAATGTTATTGACAGTGGGAAGACATGGCCACAAATAAGATTATCAAACTGGGGCAGAAAATTTTCTCTCATTGCGAAAATTTTCTTGAAATCAGATACCCACTTGGGGAAGATGGAAGATAACACAAGTTTTGAAGGAATTGAAATCCCCAGCAGTTTACGGGAGAAGGCAATACAAGTTTCAAAGAAAGCAATCTTGGAAGAAGCAAGATAACCCAAGTTTTAAGGGTAGTGGTCTTTGAATCAGTATCATCCCCACCATTGTTAAAAGGAGTAAAGTAACTAGTCTTAAAGAAGGAAGATAATTCCCCAGCAGTGTTATCCCCGGCAGGTTTCAGAGAAGTGAAAACACCAGTTTGAGGGAAGTAATTGTTGATGAAGTCAGGAGCTCGCCTGTAGAATGGACGTTGTTAAATTTTAAGTTGGAGTCAGGAGCCCGCCTGGAGAATGGAGGTTGTTAAATTTTAAGTTAGAGTCAGGAGCCCGCCTGTATAACGGAGGTTGTTTATGTTTTAAGTTGAAGAATTCAGGAGCCCGCCTGTAGAACGGAGGTTGTTTATGTTTTAAGTTGAAGAAGTCAGGAGCCCGCCTGTAGAACGGAGGTTGTTATATTTTAAGTTGGAGAAGTCAGGAGCCCGCCTGTAGAATGAAGGTTGTTAAATTTTAAGTTGATGAAGTCAGGAGCCCGCCTGTAGAACGGAGCTTGTTATAATTTTAAGTCGAAGAAGTGGGGAGCCCGCCTGTAGAATGGAGGTTGTTAAATTTTAAGTTGATGAAGTCAGGAGCCTGCCTGTAGAACGGAGGTTGTTATAATTTTAAGTCGAAGAAGTCAGGAGCCCGCCTGTAGAATGGAGGTTGTTAAATTTTAAGTTGATGAAGTCAGGAGCCCGCCTGTAGAATGGAGGTTGTTAAATTTTAAGTTGATGAAGTCAGGAGCCCGCCTGTAGAATGGAGGTTGTTAAATTTTAAGTTGATGAAGTCAGGAGCCCGCCTGTAGAACGGAGGTTGTTATAATTTTAAGTCGAAGAAGTCAGGAGCCCGCCTGTAGAATGGAGGTTGTTAAATTTTAAGTTGATGAAGTCAGGAGCCTGCCTGTAGAACGGAGGTTGTTATAATTTTAAGTCGAAGAAGTCAGGAGCCCGCCTGGAGAATGGAGGTTGTTAAATTTTAAGTTGATGAAGTCAGGAGCCCGCCTGAAGAATAGAGGTATTACAATTCAAGTTTTAATTTTCAAATTCTTATCAATATCTGGTAGTATGATGCTCAGCCACCAAATGGGGGAAAGAGATTTTCTTTGTTGTATCTATTTTGCTGAAGTCAGGACCCTGCCTGGAGAACAGAGGAATACATTTCAAGTTTTGAAGTCAGGAGCCCGCCTGGAGAACAGAGGAGTACAATTCAAGTGTTGAAGTCAGGAGCCCGCCTGGAGAACAAAGGCATACATTTCAAGTTTCAGAAGTCAGGAGCCCGCCTGAAGAACAGAGAGGAATACATTTCAAGTTTTGAAGTCAGGAGCCCGCCTGGAGAATAGAGGAGTACAATTCAAGTGTTGAAGTCAGGAGTCCGCCTGGAGAACAGAGGAATACATTTCAAATGTCGAAGTTAGGAGCCTGCCTGGATAACAGAGGGATACATTTCACGTTTTGAAGTGAGGAGCCCGCCTAAAAAATAGAGAAGTCAGGAGCCCGCCTAGAGAATAGAGGAATACCTTCTTAAGTCAAGTAGTCAGTAACCCGCCGGGAAAGCGGAGGAATACAACAAAAATCAAGAGGAATACAACAAAAATCAAGAGAAATACATTCAAGATCAAGAAGTCAGGAGCTCGCCTAGAGAGCAGAGGAAGACGACAATGATCAAGATGGAGACATTTAAAGGATCAGTAATCAGGTACTAGCATAGCGAGAGGGAGATCATTTCAAGAAGTTGGTGCAAAGCGGCAACATTGGATTTCACCGGGAGAATACAAGTCAACATGGCAACAAGAGTTGCAAGATCGAGTTTGAAGATGTAGATAGAAATCTTGTAACTCATAGTTGATAGACTTAGTTAGTTTTTTATTTTATTTTTTTTCATTTTGATGTAATAATAGGACCGCGGATCAGAACCTCGACGGAACGGCACCTCGACTGGCTCTCCACCTCGGCATACTCGATCATCTCACTCACTTCTAAACTACACGTGACCTTATTCCTTTATAGCCAAGGATATGTAGGCAGCCCAAATACCTGGGCTCGGTCACAATCTCTCCCTTTCCTTTAGTTTTAGTCTCTCCGAATAAGGGTCGGGTCAAAACATGTCTAGTCATTCTTTGTCGGAAAACTCTTCGTGTTTCCAGTCAAAGAGGGGCAGCTGTAGACGTGTAATTTTCTACCCTCCCCAAGATTCTTTCATATTTTAGCGTGTAAATATTTAATTTAGGCCTAATATAGCTATTTCAACTCATTTTAACTCTTTTATTTTATTTTCTTACAAGAAAAATAAAAATTACAAACAAGTATTTTAGTTTATGTACTTTTCATAAAAACAATTTTAAAAAAATAGTACCTTATTTTTATCTTTATATAATTTCGAAAACACAAAAATAGTTTATATTTAGTTTAATTAATTAGGATTAGCTTTGGTATTGTGCAATATTTCTATCTTATTTTAAAATGCATTATGTAGTATTTCAGATTATGAAAAAAATACAAAAAAATATATATATTGCATCTGCATTTTGGATTTTATTTTACATTTTTAGATTAATTAAGTAAGTTGTTGTTGAAAAAATAGAAAAGATCATAAAAAAAAATAGTCATGTTACATTTTACTCTTTAATTTTCAAATTTTGGCAATTTTCTTTTAATTTGATTTTTAATTAGTTGTAATAATTATTAGGGTTAATTAATTTAATTGTCTAAGATAATTTGGGGATAGAAATTAATTTAGATTTTATTTAAAAAAAATGAAAAAAGAGTCTTACCTAACTAATTAGGATGCTTCTATATTGGTAGGGTAAAACTAACACTAATGAAAATTAAATAATAACACTAACTAGTGGATAATTAAAGAAGTTAAAAGTATAATTTGTAATGGAAGATGCACTAATTTGATGCCTATTTATAGATTAGAGAGCTGGAGAAAAAAAGAGGGGGCGGAGAGAGAGGTATACACTCGATATACACTCTGGATACACTGAATATACAGGGGCAGAGAGCTAAGAAAACTTGGAAGAGATTCTTAGAGAGGGAGAACATTAAAAGATGGTAGAAGGCTAGGAAATTCGGAGAGAAGAAGAAAAAAAGGGGCGGAGAGAGCGGTATACACTCGATATACACTTTGGATACACTGGATATACAGGGGCAGAGAGCTAAGAAAACATTCTGAAAATACTGGGAAAAAACTGGAATTTACTGTCTCATTGATTTCTATTTTTGGTTTTCAATTTCGAATTGGCTGAAACCATCTTCCATATATTGTTTCATTGAACTATCTGGGGTTAATAGCTGGATTAAAACTGGGACTGTTTTGTTGCTGTTGGTGATTGCTGTTGTTTTTACTTCTGATCTCACCCCCTTTTGACTTTCATTTCCAGGTATTCCTTCATACCCTTTGCTAACAAATAAAGTGCCACAAGTTGGAACCAGATTGAATTTATATACAGATTTGGATGTTCGAATTGGAATTTGAATAAGAGTCTTGTTTGAATGTTAAATTCTATTAGCTTCTGTTGTTTATACTTTTCTTTTCTTGTTATGATTCATGTGTTAAGTTGTCCAACTGTTCTCAAGGTATAGATTGTATACAACAATAGCTCCTGCTGAAATTTTGGCTATGTATGTATAGATTGCCTGGTCTTAACTGTAACCAATTGATGTTTCCATATAGTTTATGCCTTAGTTTAAAAGGGGATTATTGTTGATTGATATATATAAAGTTCTTATTCATGCCCCGACTCGTTTTTCTCCCCTCCTCAACGGTTAAAAAGATTATGAGAGATCACTGGTAGGTATGGCTTCAGGGATTCGATCCTGAAGTCCTTGCTTGCAGCCGGCGTTGCCAAAATATTCAGGCTCTTCCGCTAATAAAATGGTTTAATAAAGCCTTGTTGTTTGGAAGGGACTTCTCAAGTACTTTAGTGTTAAATAATTAGGGTCTTAAAAATGGAAATTTGAGGCAAGCCATAGTTAGACACTTAGTAACAAATGGCTCTTGTGTTAATTTCATAATGTATAGGTAAAATAATAATATTCCTAGAGAAACCTTTAGGGCCGTTTAAAATATTATCGTGATTGTGGACATGTTTAGTTCTTGAACAATACTAATTAATTAGGGCTTTTTCTTTTATTATTAGAGACAAACTAAGTAGAAAATTGTAGTTTGCTTTAGGTTGGCCTTTAAATAATAAATGAGGCGAGCCCTGCTAAACAAAAATGCATAAATTGCGGGGTCCTCTTAAATGTCTATAATAAAATACTTAGAATTCGAAATGGGCCGTTTAGCGAATTTCATAGCCCTCCCCAAAGATAATAACGCATTAGTCACTTTAGGTGCGCTTTTAATAATTTACCTTCTTAAACTCGGGTGTGCATTTCATGTGACCCAAATCAAACCCCAAAAACGTTGAATAAAAGGTGTTCCGGATTGCGGGTGCATTTCATGTGACGCAATCCAAACACACGTTTTAAACGACGTTCAATTTTCTCTAAAAATAATTGAATAAAAGCGATTGAAAGCTAAAATTGGCACATAGGTTCAACATGTATTAAAATCAGATAAATAAGCTGAATATGACAGTTGAGCGCCCGTGCTAGAACCACGAAATCCGGGAATGCCTAACACCTTCTCCCGGGTTAACAGAATACCTTACTCGGATTTCTGGTTCGCGAACTGTTAAACAGAGTCATATTTTCCTTGATTCGGGATTCAATCGGTGACTTGGGACACCATAAATCTCCCAAGTGGCAACTCTGAATTTCTTAGAATAAATCCCGTTTCGATTGTCCTTTAATTAGAAAAACTCCCTTTACATATACCTTTTTCCGGGGTGTAGGTGAAAAAGGAGGTGTGACAGCAAGGATTTATATTTGGGAGATTGTTCGGTTGCATGGTATTCCGGTTTCCATCATCTCAGATAGAGGTACTTAGTTTACTTTGTAGTTTTGGAGAGTCGTGCAAAGAGAGTTAGGTACTCAAGTGGAGTTGAGCACAGCATTTCATCCTCAGACGGACGGACAGTCCGAGCGTACCATTTAGATATTGGAGGACATGTTGCATGCTTGTGTTATTGACTTTGGAGGTTCATGGGATGAGTTTTTTCCGCTTGCAGAGTTTGCCTACAACAACAGCTACCAGTTGAGTATTCAGATGGCTCCATATGAGGCTTTGTATGGGAGGCGGTGTAGATCTCTAGTTGGTTGGTTCGAGCCCGGCGAGGCTAGGCTATTGGGGAAAGATTTGGTTCAGGATGCCTTAGAGAAGGTGAAGGTGTTTCAGGAGAGACTTCGTACAGCTCAGTCGCGTTAGAAGAGTTATGCGTACAGGAAGATTCGAGATGTATCCTACATGGTTGCTGAAAAGGTCTTGCTGAAGGTTTCGCCCATGAAGGGTGTTATGAGATTTGGAAAGAAAGGAAAGTTGAGTCCACGATTCATTGGGCCTTTTGAGGTGCTTCGGAAGATTGGGGAGGTGGCTTATGAGCTTGCATTGCCACCCAGCTTGTCGAGTGTGCATCCGGTATTTCATGTTTCTATGCTCCGGAAGTATGTTGGAGATCCGTCTCAGGTGTTGGACTTCAGCATGGTTCAGTTGGATGATGATTTGACCTTTGATGTGGAGCCAGTAGTTATTTTGGGTCGCCAGGTTCGGAAGTTGAAGTCAAAAGATATAGCTTCAGTGAAAGTACAGTGGAGAGGTCAGACCGTGGAGGAGGCTACCTTGGAGACCGAGCGGGAGATGCGGAGCAGATAACCTCACCTGTTTGAGGCTTCAGGTACGTTTCTTGACTCGTTCGAGGACGAACGTTTGTTTAAGTTGGGGAGGATGTGGCGACCCGGCCAGTCGTCTCATGAATTACCGCTCTGTTTTCCCCATTTTTGCTTCGTTATCCGTGTTTTATGTGGTCAAGTTGATTGGATTGCGTTTGGTGTGGTTTTGGTAAGAAATGAGACACTTAGTCTCTTTTAAAAAGGCTTAAGTTGGAAAAGTCAAACGGATGTTGACTTATGAGTTAGACGGCTCGGATGTGAGTTTCGATGGTTCGGTTAGCTTCGTGAGGTGATTTGTGACTTAGGAGTGTGATCGGAAGTGGTTTTGGAGGTCCGGTGTAGAATTAGGCTTGAATTGGCGAAGTTAGTATTTTGGCGATTTCCGGTTGATAGGTGAGATTTTGATCCGAGGGTCGGAATGGAATTCCGAGAGTTGTTGTAGCTTCGTTATGTCATTTGTGATATGTGTGCAAACATTCAGGTCATTCGGACGTGGTTTGGTTGGGTTTTCGATCGAAAGCGTACTTCGGAAGTTTTTAGAAATTGGTTGAGGTCCCGGGGGCCTCGGGGTGATTTCGGATGGCTAACGGGAAAGTTTTGGAACTTGGGTGATAGCAGATATTCTGGTGCTTTTGGTATTTTCGCACCTGCTGTTTGGGGACCGCAGGTACGGTATCGCAGATGCGTGATTTGGGTCGCAGAAGCGGAAAGGCTGGGGAATGCCTGGAATCGCAGATGCGGAAGGGGGACCGCACCTGCGGAGCCGCAGAAGCCGCGAGAGGACCGCAGATGCGGTGATGGCCCTGTAAGTGAAATTCCGCAGATGCGGAAAAATGACCGCAAAAGCGGTACCGCAGAAGCGGCTATTGGACCGCAGATGCGGTTATGTCTGGGCAGTGAGTTTATTAAACATTTCATCCCCGATTTTGAGTTATTTTTCCACCATAGCTGAGTGTTTTGAGAGCTCTCTGAGGGAAATTGAAGAGGGATTCGAGGAGAAGTAATTGGAGGTAAGATTTATGAGCATAAAAAGTGATTCTATTGTGAAATTAACCTAGAAATTCATGGAAATTTAGCTAAAAATGGAAGAACTAGAGCTTGGGATTTTGAGATTTTAAATTGGGATTTGAAGGGTCATTTGAGGTCGGATTGGATAACTCTTGACATGTATGGACTCGTGGAAGGATAAGGAACCCGTTGATGTGAAAAATTCTGAGTTTCGAGAAGTGGGCCCGGGGCTCGGGTTTTGCTAATTTCAGGATTTTTGATATTTTCGATTGTTTTCGCTTGGGTTATGTTACCTTAGCATATTGTGACGTATTCGTTCTGGTTTTGGTCAGATTCGACGCGCGAGGAGACCGATTTGAGAGGCAAAGGTGTAGCGAGCTAGAGTTTTAGCCGGTTCGAGGTGAGTAATGAATGTAAATGATGTCCTGATGGTTTGAAACCCCGGATTTGCACATTGTAGTACTATATTGAGGTGAGAGACACGCTTGATGATGAGCGTGGGGTCGTTTACTATTGGAGATTGTGACTTGGTCCGTCCTGGGTGATGTTTTTACCGCGTATTTGATTAAAGCTTATTTGTTATCATCATTATTTGGACTGATTTCCATATTTGGGCTTCGTGCCAACTATTTGAACCCTCTGGGGAATTTTATCACTATTTTGATTTACTACTTGAACTCAGTCGTACCGTTTTCCACTGTTCTACAACTCAGCCACTTTTACTCGGTTTTGAAACTAAAATGATATATTAATTGATGTTTTGGGCTGAGAACTACTGTTTTACTAATACCCGAGGGGCTTATATGATTTCTGGATTGAGTACGGCCAAGGGCCATATGTGAGGATACTATGGGATCGGGCTGCGCGCCGCAGCAGTATTATACTGATATTGATATGAGGCCGAGGTCTTAGATTTGATGCCACGAGACGCCTTGATATTGCGATTGGGCCGTAAGGGGGCCCTCCCGGAGTCTGCATACCCCCAGTGAGCGCCGTCGACGAAATATATGGATCAGGCTGCACGCCGCAGCGGGTGCCGTTCTATGTGTTGATTTTCTTTATATGTCTGTCACTTAACTGCTTATTTGTTGTAGCATTACCACATTCCGTTTCCATTGGTTTATTGCTTTCATATTACTTGCTTAAACTCCCGCATTATAGATTACTCTGTGTTTTTCCGTGATTTCTTATTCCCAGTCATTATTTATGCTTATTACTCACTAGGTCGGAGTACTCACATTACTCCTTGCACCTTGCGTGCAGATCCACGTGTTCCAGAGGCTGAGTGAGGATTTCCAGTCGATCAGTTCATATCCGGGAGCATCGAGGTAGCTGCACGGCGTCCGCAGCTCGGATCTCTCCCTTCTATCCTTTCGTTTTATCCGCATTTCCTAGACTGATTATGTATTAGGCTGTTAAACTTGTACTAGAGGCTCAAGACTTGTGACACTGATCTGTATGGGCTATGTAGTGGTATTATCATCTGAATTTCCGTATATTTAACTCGTTGTCTTAAACTCTTATTACGATAATTTAGCAATTTAACTATGTTAGCTGATAATGATTTTTTTATAAGAAAACGGATTGAGGTTGTTAGTTGGTAAGGCTTGCCTAGCAGTGTGTTGGGCGTCATCACGACCGGGGTTGGGGTCGTGACACTCTTCTAATATAATTAGGAGCAGAAACAACAAAGATTAATCAGAAGAAAACCCAGCACAAAAAGAAGGGAAGAAAATTTTTAACTTTGTTCACATTACTACAATGAACACAATCAGATAATTTTATATATAGTCCAAAGGAAATGGACATCTCATGTAGTAAAAGAAACGTTAAAATCCATTACGGATTCATTGCCATCCAACGTTATAAACATTTAAAACCAAAGAAACATTATTATCAAAGTTAATCTAATTTTCAGTTATAGACATTAAAATATATTTAATTTATTGGTATAATAAAGACCCATAATACAAAAGAATGAACATATACATCAATTTGAATATTTCTTTTTGAGTTATTAAAAATTATTTTTCTAACAATCTCCCACATAACTCAAAAAGAATATTAAGTAATAGAGTGAAATAAAAAGTTCAACTGTTTTTCTATCAAATTCAACTGTTAAGCTCTTATGTTGCCTTCAAGGAAGCTATCTAATACTTTTTTGCTAAAAGTACAAACATTCACCAATTCAAGCGTTATAACGCTAGTAAGAGAATGAATCTACGAAACAAGCTACAACTATAAAGTTCTTCCATCAATCTTGAAAATTTTTATAATTTTTGTAGCTTTAACAGGTGTGCCTTAGAGTTTAAAATTTTATACGTATAGTTATGGATCTATTAATAAAGTATTAGCTTTCTTTAATGTTTAATCAGTAAATATGCATATTTAGGGAGATTTTAAATTTAAATAACTTTTTATCTTTTGTATGTAACATTAAAAAAATTAACTTTCAGATAATTTTTGTAACAATTAAAAATATTAGTAAATGTCAAATATTATATAAATATATAACAATTATTCACTATAAAATAAAAATAAAAATCGAAATAAATAAATAAATATTATAGAGAGGCTTTAGCATTTTATGCCAGCAACCAAACATCACATTAGTTTTGCAAAACCAACATTTTGAAAATTAAATATGAGGTTAGATTATCAAAATTTGAATTTAAATGACCAATTAATGTGCTTCTAAAATGGTGGCGGACTCCTAAATACCAGGACATAGAAATCAAATACAGTAGTAGTATTATTTAAATCATCATGTCTCAAAAGGAACCATCAAAACCATAAATCATTTCTAGTTCTCCCTTTTAACTAAATATAAATAAATAAATTTGATCACCTTTTGTTAATGGCAGCTGCTGCTATGTATCAAGTGGAGGAGACAACTAAACCAGTAGTGCCTCCACCGCCAATAACTCAAGAACAAGAACCACCGCTTGCCTCTGTTGCCACGGCTACACCCAAACGACGTCGTTAAACCAACACTTGATGATACTACTACTACTACACCTACAGCTCTCACACCCCAAAGTAAGTTGTTTAAATCATCCTTAATTCTTCTTACTCGATCACATCTACATATTTTTTCTTTTTTATAGTGCTAGGTGTTCAGTGCTATTTATCTATTTACAGTTTAATTAACTTCTATACATTTTTTTATAGTACTAACAAAGGTTACTTCAACACTAATTAAGGTAACTATTGATAGTAATAGTAGCATGATTAGTTGGTAACATTTTCGTGTATATAAGTTAAAACACTGATATAGTATAAGGGATTTTTATATTTTGACTTCCATAAGTTAATACTAGTATCAAGAATTTTTAGAACGTCAGGTTACTTGCTGAAATCTAATTAGAGGTAATTTATGGTAGTAAACATAGTTTAGTTACCTACAAAAGAGGGTAAACGACCTGTTATATATAGTGGGTAAAAGTAAATTATTTATACGGTCAGTATATATTAATTAAATTCATAGTTTTAACTACTCCTATTTGATATGTACAAATGAAAATATTTTAATTTCTTACCTTTGTTTAAATGAAATCTCAGAGGACACTTTATCAGAAGCCAATATCATAGCTTCCCTTGTTATATTGATATTCTGGGTTTTTATGTCATTGTTTTTAGCTAGTGTGCCATCATCATATTGACCCTTGTTGATGCCTATTTCGCACTTACTGTTGGTAGCTTCTCTTCAGTATTAAGATGATAAAGACTATATAAGCAATGCAAAATGTTAATTTATACATTTCAAACAATTTTAATTTAGCAGTAACAAGTGTTACACTGCCTGATAATCAACAAGTGTTAATTAGTAAACATTTCAAACAAATTTAGCAGAAACAAGTGTACTTTGGCTGATAATCAACAAGTAGTGTTTCATTGGCTGATAATCTTTTTTTTATCACAAGTTTCTCTACATGTCCAGCATGGGTGTGTTACACTGACGATGATTTTCTCAGACCATAACGTGTTGTTGTTGTGAGCACGTGATTTTTGCCTCACATGAATTACTCCAAAAGAATTTCCAAAATTAGGTCTTTTCTTTAATTATGTGTTATTCTAGGAATTACTATGCGATTTTCCTGATTGTTTGCATATGTTTGTGTGCATGTTTAATTTTATTAATGCATTAAAAATACAAAAAAATATAGCATCTACACTTAGGATTTGACTTTACATTTTTTGGAATTAATTAATTAGGTGTTTTACAAAAATAAAAAATTCACAAAAAATAACATACTTTGTATTTTTAGTCAAATTTTGTGATTTTCTTTTAATTTAGTATTTAATTATTTATGATAATTATTATTTAGAGTTAATTAATATTTTTTTAAGCTAATTTGGGTTTTATAATTTAATTTAGGTTTAGTTTTAATTTTGAAAAAATAGTTTGGGAAATAAATAGAAAAAGGAAAAGAATTAAATAGAAGAGGGGAAAATAGATTTGGGCCAAAAATCCCCAGCCCAAATCAAATACACCCAAAACTCGTCCCAACACGGTCCGCCCCTTTACCATCCAAACGACGTCGTTTACCAACCATTCATCTGAGCCATTGATTTAATTTCATCCAACGGTCTAAAACGTGCCCCATCGCCCGTATCCGACCCCTACCCGTTTGCATCAGAGACCGATCTGGTCTCTAATGTATCTAAACGTCGTCGTTCCATTTAGTCAAATGATCCAAGCCGTTGATCTCGTTTGATCGAACGGTCTGGATCCAATTCCACCCCCAGTATATAATTATTATCCAAACAGAACCCACCCCCCTCAGAACACCCCCTCCTCTCACTCGTCTCACATCGTCTCTTCAAAGACGAGTAACCCTAGTAGCCGCCACCCTTTCCACCGTTCTCCAGTGGCGGCGCCGGCCCCAATCCACCTGAAAACCGCACCTCATAACTGTCACAACCTTCTCTTCCCAAATCCCTGCTCCAATTCCCTCGAACATCCCTAGAACTGTTCGAATCTCGATTTAAAGGGATGAACCCTAGCAGCCGCCACCATTCACCACAGCCTTCCGGTGGCGGCGGCGCCTCCAATCCCTCCCAAATTAACACCCTGAAGTCACCTCACTCCCCTCTTCCCTAATCCACGATCTGTTACCCTCGAATCAAACCAGAACTTGTCGAATAATGAATCTAAGTTTTAAACCTAAAACTGCAAAGTCAAGATTCGTTGATACTTTAAGCTAATTTTGACTTTATCTGTATCAAGAACACACAGTTAAAGTCAAAATTTGGTTTAAAAATTGAAGATTCGAAGGTTTCTTTCAATTACTACTAACCGGTGAGTTTCTGTCCTGCTTCTATGTTTATATTTTATTAGTATTATTCTGATGTTTGTCTTCGTCGTCTCTTTTTCTTTTTCTGGTCAATTTCAATTGAAATTCGATCAGTCCTCTGGTATAAATTATTTATGTTCATTGTTTGTTTCTTTAGATTGGTTTTGTGGATTTGTTTCGTATAATTGGGATATCAGTTTGTTTTAAAACTTTGAAATCGCATCTCGTTTAATCACTTAGTCAGAATAATTAGGATTAGTTCAATAGTTTGGTTTAACTTCTTGTTTAATTATGTTGATAAGAATTAATTAGTATAAGTTTAAAGTGGTCACCTAATTGAGAAGCTTCCATAGTGGTAGGGTTTAGATTTCACTACCGAAAAATTTAATTCAATAAGGGTTGAGTGGAATCAAATTTTTAAATGTTGAAAGGCCATTTTGTGAATCAAAGGGCATTCCCCATTGCCTATTTAAGAGTTCATAGAGACTGAGTTCAGGGAGATACAAGAATAACTCTGAAAAATACTGAAAAGGTAGAGTTTGCAAGACACAAAGTGATAGAATCAGAAGTGAGGAAAAACTGAAACTACTGGGGGGAAAAACTACTACTGTTCCATTGCATTTTCTGTCTTGAATTTTAAAATTTTCCATTCTTAAATAGTTCATGATTTTCTTTAGTGTTGAAGAATGATCTGAATTAGTTTCTGAAAGTATTGACCCAAGTTTTTCTACTCAATTACTGTTACATTGATTCATCCAGGATTATTCACTGTTTTTCTGGTTAAATCTGGGTTGTTTTGCTGCTGAACTACTGCTGAATCTTACCCTCTTTTACTCTCATTTCCAGGTACATTTTGAATCTTGTCTAATGTGAGGTTCAATTTGAGAATGAAAATACAGAATAGAGTTGAAAGTATAGCAATACTTCCCTTTATGACTCAGTTGTGCTTCATTATAATATTTATGTCTTTAGCAACATGATTCAATATGTATTCTAGTTAATGACTGTTTTGGTTAGTTGAATTATGTTAATTATATTTGATTTTGGGGACTGTTAAGATGTTGTATTAGAATGTTTAGTCGAACTACATCGTGGCTTAGATTTATTTAAATTCTGGTTGAAATAAGTACTCATGCCTGTTGAAGATTTCAAATGGATTGATTATAATTGACTGGTATAATTTAAGGACGGAAGTGATCATACACGATATGCAGAGGCGGATCCAGGATTGGAAGTTTATGGGTTCCTATTGTAATATCAAATTAATATGCATTAATAATTGGGTTCACTCTTATATATTTATTGATACTTAATGAATTTTTTAATAAAAATACAGGGTCTATGCAAAAGTTACTGGGTTTCCGGGAACCCAATAACTATACTGTACATCCGCCACTGACGATATGCTATCCGAAAAAGTACTGTAAGGTGTTATCTTGCTGTGATGGATTTGTGTTGGTGATGCATGATTATAAACCATGTTGAAAGGAATTTTTTTTTTGGTCTTCTTTAGTTGCCCCCTTAGTCTTGCTTGAGATCTGAACATAAATTAACGCAATGTTCAATATCTCGTGAAATGAGGTTTTAAACTTTATAGTTTTGAAATTTAGTTTGTTGTTATAAAGGAAGGGTTTAAACACACACACCTGGTTTGTCTTTGAGGAGACTCGATCCTGAGTCTCAGGTCCCAGCAATTGGTCCTGCATCTGGTTTGGGCTCTTTTGGAGCCCAATGTCTATTTTCTAATGATGTTGCCCTAAAGGTCTAAGGCAGACTTGGCCCAAAGTGTATGGATGTCAAATTCAGAAATTCAGTTTTTTTTTTAGTTCAAATAATCACTGTTCCAAAAGTAAAAAAAAATGTTAATTCAGTATGCATGTTTCATATAGTCATGATTAGATTGATTTTGTACCCTAGATTAGATTCTGATGATTGAGCTTAAAGTTGGCCCAACTAACGAAAGTTCCATCTCAAACTCATCGTGTGTTCGACTCTTTGGACGTCTGTTCTTTATTGAAATCGGATTCGTTCAAGCTGGAAAGTAATTCAAATGGGTTCAGATAGCTGTTGTCCTCTGTAACAATTTGTCTTTAAGTTAATTGGTTTTAATAAGACTCTTATTAATTAATAAATAGGGTCGAACTTTTAGTTTGAATTAATTAGAATCCCTTAAAGTTTTTCCTTAATTAACTTTTTTTTTAAGGGGATTTGAGGTGAGTCATAATAAATGGTTTATGGCCTTTCGAGCTTTAGTTTGAATATCCTTTCAAAATGGAATCAAGGTGCGTCACGCCAAATAAAATCTCAAATGTGTGGCCCTCATTTAATTCTTCCTTTTAAAATCTTTAGAACTCAAGGTGTGTCGTGCCAAACAAAAAATGACAATTGTATGGCTCTCGCTTAGTTAATATTTTTATCCTTAGAATTCGAGGCGTGCCATTTAGTAAATTTTCCGTGGCCCTCGCAAAGTTGCAAAAGCTTAGGTGTTTTAGGCGTGTTATTTTAATAATGTACCTTCCTAAACTCGGGGTGCGCATTTATGTGACCCAAATCCAAATCCTAACAACGTTATATAAAATGTGTTGCGGACTGCGGGTGCATTTATGTGACGTGGTTCAAAACGCGTTTTATGTGACGTTGAATTTTTCCTAAAATTAAATAAAAGCGGTTTAAAGTAAAAATGCACATAGGTTCCAAAGTGTTTAAAATCAGATAATTAAGCTGAATATAACAGTTGAGCGACCGTGCTAGAACCACAGAACTCGGGAATGCCTAACACCTTCTCCCGGGTTAACAGAATTCCTTACCCGGATTTCTGGTTCGCGGACTGTAATACAGAGTCAACCATTTCTCGATTCGGGATTTAAACCGGTGATTTGGGACACCATAAATCTCCCAAGTGGCGACTCTGAATCTTTTAATAATAATCCCGTTTCGATTGTCCTTTAATTGGAAAAACTCTCTTATACCTTTTCGTGGGTGTAGGTAAAAAAGGAAGTGTGACAGTTGTTTCGTGTTTTATCAAAGAAAAGTTCAAAAGGATCCCTCGACAGAGGTATGTAATACATCTGGACGTTAACCAGTTTTTGCAATTCTTATAACATGAGATTGGACTCGAGATGTGCTTACACACACATACATATATATTATTGTATGATCGCAATATATAATTTCCTGAAGAAACCTTAAAGTGAAACAGTTTTATAAGTTCCCTGAAATCTTAAGACTGGTAGCAGTGTTGCATAGCAGAATACTCCAACTGAATGAATTAATTGGAGGAATTAGTCATATTTCCGATGTTAACAAGAGCGTTGTGCCTTATTTATCTTCAGATGTTGCTCTTGCACAGCTTGAAACTGAGAAAAGGTCTTCTTTTGTCAAGGCATGGGAAGAAAGTGAAAAAAGCAAAGTGGACAACAAGTAGGATTTCTATCTTTTGCATTGCGTAATTGGCCGGATACCAAAACTTCTATTGTGCTCAATTGAGTCCTTTGTGACTGCAAAATTAGTGACACCTCAATGCATCTTTACATTTTTTTGATAACTTCACTATGCTCGCCTCCTCAAGTCGTTTACCCTCATCTCTTTGGGTTGAGATGTTAATAGTTCCATTTGGAACATATATAATATGAACAACCAACACATCATCCTGAATATTAAGCTGCCACGGGTGTACTCTTTATACACTATAGCTTGTTGTCGATTCATATGCTGAGTTAGCTTAACCTTGTTTTTATTATTAAATAGGGCTCAGAAGAAGCTCTCTGCAGTTGCTAGATGGGAAAACACCCAGAAAGCAAAGTTTGAAGCTAAACTGAAAAAACTTGAGGTAACCAGGCTCGGGGTCGAGTATACCCAATGAAACTTTAATAGCAAATCCTTTATTAAAGCAATGATTTGGGTTAATGCATGGTATGCAAAAGTCCAAATGGTTCAATTTTTGGAGAGGAATCAAAACACTTTTGACCATTTTGGTTTTCTGATACATATTTGGCTGTTGATAATCCGGTGGAAATTGCAGGAACAACTAGAGCACAAGAAAGCAGATTATGCAGAGAAGATAAAAAATAAAGTAGCATTAATTCATAAGGAGGCAAATGAGAAGAGAGCCATGGTTGATGCGAGACGAGGGAAAGAAATTCTGAAGGCAGAGGAGATGGCAGCCAAGTATCGCGCTACAGGGAAGGCCCCTAAGAAGTTTCTTGGATGCTTTTGACGTTAATGCTGTTATGAAATTGTGAAGATCATGAAGGATAAGTCTTCTCTTTTCACTTTGTAAATTTCATGTTTCTGCTTTTTAGTGTGTGTTCTTTTATGAGAGTCCAATTTGGTTTCACAGGTTTTTGCTCTGTATAAATACTTTACGAATAAGGTTATCAAATATGCTCTTATTCAAGAGGTACACAAAACTTTTAAAAGGTGGATAATATGCATTGGAGGTGATATATACTTGACCAGCAGTTAAAATAAAAGTTTTTCCTTCTTTATTAAAGTTTGTGTGAAGTCGAACCAAGACGCTTTTACTGCGGCTGGAAGTGATTAAAAACAACCAGCTGAGAGATGTAAAAGTCAAGGCGATAAAGTTACTTAAAGATGGAAAATTCATATTATATGGAATAGCAGTTGAAGCAGGGTACATGTTGTAGGTATCAAGTGTGTCCTAAAAAGCTCATGTCTTTGTTACTAGAGAAATCCAAAGAAGTTGTAATGCTGATTCAGAATCTTCCTCCAAATCGTCGTCTGATCCAGGCAACATATCTCCACTAAATGGTTGGAATCTTCATTTTTGTTGCTCCTTCCAACTGAGGAACTGGAAAAATTGAGGTCCATTTCGGTTGTTATGCCTGAAGTTGATCCATAATTTGTAGTTGTGGACACTTGCGAGGCTGGGCTTTGGCTTGTATTCTTGTCAACTTTCTTGAAATTCCTGAATGCTTCTCCAATCTCTGAGTTCCATATGCGCAAAAAGTAATCGCTTTCAGACCTTCCTCCTGATGATGGAATCAAGAAGTGTGATTCGTTAGAAAGACGAGCTTCAGCTGAAGGTGATGATGGTTTGTGAGTAGGAGGATTAATGCTCGTGGAAAGAAGGCGTTCTTCAGGTGAGTATTCCATAAGTTCTTGATCTCGTTGTCTGTTATTCCAGGAAGTTGTGACGTGATTGCACCCATCTGGATAGACTCGGTTCATAAGTATTCAAATCAATAGAAGTGAAACGAAGAAGCTGACTATATATATAGTTATGTTAGAGTCGAAAATACTAGGTTCAGTCCTCTGGTCACCTTGGTAAGTTTTAAGATTCAGCAGTCACTCATAAAACCAAACTTAAGGAGAAAATTAAGCCATGACGAACATTAAAAAAAAAAGGAAGCAGATTAACGTGTAGCCAAGAATGACATGTAATTGTATGACAATATCCTCTTCCTCCTGGACCTCGTTTGATGTTTGGCCGCAGATAATTTGCCCATCGAAGTCGGCAAGATTTGGAAGAGAAGGCCAGATAACTTGTTGATAAATTCAATGAGCTTGTGATCCTCCTCAGGCGTCCATCCTCCTTTCTTATCACAACAAACATGGTTTTCTCCCCATTCTTTCTCGATCTCTCTCACATATCCATACTACATTCACACTCACTCCATTCTTCTCAATATTTGTTTGGCTTTAAGCTATAACTTGTCAAATGCAGTACGAATTATACGCTCAGACAGACAGCAGAAGGAAAGCACCAGCATGTTCTATTCTCTCTCGGATCCATAATAAATGACTTTTTGGACTTTTTATTTTGGTCCAAAATAAGTATTCATTTACATAATCTAGAAGGAATTAATTTTATTTTTCAAAATTTGCCCTTATTTACGTATCCTAATGTGTCAAGGTAACAATAAATTAAAGGTAATTTAGTGAATACATCTTCTTTTTTTTGGAAGTTCGTATTTTCTTAAGGGATATGCCAAAAGCTAAAAATCACTTATTATGGATCGGAGAAAGTATAAAATTAGCAGCTTTTGGATGGACCTAAATTTACTAGTGCAGATAAATGTATTTGCAGGCCACAAGGAACGAGAAAAATTAAATGAGGGGGACAATAGAGAACAAAAGTTGCATTAAATGTCGTTAAAATAGCACGGTCTAGCCAGTTTTCGAACTGGTCACTCAAAAATAGCCAGCGTTTGTCAAGTCATTGAAAAATAGTCAATATTTTGCTGCAACAGAGACCGATCCAACATAATACATTGATTGAAAAATAGTCAATATTTTGCTGCAACAGAGACCGATCCAGCATAATACATTGGAGTTCGGTGCACCTGTGCATGAACTTCCAACTATGGGTGTACATGGACCGGGTTAGTTCGGTTTTTACCAAAACCAAACCAAACCAATTATATCGGTTTGGATTGGTTCGGTTTTGTCGGGTTTTCGGGTTTTTTTTGTTACATGAATATTACTTCAATCCTACTTTGTTAAAATTATAGATAAAGCTTTGATAAGTGAATATATGTTAAGTAAATATGGAAAAAATTGACAAACATATGATCTATTAAAATATTCTAATGGGAGAATTTTTTTTTAGTAACACATGATAGTTATTTTCTTAGTCGTCTAACAATAACTTTTCGTTAATTTACGCTTTCAGGGTTAATACATGAGAGGACCCCAAATATTTCTACATTTTCTAAAGAAAAATCACTATAAACTCTTAAAAATATAAATAAAATTTATATATTTATATTTCGGTTTGGTTCGGATTTTTTTATTCAATACCAAACCAAGTCAAACCAAACCTAGTCGGGTTTTTTAATCGGTATGGTTTGGTTTTTCGGTTTGGTGCGGTTTTCCGGTTCGGTTTGAGCACCCCTACTTCCAGCATATTATACTGGACCGGTATACTTTGATGGCTCCAGTATAATATACTGGAGTTCCAGTATACTTTGTTGGAACTTCAGTATAATATACTAAAGTATTTTCCAGATTTTGAACAGTGTTTTCGTTCAGATTTATCTTTACATGAAAAGTGGCTAAATTTTGATGACTTTTAAAATTGTTGCTATTTTTGAATGACCACTTGTAAATCTGGCTATTTGTGAATTTCTCCCTTAAATGTCTGCCTCTATTTCAGATCTTATTTACCAATATCGTAAAAATAGCACGGGCTAGCCAGTTTTTGGATTGGTTATTAAAAAATAGTCAGTGTTTGCAAAGTCATTGAAAAATAGCCGTTATTTTGCTGCAACACGGAAAGTTCCAGCATAATATACTGGAGATCGGTGCACCTGTGTATGAACTTCCAGCATATTATGCTGGACCGGTATATTATACTGGAACTCCAGTATATTATACTGGAGTTCCAGTATACTTATGCTAGAAATGTTGGAACTCCAGTATATTTATAATATACTGGAGTTCCACTATATTATACTGGAATTTCAGTATATTATACTGGAGTATTTTCCGGATTTTGAACAGAGTTTTCGTTCAGATTTATCTTTAAATAAAAAGTGGCTAAATTTCGATTACTTTTGAAATTGTGGCTATTTTTAAATGACCACTTGTAAATCTGACTATTTTTGAATTTCCCCCACCAAAATCAGGGGTTTGGGAATTTAATTTGATACGACTATACGAGATACTAAAGTAGACAAAGCTTTTAGGGTTTAATGCATAGGTAGAGCGACAGAGAAACAAAACCCCACAACAAGTGACCATTTTACCTTTGGCACATCCATTAGGAAAATACAAACTCCTAGAGAAAAAAAATCTATTCACTAAATTCACCTTAATTAATTGTTACCTCGACACATTAGAATATGTAAATAAGGATAAATTTTGAAAAAATAAAACTAATTCCTTCTTGATTATATAAGTGAACACTTATTTTGGACCAAAATAAAAATGTCAAATAGTCATTTATTACGGTCTCTTCCCCTTACGCTTTTTGCTGTAGGTGTTTTGAGGGTTAACACCTTCGGCATATTTCCAATCGGCAAATATAGGAGAGATGTCGGATTTAAAGAAGCAAGTCTTAGATTCTAGGAATACATTTTTTTTTCGTCTTTCTGAGCCGAGGATCTATTGGAAACAGCATCTTTGCCCTATCGGGGTAGGGGTAAGATCTGCATACACATTACCCTCCCCAGACCCCACTTTGTGAGATTTTACTGGATAGTTATTGCTGTAATCGCATCGCGAGGGAGTGGCAAACTATGAGTACCATTCAATTAACAAAAAATGATCTCATATGAGTCGCAATTGGTAAGACCATTTCCTTGTGATGGCTAAACCGGTTGAGACTCCATTCATTTAGGAAAATTAACAAGGAAAAAGGGTCAAAAATACAATTCTAACTACAAGAGATATCTTACATTCACCTATACTTTGGGTCCATTTATACCCTTACCAATAGCAAACCATCTCTTATTTGACCTTGACCATAACGGAGATCCAACATAAAGTATATTAAATGGTAATTTTAACCCACAAAAAAAAATAAAGAGGTAACTTGGGTCTTTTCTCCCAAAATATTTTGACACGTCAAATCCACCAAGTCCATGCTAAAGCTCCATTAAGGTCGAGGGCAAATACGAGCCAATTTGCCAACAATAAGAGTACGAATGACACCACTATTAACGGAGAATAAATGGAGGCCAAATAAAGAGAAAAGAACCAATGATAGAAATCCAGAAATAGATAAAATAAAATCATACTCTTCACATCAGCCAAACTGACTACATTCATGCAGACATAACCTGCTTGATAATCCGAAACGCGAACATAACAGGATAAAGCTATAAGAGCTGAAAGGAGTACAGAGCCCCTGGAACACAGGCTACTCAAATACTGAGACAGTGCTTGAACCTCTAATATTCATCTCTGTAAATTCACGAAATGATTACTCCATCACTTAAGATGTTGGGAGATATCTTTCGGCATCACTTTTCCACGACCAATCCCCACATTGATATATGCCGTCAGATGAATATAGTCCAAATACCATAGAGCAACTACTTTTACAGCTTTATCCGATGAACATACAGCGAAAAGGAAACAACGACAAATGCCAAATACTACATAAACCAGGGGACTCACCAACAGTCAGTGTTTTACCGGACCTATCCAGTGTCAGTATGTACTGCTAAATTCTTTTTGGATCACTTAAATTGTCATTAGATCTAAGATGAACTCCATTGTTTCAACAACCGTGAAACAGCCAAGTTATCCATTCTCTCAGACTCCAAGGAGTGGCATACCTTCAACTTGAGATTTCTGCAAGAAAAAGAATGGCTCAAATAAATACCTCAACCTCTTGGCCTCATTCTAAACTTATTTTGGGGAAAGAAAGGAGCGTGTCAGCATAACAAATTACTATTTTTATAAAGCAGTATAACAAAGTATAGCACACTGGATGATGCCTTTCGTCAGGCTTTTCCTATTTCCGTACATTCGAGAAGAAATGTAATAGGACACAGAACATTCAACCATATTGGGAAATTGACAGGGTCAATCTTCTTTTACAAACACTGGAAGCAGTGAAATTGATGGAGAAGCAACAAGATGCCATTGTGAACACGGACAGGCAATAATAATGGTATTTTTTTCTGTTAAATCTTGTTATCCAAGGCTGCTCGAACAGGACAATACCACAAGTACGGGTGTTTGGTTCGGTTCGGTTTTCGTCAAAATCAAAACCAATCCAACCATTTTCAGTTCCGTTTTTCGGATTGTGTTGGTTAATTCTGTTGGCCCATGAAACACAAATCCATGATCATCTTCTACCTAAAATATCATAATTATCCCCTTTCATAATATCTAACTTTGATTCATATACATTTTTAAGCCTAACCAAATTGTAATAATTAAAAAGAATAAAAAAATGACTCCTCAAAGTCTGCAATATGAAGCCAAAACTCAATATAAAATCTAAAAAATGATATGTACTGTTTACTTTGTTGATGAAATATTTCAAAACCAAAAAAGATATCTGAGCTTAATAAATGTATAAGCTTGTGAAAGTGAAAGAATAAAGAGATTGAAGCATTTAAACTACACTTGCTAATTAAATGTATTTAAACTCCACTTGCCAATTAAATGTATTTCTTTTTCAGTCATTTTCTAGCCGAGGGTCTATCGGAAACAGCCTCTCTACCCTTCCAGGGGTAAGGGGAAGGCTGCGTACATCTTACCCAGACCCCACTTGTGGGAAACTACTGGGTTTGTTGTTGTTGCTAATTAAGTAAATCAAACATTTAAAAAACAAAAAATGGATCCTCTACAAGAGTTATGTTAAATATTACTTTATTCAAAGAAAGGATCGAAAATATGTCTAGACTAATTTTTAAAGAAAAAATTATATAAATTTTAAATTATTTATAAGAATAATCCATAAATACATGTCGGTTCTTGATTTTTCGTGAACACCTCTACTGGTGCATGTGGGAAGGTCTTTATGGTGCATTTTTAGGTTATAATAAAGCAAAATAAGTTTGATTTTGTGCATAAAATTTGAGTCTTGTTTATAAATGATGTCCAAAATGGAGTGTACTTTTTACATTGCCTTATTATTTATTTGGAATGATATTTACATGTTTGGTGTTATTGAATTTTTTTTTTTTTTTTTGAGAAGGTTATTTACATGTTTGGTATTCTTTAACAACAATTTGGATGTCATATTTTTAAAGGGAAAAAAAAAAAGGAAAGTATGATCTTGATGTTCCAATGAAGTTCACTACAATGAATTTTTAATTGATCTCAAAATCAAAGCTCTTTATATGAAATTCCTTAGAAATAATAGAGACAACCTTGTTTTGAAGCCTGATCATGATATTGTCCGATTTATTCTTGGATATTTTATGTTTTCCAATAGTTCGCAGCACACTGGCGACCACATATTATTCCCAATAAATGTTTTTCAATAGTGGTATTGGATACTAGCAAGATTATTTTCAAAGCTAGATGAGTATGTGTATGTTTCCATGCATGGTACAGCTCATAAAACAAAAGTTCACAAAGTGGTCGATGCATATTCGAATATTATGACCCACTTCTTATGTGCTCTTGATTTTTTTTGGTAAAAGAAAAGACATCAAATTAGAAAAAGGTTGGTATAAAGATAAGACATGGGTGGATTCGTTCAATGTTGTTACGGTTGAAGACGTTGTTCCATAAATTGAAAATGCAAGTATCTTTATGCAGACATTGAATGGATCCACCCATTCCTTTATGCAGACCTTTATCCAATTTGATGTCATTCCTTTTTTATCGGAAAAATCAAGAGCACACAAGGAGGTATTGGATAATAACAAAATATACATCAACCATCATGCGAACTTTGATTTTATAAGTTGCACCATACTTTGTAACACATAAGCATTTATTGTTGAAATATAATCTCGTCAATATTCAGTGCCACTGTTCAAAAATATTTATTGGAATAATATACGTTTGACGGTGTGAAAGGACTGTTTCAAAACATAAAATCTCCAAAAATATATCGGATGACTTTATGATCAGGCTTCAACACAATATTGTCTCTACTATTTCCAAGGAATTTGTTAAAAGTAGCTTTAATCTTGAGATCAAATAAAGAATCCTCAACCGTGAACTTCACAGGAACACCAAGATCATACTTTTCTTTTCTTCTCGAATAATAAAATATGACATCCAAATGTTGTTAAAGAATATCAAACATGTAATATCATTCCAAAAAAATATAAAGGCAATGTTACTCCATTTTGGACACCATTCATAAACAAAACACATTCAGGAGTTATGCACAAAATCAAATGTGTTTTGCTTTCTAGTTACAATATTAAAAACCCACCCGAAATCACCTTAAAATGCACCAGAAAAACCACCCCAACATGCACAAAAAACACACCAACCCATGTTGCAACAGATATACCACAAAGAAATGCACTAGAATTATAAATGAGAAAAATGTAACAGAAACCTCTGAACAAAATGCAATACCAGAATTACTAGCAGTGGAAAAATGCAACAGAAACCTCTGAACAAAATACAATAGCAGAATTACTAGCAGTGGAAGGCGGTAACTTTTTCCACCTTTTCAATGGAAACCCTTGCTAGAATGAAAATCTTATTATGAGAAAATACGCATTAATATGATTCGGAAAGTGAGGGTCCTCACAAAAGTTGCATGTTTTGGATGGATTGCTCATAGTCATGGCGCATGTTTAACTCAAGACAACTTGCAAAAAAAGGTAAGTGTTGTGTAATAGGTGTTTTTTGTCTGAAGGTGCACTGGAATCTGTAAATCATCTATTGCTGGCGTGTAGTCAGACTCGGACAATTTGGAACATGATCCTCAAACATTTTTGGAATACAATGAGTTGTACCAGGTACTTAGAAGAATTAGAAGAGCAGCAGATCTAGCTGTCCATTATAATCTGGACTATTTTGGTAGCAAGATATCATAGGTGTTTTGATGGAAAGAGAGAACATATTGTTTTCGTAAAAGATCGATGTCTTCAGTACTTGTATTTTTGGAACAGGGATGTGAATGAATTAGGGAATCTTTTGGATTTAATTGACTCCTTAAGAGCAGAATAGAGTTGATTATCTCCTTCTTGTACATATTTAGTACCTCCTGGCTACTTCAATAAACTTACTTTACTTTTCCCCCAAAAAAACAATCGCTGAGCAAACTAAGTGAACCATGTATAATTCCTGGGTTTTCTGTACTATTTAATGATTCGACTTCATTTACCTCCAAGACTCCTTGGTGCTTGATATATCTCCCCATAAAGCTTCTACATCACAATGACACATAAAAGGGGCATGTTGGAAGAAAGCCTTTGTAGACTTCCTATTTGTTTTCAGTATACTAAACCAAGGGCCCGCAGCTACTTTTTACACAGATAAGCCTTGCAACTATTTATACATACCAAACTCTGTAATGGATATTTTCCTGGCTACGTATCTTACATCATTTTGATGTTTGGTGTACCACTTGAATTACCTCACAAGTCACTACTCCAAACCATATATGAACTTTATTTTATAGGAGGCTAAATGGAACTGGAGAAAACCCCAAAAAGATAATTAAGAAAAGGTTTCACCTCCTGCATGAGAATATCTTCATAACTTGATTGAATGAAATCCAAATGAGGAAATTGTCGTCTACCTAAAGGACGTTCAAGTTTGCACATAAAATTGAGAGCTAAAAGAGATTTTACTCCATTTTAGTTTAAGTAGATAATAATCAAAACATAGTAGATTTCACAAGATTCTGGTCCACTTTTGCCCTAAAATAGAGCCACCGGCCCACCGCAAAACCAATTTAAATTCAGTTCACATTCTCCAAGGTTGAACTAGTACAGTTATCTACCAACAATTCATCAACCAAGGAATTGAAAATAGTCACTCGTTGATCATTTTTTCCTAAGCATCGACTTAAAGCAACTGCATATTGCATAGACTAAATACATATTGCATAGATACACTCCGTATCGTTGATCATTTTTTTCTAAGCATCGACTTAAAGCAACTGCATAATGCATAGACTAAATACATATAAATTATAGTTTATGCAAATCTAGTCAAATGCTTTAACACAAGTTTCATGATAAACAGGTAATAGCTTTTCTTTATAACGGTAGTCTCAAGGCCAGCCTGCGCACGCCTCGACTATTACATTGAGTACCCGCTACCTCCCACCAACCAGATTAAATGCAAGTAAAAATGAAGTCGAAACGATGATCGGCAATTGACACAGACAGAAGATGCATCAGCGTATGGCAAGATTAGATTCTCAGTTAGCTCAGCACATTAACAAATTGCATACGCGAAGCATACCTGTACAAAAGACTCACCATTGGTGCACCATCAACCATGCAGCTAAATGATCACTGGCAATATATAGCCTGATCTATGTGCGGAGGAATTTGCTTGATCTCTGTTCCTAGCTCTTGTTCAATTCGATACCTGTCAGATACACTCAGTATCATTAGTTCATTACCAAGTACGTAAACAAAATGACCTTCTATTGCAAAAGAATGCATACAGATTGAATCGATCCTCAAAGGTAATCAGGTTCACAGCTAAACCAAGATGCCCAAATCTCCCTGAACGCCCAACCTGCAAAAATATAAGTAATAAGAAAATAGCACATATAGAGATAGACAGGTGACTCACTCAGCAAAGATTTGTCATATATACCCTGTGTAAATACGTCTCTGAGTTCTTCGGGAAATCAAAATTTATAACGACATTGACCGCTTGAATATCAATCCCTCTAGTAAACAGATCTGCACTCAACATGAAAGAAAAGGTTACTAAATCGAACAAGAAAATACATTAAACATCATACAATAGAATTACAAAGAAGTGCACTTAGTTATCAACATGGAAAGAAGAGGACTCAAAGAAAATTGGGTGTGAACAATTTGATATCAAGTCAGAATCATCATCTATCAACCGGCACAAGGACAAGATCATCATGCAATAGTCACGCCAGCTTATGTCATAAAGCAGGTAATATAGTTGATCCCAGTAATTCCACATGTACATACGGACAATGAAATTATGGAGCGTTGAAAAAAACCAAGTCTAAGAAAGAGATTGGAGCAACAACCAAGATAAAACTGGACACTGCACAAACATTCTCAGTTAACCCACCTGGACTAGTTTTGGGAATCAGGGAGGCACCCATTAAAAAAATGCAAACACATCAACCATAAACAAAGGGCAAATTCACCGACCAACATTGATGACAAGCTGCCCCTTGAGAACCAGCATTAACAACAGAAAATAATACTTCCTCCGTTTCAATATAGATGAGTTAGTTTGACTCGGCACGAAGTATAAGAAAAAAAAAGACTTGAAATTTGTGGTCTAAAAAGCTTAAGGGGTAAAAGTTTTGCGAGATCATGACATTTGTCTAGTTATAAAAGCTTTTCACTAAGGGTAAAATGAAGAGTTTAAAGTTGAATTATTTCCAACTGTGGAAATGTGTCATTCTTTTTGGAATGGACTAATAAAGAAAGTATATCATCTAAATTGAAATAGAGGGAGTAGCAAGTATGAATACTAGTAGTTTCAAGCAGGTGCCATTTATCATACCAGTACAAACAAGGTTCCTGCAAGCACCATTGCGGAAGTCGTGAAACACTCGGTTCCTGTGATCTTGAAGCATCTTTGCATGGATGTAGAAGCATGAATAGCCTAGCTCTGTAATCTTCTTGGCGAGAAGTTCCACACGGTTTACAGAGTTGCAAAAGATAATTGATTGATTGATTTGAAGCTGTAAAAGGTTTTAGAATGTGTGAATTGCGGCAGATTTCAAAATATCCAAGCATAGTTATGTTAGGTACAGACCTTTGAGAATAATGTGTTGAGGCAGTGAAGCTTCTGCCTTTCTTCTACAAAAGCATAAAACTGTGTTATACCCTTGAGAGTGAGTTCGTCCATAAGGTTGATAACATATGGCTTCTGCAGAAATCTATCTTTGAAGTCCTTGACTGTGACAGGGAATGTAGCCGAGAACATTAAAATTTGACGATTTGTTGGCAAGAAACGAATCAGCTGCACAATGGAAGGTTGGAACTCCGGAGAAAGAAGCTTATCAGCCTGAAGGACATAAGTACACACAAAGATAGAATTAGTAGTCATGTCGAGTGTTGTTTTCAGTCGAAACAGAAAGATACCATATGTGGGAAGCAGTCCTTAGGGTGAAATCATTCTGAAAAGGTATTAACGTTTAGGCTCTAAGTGAACAGAATAACCAAACCAGTTTTTTTTTTAAATAAAGTCATAACCAACTAGCTTATGCTAGCATGTTCTCCCGCATTAGTAAGAAAAGGAAACTTTACATGCCAGAGGTTTTTATGTTGACCAAAACTTTCTCTACCCAAAAAAAAAAAAGGCTATTGCATGTGAAACAGTACTTTATACTGAGTAAGGCACTCAGACGATTTTTTTTATAAGCACGCAGTCGAACAATTAATAGCAAGTTGTATTCCTTTTAGTCTTCTATATGTTCTCTCAAGAAGACAATTGATACAGATTTAACCCCATCAATATTAAGGAGGGGAAAGGGAAGAAGAATTACCTCATCCATGATAAGCATGGAGCAATCTTTCAAAACACATATTCCCTTTCTCGCAAGGTCAAGTATTCTTCCAGGAGTTCCAACTAGTAAATGAACTGGTTGATAAAGTCTCATTATATCATCCTTCAAGCTGGTACCCCCAGTGGTAACCATGACTTCAATTTTTAAGTGCTTCCCAAGTTCTTTACAAACCTGAGATGTTTGAAGAGCCAATTCTCGTGTGGGGACAAGGATAACAACTGCATTCAGAGACACCAGACAAAAGTAAGACCACAACTAAAACTGAGTGAAACCAATTTCACTTCTATGAAGTACAACAAAATACAACTATTTCCTTTTTGTTACAAAGGAGGCTAAATCATTCTTTAGGACCAATAAACCTCATCAATAAAGCTTCCATTAACCAAAATACAAGCATAACAGCAGGTGTATGACTGAACTGTATATGACAAGAGAGTTGGTGCAAAAGGAGAATCTGTTATAAAACTATCAGCACATGTAAGACTCAGAAAACAAACTCTCTTTCAAAACCTTTAGATTGCCAGTAGGCCATAGTTTATTCAATCAAATGTGGATATCTTTCAGTATGCACCATCAAAATAAAGTAAAAATAACAACTTTCATGAGCCCATTCAATGTGCAACCAACGGAGAAGGAATTGCCATTTACATTTTATCTAGAACTCTAAAATTATGCCAAGTCAAGGAACAAACTTCAGCTTCATTATTAAACAAACCAGCCCAAGCTTGAGACACTGACTTCAACACAGACTCGAGCTTATCTATATTTAACTCAAAGATCTTCATAATGTAAAAGAATTTTCACGATTAAGAGTTTGCATTTATGTTCAAAAAAATCACATAAAAAGAGCAAAACTTCCGCAAGTTCCTTTTATTACAAGCTATACATGTTCCTTCACAGAATAAGAGTGCACTAATGCACTTAGATTGAAATTAAATCCAGAGAATTACTCTGCAAAAGAAGTTTGTTTGTGTCATATAGATGCACAAATAAGGTTTCCACACTGCTATGTTGCAATTCCACTAAGAATCAGGAATGTTTTATAAGGGCCTAAAAGAGCCAAGCTGGCGAACTCAATTAGTAAATAATATGCCATGTATTTGAATCAATAAAGGGTTCGCAGAATAACTATGAACTGCTTGTTAGAACCTTGAATGGCATTGACGTCCTGATCAATTTTTTCCAATGCCGGAATGCAGAAAGCAGCAGTTTTCCCAGTTCCATTTTTGGCCCTAGCCAGAATATCACTCCCAGTAAGAGCGATTGGGATACTTTCTTCCTGGATTGGAGATGGTCTCTCAAAACCCTTCTCATAAATTCCCATAAGCAATTCACGCTTAAGAAAATAGTCTTCAAATTCATTTCCCTTAGTCGCTGTCACATCCTACCAGGAAAATAAACGGTTAGCACAGTAACTAAGGTAAGTCCAAAGGAGGCAAAGAAACAAAGGTGCAAATGCAGCTCATGCATGCAGAACAATGAGAAATGTCTTCCTATAAAATATTTTACAATCACCACCATAAAATGAAACCCAAAAAATGCAGTGATAAACAAACCAACTTAATGAAGATGAGATAACAAAGCAAGACAGGCAGAAACCAAAATATCTAGGTGAGGTATTATCGATGTTACATTAACCTAGTATTAAAAGAGTATAGAATATTAATAGTGTAGAATCATAATATCCTCAGCATATAAACTGCTATATATCACATAAATAGCCCTTGCATGCAAAATATGATACGCCACAAGAAAGGGCGAAAATTGCACGACTCCTGGAACAGAAATTCCTGACTTCCCACAACATTATAGAAGCAACTTGTTATTGCTTTTCCACTTAAACGTGCCACTTGCACTCTTAATCGATGCCAAGCCTCTTTGCACAAGGGCACTTAACAAGTTTTCAGTACCGCAACTACAGAGAATAGAGATGAAAGATGAAGATAGTATAGTTCAGACACCATATAGGAAAATAAGGTACGACATGACTAAGGGAAAACCTCATAAGTAAATTGAAGAATAGACTATATACTAAAAGAATGACAGAAGCTTTAGCTTTGTTAGAAGTTTAAGAGGGTATTTGGGTATATTGATCTGTGTCAACTGCATAAACTGCTAGAGACGGGACCCCTTTATTTATAATTTCAGATCTGCGACACGCCCAGCCCTTATGAGCAAACATGATTCTTTTTCTTGGACCAAAGATGTAGAAACATGGTGTTTATGCAGCACAGTGAGACTCGACCACATGACTGACCACATACCATGTTGAATGGTGTGAACTGTCTCATCTAAAAGTTAAAAAGGTTAGATAATGCTATCAAAGGTGGAAAGCACGGGAAAGAGCCAAGTGTCAGCTCAAACTTTAAGCCCAAAGCCTGGGTAAAAGCAGAGGCAAGGAAGATATTTAAATGTGTGTATGTAATGCAAGGAAAAATAAACATAAATATAAACAATTATATGCACCAACGAATTGAGAAACTGCAACCAATCGGAATACATAACATAAAGGTTATGTCAATCAAGTTTAACTGTCATCTCAAATTTCTGAAATAGATGCAAGATTCAAAATCAGATGAGTGACTAGTTTTTTTCTACTAAATTATAATTTCCAATTTCAAATTATCAATTAAGTTTCTCAACTTAGTATATCACTTTCTATATTTATTATTTAGTGTTGTCCTCTTTAAGACGGAGTCATGGGCATTGCGACGTGCACAACGATGCACTAAACTGCCAGTTAGACGAGGCAAAGGATCTAGCCTATTCTGCACCGAGATTCAAGGCTCAAATATGCCTTAAGCAAGCTTTTTACGACATTAAAAAGGACAGCTCAGTACATAAAGCATCCGCGTTCACGCAGAGTCGAGGAAGGGTCGTACCCCAAGGGGTATGATGTAGACAGTCTACCCTAATGCAAGCATTCCACGGCTTGACCATTTATTTTGGATAGCAATGGTGGTTGAGCAAAAAGAAAACATTCATAGCTTGAAGTTTAGAGCTTTTCTTTGCTATCTTTTTGGTGCAATTCGGCTTTTATTCAGGATGTAGATGTCATGTTAGACACAATCAATGAATTGCACAATTTGTATTTATGTTTTGACACACTAGCTTCTATAACAAAATATTATTACTTACAACAACAACAACAACAACTATGTCTCAGTGTTGTCAAAGGCTCATTTAAGGAGCGCTTAAGCCCTGAAGCTCAAAAAAGCTCAAGGAGGGTGCTTCGTCCCGCTTTAGTTGCACTTCAGTGTAAGGCAAGGAACTAAGGCATGCGATGCCCATGCGTTCTCTCTTGAATCAAGCGGCACTAAAGAACAACTATAATTAGAAATAAGTGTATTACCTGCTAAGGGAAACATTATAAATGAATTTGTTACTTTGTTCTTGAAATACATATAAATTATTATTTATTTCCTTCGTTGCGCCTTTTTTAACTAAAACCCACACTTTCTGTGCGCTTTGCGCTTAAAGCCCAAATAGACCTAGAGCGCTTTTTAGAGCTTTTTGCCTTTAACAACATTGCTATGTCTCAGTCCTATACAAAGTTGAGGTCGGCGATATGAATCCTAACTTCTTTCTTTAAGCCCAACTCATGTTATCAGCATGCAAAAACATAATATGAGTAGTGTGTGTATAAACTACTACGTGATAATAATAAGAAAAATAGTAGTACTTAAAGTCTATTCTTAACTAGTAAGTATCAAATATATGGATCTTTTTTTGTGCCCTATCTTTAGCAAAGTTTGCATTAATTCCAAGGATTTATAGATCTTTTGAGACAACTTCTTTTCATGTGATTTTAGGTCTATCTCGTCCCTTTTTAACATCTTCATTCACCATACTTTCACACCTATGGACCGGTGCATCTGTAGGGCGACGCAAGACAAAAGTACCTTACTACTTATCCAAAAAAAATCCAACCCAAAACTAACTGATAACATTGCCATCGTACTATCACTCTAGAAGCTTAACCATAAAAGGCTAGTTCTGCTCCTATTAGAGCAAACTCTCGGTCACCTAAGTTATTAATAGTGCCTCCAACCCAAACCCGCCCTAGAACACAAACCTCAATCAAGCGAGTAAATGTGAAGATGCTTGCACTTATAAGATCCCTCGCAATATCTAATTCCTAAAGGTTGTTACGGATACTCCTTTTTGTAAGGTAAATTGTATTAATCAACAGGGAGAGAACTCCCATATACAGGAAGTATACCAAAAAGTAGAGAATTTACATCAGAACATGATTCTCTACAAAAGACACTCAATCTTCTACACAAGTAGGGGCTATATGAGTGCACCAAAAAGCGATCAAAGATAAAAGACAATTCTTAAGATGTAAAAAAGGACTCAATCCCCTCAAAAGCTCTCCTATTTCTCTCCCCCAAAACTATCCACATGAGAGCTAACGGGGTGAACTTCCACGCCTCTTTTGCTTTCTTCTTCTACGGAAACCGGCCCAGCTATATAACATCTCCTTTACAGTGTTTGGCATCACCCTTGAACACCAAATGATTCAGGATTGCCCTCCACAAAGCCGAGGACATAGGGCAATGCAACAAAAGATGATCAACTTCTTCCCCTGAGCTTTTACACATGTAGCACCAACTAACAAGTGTAATTCTTCTCTTTCGAAGATTTTCAGCAGTCAAGATCGCTCCCCTTACCGCTAGCCATGCAAAAAAGCACACATTCGTGGGCGTCTTAGGAATCCAGATCGAGGAGTATGGAAAAGTGCCTCCTCTCTCAGCAACATACTCTGGTAATAGGATTTTACGATAAACAAATCATCGCCACGCAAACCCCATCTCCAAGAATCACAAGATGGTCGGGGCCTGTCTTGCCCATATAGCATTGTCAACAAAACTTGGAGCTCCGCAATCTCCCAATTTTGCATGTTCCTTCTAAATGAGAGGCCCCATACTACCCCCCCCCTCCATGCTCCTTACGGATCTGTTGGACCATCAATTCCTTCTGGTTTGAAACTCTGAAGACGTGAGGGAAGGAGACCCTCATAGTATCCTCTCCACACCACCTATGATTCCAAAAGTTGATTCTCCTCCCATCTCCCACCCTGTAAGTGATGTTGCCACTGAATGCTTCCCAATTGTTCATGATGCTCCTCCACATGTCACACCCGATACTCCTTTAAGTGACATCACTTTAGATGCTCAAACACAAACAACTGAAGTCTTAAATTCATGATATTCTATTTGTTAGCTACATATTCTTTCTTTTTTAACTATTTGATAATCGAGGAATCTAGAAGGGCTAGTGGCGCATGGTTCGAATTCGATGGACAATTCATATCTCTTAGATATATATTTTGAAGACATCCATGCCCAAAAAATGATAAGGCCACTGAATAAACTATGAGATACTTGTATGACCACCTTCTTTAGCAGGTACCACTTCATTTTACTACATTTAATTTATGAAACAGGCAAAGTGAACATACAGTCTGAGTTACATATAGAAAAAAATTTAAACATGATTTCTAGGAAGAACAACGAAAATGGCTTTAACAGTGTCATCATCAAGAGAATAAATCAAGATAAATTCAACTAATAGGGCATAGAGTTGACAAATGCAAGTTACCTCTGTCCTGTATCGAGTATCAGGTGCTGGTATGTTCAACCTCGCCTTCCAGTCTTGTGAACTAGAGAAGAGGAAAAAGAGAAGATTTAGCTCTCCGTTTTAAGGTTTAAAACATGTTTAGCAGAATAGTTATTAAAATAAACCAGACTCGTGAAACATACAATCCCAAATAACCTTCCCAACATTATAGACAAAGTGTTAATCAGTTGAATTTCGAGGAAAGACGTATCATCTCTAACTATATTCTTGATGAAGCTAATAATCATAATTATACATAATCTAGAAGCTAAGTTCCCTCGAAAGTGACCCTTGACCTAAGGCCCCTTGAGGCTTAGGATTAGTGACTTGTGTCAGATGAGCAGACTACACAACATCCCCCCCCCCAAATCCGAAACATTCCTATTGTCTGCAGGAATCATATAGAGATTCACAACCAACTCTTTCTCTATTGTCCCACAGTTCACAAGATGCAAGGACATGTGGCCTTAATTTTGGGACAAAGGGATCTAAGCATTGCAAGCTCTTGTATTGCTGAGCCCAATTTGTTGCATTTAAATAAACAGTACAAAAATTTATGAGAAACAACATTCTTCATTTATGAAAAAGCAGTTCCAACAAACATATGACTAGCTAAAGCACTTTGTCCATGAAAAATGAAACCTGTCAATATCTTGTGAACCTTATACATCCCTCTCTAATCACATTTGCATCATGAAGTGCCAACTATTAAGCTGCCCTTAATGCCAGAATCATTTAAGAGTTGTGAATTAGCTAAATAAAGTAAAAGCCAACAACTCTTACCTCCATCGCTAACCCCCTTTTATCGAAGGTCAAAGTTGATCCCAACCACAAGTTTAAGACTTGTGAATTAGCTAAATTAAGTAAAGCCAGCAAACACTAAACTCACTCAAGAATAAGCTCGATGAAGGTAGTTAAGTACTCGTCGACCAAGGCACCAAGCTTATCTAAAGCTGAAAGTACAACACTCTTACCCCCATCATTAACCCCCTTTATCTGAACTCAAAATTGATCACAATTCCCAATCACAAGTTTTCAAGCGGTACATACTACTACTTTTTTTATGAAGAAGCGGTACACGCTAATACTATGTTAGTATCCATGTATATTGTTATATAATAGACCCATTCAACTCCCCAATAGGGAGGGCAGATGGTGGGCATCTCCTTCAAAAGGAAGGGGCACAAGACAGTACTCCACTTTCTATCATCTCAGACCGCACACTTTCTTCAGTCCGTTTAGGAGGGTCTAGGCACTCTAGTTAATCTCAGCACGGGTTTTCATCCACAGACATATGGGCAAGTAGAGAGGACTATTTAGACGCTCTAGGAGATGTTGCAAGCTCGAGTTATTGAATTCTGGATAATTGGTGATATGAACCTGGAATTCCCAAATAGGCTTTACCTGTTCCTACTTGCCAGACTATCGATACACTGAAATATTTCTACCTGCAGTTACAAATTTCCTGTAATGCAGCTTAGTAAATGGCTCAAAACTAATTCAAATAAAGAGGATTTAGTACAAATTTTTAATGATGGCACCCACTAAATCATTAAGTCAACTAAATTCCCACAATTATCTGCAATTTAAAAATTCTAATTTGTATACTATTTTTGTATGAACAACTTACTTTAGTAGAAAGTTTTGAATCCTACCACAAACTAATCAACGGAAACTTGACAATGTCATCCATATGTTTCAAATAGACGTCAAATTCAGCCTAAACATAAACTCGTCCTAACCAACATTCTCCATATGCAGGGTAGAGGACCCAAGTGGGGAACTAGGTGTCGTCCGAACTTTATACATATAGCTAAAAATATTTATTACTTCCTCCGTCTCATTTTATGTGAAAGAGTGTCAAAAAAAAAATGGGACGGAGGGAGCACTAAATATTTATGTGACGCTCTTTTCTTTTTAGTCTATCCCAAAAAAGAATTACATATTTTCATATTTAGAAATAATTTAACTTTAAACTTCTCATTACAACTTTAACAAGATTATTTGTAGCCACATAAATGTCTACGACTTATTTGAGATCGCAAATTTCAAAAGTCTTTCTCTTCTTTAAACTTATATATTAAGATATAATTTAACTCCAAAATTCTCATTTTACTCTTAATGAGATGATTTAAGGCCACACAATTGTTTATGATTTATTTCAGACCACAAGTATCTTTATTTTTTAAACTACATATCCAGTCAAACACCATTACATAATTGGGAGGAAGGCAGTACTAAATATATTGTACTAACTTCACACCCTTTTCACATAAGGGTAATGAGTACGAGCAGATGTGGATGTAGCCTATAAACAAGCTGTTCAAATGAACATGTGTGTGAAAAGCCACTAATAATGTTTCAACTAATATTAAATTCCAACTCATAATTTCGAATGTACAATGTGTTCAGTCCTAAGAATTAAAAAAGTTAAACTCATCAAGCTTAAATCTTGAATCTGCCTCTGAGTACAAAACTACTCGCCTCACTAAATCTTGAATGGATCCGAACATATGGACACGCACACAAAAATAAATAAATAAGCAACTACCTTTGGTCAAGCGCTTCAGATTGAACAGTCTTTTCAACCTCATCGATCGACGAATCAGATGTCGCCAACTGTTGGTTCCTTCTGAGCCATTGCTGCTGCTGTGTTATCTGTTGTTGGTTCTGATAATGCTGCTGCGGGTGCTGCTGCGGGTGATTCATCGGGTTTCTCTGCACATACTGCTGCTGATGGTTTCTTTGTTGAAAATTAGGGTTTGCGTTAGGGTTAGGGTACATGTTTCCGCCGCCACGTCCTCCGCCACCGCCTCCCATTCCCGGCGGCGGATATCTTCCCCCTCTCGGATTCATCGCCAATAAAGAAAAAAAAACTAAGAATTATAACGAGCGTAAAATGAAGAGAAAATGAATTAGCAATATAACTTTATGAATCTGAAGAATCTTTGGTGAATTTGACGAAATTGTGAAGAAAATTTTAGTGAATTGGATGAAATTTTAGGGGGAATAATTGCAGGGATCGTGGGCCTAGGGCGTAAAAGAGATTTGTTAAAATTGCAACAGAGGTCACTTCATTTATACCTTTTTATGGAACGGGCGGATTTATACTTGTTATAATTGCAAGAAGGGACTTCAATTTAAAGTGAAATGCGAGTAGGGCCTTAGGGGTCGTTTGGTTGGGGTTTTAGAAGATATATAATAATCTTGACACAAGAATAAGCCTTAGTTTATACACCTTTTTAGGTTGAGATTTGAGGAGATTTAATCTCTACATAAAAATTAATATTAATTAATACAATATTCTCCTTTTTTTGGAAGTAAAAATTTTTATTTCACAAACCAAGTATAATCTTTACAATTCCCGTTCATTAGGATCTTAGACATCATGACACAAGTCCTATACTCTTATGTTTCTCCTAATTACAAACAAACAAAAAAAACAGCAAACAGTCTACTACTAACTCATAGTCTAGGATACTCCTTCATCTCTTGTAACTTCCTATCTAACTTCTTGTATTTACTTCCACGACTATGAATTTCCTGTGCTATTACCCATATAATGGCCTTCTTCTGCCTAGCTTTCCCTTGAAAAATCCTCAAGTTCCTTTCATGCCATATGTGATAGACACATGTTGCCAAACAAATTCTATATATGTGTTGCATATATTCCACAGCAATTTGCACACAGCTGCCTTGTTCCACAGTTGGATGTCCATAATGTTCTTCCCCCTGCTACTTTAGGCATACAGATTTTATCCCAAGCAATAAGTGCCTTATGTGATACATCAACACCTCATGTCCAGAGAAACCTTTTACATACACTCTCAATCATTTGTATCAACTTCCTTGGTAAAGTAAAAATTTGAGACCCGAAAGTTTGTATTGAGAAGAGAACACTTTTAATGAGTTGCAATCTCCCTGCATAAGACAAGAACTTTGATGTCCAGCTAGTAATTCTGCCAATGATCTTATCAATTAGTGGCTTACACTGAGTAACTGGTAATCTTTTTGTATTGAGAGGGACCCTTAGGTATCTTATAGGAAGCTCACCCTTTAAGAAACCTAGATGATCCAATATATCAAACTACAATTTTTGATTCACTCCTACAAAATATACACTACTTTTCTCCACATTTGCTTCCAGCCTAGAAACCTTAGAAAACATTTAAAAACAAGCATAAAGTGCTTTCACAGATTCCATATCTCCTTTGCAAAACAATAGCAAATCATCTGCAAAGCTGAGTTGTACTATGTTTAACTTAGCACACTTTGGATGAATATTTGAAAAACATGTTCTCCTTTAGTCCCTTTAACATTCTTGTGAAGTATTCCATTACTAGAACAAACAAAAAAGGGAATAGGATCACCCTGTCTCAGTCCCTTCTTTGCTGGAAAAGGCTTCATAGGATTACCATTTATAAGTATATAGTAGAAAACTGTAGTTACACATTTCATGATCCATGTAATGAACACCTATGGGAAACATAATTGATCCAGAATCTGCTTTAAGAAACACCACTCAACAGAGTCATATGCCTTCTTCATATCAATATTCATACAACATCTTGGAGTAATATCCTTCCTGTTGTAACTTTTTACTATCTCATGGCTTAGAATGATGTTATTTGAAATTATCCTCCCTGGAACAAAAGTTGATTGGCTATCATCAACCAAGTAGTCCATAACCTCTTGAAGCCTGCTAGTTATGATTTTGGAGATGATTTTATAAATGGTAGTATAGTATGATATTGGTCTAAACTCAAAAATTCTTGATGGATTCTGTACTTTAGGAACTAAGGTCACTGTAGTGCAATTGATTGGCTTGTACACTTCTGATGTTATAAAAAAAATACTGACTGCCTCCACTACTTCATCCCTTATAATTTCCCATGTCTTTTTAAAGAATAGTGAATTATACCCATCGCACCCTGGGGCTTTGGAATCATCTATGTTTTGTAGTGCTTGGACAATCTGTTTCCCTGTCATAGTTTCTATCAGTTTTGCTTCTTGTGCTCTTGTTAGTATGCTTCCTTTCTTCATCACATCTAGTTCAATAGCTGAAATCTCCTCTGCAGTTGTTCCTAAGAGTTTCTGATAGAACTGAATGATTTCCTGTTGTACTTCCTCCTGATTATGTGTATGCAAACCTTCTTGGGTGACTAGCTTTGTAATTTTCTTTTGAGCATTCATGTTCTTTATACTAGCATGAAAGAAAGTTGAATTTGAATCCCTAGCCTCAGCCATTAGATCCTGGACTTCTGTTTCAGTATACTCTTCTCAATTGTACTCCATTTTTCTAGTTTCTCTTTTTAGATCCTTTTCATCATTCTTCAAAGCCTCTGAATGGTTTGGGTCTCTCATTTGCACCTGAATCCTCTGTAGCTCCCCCTTATGATTGTAATCTTCTCATGAATTGCGCTATACTCCTCTTTATGTAGCTGCTTCAGTCCATTCTTCAATCTTTTAAGCTTCAACCAAACTCTTTTCATTGCTGATCCTTGCATGTTCATCTCCCATGTTGTTTTGACTATGCCTTCAAACTCTTTGTGCTCAGTTAGGTTGTTGAAAAATTTGAAAGGTTTTGGATTATTCTGTTGTTCCTGCTCAAAACAAAGGCACAAAGGTGTGTGGTCAGAAAATAAAGGGTCCTGCACCACCACCTCCAATTGCCTCATACTCATCATTCATCCATCATTTACTAATGCTCTGTCTATTTTGTTATGGACATGACTATTTGTCCATGTAAACTCCCTCCCAACATATCTGAGTTCTATCATTCCTGTATTGTCTAAGAAATCAGTGAAATCCTTTATCTCTGCTTTCATAACAGGATTTCCATTGTACCTATCTTCCCAACTTTGTATTGCATTATAATCTCCCATTGCAATCCAAGGTCCCTTTAGCTCCCTATGTAATTGTGTTAACTCCTCCCACATGTTCTTCCTTTGTTCAATAGTATGCAGACCATATATTGCTGAGAGCCAAAATTCTTCCTTGCTCTCCATTAATATATTCTTCCCTGTGATCATCTGCTCAGAGTAACTATGCTGTATAAACTCCACTACTCCCGAATCCCACACTACCCATATTCTTCCTTAAGTACTAGCTACATAGTTGTCATTCCATTTCCAGTTCTTCGCAATTGTTTGTATGATTTTCCCTACCATATGCTGCTTCACCTTGTTCTCAATAATAGCTATTAAGCCTACCTAATTGTCGCTAATATATTTCTTTGTTTCTTTTTGCTTATATACTTTATTCAATCCTCTAACGTTCCATGCTACTATCTTCATCTAGGTATGAATGGATCAGCAGTCTCCTGCATCACATCCCATCTGTTCTTACTACTAGACCCCAAACTTATTAGCATTGAATTTGAAGGATTTGGTGTACTGCTTCCACTTGCTATACTTATCCCCCCATATTTTGAGTTCTTTGCTGTAGATTTACTCTTCACTGTCTGCCATCCTTCATCTTCCTCCTGCCTTTGTGGTGAAAATTCTTTCTGTGTCTGCTCTATTCCTTTTTGTTTGTCATCCTGCTTTAGAACTTGTGGAGCAACTTCTTTGTCCTGCTTCTCTTCCACTTGCCCTTTCCTCCTCCAAAACTGTTGTGGCTTTTGATCTCTTCCTCTTTGTTTCTTCCTTCTGTGGTTCTTGGCAAACATGTCCCAATTGAAGACATTTAGTGCAATACTAGGGCATCCAATCATACCAAATATTTTGCTCAAACTCCCTGCCATTGGGATCTTCTACCATAATCTGTTTTGAAAGTGGCTTAGTCACATCCATTTTCACTAGAATTCGAGCATATGAAATACGTTCAACTTTAGTAGTACAGACACCTACATATATAGGTATTCCCAGAGTACTCCCAATTCTACTCAATGAATCATCCTCTCAGCAATTAAGTGGTAGCTTAGGCAATTGAATCCATAATGGTATGGTTTTCAATACCTCATTTGCAAAATCAAAAGTCGCAGTCCACACTTTAACAACCACAGGCTTGCTATTCATCATGTATGGCCCTGAATAGAGCACAACATCTCTATCCTCTATTGTGTCAAATTTAACCACAAAATATATGAAGGTATATTGATGGTTTTGCAGCAAAGTTCCACTGGAACGAGACAAATCTTTCAAACGCAGCAATAGTAGGAGTTTCACCCACTACATACATAATCACAACCATTCTCCATTTTTCAGTAGCTCGCTCCGCAACCTCTTTGTCTAATTTAGCTACCTTAACTCCATTCTTAATCGTAGGAGCAATATACTGTAAATTCATACCTCGAGTTGCTATTTTATTCTCAGCAAATAAACTCTTCCATTTCATCGTTGCATTTGCCAAAGCAGGGTTCTCCAATTTCCTTTGAGCATCATTATCTCCCATACCTTTTCCAGCTTCACTCCTCTTAGATTCATTAATTACAGTAATAGCACTCTTGTTAGGTTCCGATTGAGCTGAATTTGAACTTCCTGCAATCAATGGTGGTGTTTTAGCTCCTTTTGCTAAAGCTGGCCACTGTTCCATTGGTTTGTTCGTTACTGTTCCATTGGTTTTCTTAGCTTCTTCTTCTAATTTCTCAGTTGGTTCTCTATCTACTTCCTTCGCTGCTAAATCTCTCAGATCCACGGTAATTGTATGTCGTCGAGGCCAGCCTCGCGACATTTTTCGGTGGGATTGACGCAAAATAGCAAAGTCACACTATCCTACGCCGAGAGCTTTCGAGAGGCTTCAATATTCTCCTTTTTGTTCTAATAAATAATGCATATGTAAATTTTGCCGAAATTTATATATTGTATTACTTTAAGTGAGATAGAATGCGAAATAAAAATAAGAATACTACTAATACATGAATTAAAATGATGAAGTTTAACATTCATAATAACAATAAAAAAAAAGTTTTGTTTAAAAAGTACACAATTATGTTTAATTATTTATTGTATACTATTATGTGATATATCAAACTAACTATTTGACAAGAGATATTTATGCATTATACAATTCTTATTTCACTAATTCTTATCCTTACATTACAACTTGCCTCTAAACCAAACAATCGCTATTGTAAGAGAACTTAATTTATTGTCTCCAATAATCAAACACAACCTTTTTCTCTTAGCAACCAAACTCTGAAAACCTGTGGATTACAATTTTATTTTTGCAAAGATGGGGTGGTGGTAGTAGAGATAATTTATAGTGGCTATTGGCTAACCTAAAACGCAAGGTTATGCTTGAACCACTATAAAATGATTATGAGTGTTTGGTTGCTAAAAGACAGAGCATATTAGGTACTCCACTTAAATTATATAAATTATTTGAGGGCATAATAATTTATTCAAATAATAGATAAGTATCAATTATTCCATTATTGCACTACTTACATTTTTCAGTGGTTGACTTAACTAGTCAAAAGGCTACTTCTTAGTTCTTGTGCACTCCCTTGTTGACTTGGTCAAAGAGTATATTTCAAGATAGAAGCAAAACATAGAAGATAGTCAAGTATGATAATCTTGAAGATTTGGAGAGTAAAATTTTTATTCTCAAATTAGTAACACAGCTCTCGGATAACTAATAATTGAAGTATATGAAACTTGGTTGAAAGGAGACAAGAAACCAGTAGTCTCACAAGCTATATGGGAATTTATGGACGTTGGTTGAATAGCTTCTTTATTGGATTATTCATTTTCTCAAGCTTTATGTTTGAATCATTCTATGTGGTTAATGGGGATGATTTATCTTCTTTATTATATGTTTGATAGTTTGAATTATGTTATCAATGGTGACTTGAATTATTGGCACTTCTGGTTGTGGCGGTCGGACGTAGTTTATATAATTGATACATAGTATTTTTTTATTAAAAATTTTAGTTCCTTCGTATTTTCATAATAAAATATTCTTCCATAGAGGTAAGGTTCAATATGAAGAAACAAGTGTTTTTACGACTCTACCACCCAACTAATTCGTATTGATTCTTCAATACTCACTTGTATATGCAATGGCAGCTAGTTATATTAAGATACTACCAATTCTATATACAATAGAAGTTAACTGAAAACTGAGGAAAAGTAGCAAAATTTATGATCGAGCAATTTGATGTTTGACAAAGGAATCACTTCAATTTCTACAGTAACCATTTGGATGGTGACTAAAAGAAATCCAGTACATAGTAAAAACTATAGTAATTTTTAATTTTGTGATAACCAACAAATTCCTAAAGGCAAGCTAGTGCATGGCCCCTTTACCAGTAATAACAACTTGCAAGGGAGAGCAACCAGACACTGAGTTATAGTTAATGCTTGGAACACTTGTATAAAACTTAGCATTGACAACTGATAGACAAATACTGAATCTCACTGAGAATGGAGCTTTTATACTGCCCATTCTCTGTACTTCTCAGCTTTCTACTCTTTCTAGTCATAGCTACGAAACATTAATCCAAGAGAAACAGGACCGAAATTGTCCCGGAGCCAATCCTCATATTGCCAGTTAATGGGCTCACGCCTCACTGCCTCATCATACCTTAAGAGACATGGCGAAGGAATATGGACCAATTATGCATGCACCTAATATAAGATTTGGCGAGGTTCCGACTGTCATTGTATCCTCACCTGAAATAGCCAAAGAGGTAATCTTGTGTTTGCAGAAAGGCCAGATATTCTTTTCTCGCGTTATGGTGATATTCGGAGATCGATAACTGACAAAAATAAGTGTAGTTGAGCTCCTAAGCACAAATCATGTTCAGTCCTTCGAATCAATAAGACAAGAGGAGGTAGAAAATCTAAGCATCCCTGGTATTCCCATCAATGTTTTATCTTGAGAAAGCATTTTCTGGATCATTTTCTAGTGTCGATTGTATGACTATCATATGCCATTTTTCTATATCCAACCAACACTGGAAAATGATATCCAGAAAATGCTTTCTCAATATAAAACATTTCACATGGAAACCTAAATATAGCTTCACTTCAAGATCTAACTTCACATTGTCTTCACAGTTTCTAGGGAATATTAAAGAACAAAATTTCCAATCTTATCAATAACATAGTTGACCTCTGACATATTAATAGTTACCACAGTTACTACTAATTTGTAATTCGTTCATTTTGAGTTATAAAGTCTAACATTCACAGCATACCAAAATCCTATCTATTATAACCCCTTCATGATGTTTCCTTTTCTAAGGTTGCCAGCTCAAGTAATTACAACCGACACTTTACTTATTAATCATAACTGCATTTATTTGTTGCAGGAACTGACACTTGATCAACAGCCTTAGAATGGGCAATCACAGAGTCATGAAGAATCCACAAGTGATGGAGCAGGCGCAAGCTGAGTTGAGACGAGTATTCAAAGGAAAATACGTGATCATAGTGTCGCACCTCCTTTTTACCGCGCCCTCGGGGCGCGTGGGGTACAGGGGAGTTTTCTCCAATTAAAGGACAGTCAAAACGGGATTTATTTAATTATTTAAGAGTCGCCACCTGGGAATTTTAAGGCGTCCCAAGTCACCAATTTCAATCCCTGAATCGAGGAGAATATGACTCTGTTTATTATTCTGCGAACCAGAAATCCTGAGTAAGGAATTCTGTTAATCCGGAAGAAGGTGTTAGGCATTTCCGAATTCCGTGGTTCTAGCACGGTCGCTTAACTGTTTTTATTATTGGCTTAATTATCTTGATTTTATTAAATATATTGATGTTACATGATTTTACTACCGCTTATACTTATTGTGATTGAGGACCCTTCTTTGAATCGAATTACGCGTACGTATATTCGTGTTATAAATTTAAAAATGCGGAATTGTGTCACGCGTACGTGTACACGATAACTTTTGATAATATATTTATTAAACAATCATTTTTTTTTCGAAATTGTGTCGAATCAAGAATATTTGTTTTTCTTAAATAGTGAACCGTACATCTCGGGTTTTTATGAAATTGATTTAACGCCTTTGGAAAAAATCCTTTTCTTAAATATTCGCTCGAAATTGCGCGTACGCATAATCCGAATTTTTTCTTTTAAAAATATAATCAGGGTACGCGAACATATCCCTAATTGCGCAAAATATTTGTAATGATATTAGGGATTTTTCCACAAATTGTTTGTTGTATCTACACATTTTATATGAAAATACTGAGAAATTCATATTCAAGGGATGTCTTTAAATTCTTTTAAAAGAAATTCACAATTTTTTAAATATTGCCCGTTGACTATAATTTCCGAGTATTAATTATGTTCATCCCAAGACTATTCAAATTCTCAGTGAAAGGATAAAAATTTGATTTTTAGCAAATACAACATATATATGTATGCCAAAGAATAAATTGTATATGAAACTAACAAATTCTATTTCTAATTACCATTGATATAAAATGTTGCAATTGGTGCTTATACATCTCGTTTCATTCTCATATACTCGCTTTTAATCTAATAGGCCTAATTATTTGGTCAATTTGTTTTATGAAGGTAGATAGGCATCGAGTTTATAGGAAAGGAATTATTATACAAGTTAATTCAATAAAATTACCTTACATGCAACCTAACTGTATGTCGTAAACATTCATAACGTTTTAACATCGTAACAAGCTATATCATATCACCTTTCACCAACGTTTATACACACATCTATTATCTTTATAAAAATATACCATCAATACCATCTTAACCTTATTTAACAACAAGAGTTAGTAATGTAGTTTTCTTGATATTTCTACATTACTCTTTACTTAGCTAACAACACCATAAAATTTAAATAATGGCCCACTTTATGCCATGTTTCCTACCTTGACAATCTTAATCACAACTATACTTTAATGAAAATTTAGAAAATTAACCTTGTTACAACACTTATACAGTCTTCAATAAAGGATATTTAACTTACAGTCATCCTATCAACATATACTACTTATTTGATCCAGAAACAAAACTGAATTTTTAATTAAAGAGCTCAAATGAATAAAGATATTATTACAATTCAAGCTTCATTTATCTGTCATACTGAATCTCTTTCCAACATAGAACTTAAAAGGATATGTACCTGGAAATGGAGGTAGAAGAAGTAAGTTTCAGCAGTTGCAGCAGTAACAAAAACAGCAAAATACTAGTATTCCCACAGATTTGAGCAATAATAAGACCCGAGGAACCCAAATGCACAGTGACAGTACTTTTTAAGAAATTTCAGATTTTTAACTGAACAATGATATCGAACAAATCCGGACAGATTTAATACAAAGAGTAATATTTCTGATTTTTGAGACTTAAAACAAAGTAGACTGAAAAAGCTTTCAATTTCAAAACACAGAATCAGCTTCAATACTAACTTCCGATGTAGAATTCTGTTTAATATTTCTGTTTTCCTTTCTTTCTATCTTCCTTTTTCAGATTTCTGTTTCTGCTTGATTTTCCTTTCTCAAATTTTATATTTCTTCTCTGTATGTCTCTCTCTCTCTGAAAACTCTTAAAGTCTCCTAAATTCTGTTCTCTCTCTAACTGATCACCCTCCTAAATCAGTCCCCATTCCCCTCTCTCTTATACAGGTCTGTCCAGCTCTCTTAAATGCTGCCTGGACCCTTTCTCTTTTTTTTTTTAAATAATCAGAAAAGTTCCATTAAAACTACTTTTGAATACTTTAAATCCTATTGAGTGCTTTTTATCCTGTTTTTCAGCAGCCCATTATCCCTTGTTCCCCATTAGTATCTTAAATTATAACCATTAACTTCCACTTTCAGCACATTGCTATTAACATATTATCCTCATTGTTCTATCCCAGAAATGTCCCTGACCTACTGTTTTATACTGGTATTACTGCCTTAAATTCAGCATCTTAACAATACAGATTTTAAAATCTGTATAAGCCTGATTATTAATCTGATTTACAACAGCTACAAACCAATCCTAAAGTTTGGACTGAATCCTGACTAAGAATGTAACCCCCTAACACAATTATATCCAATCAACATTTGTAAACTTGAATTCAAACTTGACATTACAACAATATTACACTGAGTTCAGCATAATAATTCAAACTGATCTTCAAATTGAACTAAGATCAAACATACACAGGAGCATTGTCAATATACTGACAATGCCCTGTTCAGAAAACAACATATACAGCATACATTTGAATTCACTGATTCACAAACAAACATGATTTAATTGACGAGTATTAATCAGTTGACTATTTACAACATTTGTCCATAATCAGTCTAAAACAATAGAAGCAGACTGTTTCAGTCAGCATTTTCAGAAATGAAAATTCGTAATATAACTAATCGACGAACTTAATCGAGTCGATTACACACATTGTAATTAGTCACAACCAACAGAAACAATTCACATTCGGATCAAGTAGATAGGTAGGAGACAGAAATGACAGAATTAATCAAAACAAAATATGAAAAATTAACAAGTTATTAAACAAACGAAAATACATACAGAATACACAAACAGAAATAGAAAAGTACCTCTGAATTTTAATCAGACTCGAACTCAACTTCGGCTTCGGATTTTGTTTGAAATCAAACAGACCTTAGTCGAAGTATTTTCCACTGAAAATACTTCGACTAAGGTCGATTAAACCTCAATCTTTACTCAATCTGAACAGAATCCAAAAGTTTGGTATTTTTAGGGTTCTTGAAAGTTCGATTTGGGATTTACTCATTTCTGGTTAGATTCGAGGGAAACCAAAGATGTTCTAGGCACGAGGGAGGTCAGGGGGTTAACTGGTGTGAGTTTGAAGTAGGTTGGGATAAGGTCAGGTTGTACTCGAATCTTCAAATGAAGATTCGAGTAGTTCCAGTATGATTCGAACCATGCAACTAACAGATCCTTGGTGAGGGGATTTAGGAGAAACTGTGGTGTTATTTTGGAGGTCATCGGAGAAGATAAGGTTTTCAGGCCAACCTTCGATTTAAGATTCGAAGAGTTGGGGACTGATTCGAAGGAAAACAATGTTAGATCTGTGTAGAGGATGTTCAGGGGATTCTAGGGTGTTATTTTGGTGACCGGCGGCGTTGATACCGCCGGGTTTTAGGCAGTGGGATCCTAGGGCGGCTAGGGTTAGGGGGGGGTCTGAGGAAGATGATGAACAGTGAGAGGAGGGGGGGGGGTGTTCAGTTAGGGGCCGGGGTAGGGGCTTGGGACTTATATAGGGGTGGGGTGGTTTTGATATTGTCCGTCCGATCAAGTAAGATGAAGGGCCAGGATCAATTCATTAAACCAAACGATGTCGTTTGGTTTAATGCCAGGGTCGGCTGAGTCGGGTCACTGGATCGGGTTACGGGTTACGGGTAAAGGGGGTGAGATCTTGACCGTTGGTTGGATTTGATCCAACGGTTTCTGAGAAGCCACGACCAAACGCTGTCGTTTTGGTTCGTCTGGTTTGGACCGGACCTGGGCTAAAGGATTGGGCTGTGGGGGTTAAAATGTTTTGGGCCTGGATTTTAATCCAGGTCCGATTTTGTATATATATATATATATATTCATTTTTTTCTAATTTAAATTTTTAATATTAACTATAAAATAATTTTAACTTCACAAAAATATATTAATTACTCTATAACAATTATTTAACACATAGACAAAACATCAATCACACAGTGGAATATTTAAAATAGAACGATTGCATATTTTTTTTGATTTTATTTAAATTATCTTTTAAATGCATAATTAAATCCTATATGCATGCAATATGTATTTTATTTTATTTTTCATTTTATTATGACAATGTAAACACTTACGGACATAACACAAGTATTTAACACCACGCAAATTCAAAAAATTACACAGTAAAAGAAATTTATTTTATCTTTTGATTTATTTTGGAGTAGTTTTTCGTAAGGCAAAAATCACGTGCTCACAGCTGCCCTTCTTTGTGCGGAAACTCGAAGAGTTTTCGTGCAAAGATAAAGTGAGTGGATACGAGCGATTTTTGCCCGTTCGAATACTCCGTGGGAAGCATTTTTAGAAAGATTTGACCGAACCTCTGCTTCAAAGGTTTCCTACATATCCTTGGCTATAAAGGAATCAGGTCAATGTAGTTCGGGAAGTTTTGGGTAGCTGGGACTACCGTGGGACTGTGATGTTACTGCTGCTTCGTGCTGTTTTTACTGCTTGCTGACCTCCTTATTACACCTTACTTCAAAGGTAATACAAAAACTAAACTAGATTATGGTACAGGAATTATAAAAATCTTATCTAGATCATGCCCTTGCATTTCTTGTTGTCTTGATATCTTGGTGACTCTTGGGCATTTGGCTTATTCCGTATTCCTTTTATTGTGTCCCGTATTTTTTTTTATTTTTTTTTATTACTTATTTCATACTTGATTTTCTATTGATTCCAAGAGAGGGTAGGAAAGAAACCAGTATGGCTCAAAGGGGAAGCAAATGGTATAGTGTTTGGATAGCAGAATAAATTGCCTTTGTCATTCCAATCTTCGAAATAATGCTAAATACAAACACTCAAAAAGTTATGCATAATATCTCTTTACCGCGTCAGAATTGATCGCCATATCTATGCATTTGCCTTCAATGTCTGTTAAGCATAGTGCACCATTTGATAATACTCTGGTCACAATGAATGGTCCTTGCCAATTCGGGGCAAATTTGCCTTTTGCTTCAACCTGATGTGGAAGAATACGTTTCAGCACATGCTGACCTACTTCAAACTTCCGAGGACGCACCTTTTTGTTGTATGCTCTTTCTATTCTTCTTTGATATAATTGACCATGGCATACTGCGGTCAATCGTTTTTCATCAATCAAGTTTAACTGTTCCAGACGGGTTTTGACCCATTCATCATCATCAATCTTTGCTTCGGCGATGATCCGAAGGGAAGGAATCTCAACTTCTGCAGGAATTACTGCTTCAGTGCCATATACCAACAAATAAGGAGTTGCTCCTACTGAAGTGCGAACAGTAGTGCGGTATCCCAATAATGCAAATGGTAATTTTTCATGCCATTGTTTTGAACCTTCTATCATTTTCCGAAGTATCTTCTTTATGTTTTTGTTGGCTGCTTCTACTGCTCCATTCGCCTTGGGCCGATATGGGGTAGAGTTACGATGTGTAATCTTAAACTGTTGACATACTTCCTTCATTAAGTTGCTGTTAAGATTAGCACCGTTATCTGTGATGATCACCTTCGGGATTCCGAATCGACATATGATATTTGAATGGACAAAATCGACCACAGCTTTCTTGGTCACTGATTTGAATGTCTTGGCCTCAACCCATTTGGTAAAATAATCGATAGCTACCAGAATGAACCTGTGCCCATTGGATGCTGCCGGCTCAATTGGTCCAATCACATCCATGCCCCAGGCAACGAAGGGCCATGGTGCCGACATTGTGTGCAACTCGGATGGTGGAGAATGAATCAAATCTCCGTGTATTTGGCATTGATGACACTTGCGCACAAAACTGATACAATCTCGCTCCATGGTAAGCCAATAGTAACCAGCTCGGAGGATTTTCTTCGCCAACACATATCCACTCATGTGGGGTCCGCAAACTCCTGAATGTACTTCAGACATGATAGCTGTAGCTTGTCTGGCATCTATGCATCTTAATAATCCAAGATCTGGTGTTCTTTTATACAAAACTCCTCCGCTTAAGAAGAATCCATTTGCTAATCGCCTAATGGTCCTCTTTTGATCTCCTGTGGCTTGTGCGGGATATATCCCCATTCTGATATACTCCTTGATGTCGTGGAACCATGGTTCACCATCAAATTCTTCTTCAACCATATTGCAATAAGCGTGCTGATCGTGGACTTGAATATGTATTGGATCTACATAAGCTTTGTCCGGATGGTGCAACATTGATGCCAGGGTAGCCAATGCATCGGCAACCTCATTATGGATTCTTGGAATATGTTGGAATTCCACTGATTGAAACCGCTGACAAAGATCATGTAGACATTGTCGGTATGGTATGAGCTTCAAGTCTCGGGTTTCCCATTCTCCTTGAATTTGATGTACCAAAAGATCCGAATCTCCCATGACTAAGATTTCTCGGATACCCATGTCTGCGGCTAGCCTTAACCCCAAAATGCAAGCTTCATATTCAGCCATATTATTGGTGCAATAAAATCGTAATTGAGCCGTAACAGGATAGTGATGCCCTGTTTCAGAAATGATTACAGCTCCTATCCCGACTCCTTTCATGTTAGCGGCTCCATCAAAGAAAAGTTTCCAGCCAAGCTTTTCAATTTGCTTCACCTCGTCGATATGCATTGTTTCTTCATCAGGAAAATAAGTTTTCAACGGCTCATATTCCTCATCGACCGGGTTTTCGGCTAAATGATCGGCCAGTGCTTGAGCCTTCATTGCAGTTCGAGTCACATAGATGATGTCGAATTCTGTGAGTAATATCTGCCACTTTGCCAGTCTTCCCGTTGGCATAGGCTTTTGAAAAATGTATTTCAATGGATCCAACCGAGAAATGAGGTAAGTAGTGTAGGATGAACAAATAGTGTTTCAATTTTTGAGCTACCCATGTTAGGGCGCAACATGTCTTTTCCAGATGAGTATACTTAACCTCATAAGCTGTGAACTTCTTGCTAAGGTAGTAGATGGCCTGTTCTTTTCTGCCAGTGAGGTCATGTTGCCCCAATACACAACCAAATGAATTTTCCAAAACCGTTAAGTAAAGAATCAAAGGTCTTCCTGGCTCTGGCGGGACCAACACGGGTGGGTTTGACAAGTACCCTTTTATTTTATCGAACGCTTCTTGACACTCATCGGTCCATTTGACCGCAACATCCTTTTTCAACAATTTGAAAATTGGCTCACAAGTTGTTGTGAGCTGAGCAATAAACCTGCTGATGTAATTTAACCTCCCCAACAAACTCATTACTTCAGTTTTATTTCTTGGAGGTGGCAGTTCTTGGATGGCTTTGATCTTTGAGGGGTCTAGCTCGATGCCTCGTCGACTGACTATGAATCCCAACAATTTTCCAGACGGAACTCCAAATGCGCACTTGGCAGGGTTAAGCTTGAGGTTGTACCTGCGAAGTCTTAAGAAGAACTTCCTCAAATCCCCAACGTGGTCGGCCTGATGCTTTGATTTTATGATCACATCGTCCACGTATACCTCAATCTCCTTGTGTATCATATCATGAAACACTGTGGTCATTGCTCTCATATAGGTTGCTCCGGCGTTCTTTAAACCGAATGGCATTACCCGGTAGCAATAAGTTCCCCATGGTGTGATGAATGCCGTCTTTTCTGCATCTTCTTCATCCATTAGAATTTGATGATACCCGGCATAACAATCCACGAAAGACCCTATATCATGCTTGGCACAATTGTCGATCAAAATATGGATATTGGGTAATGGGAAATTATCCTTTGGACTTGCTTTGTTGAGATTGCGATAGTCGACGCATACTCTAATTTTGCCGTCTTTCTTTGGCACAGGAACGACATTAGCTAACCAAACAGGATATCGAGTGACTCGAATGACCTTTGCTTCCAATTGTTTGGTGATTTCTTCCTTAATTCTCACACTCATATCAGGCTTGAATTTTCTCAGCCTCTGCTTGACAGGAGGCACCGTTGGATCGGTGGGCAATTTGTGGACCACTAAATCAGTGCTCAAGCCCGGCATGTCGTCATACGACCATGCAAAAACATCTTTGAATTCTATGAGTGCTTTAATTAACTCCTCTCGGATCTTTGGTTCGAGATGGACACTTATTTTAGTTTCCCGGACATTACTCGTGTCCCCTATATTGACGTCCTCGGTATCACTCAAGTTAGGTTTGATTTTTTCCTCAAAGTGAATTAACTCTTTACTAATCTCTTCAAAAACCTCATCTTCATCATATTCTGATTCATAATCACAATATATTTCTTGAATTATTATTTCGGAACCAGATTGATTTTTAAGACTGGGTTGAGGATTCCTCATGCATGCCATATCACTAGAGCCAGCGTAAAAGGAACTGTACAGGAAAGAAGAAAAAGAAAAGAAAGCTATTAGGAATGATAATAAAAAGGAAATTGCTTTTTATTGGATGATGAAAGATAACAAGGTTTGCACACTTCACACAAACTGTAAGATAAGCTTTGGGATTACAACCCTGAAGTAACCCAAACAAACTGAAAGAAAATCAAAATAGACTACCAAGACTCCTTTCGAATTGGGAGAGGAGTGGCTTTCCAATTATTGAGCTTTGTTTCTGGCCCAACGAATTGAACTTCTGCGTTGCTACACCCTTCTCTGCTTTCCAACATGTTCACATCACTAAACAATTTCTCGAATCTTTCAATTAATTCCTCCTCAGGATTGACCCGGGATTTAGGAATTGTTGTTATCGGGCGATTTTTAGCACCGGTCTTGACAAAAGACTTTGACAGATGTGGTACTGGTTTTGGAAGAACCCATGCTTGGTGTTTCAACTTCCTGGCCTTTATCACGTCATTGGCGGTGGGTATGAACCCTAAACCGAATGTTCCCCAGTTCTCGGGGAGAGATACTGGTTGTACAATTCCTTGCAGAGATAAGCCCAGACCTTTGCCGAGTGTAAAGCCATTCTTTAACATTTCATAAGCTACCATGACTGATGCAGAGGATATCTTTGGATTCGGAAGGTATTTCCCCTCTGGAATTTTCTCTACTGACACCGTGTCGGACACTTGGTATACCCATGGTCCTTGGTCAATTTCTGTTCCCTCGACCGGTACAATGGTACTGTTGTGAGCATTTAAACTTTCTTCTCCATGCACGACTATTTCTTGATGATCCCATTCAAACTTGACAGCCTGATGTAGTGTTGACGGGACTGCTTTAGCAGCATGGATCCATGGTCGACCCAACAACAAGTTGTAAGAAACAGTTATGTCCAACACTTGGAATTCCATTGTGAATTCAACTGGCCCTATAGTTAGTTCCAACACTATGTCGCCAAATGAATCTCTGCTTCCACCGTCAAACCCCCGTACGCAGATACTATTCTTCTGGATCCTCTCCTCTTTAATTTTTAATTTGTTTAAAGTGGAGAGAGGGCATATGTTTGCACTTGACCCACTGTCAACCAATACACGGGTTACTATGGAGTTTTCACATTTCACGGTGAGGTAAAGAGCTCTGTTGTGCTCGGTACCTTCCACAGGTAATTCATCATCAGCAAATGTAATTCTGTTTGTCTCAAAGATTCTGTTGGCTATTTTTCCCAAATGATTTACAGAGATCTTTTCAGGAACATGAGCCTCATTCAGGATTTTCATCAAAGCCAGACGGTGCTCCTCTGAATGGATCAGTAATGACAACAATGAAATTTGAGCGGGGGTCTTCTTTAATTGATCCACAACAGAATAATCATGGAGTTTCATTTTTCTTAAAAACTCCTCCGCCTCTTCTTCCGTCACAGCTCTCTTTGTTGGCGTTGGATTATTTTTAGTTTTTCTTAACTCTTCGGGAGTAAAACATCTTCCCGAACGAGTCAAGCCTTGCACCTCACACACTTCTTCCTTGATTTCTTTTCCCTTGTACATTACAGTCACCCGTTCGTAGTTCCATGGGATGGCTTTGTTGTTGATGACCGGCAGCTGGATTACAGGTGCAATAATAACCTGATCTGTACGGGCTCCTTCCACAAATACAATGGGTTTGTTAGCAACCCTTGGTACTATTATTTTCGGCCTTTCTTGTTTTGCGGCAACTTTGCTTGATGACCCCTCATCGACTATCATAGATAGTTCATCACCATTTTTGTTTTGCTTAAACACCGGCTTCTCCTCTATTAACTGCTTATCTGGCTTGGCTTCATGAGACTTGATCATCATGACAGTTTGTGACGGCTTCTTTGTCTCCCCATCAGCTTGTATGATTTCTATCATATTAGCCTCTTGATGGGTTGGCATTGGATTTCTATTGATATTTGGGGCTTCGGGGGTTTGAACCTCGATTTTATTAGTATCAATCAGCTCTTGTATTGCATTTTTCAAATGCCAGCATTTCTCCGTATCATGGCCTGGTGCACCGGAGCAATATTCACAGCTAATGGTGTAATCCAGATTCTTTGGAGGAGGATTGGGTAGCTTGGATTGTATTGGTCTCAGCATGTCTAGCTGTCTCAGCCTGTGGAACAGACTAGTGTAAGACTCTCCCAATGGAGTGTAAGTTTTCTTTTTCTGTTCCCTTTCTCCCCTGAATGCTGGCCTAGGCCTAAAACCTGGTCCGGGATAGGCTCGTGGGTAAGTATTTGATGTGACAGGAGCACGCCAATTGGTGTGAACAGGTGGTTGATTGTATGCTTGAGCATGATTAATGGAAAAATGAGGCTCTGAAGGGTGATAGTAGTGTTGGGATGAATCATGGTGGTAAGCTGATTGGCGAGGTCGTGGTTGATTATAGTAAAGCGGTGATCCTCTGGGTCCCGACCAAATTCCTGAATCAACTACTGTTGCTTCCTCCCTCTTCTTTCTTCCGATTCCTCCTACCCCGCCTTGAATAGCTTGAGTAGTTGCCTTAATTGCTGAATAGCTCATGATTTTATTTGTCTTGAGGCCTTCTTCCACCATACCTCCCATCTTCACTACTTCGTTGAATGATTTCCCAACCGCTGAAACCAAGTGGGCATAGTAAGTCGGTTCCAAGGCTTGGAGGAAGTAGTCTACCATTTCACTCTCCTTCATAGGAGGATCCACTCTTGCTGCCTGTTCTCTCCACCGAAAACCATACTCTCTGAAACTTTCATTGTGTTTCTTCTCAAATTTGGTCAAAGATAATCGATCTGGGATGATTTCCAGATTGTATTGGAAATGGTATGCGAATGCCTGTGCCAGGTCATCCCAGGTGTACCATCTTCCATGGTCCTGGCGTGTATACCACTCCAAAGCTGATCCGCTTAGACTTTGACTGAAGTAAGCCATCAATAATTCATCCTTTCCTCCAGCTCCTCGCATCTTGCTACAGAAACCCCTTAAGTGGGCTACTGGGTCGCCGTGCCCGCTGTATAGGTCAAATTTGGGCATCTTGAAGCCAACTGGCAATTGTACATTGGGAAATAAGCATAAATCTTTGTATGCTACACTGACTTGCCCACCTAATCCCCGCATGTCTCGGAACGATTGTTCTAGACTTTTGAACTTCCTGAACATCTCTTCTTGTTCAGCATTTTTGGCTGGCTTGTCAATTTCGGTTGGGAGATCAAACCGATGAGTAGTTGAATTGATTTCGGAGGCTTTGAAGGTGGGCTCCGGGGGGTAATATTGGTTGTCCTGGGCCTGGAATGTAGGCTCACTAGGAGATTTGTGAAATGTAGCGGGGGGAGGTGCTACGAAAACAGGAGTCATAGGTGGAGGAAAGTACGGAACTGGTTTTGGAGGTGGAGACTGTGGTGTCTGAGAGGTGGTGCCTCGGTAGTGCTGGTAAATGGGGAAATTTGGGGATAATTCAGTGGTGATATTATCCTGAGTTTGGGTCATTGATGGAGCAGGGTTATTTGGGTGAGATGGGGGTAACTGTCCTGTAGACCAGGCTTGGTACATCTCAGCCATTTGCTGCTTGAGCTTAAACATCTCTTCTTTCATTTTCCCGACATCCATCTCCTCTATCTCCATACCTGTGTCAACATCTGGGATAGACATACTTTCGGGTATTGGTCCTTTTGATCTTGTGTGATAGTGATAATATGCCAGTATACTCTTTAGAGAAACTAACTGCTTGAATTCTGAAAATGAACAATCTTGTTAGCTTTGAGAGTTTAACACATATATAATCACACGTTGAGATGCAATGCTCCTAGACAAATAATCCCTTTCTATTATGCATTTGCTCGGCTGCTTGTGTCGTCCCAGCTTTCTTGAATTTTTTTTATTGTTATTCACTTTTATTTATTATATATATCTTTTATCGTGGTGGTCGAATCTTAGAGATTGCCTACGTATCATGCCCCCACATGAATCAGACCATGCGTAGTTTGGACCAAAGGCAATCACTTTTATTCATTACACAAAGATGGAATTACATTTGAAAACTTTAAGAAAATGGCTTGAAAACACACACACTTAAATCAAAATAAAAGATACAATTCTTAACATCTCACAACGTGCCCCACTTTCCACTTTTGTTGTCAAATATTGGATTATCTGCTCAATGTGGGGCTTGACCCTGGATGGCCTCCCAGCGTACGATACATCCTTTCCAACTCCATTGCTAGATGACGAGCAAAAGTGGGCGCATGCTCTGTAAACCTTTCATAATCCATTCCTTGGCAGTTTACATAACTTTGAGATGTGAAGACTGCCAGGTCGTGGATTTGTGCCCTGAAACCTTGGAGACGTTGGTCGTGGTCTTGCAATTGCTGCTGACGAGTGGTGGCTATATCTCTGACACGGTTCTCACGATCTAGAGCTGATTCTAACAGAGCTCGGAGTCTGGCCTGCTCTAATCTTGCTTGCGCTCTTTCCCTGTCGAGGTCTGCTTGTTGGTGTTTTCTGTTGCATCTTCTTGCCTCTTCTAGTTGTGCACGAAGCTGGTCTTCTGATTGCATCCAATAGTCCTTTTCCTTCTTGAATTGTGCCTTGTCTTTTTCGGATTGCCTATCCTGGCGTTCCTTGTTAGATCTGGCTTCTTCGTTTAATTGTTGGATCCTTTCTTTTGCCTTGCTCAATTCCCTTTCGTTTTCCGCAAGAATGGAATCATAATCTTGCATTCTTTCAAAGAGATTGGCGATGGTTTTTTGATCCTTCCAGCTCCTCTTTGGCGTTTCAGAAACTCTTTTCATTTTTTGGAATCGAGCATGAAGATTTTCATTCTCACAAGCTAGACTCTTCTTCTCGCCTTCGGCTTCTTGTGCTTGTAAATCTTTTTCCAAACTGAGGCTTCTCAGATTTTCTTTTAGGGCATGGATAGTTGCTTTGTACCCTTTTTCCTTTTCTCCCCAGATCAACCGTTCTTGGATTTTATCATTGAAGTTTTGAACATGGGGTCTTTTTGTTGGCCTTCTTAGTTCAGGCTCTGGTACATCATCTACGCGAGACCGTTTTTCAAACCACCTTGCATATCCAGGATTTATCTCACCCTTTGTAGCGTCTGGGACTTGAGTATCACTTTTCAAGTATCGGCACCCATTCCACATCTGCTGAAGTAGAGCCTCGGGAATAGTGGCTTCTGGGTGTAATTCGATTACTTGCACACTCAAATCTTCATCATCAGGAACTATTTGATATCTCCCTAATTGCCTTAGGACTCTCAGTGGTGCATACGGCTGAATGCTTCTCAATCCCAATAGTAGTAGATAACTATTTGAGGCTGACATGTGTATTACTTCCCTCATCGGGAGCCATCCCAGAGTCCATTCAATTTGATTTGCCGTTAAAGCCTTTAGATGAGATACCCATGCTTCTATCCCTTCTGGAACCTGATAATTTTTTGTTCTTTCCTCATAGCTTTCGATGCAATTATCATTGTTTGACCCATACTGTATGATCTTGGGCTGTTGTTGGAGATGCTCCATCACCCACATTTGCAACAAAATTTTGCATCCTTCGAAGACTTTTGCTCCTGATTTGCATAAAGTCAAAGCCCGATAAATGTCTGATAGAATGATGGGGACAAAGGTGTGATTTTCTTTGGTGGTGAGGATTTGCACAATTTTTGCGGTGCGAATATCAATTGTTCGCTCTTTATTTGGGAAGACCATGACTCCTAGAAAAGCCACCATGAAAGCAAATCGACGGTGCATCTGCCAAGTGTCTTTGTTTTGCTTATTAGTAAGGCCTTTCTCATGAATTTCGAACCCATCTGACTTTCCGAACCTTGAATACAAAAAGTTGAAGGAACAACATCCATTGATGACATTGCTTTTCCTGATTTGACTGCTGATGTTCAGAAGACCGAAGAATCGATGTACCGAAGGAGCCTTTGTGAATATCAAGCTTTGATTTCTTAAACTTCCGTCAAAACCAGCATATCCAGCTATCTCCTCTAATGTAGGAGTAAGCTCGAAGTCAGAGAAACGAAAAACATTGTGAGCAGGGTCCCAAAAAGTTACTAACGCCGCAATCAGATCATCACGGGGTTTAACTTTCATAATGTCCGTGAGATTTCCCAAATGCTTGACGACCCATTTTTGACCGTCTTCGCCTAAATCATACCACCACATTTGAAGCTGACATAGAAATTCTTCCGTACTTGTGGATGAGGGACTTTGTGTGGTGCTCATTTTGTATCTGAAATTTAATTTTAATAAAGTCAAAATTCATTTTGGAAAATTTATACTAAAAAAAATCATTTTCGAATTTTTTTATTTATTTATTAAATACCTTTATTTCAAAATTTAAAACTATTTTTTTTCGAAATTTTTAAAACAACCCATTTTATTCCTTTCTTATCACCATGATTTTATTTAAACTGGTCAACAAGCATGTTCGAGGCAAATGAATGCACAAGTAACAAGTAGGATGCATTATGATGGTCCTTTTATTTTGGGTTCACCTGTCCTAGACAGACCCAACCCCTGTGTTGAGTCTCCAAGGCCAAATGCATATGATGCGAATATTCGTTCCTACTAGGGATCCGGTACATGACTGAGTTATTCTAAGTGTAAAACCTTAGGTTGATTGTTCTAAACCTGGCTTACCCAAACGGACAGTTTGAGCTGAAGCGGGGGCAACGTACCGGGAGCACGAAAGTCTGCCCGACCTAGTTACTTGTCCCAACTCCGTCTTATTTGGTATGACTTTAACAGAAAGGTGGGTCACGCGCACGTGTACACCATAAATTCAGAAGACTCAGAAAGAAGGGGGTTTCGTAGCAGTTGTATATATTCACAATTCAAATAATATTAAAGCGGTAAAAAGCAACATTTAGCATATTAGCATATAAACAGTTGAAAATCATATAGTAAATAAAGCCAATTAACACAGATATTTTAAGCTCGAATTCTTTAAACCCTGAACCAATGGTTCTGGGTTACAAAATGAATCCCCAGCAGAGTCGCCAGAGCTGTCGCACCTCCTTTTTACCGCGCCCGCGGGGCGCGTGGGGAGTTTTCTCCAATTAAAGGACAGTCGAAACGGGATTTATTTAATTATTTAAGAGTCGCCACCTGGGAATTTTAAGGCGTCCCAAGTCACCAATTTCAATCCCTGAATCGAGGAGAATATGACTCTGTTTATTATTCTGCAAACCAGAAATCCTGAGTAAGGAATTCTGTTAATCCGGAAGAAGGTGTTAGGCATTTCCGAATTCCGTGGTTCTAGCACGGTCGCTTAACTGTTTTTATTATTGGCTTAATTATCTTGATTTTATTAAATATATTGATGTTACATGATTTTACTACCGCTTATACTTATTGTGATTGAGGACCCTTCTTTGAATCGAATTACGCGTACGTATATTCGTGTTATAAATTTAAAAATGCGGAATTGTGTCACGCGTACGTGTACACGATAACTTTTGATAATATATTTATTAAACAATCATTTTTTTTTCGAAATTGTGTCGAATCAAGAATATTTGTTTTTCTTAAATAGTGAACCGTACATCTCGGGTTTTTATGAAATTGATCTAACGCCTTTGGAAAAAATCCTTTTCTTAAATATTCGCTCGAAATTGCGCGTACGCATAATCCGAATTTTTGCTTTTAAAAATATAATCAGGGTACGCGAACGTATCCCTAATTGAGCAAAATATTTGTAATGATATTAGGGATTTTTCCACAAATTGTTTGTTGTATCTACACATTTTATATGAAAATAATGAGAAATTCATATTCAAGGGATGTCTTTAAATTCTTTTAAAAGAAATTCACAATTTTTTAAATATTGCCCGTTGACTATAATTTCCGAGTATTAATTATGTTCATCCCAAGACTATTCAAATTCTCAGTGAAAGGATAAAAATTTGATTTTTAGCAAATACAACATATATATGTATGCCAAAGAATAAATTGTATATGAAACTGAAAAGGAATGATTCATAAAGGAAGGAAATATTTTCCAATTGGTGCTTATACATCTCGTTTCATTCTCATATACTCACTTTTAATCTAATAGGCCTAATTATTTGGTCAATTTGTTTTATGAAGGTAGATAGGCATCGAGTTTATAGGAAAGGAATTATTATACAAGTTAATTCAATAAAATTACCTTACATGCAACCTAACTGTATGTCGTAAACATTCATAACGTTTTAACATCGTAACAAGCTATATCATATCACCTTTCACCAACGTTTATACACACATCTATTATCTTTATAAAAATATACCATCAATACCATCTTAACCTTATTTAACAACAAGAGTTAGTAATGTAGTTTTCTTGATATTTCTACATTACTCTTTACTTAGCTAACAACACCATAAAATTTAAATAATGGCCCACTTTATGCCATGTTTCCTACCTTGACAATCTTAATCACAACTATACTTTAATGAAAATTTAGAAAATTAACCTTGTTACAACACTTATACAGTCTTCAATAAAGGATATTTAACTTACCGTCATCCTATCAACATATACTACTTATTTGATCCAGAAACAAAACTGAATTTTTAATTAAAGAGCTCAAATGAATAAAGTTATTATTACAATTCAAGATTCATTTATCTGTCATACTGAATCTCTTTCCAACATAGAACTTAAAAGGATATGTACCTGGAAATGGAGGTAGAAGAAGTAAGTTTCAGCAGTTGCAGCAGTAACAAAAACAGCAAAATACTAGTATTCCCACAGATTTGAGCAATAATAAGACCCGAGGAACCCAAATGCACAGTGACAGTACTTTTAAAGAAATTTCTGATTTTTGAGACTTAAAACAAAGTAGACTGAAAAAGCTTTCAGTTTCAAAACACAGAATCAGCTTCAATACTAAATTCCGATGTAGAATTCTGTTTAATATTTCTGTTTTCCTTTCTTTCTATCTTCCTTTTTCAGATTTCTGTTTCTGCTTGACTTTCCTTTTTCAAATTTTATATTTCTTCTCTGTATGTCTCTCTCTCTCTCTGAAAACTCTTAAAGTCTCCTAAATTCTGTTCTCTCTCTAACTGATCACCCTCCTAAATCAGTCCCCATTCCCCTCTCTCTTATACAGGTCTGTCCAGCTCTCTTAAATGCTGCCTGGACCCTTTCTCTTTTTTTTTTTTAAATAATCAGAAAAGTTTCATTAAAACTACTTTTGAATACTTTAAATCCTATTGAGTGCTTTTTATCCTGTTTTTCAGCAGCCCATTATCCCTTGTTCCCCATTAGTATCTTAAATTATAACCATTAACTTCCACTTTCAGCACATTGCTATTAACATATTATCCTCATTGTTCTATCCCAGAAATGTCCCTGACCTACTGTTTTATACTGGTATTACTGCCTTAAATTCAGCATCTTAACAATACAGATTTTAAAATCTGTATAAGCCTGATTATTAATCTGATTTACAACAGCTACAAACCAATCCTAAAGTTTGGACTGAATCCTGACTAAGAATGTAACCCCCTAACACAATTATATCCAATCAACATTTGTAAACTTGAATTCAAACTTGACATTACAACAATATTACACTGAGTTCAGCATAATAATTCAAACTGATCTTCAAATTGAACTAAGATCAAACATACACAGGAGCATTGTCAATATACTGACAATGCCCTGTTCAGAAAACAACATATACAGCATACATTTGAATTCACTGATTCACAAACAAACATGATTTAATTGACGAGTATTAATCAGTTGACTATTTACAACATTTGTCCATAATCAGTCTAAAACAATAGAAGCAGACTGTTTCAGTCAGCATTTTCAGAAATGAAAATTCGTAATATAACTAATCGACGAACTTAATCGAGTCGATTACACACATTGTAATTAGTCACAACCAACAGAAACAATTCACATTCGGATCAAGTAGATAGGTAGGAGACAGAAATGACAGAATTAATCAAAACAAAATATGAAAAATTAACAAGTTATTAAACAAACGAAAATACATACAGAATACACAAACAGAAATAGAAAAGTACCTCTGAATTTTAATCAGACTCGAACTCAACTTCGGCTTCGGATTTTGTTTGAAATCAAACAGACCTTAGTCGAAGTATTTTCCACTGAAAATACTTCGACTAAGGTCGATTAAACCTCAATCTTTACTCAATCTGAACAGAATCCAAAAGTTTGGTATTTTTAGGGTTCTTGAAAGTTCGATTTGGGATTTACTCATTTCTGGTTAGATTCGAGGGAAACCAAAGATGTTCTAGGCACGAGGGAGGTCAGGGGGTTAACTGGTGTGAGTTTGAAGTAGGTTGGGATAAGGTCAGGTTGTACTCGAATCTTCAAATGAAGATTCGAGTAGTTCCAGTATGATTCGAACCATGCAACTAACAGATCCTTGGTGAGGGGATTTAGGAGAAACTGTGGTGTTATTTTGGAGGTCATCGGAGAAGATAAGGTTTTCAGGCCAACCTTCGATTTAAGATTCGAAGAGTTGGGGCCTGATTCGAAGGAAAACAATGTTAGATCTGTGTAGAGGATGTTCAGGGGATTCTAGGGTGTTATTTTGGTGACCGGCGGCGTTGATGCCGCCGGGTTTTAGGCGGTGGGATCCTAGGGCGGCTAGGGTTAGGGGGGGGGGGGTCTGAGGAAGATGATGAACAGTGAGAGGAGGGGGGGTGTTCAGTTAGGGGCCGGGGTAGGGGCTTGGGACTTATATAGGGGTGGGGTGGTTTTATATTGTCCGTCCGATCAAGTGAGATGAAGGGCCAGGATCAATTCATTAAACCAAACGATGTCGTTTGGTTTAATGCCAGGGTCGGCTGAGTCGGGTCACTGGATCGGGTTACGGGTTACGGGTAAAGGGGGTGAGATCTTGACCGTTGGTTGGATTTGATCCAACGGTTTCTGAGAAGCCACGACCAAACGCTGTCGTTTTGGTTCGTCTGGTTTGGACCGGACCTGGGCTAAAGGATTGGGCTGTGGGGGTTAAAATGTTTTGGGCCTGGATTTTAATCCAGGTCCGATTTTGTATATATATATATTTTTTCATTTTTTCTAATTTAAATTTTTAATATTAACTATAAAATAATTTTAACTTCACAAAAATATATTAATTACTCTATAACAATTATTTAACACATAGACAAAACATCAATCACACAGTGGAATATTTAAAATAGAACGATTGCATATTTTTTTTGATTTTATTTAAATTATCTTTTAAATGCATAATTAAATCCTATATGCATGCAATATGTATTTTATTTTATTTTTCATTTTATTATGACAATGTAAACACTTACGGACATAACACAAGTATTTAACACCACGCAAATTCAAAAAATTACACAGTAAAAGAAATTTATTTTATCTTTTGATTTATTTTGGAGTAGTTTTTCGTAAGGCAAAAATCACGTGCTCACACATAGAATCAGAATTTCAGCAACCAGATTATTTAAAATTGGTTTTCAAAGAGACACTGAAATTGCATCCGCCTGTACCTATATATGTTAGCAAGAGAAAGGTGTGAAATTGGCAGATATACATTGTATAAGTCCAAATTTGGCAACCACGGTAATAGACAAGCAAGACATAGGACAGGGTCGACCACGACACAGTGACCGATGGTCGTTGTGATAAAGGCCGACGGCCAAAAGCGGCAAGCTGAGATGATATAATAACGGTAACTAGAACTTAGAAAGAGACAAGAAGAATATTCCTTTGGATATTCTGTACGTTGTACTTTTTAGAGTTTTTTGGGGAATGTCCCTTATAAATAGGAATAGGCAACGAACAATTAGGAGGATCTGCCTTTTGGAAACTAAGATACACATTGTAAAATCAAGAGAGAGATATACGAAGGAATTGTCTTATTCACTTTACTCAAGTATATGTTATTCAACCATCATTCACAAATCTCATAGATCCCACGTTCATATCTACTGCACATCCTTTTACGTTGTCAGAGGGAAAGGCAGTCAATCACACAATCATTAGGTGACAGTTCCTTTATATCATTGTCATTTGTCATTCCTTGCATTCATTACACGTTTATGATATTACGTATTCTGCCAATCTTAGTATATTGAACGAACTAATTAATACTCCTATACTCTTCTCACTACACGAGAATCTCATTCTATTTTGGTCTGGAATTTATTAAGCTTAACTAAGATTCACCTCATTATTTTGTTATTAATTGGTTTAGCACTTATTTGCTCAAACAATTTGGCGCCGTCTGTGAGTGCTTTTTAGTTGAAACTATAGTTCTTCCTAGATCATAAAAAACATATTTCTTCCATGTTTTGCACAAACTAACGATAGCAGGAAAAGGATAAGCGAGACTAAAAGCGATAACAGCCGTCACTACCAACATTCTGAGCACCATCAACGAAGATGGCAGGGGAGACGACGAGAATGCGACACCAAACGGTACTCCAAGGCGAAGTATTTCACCCCCCTTCACGAAAGCGTGACACTTCACGCGAAAAGGGAGCCTCCACATCCACAACCGAGGAAGTACCACCGGGAGTGAAGAAACTATTAGAAGAGTGGCTGGCAAGCACTCTAAACAATATATTCGACAAACCTACCCAAAGAGAGAATGGCAACACTGCACAAGCAGATATCGTAACAACTACTGGTGAACAGCCCTTTCCTCGAACAGGTAACACTTATCCCACTATGGATGCAGGTAACGATGCGCCTGCATCCGTCCTAAAGAAAATGGAAGAAATGGAAAACGAAAACAAGGTGCTCTGCGACCAGATGAAGGAACACCAAGAAAGGGTCGACAAGATACTGGGTGCCCCAAAGTTACTACCAAAACAAGACGTTGGTCGATTCATTGAGCAACCATACAGCGAAGAAGTAGCTCCATACGCCATTCCCAAACCTTCAAAATGCCACCATACCTGAAGATATATGATGGTACTACAGATACAGAAGATTATATCGTCCATTACGCTACAACGGTGAAGGGCAACGAACTTTCAAAAGAGCAAGTACCATCAGTGCTACTGAAAAAGTTCGGCGAAACCCTAATAGGAGGAGCCCTAACCTGGTATTCACAATTGTCGGCGCGGTCAATAACAACGTTCGAGGAAATGATCGACAAGTTTGTCACCGCCCATGCAGGGGCTCAGAAGGCGGAAGCCAGGGTGAATGACATATTCGTTGTTAGGCAATCGCCTGGCGAGGGACTCAGAGACTTCCTCGCCCAGTTTAGCAGAGTAAAAATGAGCCTACTGAATGTGTCAGAAGGGATGGCGATAGCGGCCTTCCAGAACGGGCTGAGCAGGAACGGGTCGAGAGCAACCAGAAAACTATTAAGTATGCTCATGAAATACTCTCCCACCACCTGGGGAGAAATCCACAATGACTATTGCGCCGAGGTGAGAGCCGATGAGGACGACCTTAATTGTCCAATCCAACAGCTGACATCGGTTCAAGCAGAATCGAGAAGGGATCGTCGTAACAACGGTCGAAAGGATTAGTCGGGCCCCCATCTCAGCCGAGAAAGACATCAACCCTACGTCAGAATAGTCATCCTGCCATCTCCTCGACATATGGAAGGGCCACCCAGGCCGCACACAGGGACTCAACAAAACAAAACGAAATAGGTATGCCTCCACTCTTATCCGCTCACAATTTTTGTGTTCCCCCTTCAGAAATAGTGTACGCACTAGAGAAGCTCGACACGAAGGTGAAATGGCCACAAAAGATGAAGTCCGACCCAAATACTCGGAAGTCGAATGCCTTCTATGAATTTTACCAGGAACGAGGTCACAAAACCGAGGATTGGATAGGTCTGCGACAAGAGGTAGTAAGAATGTTAAACTAAGGGCACTTGAAAGAACTGATGAGCGATCGTGGACGAGCCAACTTTGCCTGTGGACGCGAACTACCCCAGGGACCTCCAAAGCCACCCTCTCCAGCTCGCACTATCCAAATGATTATCGTTGGAGGAGACGAAGCAATGATCAATCGTGTGAAGTTCACTACCATGCATAAATTGAAACGGTCAATCACCCACGAACGATACGACGATTTCGGAGACAATATCATTTTTGATAAGTCAGATACCGAAGGTTTGACTTTCCCTTATTTTGATGATCTCGTTATTACTTTACGAATTTTAGACACCGATGTAAGAAGAATCATGGTAGATGATGGAAGTGGCGCGTGTATCATCCACCCTCGAGTCTTCGCACAAATGAGACTCGAGGACAAGATAATACCGCGTTGCATAACACTAACAGGTTTTAACAATGTAGTTGAGCGAACCTCCGGGGAGATAACACTACCCATTTTAGCCGGAGGCGTCACCTTGGAAACAACATTCCATGTCATAAACTAAGACACAACTTACAACGCCATCATAGGGCGGCCTTGGATACACACCATGAGGGCCAGCCCGTCTAGCCTTTACTAGATAATCAAGTTCCCTACTCTATGGGGAATATTCAGTATCAGGGGCGAACAATGCATCACCCAAAATTGCACGTACACCCAACAGATGAAGGGAGAAAATGCAGAGGCATAACAATTACCACAGTCAGAGACTGGGCTCAACCTACAAACAGACGTCATCAAGGACCTTGACATCATGGAACCAGCCAAATCAATGGTAGAGGATCTTGATCCCGTCCAACTAAACAACAACGACAGCAGCAAAAAGGCCTACATCGGGTATAAACTCTCAGAACTAGGTAGATTTCACAAATTTTTAATTGACAACGTCGATTTGTTTGCTTTCTCCCATGCAGATATACCGAGCATCTCGAAAGACGTGGCCACACACAAGTTGAACGTCGACCCACTTTATCCACCAGTATGGCAAATAAGAAGGAAATTCAACGCTGCAATCAACGAGGTTGTAAATAACGAAGTGGAGAAGCTCCTCGCCAATGGTTCCATTCGAGAGTAATAATACCCCCAATGGATCGCTAACGTGGTCATGGAGAAAAACATAAAGTGGTGGATGTGCGTAGATTTCACAGACCTAAACAAGGCATGCCCGAAAGACTCCTTCCCATTACCGCATATCGACCAACTCATCGATGCCACAACAGGACACGAGTTGCTAAGCTTCTTGGACGCCTACTCCGGCTACAACCAAATCCTCATGGAGGAAGAGGATTAAGAAAAAACTACCTTCATCACTCATCAGGGAATGTATTGCTACAGGGTCATGCCGTTTGGGTTGAAAAATGTAGGGGCAATGTAGCAAAGGTTGGTCACCAAGATGTTCAAAGATCAACTTGGCAAAACAATGGAAGTCTACATTATGACATGTTGGTTAAATCAAAAAGAAAAGAAGACCACATCGATCACCTGAAGGAAGCCTTCGGTATACTTAGGCGGTATGGCATGAAGCTAAACCCCGAAAAAGGCGCCTTCGACATAACCTCGGGCAAATTTCTCGGTTTCTTGGTATCACAAAGAGGCATCAAGGTCAACCCAGATCAGATCAAAGCCATTGAAGGGACCTGAGATATTGACTAGCAAGAAACAGGTGCAAAAATTGACTGGCCGCATAGCCACTCTGTCAAGATTCATTTTGTGGTCATCTGACAGATGCCACAAATTCTTCAACGTGCTGAAAAAAGATAATGGGCTCCAGTGGAATTCAGAATGCATCGATTCCTTGAGAGAACTAAAGGCGCATTTGTCCTCACCCCCACTCTCGCCAAAGCAGAGCCCAACGAGCGCCTCCTAGTGTATTTGGCCATCTCAGAAGTCGCGGTGAGCGTGGTGCTGGCCCGCGAGAACAAAGGTACATAATCTCCAATTTATTATATTAGCAAAACCCTCGTCAAGTCCGAAACGAGGTACCCCCACCTCGAGAAGTTGGCCTTAGCACTGGTTATAGCTTCATGAAAGCTTACACCCTATTTTCAATGCCACCCCATATCGGTGGTGACGACCTCCCTCTGCGGAGCATCCTACATAAACTCGAATTGTTGGGAAGACTGACCAAGTGGGCCATCGAACTAAGCGAGCATTATATAACATATCAGCCGTGAACAACGATAAAATCGCAGGTACTCGCCGACTTCGTTGCCGATTTTAGTGCCAAAATAATGTCCAAGGTCGAGCAGGAAGTTTCTCGTACCTCCACTGGGCAACCCAACCTCTAGGTTCTTTACACCGATAGCGCATCCAATGCGTCGGGATCGAAATTGGGAGTCATACTCGAGGTTCCAACAGGGGAAGTTATCCGCCAGTCCATACGGTGCCCCGATATGACTAACAATGAGGCCGAGTATGAGGCCACAATTGTAGGGTTAAAGCTAGATCTCAAGTATGGAGCACGACGAGTCGTCCTCAGATGCGACTCACAACTCACCGTCAATCAAGTCATAGGGACTTTCCAAGTCAAAGAACAAAGGCTACAAAAATACCAGGCAGAAATTCACAAACTACTGCTGGAATTCGATGAATGCCGACTCGACCAGATACCTCGACCTCAAAACATCGAGGCGGATGGCCTCGTCAAACTAACAGCTTCCACCAAAAATATCACTAAGGAAAACATGGTCACCCTCCTCCACTCGTCAATAGACCAACTCAAGGTACATTTCATAAATTTGACTTGGGACTGGCGTAACCGCATCATGACATATTTGCAGGAGGGAATACTCCCGCAAGACAAAAAGGAAGCCAAAAAGCTTCGAATGCAGGTGGCCAGGTACAACATCATAAATCACAACTTGTACAAGAGAACGTTTGGGGGCCCCTTGGCAAAATGCCTAGGGCCGATTCAGACTAGGCGCGTGCTCGAAGAAGTACATGAAGGCCACTATGGTGCCCATACAGGCAACCGAGCCCTCGTCAGATGCCTCATTCGGGCAGGATATTACTGGCCCACTATGAAAAAGGAAGCCGTAGATTATGTAAAGATATGCAAGCAGTGCCAAAAGTACGCACCTATGATACATCAAATGGGCGGACACCTCCACTCTGTGACCTCACATGGTCATTCATCAAATGGGGAATGGACCTTGTTGGACCCCTCCTGTGAGGGCAAGGTATGACATATTTCCTTTTAGTTTTAACTGACTACTTTTCCAAATGGGTGGAAGCAGGTGCGTTCGCCCAGATACACGAACAAGAAGTCATCATGTTCATATGGAGGAACATCATATGCCACTTCGGCATCCCCAAAGATATCAGCTGCGATAACGGACCCCAGTTCACCGGGAAAAAGACGACCGAGTTCTTCGAAAAATGGCGCATCAAGTGAATACTCTCCATGCCATATCATCCCACTGGCAACTGTCAAGTCGAATCCTTCAACCAAAACATATTGAATATCTTAAAGAAAAAGCTTGAGGACACCAAAGGGTTATGACCAGAGTTTCTACCAGAGGTATTATGGGCCTATCACACCATGCCAAAAACAAGCAACGGTGAAATGCCATATTCATTAGTATACGGAACAGACGCCATGATACCTGTTGAGGTCGGAGAACCCAGCCTGAGATACTCCAACGAAAGCGGACCAAACAACGATGAGAAAATAAGACAAGACCTTGATGAGGTAGAAGAACGAAGAGACATGTCTTACATAAGGATGGTAGATCAAAAACAACAAGCGAAAAGGTACTACAATAAGAAGGCCAAAATACGACCACTCAAAGTCGGAGACTATGTTCTCAAGGCCAAAACACAAGCAACCAAAGACCCAAGAGAAGGAAAACTGGGAACCAATTGGGACAGGCCGTACAAAATCACAGCGGCAACAAGCAAAGGAGCATTCCAACTAGAAATAATGGAAGGAAAACTACTACAAAACAACTGGAATGTCGCCCACCTCAAATACTTCAACTTCTGAAAAAGGATGCCCCCGAGTCGTACTCTTTTTCCCTCACCCGGGTTTTGTCCCAATTGGGTTTTTCTGGGAAGGTTTTTAACAAGGCGACAAGGGGGACGTCTCTAAGTTCAAAGTATGATTCATCGCCCCGCCTGTCGACGACCTCTCTAGGCTGAACGATAAAGGGACTAGATACATGGAAACTTCTCCAACATATGTATGAAACAAACATGTATAGTGCTCCAGTAAATGGAATGAAGCAACATTTTGTACTCCATCAAGATATTCTCCAACGAAGTGAAATAAAGCAACATTTTATCCTCTATTTTCTTTTATGTATTAGCATTCGACCTCGCTCGAATTACAACAGGTTAACATTTCGACCCTAACTCGTAACACCTCTACGGCCAAAGGCCATCGCCAAAAGAAAACAATTGACCTTGCTCGAATTAATTTATATTTGACCTCGCTCGAATTGCTTAACATTTGACCTCGCTCGAATTACAACAGGTTAACATTTCGACCCTAACTCAAAATAACACCTCTACGGCTAAAGGCCATCGCCAAAAGAAAACATTTGACCTCGCTCGAATTGCTTAACATTCGACCTCGCTCGAATTACAACAGATTAACATTTCGACCCTAACTCGAAATAACACCTCTATGGCCAAAGGCTATCGCCAAAAGAAAACATTCGACCTCGCTCAAATTAATTTACATTCGATCTCGCTCGAATTAATTTACATTCGACCTCGCTCGAATGGCTTAACATTCGACCTTGCTCGAATTACTTAAACACTCTATCTCGCACAGATTGTCAAGGCCTACAATCGACTACGCCAAAACGATTATACATAGGCGGCGAGGAAACCGGCAACCCCCTCACAACAAATAAATAACAATCTGAAAGTGCACAACAAAAGGTAATCATTCCATTACAACTATTGTATTACAAAAACCTTTCTTACAAAGGGCTGAAAGATGCCCTCAAAAAAATAGCAAGCAAAACAAAATAAGTACAACAACCCTACATTGCGTCACCGCCCGCGGCATACTCCTCGTTATACCAAGAATCGGAGGCAATCCTATCCGCATCATCATTATCATCGACGTCATCCCCACCGGGTGTACCAGGATCATAACCGTAGGCTTCACGGGTTGCACGTGCTTTAACACGAACACCATCGAGCTCTACCTCGGACACCTTCCCGTTAGCCCGCATGAACTTATACACGTCAAGTTGGGCCTTGGCATGGACCCATATCTCATACAACTCCCACGGCATGGCGGGATCAACTAAAGTATGAGACGTAGAAGGTTGCAATTGCCGCCGCACCTCCTCCGCCTCAAAGCTACAACCTGTTTGTTCAACATGGACAACTCCGCCTCCATATCTTAGATCCGTTCTTCCAACCTCACTACCTTGAGCGCCAACGTCTCCACCTCATTGTCACGCTCAGACCTACAAATGCAAAGGGCATCTTCCAAAGCCTCTACCTCAGAAATGGCAGCCACCCTGCCCTTTTCAGCACGAGCCAATTCATCAGCCTTAACACCCAGTTCGCCCCTCAGATCGACAGCCTCCGCCTCTCTTCGACCAAGCTCAGCAGTCAAGGTGTCCACCCATTCCTGAAGGTGGGCATTCTCGGCCTTCACCCCCTTGCTCACCTTAAACTCATCCTCTTTGGCCTTAAGGGCCGCCTCAAGTTCACTACATCGGCCAATGGACGTCATCAGCTCTTCATCCCGATCTTTTAGGTCTTTAACCTTCTGCGCCAACTCCTTCTCCTTCTGCTTAAGCCCGTCATGAAACAGCTGAAAATCATTGTCTTGGGTGAATACATCGGCCAATGCGCGATGCTTAGTGCAGTACTCTTTGTACTTAGAGGTCACCTTCTCAAAAACATCCATCTTTCGCCTATCCCTCCGGTCGCGCTCGATCTCCATGATGAGAGTCTGACATGTAGAGGAAAGAACGCCAGCTTAAGTAAATCACACATACAAAACAAACCCGAAAATAAAAAAAAGAGAGAAAACACTTACCCGCAAAGCCATGCCAGAAATACTCCACGATAGCTCCGCGTCACTCATCGCCTGAAGAGCCGTGCTCTCGGAAGCAGTGCATAAAGGGGCAAATGCCGACACTGTCTGTTCGGAGTTCGCCAAAAGGTCGTAATTCACAAGAATGACCACGTGTCTGTTAGGACCCTCCGTCCTCACTTCCACACGGGTATGTCGCTCCAAAAAACCTCGCACATCTTCACGATCGATGTCCGACTCCGAACCATCATTCTCCGCACGCACCGCTCCATCTCCTCCTGTAGGAGATGACGCACCGCCTTCAGCAGATTGTACAGGTCCCCTGGCTTGACATACATCTTCGTCCCTAGGGGACCTCCCAGCCAAAATGGCATCCGCCATAAAAACGGCCCCGACGCCTAACCTAGGCGAAGATGCCGCTCTCGATACAACAATTTTTCTCTTTTCAAGATCGGCGGCGACGACCTTCCCAAGCTTCACCCTCCTCCTCTTTCTCGACGGCGATTCATCCCCGTTGGAAGATTCATCTAAGAGATGGTAGGTAGGTCGAGAAGAGATCTCATCCCGAGGAGGGTCCCTTGTTGGTTCAGTACGAGTACAACCTCTACAGACGGACTCAACTAAAGTAAATTGCATCCCTGCTGATGCAATGGCCTAGCAAAATGCCGAGACTGAAGCCTTCTTTTTAAAAATCCGTAGGACTATCACCACAAAGAGATCATATAAGCAAACGACAACACATAACTGAAGGTTAGGGCAAAGAAGCACTTACCAGACGGAATCTTCAGTCCAAAGTGTTTGAGGAAAGCAGCCCAATCTCAAATCCCCACCATGTAAGGTAGCACGCGAGCTACCCAATCCTCAATATCGACGGCAGGAAAAAGTGCACGTCTCTCAGCTGAACAAAAAGTCATAGGTAAATAAGAATCAGAGACAACGAAAGTAAATAACAAGCGTACATCACCAACACGTACGATTATGATTCCACTGCTATGGAAATCTAGCGGGGTCCGACACCAAGTGCTCCGTTTTGATGAAAAAAATACTTGTGCCAGAACTTCCGACTCTCCTTGTCAGCCGTTCCAACCACCAATCCCCTGGTCCCATGATGTCGCAGATGCATCATGGTACCCCTACGAAAGCTCGAGGAAAATAAATGTAAAAGGTGGTAAATTCCAACCTCACACTCAACCAACTCCGCATTCTTCGTTAGCACTAGAAAGATTTTATACAAGTACGGAGACAACTGTGCCGGACAAAATTCGTAAAATCGATAGAATTTCTCCACCAGCAGGAGAAGAGGGAGGGTATGACCTATCACAAAAGGATATACATAAAAAGCACAATACCCCAGTTTGTGGACTTCCACGATGTCCCTCCCAGTCGGAACCATCTCGACATGAGGAGGAATATTGTACGTAGACCGGAGTTTATTTATCTGAGAGGGCCCGGTTTCAGAGATCAACGGAATGGGAGAAGAAGCAGGTTCCTTATGGAAATAGTTCCTAGACAGAGGGTTTCTGGGGAGTATTTCTTCCACGGTAGGAAAACGGTCACCCTCCTCAGCCGCTATATCCTCGCCACCGGAAGGAGAGGCCACTGATAACGGAGTGACGTCGGAAACTTCATCTTGTACACTAGAGGTTCAGGGCATCTTGATAATAGAGGGTGTACTAGTAAAACTTGGAAGAAGGAATGATGGCTGGACGAGAAGAAGAGGAGCAGAATCACAGGAACAGAGATAGGGATTGAGAAAGATGGTCAAAGGAGAACAATGTATAAACAAGGAAGGAAATGGCGAAAAGTTTCTAAAAAAATGAAACCCTCACCTATTTATAGGGCTAAATGGCACGAGAATCGAAGTGGAAGACTGCCAATGGCACTAAAACCAAAGTGACAAGCATTCAGACGCCACCTTGGGAAGATGCATGAGAGTGATGTCACATCTTGATAACCACATCAATCAGGATTCCACAGGACGCATCGCTCTCTTGATCTTGGTCAACCCGACGTAATTTAGTAGCCAAATTCTCCCACAACGGAAATAAACGATGTCCACTTATCGAGGAAGTGCAGGGCTATGACCTCAACAAGCGGAGGGACTAACTGTATAGGTCCAAATTAGGCAACCACAGTAATAGACAAGCAAGACATAGGACGGGGTCGACCACGATACAGCGATCGATGGTCGTTGTGATAAAGGCCGACGACCAAAAGCGAGCAGTTGAGATGATATAATAACGGTAACTAGAACTTAGAAAGAGACAAGAAGAATATTCCTTTGGATATTCTCTACTTTGTACTTTTTAGGGGTTTTTGGGGAATTCCCCTTATAAATAGGAAGAGACAATGAACAATTAGGGAGATCTGCCTTTTGGGAACTAAGATACACATTGTAAAGTCAAGAGAGATATATATGAAGGAATTATCTTATTCACTTTACTCAAGTATATGTTATTCAACCATCATTCACAAATCTCATAGATCCCACGTTCATATCAACTGCACATCCTTTTACGTAATCAGATGGAAAAGGTACCCAATCACATAATCATTGGGTGACAGTTCCTTTATATTATTGTCATTTGTCATTCCTTGCATTCATTACATGTTTATGATATTACGTATTCTACCAATCTTAGTATATTGAACGAACTAATTAATACTCCTAAACTCTTCTCACTACACGAGAATCTCGTTCTATTTTGTTCTGGAATTTATTAAACTCAATTAAGATTCACCCCGTTAATTTGTTATTAATTGGTTTAGCACTTATTTGCTCAAACGTACATACTGGCCAAAACCTTACAATCTTGATATGATAGTTTTTTGGGGAAACAGTAAGGAAGAAAAGCAACTTGCATGTAATTGCAATATCTTATATTTCTAAACGGTGAGTTTGATGCAAAAATTTAAGTACTTTTAAGTGAAAATAAAGAAACCAATGCTGCCTTCTATCTCTCCTAAAATCATAATATCTATGCCTCATAATCAATAGTGTTTCTATTTTCCTATTTCATGGCAAAATATGGCCAATCCATTAGTATTAATTCTCGGGTCTATTACTCAAATTGTCACTCATCTATCCGATATTACTTTCTAAAGTTATATGCTTTCGTTTGTAACAACAAAGTCACTTAACTATACATATAACATTCAGAAGGTCATTCAATTAGATTTTTTAAATTTTTGATTACCATATACCTATTTTACCTTCTAAAATATCAACTTTTTTTTCTTTTAAAACTTTTTAATATTATAATTTTTTCTCTTTTAATTTATATTATGGACTTACTTAGAATAAATAAATTTTATATATAAATTAAAAAAATAAAAATTGTATTTAAGCATGTATTTAGAATAATTTGTTAGTAATGATATTTTTTTATATTAATAATGAAACTCAAAATTTATTTACATAATTGAGAATGAAAGAAAATAAATATTTTGAAATATATATATTCTATGCACGTAATATATATATGCTAGAAATTTGTTTATTTTGAAAATAAATTTATTTGTTCTTTAGGTAAGTCAATAATGTAGATTAAAAAGAGAAAAAATCATAATATTGAAAAAGAAGAAGATAAAAGTTGATAAAAAAGGAAAAAATAGGTATTTGACAATCAAAAGTTTGAGAAATCTAGTTGAGTGACCCTCTGAGTGTTATGTAACGACCCGATCGGTCGTTCCGAGAGTGTTAGCCCCGTTTCCCCCATTTTTGCTTCATCTTGTGCGGTTAAGCTCTTTTATGTTGTGTTGGGTTGGTTGGCTCGGGTTCGAAATGATTGTAGAGAGAAATGAGATACTTAGTTTATTAAGTTGATTATAAAGTTGTAAAAGTCAACCGGAAGTTGACTTATAGGTAAGTGATCTCAGAATTTAGTTTTTATGATTCGGATAGATTTGTTAGGTGATTTGGGATTTAGGAGCGTGTTTAGAATGTATTTTGGAGGCCCGTGGTAGATTTAGGCTGGAATTGGCGAAATTGAAATTTTGGCATTTTCCAGTTGGTGGAGGAAATTTTGATATCGGGGTCGGATTGGAGTTTCAGAAATTGGAGTAGGTCCGTTGTATCATTTGAGACGTGTGTGCAAAATTTCAGGTCATTCGGATGAGGTTTGATAGACTTTTTGATCGATGGCAGAATTCGGAAGTTTTGGAATCCTTAGGCTTGAATTATGGGTTAATTTGGTGTTTGATGTTATTTTGAGTGTTCCGACGGTTCGACTAAGTTTGAATATTGATATATGACTTGTTAGTATTTTTGGTTAAGGTCCCGAGGGCCTCAGGATGAGTTTGGATGGTTGACGGATTGATTTTGGCACTTAAAGAATGTTGGTATGCTGCTGTTCTCTGACTTCCGTTGATGCAGAATTTGGGCTGGTTGAGGTTCATCGCAGATGCGGAAGGGTTACCGCACCTGCGAGCCTGCAGGTGCGGCTGATTAGGCGCAGGTGCGGAAAAGGAGAAGTTAATGAGAAATTGCATGTGTGCACCTAGGACCGCAGCTGCGAGGAAAAAGGCCGTAGGTGTGGTATCGCTGGGTAGAACATATAAATAGATGCCTTCGCGAATTTTTGGCTTATTTCATCAATTTCTCATTCGGGTTGGAGCTTGTGGGAGCAATTTAAAGAGGGAATTCAAGGGAATTTCGTGGAGGTAAGATTCCTTGAACAAAAACTCATTTCTATGGTAATATTTTATTGATTAGACATGGAATTCATGGAAATGGTGGTTAAAATTGGGGGTTTAGGGTTTGAAATTGGAGATTTTGATTTAGGGATTTGAGGGGTCATTTGTGGTCGGATTTTGATGTATTTGGTATGTATAGACTTGGGAGAGAAAGGGATTTCTAGTTTTGCGATTTTTGTTAGATTTCGAGACGTGGGTTCGGGGGCCGGGTTTGAGCGAATTCGGGATTTTGAGTCTAATTTGATAATTTTTGCGTGGGCTTTGTCCCTTTGGTAAGTATTGATGATATGATTCTGATTTTGGATAGATTCGGGGCGATTTGAGGCCGAGTCGAGCAACAAAGGCATCGCGGTGTAGATTTTCGTCCAGTTTGAGGAAAGTAATGATTGTAAATGTTGTCCTGAGAGTATGAAACCACAGATTTCACATTCTTATGCTACTTTGAGGTGACACACACGTTAGATGACGAGTGTGGGGTCGAGCACCGCGGGGGATTGTGACTTGGTCCGTCCCGTACGACTGTTAAGTCGCGTATTTGATTGAAAGCTGTTTGATATCATTGTGTTTTGGAAAATTAGTACTATGTTTTGGGCTGAATGCCATATTTGGGCCTCATGCCAACTGTTTTGGACCCTTAGGGGCTTTTTACTACTATTCTTCACTGTTTTGACTTAATATCTGTACTTAGTCATGTTGTATTCCACTGTTTTCATAACTAAACTATATTTACTCCGTTTTTTATATTTTAAATGATATTTTGGGCTGAGCATCATGTTTTACTGTTTCCCAAGGGGCTTGAGAGATTTCTGACTGGGTGATGCCGATGGCCCGTATTGTGAGGATATTATGGGATCGGGGTGCACGCCACAACAAGTTGTTACTGATTCATGATATTGAGAGGCCGAGGGCCTGATTGATTTATGCCACAAGGTGTCTTGTTGTTATGAGATCGAGGGCCTGATTTATTATGCCACGAGATGGCTTGTTATAGCGCTTGGGCTGTAGGAGCCCCTCCAGAGTCTGAATACCCCTAGTGAGTGCGGGTACCCAGTGTGAGTGATGTGATGTAGCCTGAGGGGCTATTGTTGTTTCATATTGTTTCCCGAGGGGCTGTTCTTGATCCATGTTATACTCGAGGGGATGATTACAAGTGATTGTGAGGTAGCCCGAGGGGCTGGTTCTGTTGATATTATGTCCGAGTGGCGGTTTATGGTACATGTTTTTGCCCGAGGGGCTAATTACGTTTCTATCATTTTACTCACTATTTTTATCACTCGTTTTGAAACTATTGCAAGAAGCTTTCTTTCTTTTAAAAGAAAAGGGTTTTACTGAAACTGAGCTTGATTTACGAGAAGATTGATTTTTGTACTGTTTTGGAAACATATTGTACTCACTATGGCGTTATGATGTGTATTATATGTTTTCTTACTGCTCAGTCTTTATTTACTTTTATTACATACTGAGTTGGCGTACTCACATTACTCCCTGCACCTTGTGTGCAGATTCAGGTATTTTTGAACTCGGTAGCAGGTGTTGATTGCTCAGTGGCAGAGTCATCGGAGTTGACAAGGTAGCTGCCCGACATTTGAAGCCCTGCTCATCTCCCTCTTGTCTTCCTTAGATTGTTTTAGTATATTTTTAAACTCTTCGTTGTATTCAGACCTTAGCCAATGCTCGTGACTTGTGATGCCCCGATGTCGGGTTTGTGTATTTATTCCGCACTGGTCATTTAGACCTACATTATGATATTTCTTGTTAATCAATGGCTTAAAAATGACTTTTACAGAAAAATGGTTAGATTTGGGAATTGTGTTGGCTGGCCTAGTTCCACGATAGGTGCCATCACGACCGGGTCGGTTTTAGGGTCGTGACAAGTTGGTATCAGAGCCTAGGTTACATAGGTCTTATGAGTCATGAGCAGGTTTAATAGAGTCTTGCGGATCGGTGTGGAGACGTCTGTACTTATCCTCGGGAGGCTTTAGAACCTTTAGGAAATTCCACATTCTTGAATTTTTATCGTGCGTCATTGATTCAGCTTGAAATGTAACTCTTGAAATTCCTTCCACGTATTCGTATGAGCGCTCAGAATCAGAGGTGTATCGATGACTTGCGATTCCCTAATCGAGGGGAGAGATGTGATCTCTGTGTGTTGATGTTGGTCTAGTCTGGAGGACTTGAGGCTGGGTTTTCCCTATAGCTTAAGCACTGAGGCGTTGATTGTATGAGCGTCTGTTTTTGGATTTATATGTTTGATAGTGTCCCTATTAGTGGGACTGATGACTGGATGGCTATGTGATGAGTATGATGTGACTGCGAGATGTGTTCATACGATTTGAATGTGACGAGAAGGGTCTATTTGAAGGTAGAAGGAACTATCTGGTGCTTGATTTCCATCGTGATTTGATGTATAGCCCGAGTTATGCGCGCATTGAAGGATCTTTTCATGTTGTCTAGTTGGGGAGTAGAGTAGATTTCATGCTACGATATGAGTTCAGACTCAAGAATATTAAGTGATTGTGTGATGTTTATGACTGTGGAAGGGTATAAAGAGGTGTTAGTTTGAGGTGAAGCAGGTGGGTTATCTTATGCGGAGTGTTCTGAAGTTGTGTGATCCCTATGTTGTTTTGTAGCGGGATCCCTATTACCAGTGAAATATATTGTTTGCAATTTGAATTTGGATCGTTTGAGAGTGGGCTTGTCGGTTACGAGAGTGAATGCGAGATTTGCAGATGATTTGAAGTACTAGATGGGTTGTGTTGCACGAGCTTATGAAGGATTTAGTTAAATCTCACTATGGTATTTTGGCAGTAATAGAGTATAGGCATTGTGAGTCCTTCGGTGTTTTGACCTATGACTTCGAGCTAAGTGGGGGAGTCTGCTATCGATAAGTTGATTGCGCGGCTAAGTGTCGTATCAGTTTTAGTTTGAGGTATGCTGGCGGATCAGTTGTGACTTGTGTAGTTTGAGATCGAGGATGACTCGAGTAAAGGAAATTTGGACAATGGAATGTTATGCTTTATGGGTATATGAGAAGTCGTTGGATGATTAGTGGTTGTTGTAAGGGATGTAACAGGTATGGAGTAGGATATCATTCGGCTGCTTAGAAGGAGGGGTTATTTCCTTATGTATTACTGTACTAATGAGGCACATGTTGTTTGGTTCATTTGATCAGTCTAGTTGAGGTTTGAGTAGAGTGGATGACTTCCGAGAATGGTTATGAAGGATTCAAGATTTATATGTAGTAATTAGGAATCTCTAGGATGTGTATTTGGCTAGAAACCAAGGTTTACATTGGAGAGTGTCAAGACTCGTGGTATTTTTATATCAAATATGGATTCTGCATATCAGTATCAGGAAGGTGAAGGTAATGGCTTTAGATTCGTAGGAAGTCTCTTCAGGGTAAGTATTTGGAATGTGGTGCTTTTGAGGATATTTAAGAAAGTATTCAACGGCTTATGAGCCTTAGGCGGTGTGGTTTTATGCTCGGGTCTTGTATGGTGAGTCTGGGTTGAGGATTGCGGTATTATACCGAGGGGAGGTATCAAATTGAAGGTAACTTAAAATGAACTTGGATAAATAGGATAGTTTGGTAGTCGGTCGGATCAGTGTGATATGGGATATGATTAGTTCTTCGGGTGCTTATGAGGTAATAAGTTTCTACAGGTGTTTCATAGTGATGCTCTTGGGTTTTTGGTGACCTGCGTAACTTGGTTGGGTTAAAAATGATTCAGCCCTGACGATTTGGTTTTGTGCAAATGGGATTCAGAGAGTTCTTGATAGTCTCTACCACGGTTAGAGATGTGTATTTTCTACTAGCATGAGGAGCATGTGATGTACAATGATTTTCTTCTAGATGGGATCAATGGAAAGTTCTTGGCTAGTTAAGTATGTAGTTTCTTGTTGCCTGGAATGAATTATGAAATTCTTATATTTATCATAGGATGGCATGGTATATGCGGTATGTTGTGTAGGGTTGCGATTTTCATGTGTAAGGTCACGGTTCAATTCTGGAAGAAAGGACATAAGTTCTTATGTAGCACGGGTAGTGTTAGATGATTAGGCAAATGATATTACTAATTAGTGTGGCTTGATGAGGGTATACCTCTCATAAAGGGCAATGTGATTGAGTTAATAATACATCATTGGTATTGCGACACTCTCTTTTTTGATCGACTGCTGATATTCGAGTTTGCTTGGTGGCACAGAAGAATTTTAGGAATATCCCCATGGAGTGATTGGGTATTAGAGGTGTGTTGTATATTCAGATGGTGGATTTGGGATCGGATATGGTGATTCATGTGTTATATGGATTTGGAAACTGAGAGTTCTCATAAATAGGTTATGTTGTGGTTGTGGGTCACGTGTATCGGCCGTGTGTGGTGACTATCAGGGTTTGGAGACCCGAGTGGATCCTTTTTTACTTAGTATGTTAGATTTTGATGTGATACTGGGTATGGACGGGTTGTCTCCATGTCGTGTTATTCTGGACTATTGCACTAAGACGACAACGTTAGCTATGCCGGGGATGCCACGGATTGAGTAGCGAGGTTCGACGGGTTATGTTCCCAGTAGAGTGATTTCATTTTTGAAGATCCAGCGGATGGTTGGGAAGAGTTGTCTTTCTTATTTGGCCTTCGTGAGGGATGTCAGTACAGGGACTCCTATCGTTGATTAAGATCCGGTGGTGAGGGATTCTTCTTGATGTGTTTCCTGTTGCCGGGCATGTCGCCGGATAGGGTTGTTAATTTCGGTATTAATTTGGTGTCGGGCACCGTATCGTATAGCACCGGCGGAGTTAAAGGAGTTGAAGGAGCAGCTTTAGGAGCTCCTTGATAAGGGGTTCATTAGTAGGCCTATATGGAGATGTATTCTGCATCGAGTCGACTTTGTTGACTTCGAGTTGCTATTGTTGAGGGATGTGTTGATTCGATTGTTATTGAGCTTATTAGTATTCTGGGGTGATCTATGAGTTACCTCTCCGTGTTGCGAGGCATTATGATTTGTTGGTTATATGCACATACAATATGCTAAGGGAACAAAGCCCAAGCGAAAACAATCGAATTACCACAAAATTCCATAAATTGGTCAAACCCGACCCCCGGGCCCACATCTCGGAATTTGACAAAATTCACAAAACTAGAATCTTTATACTCTCACGAGTCTATCCATAAGAAAAATTATCCAATTCCGATACCATTTAGTCTTTCAAATCATCATTTTACATTTTGAAAGATTTCACAATTTTCTTCCCAAATTCCATCCCAAATCACAAATTAAATGATGAATTCAATGATAGATTCATGTACTCTAGCCAAATTTGAGTTAGAATCACTTACCCCGATGAATTTCTTAAAAAACCTTCGAAAAATCGACAATATCCGAGCTCTCTAGGTCAAAATATCAAATAAAATCCAAAACCTCGTATTTATAGAGTACCCCACAGATTTCCACCTCCGCGGGCCGCACAAAATCCATCGCGGTCCGCACAAAACCAGTGCGGTCCGTACAAAAACGACCACGGCCGCACAGGCTTTCCTCTGCAGTGACAGGTTTTAGTATTTTGACCATAAATTTTGCTACCGATGTTCAAATTGCGATATCTTTACCTTAGTGGAAACTAGACACGAAGGGCTACAACTTTCGTTTTTGAATCATCTCATAATTCCTTGTAGATCAAAAGATATGAGCTTCTGAAGTAGGACTAGTGAAAAGTTCCCTACCGCAGCCGCACAATATTTTGTGCGGTACTCACAGCACCTACCGCGGCCGCACTTCTTTTTGTGCGGTCCGCACAACACATACCGCGGCTGCACTTCTTTTTGTGCAGACCGCACGGGTGAGTTGCGAGGCCTGCAACCCTTCTGGAACTGCTACAACTACGATTTTCGGCATAAGACATCCCGGAACCTACCCGGAACTTCAAACTAATTGTACCAACACCTCCCATGACATCGTTCAAACTTGTTCAAAACTTTGGAACGCTCACAACAACATCAAATCACCAATTTAACATAGGATTCAAGCCTAATAACTCCAAAAACTCTTAAATTATGCTTTCGATCAAAAAGTCTATCAAATCTCGTTTGAATGACCTGAATTTTGCACCACATCCCAAATGACACAACGAAACTACTGCAACTCTCGGAATTCCATTCCAACCCCTATATCAAAATCTCACTTATCAACCGGAAGGTGCCGAAATCTCAATTTCGCCAATCCAAGCCTAAACCTTCCACGGACTTCCAAAATGCATTCCGATCACGCTCCTAAGTCCCAAATCACCTAACGGAACTAACCAAATCATAAAAATTCCAATCCGAGATCATATACAAACAAGTCAAATATTGGTCAAACCTTTCAAATTTTAAGCTTTCAACTGAGACTGTTCTTCCAAATTAAATTCCGATTAACCTAAAACCCAACACCAACGATTTACATAAGTCATATTGCATCACACGGGGCAAGTCAAGCCTGAGAACTGGCGAGCGAAATGCAAAAGCTCAAAATGACCCGTCGGGTCATTACAGTAAATCAACAATAGAGTTCAACAGTATGAGATGAGATTAGACCATTAGTCTTAAGGATAAGCAACGAAAGTAACCTCGAGTTGGTTGCAGACCTCAGTAACGATAAATCAAAGAAAGAATTATGGTATAGTATGACCTACATAGATGCAGTAAAGTCATATGAATGGATAACCAGGTCTATGAAATAAGATATAGCCATATTCGCAAGTTCTACAAAGTACCGAGCGAAGAACTTCAGTACACCTATAAATGCGTAGAGAGGCATCCTATTAAGCCTTGTATATGTTATCAAAGTAAGGCCTAGAGATTGGCTAAAAGTTGGAGGAAAAAGGAGAGAAGAGTCGCATAGGCACACTTACAAGGTCATTATCGTAAAGGTTGCATGATAGAAGGTAGCAACAGTTACGAGATTGGAAGGAATTCGATCACAAATCATGGTGTGGGAAAGAGGCCTAAAGGGGGGAATGCCCTGGCCTTTGGATTTATTCACAAAACAACTGCCTAAATGGCAAGGAGAGTATTAAGGTATTCACAAGGACTATAAGTTATGAAAATGATAAGAGCATCAGTCAACATTCGAGGACGAATGTTCTAAAGGGGGGAATGATGTTATGCCCCACAAAATTACGTCGATATTACGTCCCGCAATATTATATTACGATGATGTTACGCCTTGCAGTACTACATTACGATGATTTTACGCTTCGCAGTATTAAATTACGATGATGTTTCATCCTGTAGTATTGTATGTTGAATTTGTCGTAAGGTAATTGACATCAATCCAAGAAAAAGATTATTTGGAGATTATAAGGATTATGCTATTTCAAATAAGTGATGAGTAAATTCGTGAAGGCGAGAGGGGAGGCAAGTCAAAGAAAATGAATTTTCGTCCAAGTTTGGCATGCTGGGATAAAATACGGGCCGAACGTTAATACCCGATATTTATGGACTAGTAGCATACAAGGTACCATATAACCATGATAGTACGATATACAAAAGGGTATATTAAAAATAAGTAGAATTTTAAGTAATTTGAGACAATTCTTAATTATGCGGGTAATTGGTTAATTATCGGGTAACGGGATATTATCATTAAATAATTAATTATTGGATAAGATTGAAAACCCTCCCCCACCCCACGTGGCAGCAAGCCACTCTTTAACCAAATGACTCTTGATCAATTTTGGTTAGGTGGCAAAATGACTACAAAACACTTCATTTTTATATCTTGAATACAAGACACATTTCGTTAGCACTTATAAGTTTTGACAAAGTGAGAATGTGATTTGTAATTATAACTTGTCATTGTGATTCTTATAAGTCTTTTATTTTAGATCAGAACGTTAGCCATTTTGTCAAATTCCTACAAAGGAATACTATAACAAAACGCTAAAATTCCTACAAGTTTCAACAATTCTAACGAGAATTATTTACACATTCGCAATGTAAGATTTTGCGGTTCTAAAGGATTACGGTGCAACCTTTTCCAAGAACATCATACGGATATTTTCCTACTCCGGGTATGTTAAGGCTATCCCTCCTTTCTTTTGGCATGATCCATATGTTACAAATAAAACGAGTAAATGCACAACTTCCATAAATGACTATATTCATAGAAATACTAGAGGTTGTTACGTTCTTGATTCGCCATGTGTCATATTATTCTATCATCTGTTCATGGGTCTCAAAAATACGTAAGCTGGTAAAGTTTATTTCATGATATTAATCAGAGGCATAATGGTCTTATGACGTATCGAGAGATTTTATTAACGTATTTCTTATGCATTTCATGCATTTATACATGTACATTGACCCATGACCAGATGACGTTATATACACATATATATGTATGTATATATGTGTATATAGGATATGGGAAAATGTTATGGCGTTATATACGTACCACCATCTAATCAGCTGGTATACGTTGATGATGTTGCGCACAGTGGCCGAGATGATATGATGGGATGCCCTAAGAGGCCTGATGATATTATGAACACATGTACCTATGCACGATATGACATTCATATGCATATGCATGACACTATAAGTATTACATGATTTACAGAGTTATTCAAACTTACATGTCGAGCTTTTTACTCCATGCTTCTCTCATGTATATTGTCTATTATTTACTGATTTTCATTCCTTATATACTTGGTATATTATTTGTACTGACATCCCTTTTGCCTGGGGACACTGCGTTCATGCCCGCAAGTCTCGATAGACAGGTTGAGAGTCCTCCAAGTAGAGGATCAGCTCGGCGGAAGATGTTGGTGCACTCCATTTATTCCGGAGTTGCTCGTTTGGTCAGTATGATTTAAATGTGTATTGTTTGGTATGGCAGGGCTCTGTCCCGACCTTTATGACAATTATGTATCCTTAAAGGCTTGTACACCGATGTCATGTATGTAAAAGATTGTATGACTTTGTCGGCCTATGTTCAGTATACGAGTGGTTATTTTGGTCTTAGAGGCCCATATTTCTTATGTATAAGTTGTCACACCTCCTCTTTCACTACACCCCGTAAGGGCATAAAGGAGTTTTTCCAATTAAAGGACAATCAGAACGAGATTTATTATTATTATTCAGAGTCCCCACTTGGGAGATTAATGGTGTCCCAAGTCACCGGTTGTATCCCAAACCGATGAAACATATGACTCTGTTAACAGTCCGCGAACCAGAAATTTGAGTAAGGAATTGTGTTAACCCGGGAGAAGGTGTTAGGCATTCCCGAGCTCCATGGTTCTAGCACGGTCGCTCAACTATTGTATTTAATTTTATCTGATTTTAATACATGCTAGCTTATGTGCCTTTTATTCGTAAACCGCTTTTACCGTTATTTTAAAATAATTGCAACGTCGTGAAAACGCGTTTCGAACCACGTCGCAATCAATGCACCCGTGGTTTTCAGCACATTTTGACTCCGTTGAGATTTGGATTTGGGTCGCATCAATGCGCACCCGAGTTTAGGAACGTAATTTTATTAAAGTCGTGCTTAAAGAGTCTAGCGTATTATTATTTTGGGGAAAACCGTGAAATTCGCTGAACGGCCCTCCTGAATTCTAAATATTTTCATATAACATTATTGAGGGCCCCACAATTTATGTGTTTTGTTTTGTGAGACTCATCTCATTTTATTGATTACAGGACAAACCTAAAGCAAGTACGATTTTCTATATTTTGTTTCTAAGAATAAAGCAAAAGAGGCCCTAAATAATTGGAGTTACTTAAACAAAACATATTAATAAAGACCCTTTAGCAATTCTGGGCTCAAGTAATTGGCCCAATCCCTGCTGAATTGAAACCAACCAGCGAGTTGGACCTTGAGAACATGCTGAGTTTGAAATTCTACACTAATTCTATGCTAATAACGTTCAGCCCAGTTTTGCTTCAGTTCCTAGTTAATAATACTTCCTAACTCATGTTGCAATTAACCTTAACTAATTATCCACAATCATTCAAATATCCAATTATCAACTAAAGATGCAAGTCCAGAATCAATTTCCAACCTTATGTCTTTTAACAGAGTTAATCAACAAACTATTCTAGGCTAATTAGTGATAAGCTAATCCAACAGTCAAATTACACGTTCAGCTCTAAACTAACTCACAATTACCATTACTAAATACAAACAATGTGACTCTAGGATTACACTGCCAGTTATTAAGACGAGTGAGGACTGTGAATCACAAGATCGCTTTATGCTTTGAATAACTTCTGATTTTTCAAAACTTAACTACACCAAATGAAATTAAACTACAACATGTCTAACAAACGATCAAATGTCCCGAACAGTCCATGAGTTTAACATTCCAAACCAATCTAAATCAGCGTAAAACAATTTTAATTACGGTCCAAACTACTACAATCAACTATGATAAAACACAACAATAACTGAAGCTTCCAATGAAGTTATACTTCCATTTCATTTCATTCCAACTGGACAGCTACATGATTTGAGATTCAGGACATGTACCTGATATTTAGACCACAAAACAAAGAAGAGTTGGAAGTCAGCTGAAGCAACGCATGAGCAGCAGTAGCAGAAAGCAATTTTCAGCAGTACAGAACAACAAACAACCCAGAAAATGAATCCAGAAATTCCAGGAAGGTTCAGAACTCAAATGAAACAAACAGATTAAACCAAAACCCTTGAAATGCACTCAGTTATACTAGAAAGGCATCATCATACTTTCACAGGACCAAATCTCAATCAAACACAATCTAATTAGACCCAAAAACTGCTCGAGATCACCCAGCAACCATTCTGAACATCAGCAATCAAAGAGTGAACTAGAGGATGTGAATTAGTAACTAGAACATCAACATCAGTCTACAATCAATTTCCAATGAAATAGTGATATTTTATTATTTTTGAGTTTTTTTTTAAATTTCTACTTCAGATCTGAAAATTTCAGAGAGAGAGAGAGTTTTTGGGGGAATTCGATGGCTGAAAAAAAACCTCCTCCATGAAGTAAAGGGCATGCCTTTTATAAGCACCCATGAGGGCAGCCCTCAGATTTTCAGTTTTCAATGTCAGTCCCTTACCTATTTATTCAATTAGTCCCTTATTTTCTAACTTGTTACCCAAGTAATCCCACTAAAATTATTGAAATCTACACTAAAGTACCACTCCAGAAGGCCCTAGAAGATTCTAATTGCAACTACCATGTGCTGCCCAATCCTAAATGTCTAAACTACCCCTGAACTTAAACTAAAACTACAGCTATAACCAAGACAATTTCTTAAGCTCTGAATATAGCCCAATTTAACTCTTGTTGAATCTATCGATTGAACTCAGAATTAATGACCAAACTAACTACCAAACAACGACTAATTAAATTGAAACTGAACTAACTAGTAATTAACCTAAACTAAAGGAACACCAGAAATTAATTCAAACAAAACTTAGTAAAACTAATTAACAAATTATCAACGGCTTAACTAAAAATCAAACTAAGATCAGGAATTGGAACATATTAAAATCAAACAAACAACTAGACTTAATCATAACAAATCAGGACACAAGATTAGAACAATATTGACAAAAATTAAAATGCAAATTAAACTAGACATTAACCATGGAATTCACACATGCAGAAAATCAGAAAAGGAAAAAGAATTGAAATAAAAGAAAATGCCAACAAGAACTCACTGACAACAAAGAGCTCCGGCCAGTGGTTGTTTCTCCAAATCCCCGAAATTTCTGACCCGTAATATCCCTAACCATGTGTTTTCATAAGAAAACACCTGGTTAGGGTTGTTAGGGACCGAAATCATGGAGACTTTGCATTAGGGATTTTGGTCGGAAACCTTCAATTTGATATTCAAGCTGTTCCAAGTAGATTCGAGAGATAGGGCTATGTGGGTTGGGTAGAGGAGGCCCAGGCGGTCACATGATGTTAATTTGGTGGCGATTGGGTTACTTTGGGTTTTGGCCGGAGAATCTTTGATCGAGGATTCGACGAGCTAGGGCAGGATTTGAAGGAAACATGTGGTGGATTCATGATGAGGGAGAAGAGGAGGTCTCGTGGTGTTATTTTGGGGTAATTTGGAGTAGGTGTCGTTCACCGCCGGCGAGCTCCGATGAAAGGATATGGGGGCGGCTGGTTTTTAGGGTTTAGGTTAGAGATGGACCGGGGGGGGGGGTCTAATAGGGGTGGTCTAACTTTCGGACACTAATATACTCAACGACCCACACTTCTCATCCGTTCGATCAAGAGACCTCGACGGTCCTGATCTGACGCCCCTCGAAACGACGTCGTTTCGTTTAGCTGAGGGAATGGACCGCGTCAAGGGGTTTGGGCCTGGGTGAATCACTTGGGCATGACCCAAATCGTGGGCAACCCTTTCTCTATTTGTTTCTTTTATCTAATTTTTGTATTTCATCTTGTATATTTTTTTTGTATATATATTTCTTTTTAATTTTATAAAATTGCAACAATTAAAATAAAGCCCTAATATATTTCAAATTAAACTAATTGATTTCTAAATTATTTTAAAAACTATTTCGGGATGAATTCACAATTAAATAATTAAAAATGCAAAAGTGAACTATTTTTGTTATTTTCTTCATATTTTGTTCTAAAACAAATTAACCCCTAATTAATACTAAAATATGAAATTAGATCCTAAATGCAAATGCATATTTTGTATTTTCATATGAATTAAAATGCACAGATAAAATGCAATAACTAACAGAAAATGACATCAAAATTCACAAAAATTGTAAAATAATAAAGAAATTGTTTTGTTTGAATTTCTGGGAATATTTGCTTTGGGAAAAAATCACGTGCTCACAGCTGCCCCTCTTTGCCCGAAAACACGAAGAGTTTTCGTGCAAAGATAAGTGAGCGGAAATGAGCGATTTTTGCCCGTTTGAATATTCCGTGTGAAACATTTTTTTTTTTAAAAAAAGTTTGACTGCACCCTGCTTCGGAGGTTGCCTACATATCCCGGGCTAAACAGGAATCAGGTCAGTGTAGTTAAGGAGTGTCTGGTAGCTGGGACTACCAGGAGCTATGATTTCACTGCGATTGCTGCTGCTACTGCTTGCTGACCCTCCTTATTACACCATGGCAAAATAAAAGAAGCTAAACTAAACTATAACCTATGAATTACAAAATCCTATCTAAATTCTTCAAACTTGTGGTTGTACTTCCTCGTTGCCTTGTTGTCTTGTGTTTTCTTGGTAAAATCCCTTGTTGCCATTGCAAACTACAAACTGAGGTGTTGTCCCTTTCTTCAAATTGCTGAACTTGAATGTATTCCCTTATTGTACGAGAGGGCTCCCGATTACTGAAACTTGAACTGTATGTCTCTATTCTCCAGGCGGACTCCTGACTTATGAATCTTGAAATTGAATGTATTCCTCTGTTATCCAGGCTGGCTCCTGACTGCTGAACTTGAACTTGAATGTATTCCTCTGTTATCCAGGCGGGCTCCTGACTTCCACACTTGAAATGTATTCCCTGCTTTTCAGGCGGGCTCCTGACTGCTGACTTGAAATGTATTCCCTGCTCTCCAGGCGGGCTCCTGACTTCAAATAGACAAAACAAAGGGGCAGATGTGATTGTAAAACTAAACCATATTACCAAGTATTACTAAGGATTTGAAAGCTAGGTCCCATTATTCAGGGGGGTCCTAACAACTCTTAACTAAACGACGGATTAAAATCTAAGTTATATCTTCTACAGGTGTGACTTCTGCTAAATCTTGCTTTCTAAGAGGATCTTTAAACTACTCCCCATTATCCAGGAGGGTCCTGAAAATCAAAGGTCAAATTTTATCTTAAAGGTGACAACTTTCATGTCTGAATTACACTACCCTACAACAGAGTTTACGCCAAATGTGGTTATCTAATTGAAATCTTAAAGCTAAGTCCCATTATTCAGGAGGGCCCTGGAAACTCCTAATTGAATCTTGTCTCGAACATGCACACTTCTAAACCAACTTATACTCCTTTAGGGTACGTTTATGCTAGATTATGTTATTTTTGAACTTTAAACTAGGTCCCATTTTCCAGGAGGGTCCTAAAAATTAAAAAGCAAACCTTTTTGGTGACTGCCTTTCTTCATAGAGAGTTCCTCTGAAACAAACAAACTTTTCTGCCCCTATTTTAATCAAAGAAAATTTGTCAGTTCAAAATGGTGGTTAGTTGGTGGCATTCTTGCTGGAGATCTTTCTGCTGCATTGTTTTGTTCTGACTGGCTTCCCGAACTGGCCCTGAACCGCTTTGACTTTCTGACTGATCTTCGAACCCCTGACTCTGACAAACCGAGTGTTCTGTACCCATATTGTTGTTTCACACCTCTGACCCTTTTTCTGAACCTTTGCACTTCCCACGACATTTCCCAATCATTCCACCGATGACATTTTCGATGATTCCCCGTATTCCACCTTTCATCACATTGTTTTTGACATGCTCTGACCACATCGCGCTTTACACTTTCCGGAATCTGGTAGTGAGTTTTGAAATCCCTTTCCACTTGCTTTGAACAAAACTGACATTGAAACATTTTAGACAGATAAAACCCCCAAAGAAAATGATATGCAATGAGTTTACGAGTTAAGGATAAGAAGAATCCAAAACTGGATGACTGCAAAAAAGAAAAGGGGAACGAAACTTATCTGACCGGAACAACCGGTACCAATCATCATGACATGCATTTCGGACTAATCGGCCCAATCTATCCAACTAACCAACTCTTGGTTGCCACCCTTTGTTGCCCCAGAATTTCCATCACTTTATTACTTTATCCAAACCTTAGCCTTGTTCGTCCTGTGGTGCCTCGAAACAATTTTCCACCAACAGACCTTTCTCCATCAATCATTTTTCAACTCACTTTCGCCTCAAGGTGCCCGCAAGGGTTTTAACCAATAAGACTCTCTCATTTTATTCTTTCTCTTAACTCCCGTCGCCTTACGGTGCCTGTGCAGGTTTTCACCTATAAGACTCTCTCATTTTTATCTTTTTGGTTTTCTTGCTTGAACCAGAGTGTTGCCCCAGACATGAATTACATTTACCTGCTTCACTTGGCATTTCTCAAAGATTGATCAGAAGGTGTTTCTTTGGACCGTAATGTGGGCTTTGGACGGGGCTAGAAAGAAAGGGTATGAAAGTCTCAAAATAATTTCAAAATGGGTTAAATGTACAACTTTCGAAATCAGATTTCTTACAAAAACCATGACTTCTGCCCCAGTTTCTTGCTTGGGACTTTGGATTTTATGACTGAACCTCAGCGAGGCTGCCTACGTACCCTTGCGGGATAAAGTCAAACGTAGTTCACGTCATAGAGACTACGTTATTGTTTTTTTTTCCGCTCTTCTTTTCCTTTCTTTTCTTCATTTTCTTTTCTTCCTTTTTTTCCTGTTCTTTCTTCTTTTCACTTTTCACTTTTCTTCTTCTTTTCTTTTCCTTCTTTTATTCCTTTCTTTTCACTTTTCTTTCTTTTTCTTTTTCTTTTCATTTTCTTTTCTTCCGCACTCGCGTTTCTTAATGGTGACATTGATTCCGAAAGAGGGATATGAAAGAAAATAAGTAAGGCTCAAAAGGGATGACAAGGGGTAAAAGTGTTTAGATAGCAGAACAAAACGCCTTCATCATTTCAATCTTTAAAATATGCCAAATACAAACAAGTGCAATAAAAATAAAGAAATCATACATAGTATCTCTTGACCGCATCGGAATTGATGGCCATTTCTACACATTTTCCTTCCACATATGTCAGATATAATGCACCATTATACAACACTCTGGTTACGACAAATGGTCCCTGCCAATTTGGAGCAAACTTTCCTTTTGCTTCTGCCCAATAAGGCAAAATACGTCTCAAAACTAACTGTCCCACCTCAAACTTCCTCGGACGCACTTTCTTGTTGTACGCTCTTGCCATTCTTTGCTGGTATAACTGACCATGACACACTGATGCCAATCTCTTCTCGTCAATCAAACTCAATTGCTCAAGGCAGCTTTTTACCCATTCATCATCATCGATCTCAGCCTCCGCAATGATTCGAAGAGACGGGATTTCCACTTCTGCGGGTATCACTGCTTCCGTACCATACACCAAAGAGTAAGGAGTCTCCCCCACCGAAGTACGAACATTGGTGCGGTATCCCAATAATGCGAAAGACAACTTTTCATGCCACTGCCTTGATCCTTCCACCATTTTCCGGAGTATTTTCTTTATATTCTTATTGGCTGCCTCAACCGCACCATTTGCCTTAGGGCGATATGAAGTAGAATGACGATGAGTAATCTTGAACTGCTCACATGTCTCCTTTATCAGATGACTATTGAGATTAGCGCCATTGTCCGTGATGATTACTTTCGGAATCCCAAACCGACAGATGATATTTGAGTGCACAAAATCAACCACTGCTTTCTTGGTCACGGATTTGAAAGTTTTCGCTTCAACCCACTTGGTGAAATAATCAATGGCCACCAGAATAAACCTGTGTCCGTTTGATGCTGTTGGCTCAATTGGCCCAATGACATCCATGCCCCAAGCAACAAAGGGCCATGGTGCAGACATTGTATGTAATTCGGATGGTGGAGAATGAATCAAATCTCCATGCACTTGGCACTGATGACATTTACGCACAAAACTGATGCAATCCCGCTCCATAGTGAGCCAGTAATAACCTGCTCTGAGAATCTTCTTTGCTAGAACGTACCCACTCATATGCGGTCCACAAACTTCGGAATGTACCTCAGTCATGATAGATGTGGCATGTCTCGCATCAATGCATCTCAACAACCCGAGGTCTGGAGTTCTTTGGTACAACACTCCTCCACTAAGGAAAAACCCGCTTGCCAACCGTCGAATTGTTCGTTTCTGATCACCTGTGGCCTGTATCGGATACACACCCATCCTGATATATTCCTTGATGTCATGAAACCACGGCTTACCGTCAAGTTCCTCTTCTACCACATTACAATAAGCGTGCTGATCGCGGACCTGAATCTGCAAAGGGTCCACGTAAGCCTTATCCGGATGGTGTAACATCGATGCCAGAGTAGCCAATGCATCGGCCACTTCATTATGAATCCTTGGAATGTGCTTGAATTCTATTGACTGAAAGCTCATGCAAACATTGTCGGTACGGTATAAGCTTTAAGTCCCGTGTTTCCCATTTTCCTTGAATTTGGTGTACCAGTAGGTCCGAGTCACCCATGACCAAGACTTCCTGGACACCCATATCTACAGCTAATCTCAACCCCAAGATACATGCCTCATATTCTGCCATGTTGTTCGTACAATAAAAACGAAGCTGAGCTGTAACAGGGTAATGTTGCCCTGTTTCAGAAATAAGCACCGCTCCTATTCCCACGCCTTTCATGTTTGCAGCCCCATCAAAGAAAAGTTTCCATCCTGGCTTCTCACGTTGTTCCAACTCTTCAACATGCATCACCTCTTCATCAGGGAAATAAGTCTTCAAAGGTTCATAATTTTCATCAACCGGATTCTCGGCCAGATGGTCCGCCAAAGCCTGTGCTTTCATCACAGTCCGAGTCACGTAGACAATGTCAAACTCTGTGAGCAGGATCTGCCACTTTGCAAGCCTCCCTATGGGCATAGGCTTCTGAAAGATATACTTTAATGGATCCAAACGAGATATGAGGTAAGTAGTATAAGATGACAAATAGTGTTTCAGTTTCTGTGCCACCCAAGTTAGGGCGCAACATGTCCTTTCAAGATGAGTATACTTAACCTCGTAGGGTGTGAACTTCTTGCTGAGGTAATAGATGGCCTGCTCCTTCCTTCCGGTGATATCATGTTGACCTAATACATAGCCGAACGAATTGTCCAGTACCGTTAAATATAGAATCAAAGGTTGCCCTGGTTCTGGCGGAACTAACACGGGTGGATTTGACAAATACCCCTTTATCTTATCAAACGCCTCCTGACATTCGTTTGTCTATTTGACCGCAGCGTCTTTCCTTAACAGCTTAAAGATAGGCTCACAAGTTGTCGTGAGCTGGGCGATGAACCTGCTGATATAATTCAATCTTCCCAACAAACTCATCACCTTGGTCTTGTTCCTCGGAGGTGGCAATTCATGGATGGCCTTGATTTTTGATGGATCCAGCTCAATACACCGGCGGTTGACTACGAACCCCAACAACTTTCCAGATGGCACCCCGAACGCGCATTTTGCAGGATTAAGCCTGAGATTGTACCTGCGAAGCCTTTGGAAGAACTTTCTCAGATCCTTGACATGGTCAGATTGCTGTCTAGACTTTACAATCACATCGTCCACATACACCTCGATTTCCTTGTGTATCATACCATGGAATATTATTTTCATTGCCCTCATATAAGTTGCCCCAGCATTTTTCAAACCAAACGGCATGACTCGATAGCAGTATATTCCCCATGGCATGACGAATGCCGTCTTTTCTGCATCTTCCTCGTCCATTAAAATCTGATGATAACCCGCGTAACAATCCACAAAAGAACCAATCTCATGTTTGGCACAATTATCAATCAATATGTGGATGTTCGGCAACGGAAAATTTTCTTTTGGACTTGCCTTGTTAAGATCCCGATAATCGACACACACCCTGGTCTTGCCATCTTTCTTCGGCACAGGCACAACATTAGCTAACCAGGTGGGATACCGTGTAACCCGAATGACCTTCGCATCGAACTGCTTGGTGATCTCTTCTTTGATCTTTACACTTATGTCCGTAGAACTTTCTCAGCTTCTGCTTGACAGGAGGGAATGCTGGGTTAGTGGGCAATTTGTGAACCACTAAATCGGTACTTAGCCCCGACATATCATCATACGACCATGCAAAAATATCCTTGTACTCAAACAATGCTTTGACTATCTCCTCCTTGAGCCGTGGCTACAGATGAACACTTATTTTAGTTTCACGGACATTGTCTTGGTCCCCTAGATTAACTGCTTCTGTGTCATTTAGGTTAGGTTTGAGTTTTTCTTCAAAGTGACTTAATTCTTTACTAACTTCCTCATAGGCCTCGTCATCATCATATTCCACCTCATCGTCACACTCGATTTCTTGCACTATTATTTCTGAGTTAGATTGGCTTTTAAAACCGGGCGGAAGATTCCTCATGCATGTCATGTCATCGATATCAGCATAAAAAGAACTGTATAGAAAAGAAAAAGAAAAAGAAATGGAAACAAAATTAGGAATTAAGAAAGAAAAGGAATTGCATTTCATTGAATGTAAACATAATATGGTTTTAACTCATCCAAACGGACGGAACATAGCAACTGAATTACAAACCCTGGAATAATCCAGGTGAACAAAAGGAAAACAAAACCCACTACCGCGACTCCCTCCGAGATGGAAGAGGAGTGGCTTCCCAGTTGTTGACATTAGCATGTGGCCCGATGTACTGTATATCTGCTTTGCTCGACCCTTCCCCGGCCTCAACCATGTTCACCTCAGCAAATACCTTCTCAAGCCCTTTCTCCAAGTTCCCATCCGCACCAATCAGTGGACCAGACACCTTTGCCAATAATTGCTTCCCGATACTTGGCCTGACGAAGGACCTGGACAGACGTGGAATTGGTTTGGGAAAAACCCAGCCTCTTTTCTTCATCTTTCGGGCTCGTCGTACATCCGCTGCCGTAGGCTTGAAACCCAGCCCAAAGGTATCCAGATTCTTGGGCAAATAAACTGGCTGAACAATACCTTGCAAATCAGCACCCAACCCTTTGCCTGGTACAAAGGGTACGTTCTCTTGTCTATCCCACTCGAATTTGACCATCTGATGTAGTGTATAAGGCACCGCTTTGGCAGCGTGGATCCATGGTCGCCCCAACAGAAGATTATAAGACACCGCCACGTCTAACACCTGAAACTCCATGGTGAACTCGACTAGACCAATTGTCAATTCAAGTATGATGTCACCCACTGTGTCTGTACCACCATCATCAAACCCCCGAACGCAGATGCTATTCTTATGAATTCTTTCATCATCAACCTTCAACTTGTTCAATGTAGACAAAGGACAGATATTGGCACTGGACCCATTATCAATCAGTACTCGAGTGACTACCGAATCTTCACATTTCACGTTTAAATAAAGAGCTCTATTATGTTCTGTACCCTCCACGGGCAATTCATCATCAGAAAATGTCACTATGTTTACCTCAAAGATTTTGTTCGCGATTTTCTCCAAATGATTCACTGAAATTTTATCGGGGACATGAGCTTCGTTCAATATCTTCATCAGAGCTCGGCGATGTTCATCCGAGTGGATAAGCAACGAAAGCAACGAGATTTGGGCTGGCATTTTCCTTAGCTGCTCAACAATAGAATAATCTTGCACTTTCATCTTTTTCAAGAACTCTTCTGCCTCTTCCTCTGTAATAGCTTTCTTAACTGGCGCCGGATTTTCCTTGGGAGCCCTAGACTTTCTCAACTCTTCGGGGACAAAACAACGTTCGGAGCGAGTTAAACCTTGTGTTTCACAGACTTCCTCTTTGATTTCCTTCCCCTTGTAGGTCACAACTACATGTTCATACTTCCACGAGACGACTTTACTGTTAATTACTGGTAACTGGATTACTGGCTTTATAACAACTGGTTCTATGTGAGCCCCCTTCACGACTGCTGCAGGTGTGCTTGATACTCCCCGAACCACTACCTTGATCGGCTCTGGTTTCTTCGCAACAACGGAAGATCCTTTCCCCATCACCACAACTGGCTTGTTGTCTATTCTTTTCAACTGAACCGATAGTTTCACACTAGCTGACTTTTCATTAACTTTGTCTTCACTAGAACAGATCAACATGACTATCTGTGAGGGCTTCTTAAACTCTGCTCCCTTATGTATCAGTTCAATCATGTTGGCCTCATGATGCGCTGACAACAGGTTCTGGTTGATATTGGGCGCCTCCGGGGCCTGAACCTCGATTCTGTTTGTGTCAATAAGCTCTTGCACAACAGTTTTCAATCTCCAACATTTCTCAGTATCATGTTTGGGAGCCCCTGAACAATACTCACAGCTCACTGAATGCTCCAGATTTCTAGGAAGGGGATTTGGCATTTTGGCCTCAACCGGGTTCAACAGGCCTACCTGTCTCAGTTTGTGGAAAAGAGTGGTATAGGATTCTCTCAGCGGAGTGAATGTTTTCTGTTTATACATTCTCTCGTTTCTGAAAGCCTGGCTTGGGCGGAAGCCGGATCCTGGCCTATAAGCCCTCAGGTGTGGATATGTGTTTTGTGGAGTTGAGTATGTGTTTTGGGTAGCCGGCGCATGCCATTACGCGTGAGCCGGAGGCTGGGTATACGTTTGTGCATGATGGACGGAAAAATGTAGCTCTAGTGGTGGATAATAGTGTTGAGGAGGTCCATATGGGGTATACGGGTAATTTGGGTGGTGGGGTCTGGGTTGGTTGTAATAGGGTGAAGGGTTTCTAGACCTGGACCATACTCCGGATTCAACAGTTGCAACCTCTTCTTTCTTCTTCTTCCCAAGCACACCCCCAGTGCCATTTTGAATGGCTTGGGTGTTGCTTTGATTGCTGAATAACTCATGATCTTATTGGATTTGAGTCCCTCCTCAACCATGCCTCCCATTTTCACGACTTCATTAAATGACTTGCCCACTGCTGACACCAAATGACCAAAATAGGTAGGCTCCAAAGCCTGCAAGAAATAATCAACCATTTCACTCTCTTTCATCGGGGGGTCAACCCTCGCCGCTTGCTCTCTCCAACGAAACCCATATTCTCGAAAGCTCTCACCGGGTTTATTCTCGATCTTTGTCAATGACAGTCGATCTGGGATGATTTCAAGATGTATTGAAACTGACAGGCGAAGGCTTGTGCCAAGTCATCCCAGGTGTACCACCTGCTATGGTCTTGTCTAGTGTACCATTCCAACGCCGATTCGCTCAAACTTTGGCTGAAATATGCCATCAACAATTCATATCTCCCTCCTGCTCCTCTCATCTTGCTACAGAATCCCCTTAAATGTGCTACTGGGTCGCCATGCCCGTCGTACAAATCAAACTTAGGCATCTTGAACCCGACCGGTAACTGAACATCTGGGAACATACATAAATCTTTATAGGCCACACTTACTTGGCCCCCTAACCCCCTCATGTCTCGGAATAATTGCTCCAGGCTTTTGACCTTTCTGATCATCTCCTCCTGCTCAGGGCTTTTGGGCGGCTTCTCGGTGCCTGCCGTGAGATCAAGATGAGGGGTATAGGAGTAGGGTTCTGGTACTTTGAAGGTAGGCTTAGGGGGATAATACTGGTTGTCGTGCGTCTGAAACAGAGGTTCACTGGGGGATCGGTGTAGGGTAGCAGGCGGAGGTGCTACAAAAACGGGAGTGATTGATGGAGGAGGGTATGAGACTTGTTTGGATGGAGGAGCCTGTGATGTATGAGAAGTGGTGCCTTGGCATTGTTGGTAGAGTGGAAATGCTAGAGATGAATTCACAGTGGGTGGCTCCTGAGGCTGAGCCAATGATGGGATATAAGCGGGGTTAGCGGGATAAACTGGCGGTGGATGCCCCTTCGCCTAGGCTTGGTACATTTCAGCCATCTATTGTTTCAACTTATACATTTCCTCCCTCATTGCATGAATGTCCATTTCTTCTACTTCTTTCGATGGGTCAACAATACTCGTATCAGATTCCGGTCCAGTCATGTTCACTTTATCTTTAGACCGGGTGTTGTATGGATGAGTTGCCAGAATGCCAAACAACTAACCACCTACCTGGACTCACACATTTAGACAACAATTCCGTTAGCGATTAGGCTTTAACAGATTGGATAACCGCACATTGGGCATGAATGCACCTATACAGTTAACCATTTCTATTATGCATTTGTTCAACCGCATGCGTCATCCCGGCATTTCCTTAGTTCCAACTGTAAGCTTTCTCTTTTCTTTTTGTTTTCTTTTCTCTTTTCTTTTCTCTCTTTCTTTTCTCCTCTTTTTTTCTTTTTCCTTTCCTTCCTCCTTTATTCTATTCCTTTCTTGTTTTTCTGCTCTTCTCTTTTCCTTTCTCTTCTCTTATTTTCATTCATTTTTTCCTCGTCTCTCCGCTTTTCCCTTTCTTCTTTCCCTTTCTTTGTTTTCTTTTCTTTACTTGGTTACGGTCGAATCCTACGGAGATTACCTACGTATCGTGACCCCGCACGAATCAGACCAGGCGTAGTTTGTAAAAATAAGTGCCAAAATAAAGGAAATTTTTTTTGGGAATTTTCAGATTTTCATTACCACAACATTCTATTACAAACTAAACATTTTGAAATGGAAAATAACGGACTCCAACTAAACTCAAATACAAACTCCGAACATACTAGCATACTTGGACGCAAAAAGAAAACAGACTGACAAACAACAACCTCTAGAATGGAAAATACAGACTCGATCTATGAATACATTAGTGCTTCAAAAGTGGGTGCCCGGGGGGCATCGTTCGGCCTCACCGCGGGCTTAGGTGCCAAATCCCTTTCAAGTTGCTCCAGCTCATACATGGTTCGCTTGACATAAATCATTACTGCCGAAAAGAAGGTAGTGCGTGTCATGTCTTCACATGCCTGACATCTCCTGAGGATGGCGTGGGCAATGGTCTCAATCCTGTCTCTTGTTCGACCCTTTTCTATAAGCAATCGCCTTACTTGATTATTGCGAGCCTCCAACACATGAGAATCCTGAAGATGCTGATCCTGCAGCTGCTGTATTTCTACTTCCATTCGGGCCAGTAAGTCATAGCAGTGTCCACTTTCGGTCTCAAAAGCTTTAGCTTGCTTAGCTGCCTTATCCTCAAGGGTGACCACTTTTCTTTTCAGACTAGCAATGGTCTTTTCATAATCCTTCTTTAATTGTTGCATGTAATGGGTGCGTTCTTCTGTTCTTTTTACCCACTGTTCCCGGAGTTCCGCTATGGTGCCTTCGGATTTTTTCAGCTCATCCCGGCATTCACTAATTTCCTTTTTCAGCCCCTTTATCAACCGCTCGCCCGACCGACTCCTTTGTTGGTTATTGGCAGCTATCCTCATTTGCTGGATTTGGGCCCTAAGCGCCTCGTTTTCTTGGGCCAACCTGTTCTTTTCTCCCTGATCAGCAGCAACTTGCACATTGTTCTCAAATTTCAGAGCTCCAATCTGTTGTTTCAGCTTGCCGATTTCAGCCTGATAGCCTTCTTCTTTTGCTAGCCAACCCCATTGTTCTTGTGATGATTCAGTGAAATCCTGGAAGTGGGGTCTTTTAGCTGGCCTTTGATGCTCAAGCTCTATTCTGTACCATGCGAGGTATTCTGGCGACATTTCTCCTTTGGCCCGATCCTGCACACAAGTATCTGCTTGTAGATATTGACATTCATTCCAAATCTCACGGACTTTTGCTTCGGAAAACTGTCCGTCAGGGCTAATCTCAATTACTTGAGCACTAAGATCTTCCTCCCGTGGCACTGTTTGGCATCTCCCGAGTTGTCTCAGAACCCGACATGGAGCATAAGGCTGGATGCTCTTAAGTCCCATCAAAAGAAAATGCGACCTAGCTGTTGGCATGTATATGATTTCTTCAACAGGCAACCATCCCAACGTCCACTGTATCTGACTGTCCGTGAGAGTACAAAAGTATGATATCCACGCTGTTACTCCTTCAGGCAGACTAACCCCGTCAATCCTTGTGTAAAACTCTCCTATACATGTTTTGTCAGACAAACCATAACTCAAGAGCTGGGAACGGCAGCATAGATGCTCGATCATCCAAATTTGTAGCAACAAGTTACACCCCTCAAAAAAGTTGCCTCCGGCTTTGCAGGCAATGAGAGCTCGGAAAATGTCAGACACGATCATAGGCGCAAGAGTGCTTTCACCTTGAGTAAGCAAGGTACTGACGACCCCGGCTACCTTTATATCAATATTCTAGTATTTCCTTGGGAACACCAGGAGGCCCAAAAAGGTTGTCATGAAAGCCACCCGTCTGTGCTCATCCCATTTTTGACGGTTATTTTTATTGCATAGCTTGATGTCCATCTTGTTAAACCCTCCCACGTGGCCGTACCTGTCGTATATGAAGCGCAGAGTGCAAAAGCCTTTTGCCAAATCTGGATTATGGACTGTCCTGGGTATCTTTAATGAGTCTAAAAACCGATGCACCGTGATGGCTCTTGGAGCGACCAAATATTTTCCTCTTAACGGAACCTCAGCATTTCTGATGTACCCGGCGATTTCCTCCAGAGTTGGGGTGAGCTCAAAATCTGAGAAGTGGAAAACATTGTGCGCTGGGTCTTAACAAGTGACCAACGCTCTTATAATATCACCCCGAGGCTTGATTTCCAATAAACCCGTAAGACCTTTCAGATATTTCTTGACTTCGTCTTGTACTTCTTTGCCTAAATCGTTCCACCATAGCCGCAACTCGAAAGGGATTTTAGTCATTATTGAGAAAGGTTCGTTTTGCATCGTGCTCATCGTGCACATTTATTAAAGTGATTTAAGCAAAAACAAAACTTTTATTTGACTCAGAACAAAATTAACTATTTCTTTTATTTAAGTAAAATGAAAGACTCGGTTTTTGAACATGGCCTTTCAGCACTCCCAAGAACGAAGATTTTCAGGCTGTGAGAGTCAACCGGTCAAAAATCAAAATGACCAAAAATGGCCGTCTTTGCAAAGTCAGCCTTCCGGCGTCCCTTTCGGGAACATTCAGCTATTTTTTGACAAAAACGACATCACCTAACTTATTTATGACGAAAATTAAAAATTTGATATATATTTTTTTTTAGCTATTTTTTGCAAAGGGGAGGTTGGACCCGATGAGGGTTGCCTATGTATCTCACGCCCTGTGAGAATCAAACCTGCGCAGTTCGGGCAAAGAAACTAACTATATTTTTGAAAACAAGGCTCTTTCTTTTCATTTTCCATGGCAAGACAAACTATTTTTCCTTTTCTATTTTTGAAAACAAGACAAAATAACGACTCTCCTTTCTTTTTTTATTTCAACAAACAATAAACAACCTATTTTTTTTTTCCAAACTAAAACAAAGACTCTTTTTCTTTTCTTTTTCAACAAACAACTTTCCAAAAATAAAAGACACCTTTTCTATTTTTCCTTTGCTTTTTAGTAAAACAAACTATTAAAAATAAAACATTTTCCTTTTTCCATTTTCTCAAAATTTCGGCAGAGTTTCGACAGTATTTGGTCATTGGTTTTTCTAAAATAATCAATTAACTCCCTAACTGCTATTCCTCTCTTTTCTCTTTTCCTCTTTTTCTTAGTTTTCCAACATTCCCGAGATTCAAAAACCGGTCAACATGTTGGTTCGAAACAAATATATGTACAAAACAAGTAGGATGCAGTAGGGTGGTCTTTTCATTTCAGGTTGCTAGCCCTAGACGGACCCAACCCCTGTGTTGAGACCCCTAAGTCAGATGCAGCATGATGCAATTAAGCGCTCCTACTAGGGATCCGGTATGAAGTCAAGTTATTCTAGGTTCAAAACCTGGGTATGTGTTCTAAACAGTGCACTCGAGCGGACAACTTGAGTCGAGGAAGGGGCAGCGTACCCGGGACCAGCGAGATCGTCTAGCTTTGCAACTTATCCGAGCCTCTTTTTTATTTCAGGGTATGACACTAACAGAATAGGGAGTCTCAACCAGTAAGCACATCCCCGTAGGTAAGAAGAGAAGGGTGTCGACATAGTTTATATACAGTTCAAATGATATCAAAGCGGTAACATTTAGCATATTCAGCACAAAACATGTAGGAAAATCAGATATAACCAAATACAACAATTTATCTAAGCTCGAATTCTGAACCCTGAACCAGATATTCTGGGTTCGGTCCCCAGCAGAGTTGCCAGAGCTGTCACACCTCCTCTTTCACTACACCCCGTAAGGGCATAAATGAGTTTTTCCAATTAAAGGACAATCAGAACGGGATTTATTATTATTATTATTCAGAGTCGCCACTTGGGAGATTAATGGTGTCCCAAGTCACCGGTTGTATCTCGAACCGAGGAAACGTATGACTCTGTTAACAGTCCGCGAACCAGAAATCTGAGTAAGGAATTCTGTTAACCCGGGAGAAGGTGTTAGGCATTTCCGGGCTCCATGGTTCTAGCACGGTCGCTCAACTATTGTATTTGATTTTATCTGATTTTAATACATGCTAGCTTATGTTCCTTTTATTCGTAAACCGCTTTTATCGTTATTTTAAAAGAATTGCAACGTCGTGAAAACGCGTTTCGAACCACGTCGCAATCAATGCACCCGTGGTTTTCAACACATTTTGACTCCGTTGAGATTTGGATTTGGGTCGCATCAATGCGCACCCGAGTTTAGGAGCGTAATTTTATTAAAGTCATGCTTAAAGAGTCTAGCGTATTATTATTTTGGGGAAAACCGTGAAATTCGCTGAACGGCCCTCCTGAATTCTAAATATTTTCATATAACATTATTGAGGGCCCCGCAATTTATATGTTTTGTTTTGCGAGACTCATCTCATTTTATTGATTACAGGACAAACCTAAAGCAAGTACGATTTTCTATATTTTTGTTTCTAAGAATAAAGCAAAAGAGGCCCTAAATAATTGGAGTTACTTAAACAAAACATATTAATAAAGACCCTTTAGCAATTCTGGGCTCAAGTAATTGACCCAATCCCTGCTGAATTGAAACCAACCAGCGAGTTGGACCTTGAGAACATGCTGAGTTTGAAATTCTACACTAATTCTATGCTAATAACGTTCAGCCCAGTTTTGCTTCAGTTCCTAGTTAATAATACTTCTTAACTCATGTTGCAATTAACCTTAACTAATTATCCACAATCATTCAAATATCCAATTATCAACTAAAGATGCAAGTCCAGAATCAATTTTCAACCTTATGTCTTTTAACAGAGTTAATCAACAAACTATTCTAGGCTAATTAGTGATAAGCTAATCCAACAGTCAAATTACACGTCCAGCTCTAAACTAACTCACAATTACCATTACTAAATACAAACAATGTGACTCTAGGATTACACTGCCAGTTATTAAGACGAGTGAGGACTTTGAATCACAAGATCGCTTTATGCTTTGAATAACTTCTGATTTTTCAAAACTTAACTACACCAAATGAAATTAAACTACAACATGTCTAACAAACAATCAAATGTCCTGAACAGTCCATGAGTTTAATAGTCCAAACCAATCTAAATCAGCGTAAAACAATTTTAATTACAGTCCAAACTACTACAATCAACTATGATAAAACACAGCAATAACTAAAGCTTCCAATGAAGTTATACTTCCATTTCATTTCATTCCAACTGGACAACTACATGATTTGAGATTCAGGACATGTACCTGATATTTAGACCACAAAACAAAGAAAAGTTGGAAGTTAGCTGAAGCAACGCACGAGCAGCAGTAGCAGTAAGCAATTTTCAGCAGTACAGAACAACAAACATCCCAGAAAATGAATCCAGAAATTCCAGGAAGGTTCAGAACTCAAATGAAACAAACAGATTAAACCAAAACCCTTGAAATGCACTCAGTTATACTAGAAAGGCATCATCATACTTTCACAGGACCAAATCTCAATCAAACACAATCTAATTAGACTCAAAAACTGCTCGAGATCACCCAGCAACCATTCTGAACATCACCAATCAAAGAGTGAACTAGAGGATGTGAATTAGTAACTAGAACATCAACATCAGTCTACAATCAATTTCTAATGAAATAGTGATATTTTATTATTTTTGAGTTTTTTTTTTAAATTTCTACTTCAGATCTGAAAATTTCAGAGAGAGAGAGAGTTTTTGGGGGAATTCGATGGCTGAAAAAAAACCTCCTCCATGAAGTAAAGGGCATGCCTTTTATAAGCACCCATGAGGGCAGCCCTCAGATTTTCAGTTTTCAATGTCAGTCCCTTACCTATTTATTCAATTAGTCCCTTATTTTCTAACTTGTTACCCAAGTAATCCCACTAAAATTATTGAAATCTACACTAAAGTACCACTCCAGAAGGCTCTAGAAGATTCTAATTGCAACTACCATGTGCTGCCCAATCCTAAATGTCTAAACTACCCCTGAACTTAAACTAAAACTACAGCTATAACCAAGACAGTTTCTTAAGCTCTGAATATAGCCCAATTTAACTCTTGTTGAATCTATCGATTGAACTCAGAATTAATGACCAAACTAACTACCAAACAACGACTAATTAAATTGAAACTGAACTAACTAGTAATTAACCTAAACTAAAGGAACACCAGAAATTAATTCAAACAAAACTTAGTAAAACTAATTAACAAATTATCAACGGCTTAACTAAAAATCAAACTAAGATCAGGAATTGGAACATATTAAAATCAAACAAACAACTAGACTTAATCAAAACAAATCAGGACACAAGATTAGAACAATATTGACAAAAATCAAAATGCAAATTAAACTAGACATTAACCAAGGAATTCACACATGCAGAAAATCAGAAAAGGAAAAAGAATTGAAATAAAAGAAAATGCCAACAAGAACTCACTGACAACAAAGAGCTCCGAACAGTGGTTGTTTCTCCAAATCCCCCAAAATTTCTGACCCGTAATATCCCTAACCATGTATTTTCATAAGAAAACACCTGGTTAGGGTTGTTAGGGTCCGAAATCATGGAGACTTTGCATTAGGGTTTTTGGTCTGAAACCTTCAATTTGATATTCAAGCTGTTCCAAGTAGATTCGAGAGATAGGGCTATGGGGGTTGGGTAGAGGAGGCCTAGGCGGTCACATGGTGTTAATTTGGTGGTGATTGGGTTTCTTTGGGTTTTGGCCGGAGAATCTTTGATCGAGGATTCGACAAGCTAGGGCGGGATTTGAAGGAAACGGGTGGTGGATTCATGATGAGGGAGAAGAGGAGGTCTCGTGGTGTTATTTTGGGGTAATTTGGAGTAGGTGTCGTTCACCGCCGGCGAGCTCCGATGAAAGGATATGGGGGCGGCTGGTTTTTAGGGTTTAGGTTAGAGATGGACGGGAGGGGGGGTCTGAGAGGGGTGGGCTAACTTTCGGACACTAATATACTCAACGACCCACACTTCTCATCCGTTCGATCAAGAGACCTCGACGGTCCTGATCTGACGCCCCTTGAAACGACATCGTTTCGTTTAGCTGAGGGAATGGACCGGGTCAAGGGGTTTGGGCCTGGGTGAATCACTTGGGCATGGCCCAAATCGTGGGCAGCCATTTCTCTATTTGTTTCTTTTATCTAATTTTTGTATTTCATCATGTATATTTTTTTTCTATATATATTTCTTTTTAATTTTATAAAATTGCAACAATTAAAATAAAGTCCTAATATATTTCAAAATTAAACAAATTGATTTCTAAAATTATTTTAAAAACTATTTCGGGATGACTTCACAATTAAACAATTAAAAATGCAAAAGTGAACTATTTTTGTTATTTTCTTCATATTTTGTTCTAAAACAAATTAACCCCTAATTAATACTAAAATATGAAATTAGATCCTAAATGCAAATGCATATTTTGTATTTTCATATGAATTAAAATGCACAGATAAAATGCAACAACTAACAGAAAATGACATCAAAATTCACAAAAATTGTTAAATAATAAAGAAATTGTTTTGATTGAATTTCTGGGAATAATTTGCTTTGGGCAAAAATCACGTGCTCACACATGTTATATTCTACCTATTTCACGACAGCCTCTCTCGCTCAGTTATCTATGATAGTATAATAAGAAAAGATACGTTATGTTGGTGCTCAGTTGAGTAAGGTACCGGGTGCTCGTCGCGGCCCATTGGTTTGGGTTGTGGCAGATCGACAACAGCCTTAAGAGGAATCACAAAAGAAATAAAGGAAAACTCACGAGCAAAGTTCCACGTCTCTGGAAACCCTGCTGAGTCCTCCACAAGGTGCTCCGTCCGCACATAGAAGTAGATTTCCCAAAGAGGCGATTAGCTTTGTCGTCCATCTTCACCACCAAAATCTTGGTTCCTCGATGGCGCATATGGATCATTATACCCCGAAGAAAATAAGGGGCAAAGATGTGAAGCATGTGCCCCAAGGAAATTCCTAGTCCGACAAGCTCTGCGTACTTGATAAGCATGAGGAAGAATTTGTACGTGTACGGAGAGAGTTGATCCGGGCACACTCCGTAAAAATGGAAGAAGTCTACCACCAGAGAGGGGAGAGAAAGCGGGTACCCGATAACGAAGGGGTACGCGTAAAATGTGCAGTATCCCGGGTGGTGAAAATGTACAATGTCCTTCCCTGTTGCCGGTACCATTTCGATATGAGAAGGGATTCCCTACTTGGCCTTGAGCGCCATAATCGCCGCTTCATCCATAATAGAATGGACAAGTTTCAGTTCTTTTCTAGCAGGCTTTTAAAGTCAGTCCCCATCTTTTGCGGGCGGGAACTATCTCATCCACTGTCGGAAATCCCTCGTCTACCACCTTCACTCCCTCTTCAAGAAGGGGCACGTCATTTTCCGGCACCAGAGCTTCAACAAATCAATCAGTCTGAGAAGAAGTACCATCCATTTGTCTGTCTTGATCGAAGCAAACAAGAACGATGAAAGAAAAGAGAGAATGATCACGTCGAATTATAACGAAAACATAAGTATGAAAGACTGAAAAAGGTGGGAGTTTGTAATCTAGGTAGATTGAAAAGCATAACAATCAATGAGGTATTCCCCCTATTTATAGGAACACAAATGTCTTGAGCGGGAAACCTGAGAGTCGCCAATCGAAAAACTGAAAGGGCACGGAAAACGATGCGGTGCCTGGGATATGTGCGTCATAATGACACATAATAGGGATTCGTGGTACCCTGAATCGATGTGATGATCCAACTCTGAACTGATGTAATACCCAATTAAGTCCTTGAAGCGTCACGTCGCCACCTCGCCATAAGAACCTCGTCCGTCGCACAATGCCCAGATTTCTCCTAACTCTTGAATCAACAGAATCTGCCCATCGAGCTCGCCAAAAGGTGACCCCAACAGGTGGAGGGACTAACTATATGGGTCAAAATCTGATCACCAGATGACTATCAATTAAAGGGAATGGTAAGGGGTCGACCAAGACATGGTCGTGCCCACAAGGCGTAATGGCGACGAGTATCTCGGCCACTGCCGAGATCGAGCCGTCAGAAGGCTTATATAGCAGAACATAACGCTTGGGCGAGTGAGGAAAAAAACAGTCATAAGAGGGCACACAGGTTAAGAACCATTGGGTAAAAGGGAAAATTGATAGTATATATATAAAGAAGATAAAGCAGAAAAGAGGGGGATCTGGGAATAACAGAAGACACGGAAGGGACCTCCAAGGAACAAAGGAAAAAGTCTAGATTTTGGGTTACAAACCTTTGTAATCTCTATTGTTAGAATCAATAAAGCTAGATCTCGTAGTTATCGACGAGATCCCTTCCTTATCTTCTTTGCTTTTACAAATGCAGAACAGTATATCAAAGATGTAAGCCTATTATTTATATTTAATGTCTTTCAATCATTCTAAAAAATGTTGTATTAACTCGGTCTCTTTGATTTTAGTACCCATTAAATTTAATTATGTTTGGCTAAGATTTACCCTTTATTTTATTATTAGTTGGTTTAACTAAAAGACGTAACACTTTTTGATCAAACACCCATAACCTTCCAAGTGAAGATGGATGAACAGTTATTTTTGCAAACAAAGTGTAGAATAAGGAATTCAAGAAACCAAAATAATGAAAAGATTTCCTTCATTAATGCTTCCAACCCCTCCTCTCGTGTTCCCAATTTCTCTAACCGATCACTAATTAAAGAGATTAGCTACCTCTTCTCTTATAATAGCTTAGTTGGTTGGCTATATGAACTTTTGCTTTTGTTGGTGAGGATTCAATTTCTCACCTTATAATACCCTGCCTTTCCCCTTTTAAAAAAAGAAAAAAAGTTTAAGTACTTCTATATATTGACAATGTAAAAATTTCTACATTTTTCGAATCATTTAAAAGGTAGAATTAGTAACCTATTTAAGCAATTAATCTTTATAGCATGTTAAATAAGATTGATAGTGTGGCTAATTTATTACGCTATCCGTTTATATAACTTAAATCCGATTATCATTGTTAATATGACCCGAACTAATTGTTTTTATGGTTCCACGTAAGTCAGCTAAGCCTGGATTTCACATTGATCTGGCCCAATCTTAAAATCTTAAAGTAAGGAAGTCCTGTTTGCAGCTTAATTTTCATTGCAAATTTTTGGTAGTTTGTCATCAAAAGCAAATGAATTCAAGGAAAGAAACAGAATTCAACTGAATAAAAATTACTTATAAAGGATCCCATCACATTGTCACATGACCATGTTAATATATAGTTTACATAAACTAAAAGTATTAAAAGACAAAACTGAACATCTTAGTCAAATAATTAATAACATAATTCCTTAGAACCTAATAAATAAAGGTCCAAGTCAAAGTAGACATATATAGTAATGAATAGTGGCAAAGCAGGTATAGGAAATTAAATTAATGGGTTACTCTTCCAATGAATGTGTCCAAACTCATCTCACTTGGATCAGTAGCTTGCAACTCAACCTGGACACCATCTAATTCTCTCCTGAATCTGTCTTTTGAACTTGCATACAGCATCTTACTTCTTACCCTTGCTGTCTCTGGTGACCTACATTCCAAAATTGCAGAATAACACTTTATTCAATCCCATACAAATTGAAAATTCATCAAGATTTGTCTTTGTTAGATGTCAAACTATCTGAATATTGAGTTAATTTCGCGGATGACCGTTCAACTTTCTATTTATGGCACCAAATTAAAGTTTTAATGCTAATTTTTATAATGAGCAAAAAAAACTCAACTACAGTTGCCTATCATATGAAATAAAAAGCCGAAACATGCTAAATTCAATCCTGAAACAACTAGTAGACTGCTGCCATTTTAGCAACTCTCCTCACGTAATATCCATGTAGCACCACTTACAAAAGATAAAAAAAACTATTTTTTTGACCCACTTAAAAGAAAGCCATGTGATATACAACATGGTGAAAAACATCGGGTATTATGTTGAGTCTAAAATGAGCTTTTAATTTTTTTAAGTGGCATCATATAAATATTAGGTAAGGTGATTTGCCGACATAGTTATAAATAGCATATATATATATATATATATATATATATATATATATATATATCATTCTTGTACATTTCACAGCCTATATGTGCTTCCCGGGACAAGATTTTTGATTTTTTTTTATTTTTATACTCCTAATATATAGGCATAATTGAGTTATTGTTTTGTCACACTAAAATTAATTTTTATGATTTTGGTGTAATAAATTAAAGAAATTGAATAATCATACATGAAATTATCTATTAAAATTGCAAACTCATCAAAATTTGACTTCGTTAGATAGTATCAAACTATTTGTACTTTTTACAAAGGTTTAGTGATTGACAACCCAAGAAGTAATAAGAACAAGAAGGAGACATTGATGATGAATGATTGGTAGAAGAAGAAAATGAAAAGTAACCATAAACCAAAGGTTATCGATCGAGTTCTGAAATGTTTCATTGGGAGCATTTCTGTATTTATATGAAGTAAATTTTGAATTAATCGATAAATCAATTAGGTACGAAAATGACAAAGAAATAAAAATAAAAGAGAGACAGAGAAGGAATTAGGTTACCAAGCAACAAAAAAGATCCTGCTTTTCTGGACATTTTCGTTAGTAGTCCAGTCATAGTCAAAAACAGCATAACGGCACTCATTGGGAGGCAAGCTGCTAGCAAAATCATCATGTGTCTCTGCCTGTCCTCCTACTTTTTCAACCACAACTTGTTGCACAGATTCCTCAATCTTGAACACTAGGTATCTGTGGTTCCTTTTTGCTTTCAATTCCAAGAATTTCAGCTTGCAGTCATCGCTCACTGCTATTCCCGATGCCGAATTGGCCTATCCAATATGCCAGAAAGAAATACAAAATGAACAAAAAAAACTTGCTCAAAACCCTTCATTATTAAGAATTTAAAACTAGAAAACAAATTATTATATGCAAACCTTGTCACCGACTATCTCTCTCTATATATATATGCTTTTTCTTATTTTATTTTCTTTAGAGAGTTAGGGAAGGGGGACTATTGGGGCATAAACTTCTTCAATTCCTCATTAGTTTCCTATGATACGTTATAGCATTTCAATAGTTTCTCTGTTTGGTATGATGCATGCAAGTCATTTTCCATGTTGTATATGAAAATTACTAATTTCCTGACAAATGTTTTTCCGTTCTTGGTTGGCGAATGTAAAGTATTTCTCAAATAATATAATAACAGTATTAGCAAATTGCAGAGTCTTTCGATCAGATTTTTGAGACTACAGTTCAATAGTAATAATGTATAGGTGTTAATTGGAGCAAGTGATGTGCAATTAAAACTTAAGTTTATTGCAAGAAAAAAATAACGTCCTCCCATAAGTGAGAGAATCATTTTCTCAAAACATCTTTTGATTATCAAGTACGAGAAGCTGATTTTCTCATATAAAACATTTTCCTGAAAGGTCAGAACAACCACATTCTAATTTTTGTACCATAGTAAAGAAAACACACAAGATCTGGCTATTAAATCACATATATGAGAATGCCTCTATAACTTTTGTTACACCATGGACATCAAATTTTAACTCGTTTGCTTTCTCTATTCAGGATTCAATATTTTCTTTGTCTCCAACCAAAAAGAGAGATATAGAGCATATACAACATAGTAACGTACCATTTGAATATCTGCCGAATAATGGTGTGTCTGAAAAATGAAAGGGAAGCAAGTTGTTTTTTTGCAAAAAGAAAGAGAAGAAAAGAGGGTGTGAGAGAAAAGAGAGAGATCCTTGATTTTGGGTAGAGGGCATTGAAGCTGCAAAGGCAGAACAAATGTTCAGTTTAGAGATACTATAGGACGGTTTTTGGACAAGATATGGTCCATAATTTCATATCATTTTGCATCGACCAATTTCCTCTATCAATACTGTTAGTATTTTCACCTGATATTATGGTTATTCGTTATTCCTCCTATAATTGTGGATTATTGTTCGGGCACATTAAGCCCAATGAGTCAAAAACACGCATCCATTATTATAGAAAATAATCTCCTATAACCAGTTGCAATTTGAATATAAGAAATGATCATACAAATATTTCATGTATTTTATTTATCGACCTCAAGTGTTATATTTTATAAATATCCCATAAAAATAATTATAAAATTAAAAGAACATCGATAATGGATCAAAAAACCGATCTTTCCTATATGAGCGAAAGGACAAAAAGATAATTTTAGCAACATGTGAGTTCCTCTTCCACCCTCCCCAAAAGGGCTTTCATCCCTTAAAAGCTCAAGATAGTTCTTACCCCCGTACAACAATAACAACAAATTCAATGGAATCTCACAAATGAGATCTGGAGAGGGTAGTGTATATGTAGACTTTACCCCTATCTTGAGAAGGTAAAAGGCTATTTCCGATACACCCTCGACTCAAGTAAAAATGAAAAAAAAAAGCAATAGCAACATGCAGTAATAGCAACAAGATAACAAGAAACCCGAAGCGAAAGAAATGACAGGTCGTAATAGAAATGTCAAAATAAAAAAAGTACAATACCACCACTAATACTATATAGGGTATGAAATAAAAAAAAGAAAACTAAATATAGGGGGCCACTTACTTTTGGACTCCAGGGGTACTGCAGTTGCGCGTTCAGTCCCCTTCTTGTAATGTTCTACTTTATGTTTTCAATAAAAAGATAACTGCATGGTTTAGCAAAAAAAAAAAAAAGTTCAATGTGCACTGATAAACCATGCCAATTTTCGGAGGCTAACTAAGTATTGTACCTTCTTAAAAGTATACATTTATGGAACCTATCGTACAATTCCTATCGTATTTTAATTATTGCCAGCATCAATTATCATATCAAAAAACAGCGACATATATCAATCTCGATCCCGAATGGTAAACTTCCACTTTCAATAAAAAGAACTCCCTATTGTTCTTTCGGGCATTTTGTCAAACATTTGAGCTGCGACTTATAGCTTGATTGGCGAAGCTTTTTTTGGGCCAAAAGTGCTTTCCGCCGCATCTTTAACTGTTTGGCCAAGCTTTTCGAAGGAAACAAAAGTACTTTTGAGGAGAAGCAGAAAAAGTAGCTTCTCTTCAAAAGCACTTTTCTGAGTAAAATACATGTAGAAGCAGTTTTCAAAAGCTTGGCCAAACACTAATTATTGCTCAAAAGTGCTTTTCTAACTAATTAGCCAAACACAAACTACTTCTCATCAAAAATATTTTTTTTTTAAAAAGCACTTTTGAGAAAAGCACTTCTCAAATAAGCTGATTTTAGAAGCTTGGCCAAATGGGCTATTGGACAACTCACTTACTACCAATCTTCTTCCCTTTTTCCATCGCCGAGCATTTCTCAAATCTTCCAATAATTCCATAAAATTCGCTATAAACTACAGTCCCGTTTCCTTAATGTTGCACTTCAAAAGCGTCCGATTTTGCAAAAGCAAGAAAACAAATAACGGAAAGAGAAATAAAGGCGCTGTCCAGATAAATTCGCTTTCGCGTCTTGTATCTATTTTTTGTTACTGTATTTAAAAAAACTGAAACAAATCAGAATTTTAGATCATAATTACTGATACGAACGGTAATGGAACAGTAAATTAAAGAAAGAAAATAAAAGATAAAGCTGCTAAGGAAAGGAAAATACAGAGCAAAAATAGATAGGGTTGAATTCATATTGTAAAAGAGATTCCAATACAATTCTTATAAAGGAAAGAAGAAAAAGGAATCTACAGCTGTCCTATGCTTCTATGTGGCAATTGCTAGGGTTAATGTGCATTTACTGATAACTATAAAATAATTATAAAGGGACCTCAGTGAACAACTCAAAACTTAGTTCCAACCTCTATGATAACTAACTTAACAGACGCGACCTATCTTTTAAGATTAACGTACAACCTCCGAAAGCTACACACTCTTCAGCTCGTATCAGATCCCCCTTGTTGAAATCTTCCTTGTCCCCAAGGAAGGAAAAAAGGGAATCGAGTTATAAGAGATTGGTAATCCTCCCATGTTGCTTGTTCTGGACCTGTTTGATCCCACTGGACTAACACTTGAGTGATGGCCTTGTTTCCCTTTTGTACCATTCTTCTGTCTAGGATATGTGAAGGGTGAGGACAATAGGGACTGGTCAAGCAGAGGGGGGTGCGAGGTTATTTCTAGTAGTTTGTAATAGGGCTTCAATTGAGATACATGAAAAGTGAGATGTAGGAGGAGTTAAGGAAGCCATGATAACTTGTAGGTTACTTCTCCTGCCTTCTGCAGTATCTGATATGGCCCATAATATTTGGCTGAAAGTTTGGAAAAAGGAGCACCAGACATGGTCACTTGCCTTTAGGGTTGAATTTTGAGGTATACCCAATCGCCTTTCTTGAATTGCCTATCAAGCCTATGTTTGTTGTCTTGCTCAACCACCCTCTGTTAAGCTCTTTACAAATGGTATTTCAACAACTGAAACTTAAACTCCATTGTTAGTAAGCTTCTATCAACTTCTTCTACAGTTGAGATTCTCCCCACATAAAGCAAATGGAGAGGTGGTGGCTTTCCATACAATGCCTCATAGGGAGTGGTCTGTATTGAAGAATGAAATGTAGTGTTGTACCACCATTCAGCTGTTGCCAAATAAGAATACCAATCCTTTTGAGAGTCAGAACAAAAGCATCTAAGGTAGGTCTCTAAACATCTATTTACCACCTCTGTTTGACCATCTGATTGAGGGTGGTATGCTGTAGAAGTACTAAGAGTGACCCCCTGCATAGAAAACAATTCTTGCCACAATTTGCTAGTAAAGATAGGATCTCTACCACTTACTATATCCTTTGGCATCCCATGCGACTTATGAATCTGCTCCATGAATATCTTTGCAAGATCTTTAGTTGAGTAAGAATATGAGAGCCCTATGTAATGAGCATATTTAGTCAGCCCGTCCACCACTACCCAAATAATTGACTTTCCTTTTGATTTTGGTAACCCCTCAATGAAGTCCATACTTATGCTACTCCATGCTAAAGAAGGAAACTTGAGTGGTTGTAGTAAGTCTGGGTAACGTACTGTTTCATGATTGTGCCTTGACAAACTCCACACTCTTTGATATATGTTTGAACATCCTCCTTTAAACCTCTCCAATAAAAGAGAGCAACAATTCTTTTGTAAGTATGGTCAATGCCTAAGTGTCCCCGCTGTCTGAGTCATGCCACAATCTCATGATCTCCTTCCTTAACTGCCCATCAGGTCCTATTACTAGCTTCCCATTCTTCCTCAGTTGTTCATGTACAAATGAGTGCCCCTTCATCTCAGATTTCTTTTCTTTGAGTTCTTGGATTAAGCTAATGAGTTCATCATCTAGTGATCAGCTCTGCATAATTTGGCTCAGTAAGTCTATCTTAATTGTGGACAAAGTTAGAGAAGCTAGTTCCACCAAAGGTAATCTGGGCAATGCATCTGCTGCCTTGTTCTCTTTTCCATTTTTGTACTCAATGGTGAAGTCATATTGCATCAGCTTAGTGATCCACTTTAGTTGAGAACCTGTGTGTAGCTTTTGTTCAAGAAGGAACTTTAATGCCTTTTGGTCTATTTTCACTGTGAATGATCTGCCCATTAGGTATTGATTCCATTTAGTGATTGCCATGACCAATGCCAACAACTCTTTGTCATATACTAAGAATGATTGATGCCTAGGAGATAACCCTTGATGGGGTTTTCAATGTCTTTGCCTTATGCTTCTTATGTTTTGATGATCTAATAAACTTATTGTAAAGAACCAGATAGAGAACCTGACCCACATAGTATATATTTCAAATGAATAATGTCCAGTCCGATCTCCAGTAAATGAATGAACAACCACAGGGAGGAACACAATATGGACCTGGTAACCTGGTCCCTTAGGGTTCTCCGACAGAAATACAAGTCAGTAACTGTCCGCAACCATTATAAAGAGGAACACAATAAGGACCTGGTCCCTTAGGGTTCTTTGATAGAAGTATAAGTCAACTGTACAACTAGAACGTAATAGCAGAAAGTGACCATCTCGCAACTGTTACAAAAAAGGAACACAACTGGGACCTGGTCCATTAGTGTTCTCTGACAGAAGTACAAGTCAACTATATAGTTGGAACACAACTGCACAAAAGTGACTGTGTAGAAGACAATGCAACAGTCACTTCTCATTAGGAAGAAGCGTGTACCAACAATTGACATCACTATCCATTGTGATGTCTTTTGAAATATAACAACCTGGTGCAAGGCACAACACTTAACTTGTGTATTCAGTGATTTTCTCTCAAGCATAACAGTATTCTTCCAACATTGAAGTCGCTGGTGTGTCAAGAACAAGAATACAACTCCACTAAGGATCAGTTTCATAATGAGTTTATGTATATCCGTAGTTGAGTTGTAATCTTGTTATTTGTTCTTCATTGTATCTCCTATTTTGCTTTCTTAGAAGCTTTGTTTTAGGAAAACCAAAAATCCGTAAACTTCTGAGTTTATGTTGTGACTAGGATTAGTCATAAGTTTAAAGTCTTTGTAACTAGAAGAGTCACAAAGTGGCTTGTGGTGAGAGCATCACAAGTTAGTCGAAGTCTTTGTAATTGGGTTATTACAAAGTGCCTTGTAATAGTGAGATTGCAAGTTAGTGAAGTTAAAAGCCTACAAGTGTAGGTCGTGGTTTTTTGATCCCCTTGTGTGAGATTTTCCACGTAAAAATCCCTTGTCTTCTTTACTTACAGTTTTATTAGCATTCTCAGCTTAAAATCATAGAGGACCAGGTAATCTACTCTTTGGTGGACTCATACAAACTAAAAATTGGTATTAGAGCAGGTTCTTTCTAAAAGGCTAACACCTAGAAAGGATCTTAATGGTTGCTCCACCCAACATTGAGGAAGGACAATCAACCTACATGCCTCCTAGATTCAATGGTCAATACTACGGTGGTGGAACACTCGCATGCATGATTTTATAATGGCTGAAGACTCAGAGCTATGTGACATCATCTGTGATGGTCCACATGTTCCTATAAAGAAGCTTGAAGAAACTGGACCAATGGTGTCGAAAGACAGAAAAGAGTACAACGACATTGACAGAAAAGCCGTAGAAAAGAACTATCGTGCCAAGAAAATCTTGGTGTGTGGCATAGGACCCGATGAGTACAACAGAGTTTTAGCTTGTGATACTGCCAAAGAAATATTGGAACTGTTGCAAACCGCACACGAAGGAGCTACTCAGGTTAAATAGTCTAAGATTGACATGCTCACCACAGCGTATGAGCTCTTTAGGATGAAGGATGATGAGTCTATACAAGATATGCACACCAGATTCACCTCCATCATAAATGAGCTTCATTCACTTGGAGATGTTATTCTTAGAAACAATCATGTAAGGAAAATCCTCAGTGTTCTACCTGGTTCTTGGGAAAGTAAGGTAAATGCCATCACTGAAGCTAAATATCTACAAACTCTAACCATGGATGAGTTGACTGGTAATCTGAAGACATACGAGATGAAAAGAAAGAAAGACAGTGAAAGGAGAGAGCCGAAGAAGGAAAAGAACCTGGTACTAAAAGTTGAAAGCAGTGACTCAAGTGATGAAGATAGTGACATGGCCTATCTTACTAAAAGATTTCAAAAGATGGTTCGAAGAAATGATGGTATACCAAAGAGGGGCAGTTCAAGTAAAGCAAGGAACAATTATTTCTGTCACAGGTGTGGAAAGCCAGAGCATTTCATCAAAGACTGCCCACTCGCGAAACAAGAGCAATACAAATAAAATCCTGACAAAGCAGCAAAAAGGAACTTGGTTCTAGACAAACGATTCAATTGAAAAAGTGCAGTTGACAATATTGTGACGCAAGCTCTTGTTGCTTGGGGAGAATCCTCCAGTGAATTAGAAAGGGAACCAGATGCAGAAAATAGTTCCATGATGGCAGTGGAAACTGAAGCAACAAAGTATGACTCATTGTTCGCGCTGATGGCTTAGTCTGATGAGGATGAAGAAAATGAAGATAATAAGGTAAATTTCAGAGATGTTCAGAGAAATCTGAAATCCTACTCTTCTAAGAAGTTAAGGTCATTAGCCAATGTTTTAATTAATGCTTATTGTCACACCTCCTTTTTGCCCGCCCCGCCCCGGAGGGTAAAATGCACGAGGGAGTTTTTTCAATTTAAGTGACAATATTCGAAATGAGATTATTTATTTAAATTCAGAGTCGCCACTTGGGAAAGGTTTGGCTTTTGGTGTCCCAAGTCACCGGTTTATCTTGAATCCCAAATCGAGGAAATTTTCGACTTTTCCAAATGAAGTCTGCGAACCAGAAATTCTAAGTAAGGAATTCTGTTGACCCGAGGGAAGATGTTAGGCACCCTCGAATCCCGTGGTTCTAGCACGGTCGCTTAAATTGTTATAATGGCTAAATATCTGATTTGAATACATGTTGTGACTTATGTGCCTTTATTGAATTTAAAACCGCTTTTATTATTATTATTTATTTTATAGAATTGCAACGTCGTGAAAATGCATCTCGAACCACGTTATAATCAATGCACCCGTAGTTGTTAACACATTTCGACTCCGTTGAGATTTGAATTTGAGTCACATAAATGCGCACCCGAATTTAAGAATGTAATTTAATTAAGCCGCGCCTAAAGAGTCTAACGCGTTATTATCTTTGGGGAAGGCAGTGAAATTCACTAAACAGTCCATCCCGAATTCTAAGTATTTATTATGGTTAATTATTGAGGGCCCCGTAATTTGCATTTTTTATTTGGCGAGACTCGTCTCGTTTTATGAAAGGATAAACCTAATGGCGACTACATTTTTTCTATTTTTTTTTGTTTGTCTTTGAGAAAAATAAAAGAAGGAAAAGTACACGCTAATTAAATTACATGCTTGACCAACTTCGGATTCTTATTTGATTATCTGATTAGTTGTTTATGAGACGTGAATTGTTTCATGCCTTATTTCATGGAGAACATGCTTTTAATTTGCTAGAGGATATTAATATACAAGATTAATAAAACTGCCAAAACCTACGTTAAAATGTTCTTCAATCCTGAATTTAAATTAACTTATTTAAACTAAGTCAGTAGAATTGACTATCGGAAACTGCTACTAATAGGGTTCGAACATGGTCATGTAAACTACCTAACGAGATCCGATAAAGTTAAAACTCAAAAGATTAAAACTACATTGTATTCTGCAGGGTTAAAACATTCTGCCCTATATATACAAAATATAGCTGGAAGGAAATCTAATTATCCGTATGCCAACCACTCATGCATTCTTTATCATACAACCAACTAGATAACTGAAATCACAATTTTAAGCACACTAAACTTCAATTAAGTACAGGCTACCCTATGTGTTTTTCATTGAGTTGCAAACTAAATAGGTTACACAAATCTAATAACGTTTATAAAACTGTAAATGCAGCAACGAACGATTAAACTCCCGCGTATCTTTTATTTCATGCTTTCATTGTTACATCAATGCGGAGTTCTAGTGTGTACCTGGATGTTGAATATAATAGAAGAAGCAGGGAAGTCAGTAGCAATAGGAGCAATACCAAACAACAGCAGTAACATCAGGTAACTAACAAGAACAAGTCCCAGTGCAAGATACAACTATGGCCGATGGAAAAATGGCAAAATGACAGCAGTAAACAGTGCAGTAGAAATAGAAGTCCAAGACAGACCAAATCCAGGAAACAAACCAATGCGAACCACAACCAGTAAACTTAGTCGAGACTTGGGAGAAATCAGTATTGATCAAACAAATCGAAATCGGTAAAATCAAGACAGCAATGAGAAGAAAAGCTTCTGTATTTTTTGTTTTATGCCTCTCTCAATGTATATCTGTATATGCCTCTCTATTTTCTCCTCAAAGATGTTTTCCTCTCCTTTTAAAATCCAGTCTCAATTTCCAGTCTAAAAATCTCTTCTCATCCTCTCCCGAACTAATGGAAGTTCTCCTCCCTTTATAGCCTAACATCAGGCTATTCACAGCATGTTAAAACACATCAGAACCCCTATCTTTCTTGCTGTTTTTCCATTCAACATTTTAAAATATAAAACATTCCCATGAGATTCCTGACATCCCTTTTAATTGGCTTATTTAACTAAAAGCAGACATGGGCAGCAAGAATATAATCTGACAACATATGCTGTCAAACTATTTTAATCTTAACAAAGGCCTTTATGCACATGTTGTGCACAAGTGCACATGCCCCCCAATTCAGACTGCAGTTACAGACCAGACCCTTAAATTTCTGATTCAAATACAACAAATATAAGTAGTTATACTCAATTCCTAATTTGATTTAAGTAGGACTTCAGCAGAAAACCAATCAAATTATTATCATTCAAATCTTTGAACTTATTGACGATGTGTATCGACTCGACTATACTAATGGTAACACATACAATCGAAGCTAATGATCAGAAATCTAACAGTATCAACAAAGGGTTCAGATTGCACTGTTAATACAAGAATGAACCTGGGAACTAATTAATCGACTCATTTCAAATTCGGTTGATTGTACAGCTTACACATACACACATTATCAGTAAATGAAAGAAAGACTCGATCAAACAGAGAGGTCCAGGCAAGGTGGACAGGACACAGTCGACCAACAACTCAGAAATAAAATCAACTAACATTTTGGGGCAATAAACAAACATTCAATTACAATAAGACTCATGAACTGATAGAAAAGAACACAAAAATACCTGAAATCTTGAAAAATCAGCAAACCCTAGCTCGTATTTGAAAAAAAAACCTTCTTGGGGTTGAACGGACTTTAATCGAAGTGTTCTTAACTGAGAACACTTCGATTAAGGTCCATTAGACCCTAATCACTTGGCTCAAACGGACACAGACCAGGCCCGGGGTTTCTAAGGTTCCTAGATGGCAGATTTGGAATTTGGGTTTCCATGGTTAGATTCGGACCAAACCAAGCATGGTTTGGTCACGAGGGAGGTCCGGGGACTGCCTGGTGTGAAGCTGGGGTAGATCGGTGTAAGTCGAGGTCCGACTCGAATCTTCAAATGAAGATTCGAGAAGGTGGGAGGGGATTCGAGACCAAAGGACAACGGATCTATATTCAGGGTGGTGAGGCGGTCCTATGGTGTTAAGGTGGGGGTCACCGGCGTCCATGCCGCCGGGATTAATGGTGAGGGGAAAGGGGGCGGCTAGGGTTCCGGGGTTTGGGGTCTGGGAAGGGGATGAGGACGAAGGCAGGGGGTCTTGGATAGGGGGCAGGGTATGATAGGAAAGTTTATATATGGGATGGGTGGATTGATCTCAGCCGTTGGATCAATCGAGATCAACGGCTTGGATCTGAAGGCTCTAATGAAACGGTGTCGTTTGGCTTAGTAAGGGTCAGGGTTGGTTCGGGTAACGGGTCAGGTAATGGGATTATGGGTGAGAGATCTGGACCGTTGGATCAGTTTGGTTTGATGGTCGAGATGGATTGGCATTGAAACGACGTAGTTTTGGTGTCAAACTACGTCGTTTTTGTGGCCTGGAGATTGGCTGTTTGGACTGGTGGCTTGGGCTGCTCGTTTGGGCCTTAGATTTTGAAATGGGGAACCAGCCCAAATTTATTTAAAACAAATTGCACCCTTTCCTTTTATTTCTAATTTTTCTTAAACACAAAACCTAATTAAATAAAAATTAAACACCATTAATTAACACTTAATGTAATTATTACACGCATATTAAAATATTAAAGGTAGGTAAAATCAAACAAGGCAACAATCAGGACAAAAATGCATATTTATGATTTTCCATTTAATAACCGGATTACGGTTCAAACTACGCATGACACACATTTTTTGTATTTTGTTTTAATAAAAATAAAAATGGGCAAAAATCATAAATAATTAACAACATGCCACGTAAAAATCCAAAAATTGTACAGCAAGACCAATTGCTATTATTTTGTTTCTTTTGGAGTGATTGTCGCGTAAAACAAAAATCACGTGCTCACACTTATTATATCCTTGATAATGATAATGAGATCATGACCTTAGAACTAGGAGAAGCTGAACAATCTAGAGATGATCTGGTGGTCTGTGTAGTGGACCTAAATGAGACCATAGCTAATCTTGAAAAAGAAAAGGAAGCTCTAAATGAAAAGATAACTAGTGTAGAAAATGAGAGAGATGACCTGATGTTTGTGGTGGTTGACTTGAAGGAAACAATAAAAGGTCTCAACAATGAGAAACACACTCTAGAAGGAAAAATTTCAGCTACTGAGCAAGAGAGGGATGATTTTTTAGTGATAATCACTGATATAGAGGAAACCCTTGAGGGACTCAATAGAGAACATAGGACTGTGAGTCTTGGGAAAGGGAAGGAAGTAGCTAGTGAGACACACATCAAGCTCAAACATGAATTAAATGATGTGAAAACTAGTCTATGTGGTGAACTTGAGAAAAATCGGCAACTTCAAGCTGAATTGGAGAAAGTAAAAATTGATCTTGAGAAATCTCTGAAGTGGACCTGGTCCTCAGATGCTGTCACCGCCATTTATTTGAATAATAGTGGAAACAGGCAGTGAATGGGATTCCAAAGGGAGAAAACTCCTTACAACCCTCACATCAAGTACGTCACTATTCCTGATAACTGGCTGTGTACCCACTGTGGGAACAACGGGCACTTCAAAGAAAATTGCCAGGCCAGGGTTCAATCTGTTCAGGAAAACAAAGTGTTTACTGACAAAGTGACTACTAACAAGGGACCAGGTACCGGTCGCAAGAAATGAATATTGCCTGCATGGACTAAAAAAACCCTTATCCATCCTTTTTATCATAACAAGGGACCCAAACTAGTTTGGGTTCCTAAATCTAACCCATAATTTGCATGTGCAGGGAACAGTGAGAGGAAGCGGACTGCAATGAACCAAGGACAGTGAATGCTCAAAGCACGTGACTGGAAGCACCATAGATTTCTCCTCACTGAAAACCCTGCAGGAAAGGAATATATCCATTGAAAAAGGAAAGGGCACATTCTCAGTGCTAGAAAAGTTGGAAAATCTCTCTGTCACTCAATTGAGAATGTGTACTATGTGGATGGCCTGAAGTACAATCTCCTGAGTGTTTCTCAAATTTGCGTTAAAGGGAACAAAGTAGAGTTCTTGTCAAAAGAGTGCACAGTTACCAATCTGGTGACTGGCAAAGTGGTCTTAGTGGAGAAAAGAAACAAGAACATCTACGTTGCTGACTATGAATCTTTACAAGCTGGTGATATGAGATGCTTGAGAAGGACCTGGTTCGTGGTCTATCAAATACAAAATTCACCTGGACATAGGTTCTTAGAACAAAGGATGAGATTTTCGAAATGTTTAGGGCCTTTGTCAAGAAGATCCAATGGATGTCTGATGAAAATGGGGGCTTCCAACTGAGATTCATGAAGAGAAGAGAAGACCCGACGTCACAACCTGTGTCGAGCCTATGAAAGAGTATGCCCGAGTGGAACTGAGAAGATCAAATGACCCGACAGAGCAGGAAGTGAGCCATCTGCTAGCATTGTGATTTTCCATCAATTCTTTATCAATGGCCCACCCTTTGTTTGAACCTTGTCAATGATCGAACTTAAAGATATGAAATGAGTGCCATTTGATGAGTAACTGAGAACAAAGGAGAGGGATATGGAAAAAATGAAGTAATGAAAAAGGAAGTCATTGCTAGTAGTAACGACTTGTCACGATCCATTGGTTCATATAGAATCCATGTCCTAGGTATATCAAAAAATATTCTTTTCGCTAAGCGTATATAATAAAATAGAGTGATGAAGATAAAATTAAAGGTAGTATGCATCAGATCTGACCGCGGGACAGAATGTGACAACGCCAAATTTGATGAGCTTGTAACAAAAATAGAATCACACACAACTTCTCAGTACCAAGGACTCCACAACAAAATGGTATTGCTGAAAGAACGAACAGAATTGGAAGACATGGCATGGACAATGCTCATCGAAAATGGAATCGCCAAGTGTTTCTGGACAAAAGCAGTAAATACTGCTTTCTACTTGGTGAACAGGTGTATGATCAGGTTCCTCCTGAATCAAAACCCACTATAAGCTGCCAAATGGAAGAAAACAAAAGACAACTCATCTGAGAACCTTCTTGACTAAAAATGCCATGTTCTCGACAACGGGAAAGACCAGCTTGGAAAGTTTAATTCAAAGGCGATGAAGAAATCCTTCTAGGATACTCTCCACAAAGCAAAGTCCATAAAGTCTACAACAAAGGGCACACTAAGTGGAAGGAAGTGCTCATGTGGTATTCAACAAGACACCTTCCTCTAACCAAGGAAGAAACAGTGATGATCAATATAATGAACCATCTCTGGTCTCTGGAAAATATCTGAGGTTTCAAATAGGGAGACTGATATGATGAGTAAGATGAAGGAGACAGGTGAAAGACAATGCAACATCATCCTCCACTTCTTACAAGGAACCTGGTACTTCACTTACTACCACTGAAGCTGAAGAAAGAGTAAAGATGCAGTTCATGGTGCTCCATAAGTAACAAAAAAAAGAGTGTAGGAAAATCAAATTAACCTCCCAAGTTCCCCTACCAATCAAGCCTCAGTCCCAAAATGGAAACACAAAAGCTCCCATCTATGTGATAACCTAATCACTCCCTTTTCTCTAGAGTTAGACAAGTATTAAAAATTAATTTTTTTTTGTTTTTTTAGTCCCTTCTGTATCTCCACTCCAGAATAGAATCCAAAGTCAAGTCCTTAGGAATCCTACTTGAGGACCGATAAAAGAAGTTTGAGATATCTTAAAAGAACTCAGGACCTGGTCTTGTATTACCCCTCAGGTGACAGTTTTAATCCTGTTAGGTATGATGATGTTAATTGTGCAGGTTTTCTTGTGGATAGGAAAAGTACTTCTAGAACGGTTCACTTGCCATGTTCATGTCTCATCCCTTGGGGGACAAGGAAGCAAAACTCAATGGCCTTGTCAACAACTGAAGAAGAATATGTAGCGGAAGCACCTTGCTATGCTCAAACCCTATGAACTGAGTAGTAACTGGAAGATCTTGGGGTATTTTCTAATGGTATATCTTCGCTATGCAGTTCAAAACAAGAGGACCAAGCACATTGAAAGGTGGCATTATCTTCTGAGGGTCAATATGGAGAAAGGGTTGATCTGTGGAAAGTCTTGCAGAACAGAAGACCAAATTCCAGATATCTTCACCAAAGCCTTGAGTAGAGAATATTATGGAAGAAACAAGGTGAAGATGGGGTCATGAGAGTTTAATGGAGAACCTGATTCTCCATTAGTTGGCTATACAAGACACCTTCAAGTAAAGTTAGCTAAAGTGTTTTCTGACCAAGCCTAACTCACATCGATACCGTTGCAGGTAAACCCGCATGACGATCATAGAAGCTAAAGGTACAGTTATGAACTGCGAAAGAAGAGCTGCTAAAACCTTTTTCAAAAATGTTCAGGCATCAGGTTCCTGTACCACAGGTTAGTAGTAATGTGTTTTTCTCTGCATGCCGTCTCAAAATGGTAATATAATTAACTCAACTGCCATATCATCCGACTTTTCAAAGTCTGCATGACATGTCTTGTCTTTCAAATCCCTTCATCCCCTCATCATGATAACGTTTTCCCACAAACCTACCGCCGTTTTCAAAACTATTCAGAACTTGTTTCTCTCCTTTCATCATAAGTCTTTTTTCCAATAAAACTTTCCTTCTCCATCACAACAAGTCATGAACCTTCATCTCTTCTGTATAGCTGTGATCCTCTCTTCATATCTCTCTCTCTCACTCTACCTGTCTTCTAAATACTCCTATAATGGCTATCGAATGATCGCTTCTTTCTTCCACCGTTAACACCACTCCTACTTCCCTATCACCCTTAAAATCATACCTAGAGATTCACTATTTCACTCCTTCCAATACTACTGTATCCACACCTGGTTCCTCCTATTTTCCTATAATCTTTCCTTTTCTAAAAAACCCTATTTTTCTCCCATTTATTGAGAACTCTATGTCTCGTCACTCCTCTGATCTCATCAAATAACACTCAGGGGGTTTCACCTCTCAAGTGTCAGAGGTCTCTGAGGATGATCCTGATCAGTATCTAAACTCCTCCATTTTGGACTTAGTGACTCTTATAGAGTCATCAGAAAAGGAAGCAGTGCATAATATCATGGCTATCACTATTGAGAGTTTGATGAATGAAGGAGCATATCTCTCGTCTGAGTATCAGGGGAAAGAAACTCCATTCCTAGGCGATGTAAGAACCATAGTACTCCTCGAGTCTCTGGCTCATGAGATGTTCTCAGAAAAACCTGCTGAAGAACCTGATTCTCTTCCAGGCAAACCCACTCCTGTACCTCCTAATCATCCTAAGCTCTTAGAATCCTCCTCCAAGTCACCCACTATCAGGTCACAACAGTAAGAGGGTTTTGAGTCTACATTCCAAAAAAGTTGGAGGAGTGTCAAGACAAGGAAAAAGATATTGATGAATCAAGGGGAATTTGTTACTAACAAGAGTGTTCCAGTAAGTGGGATTGACAAAAATGCTCCAAAGGAACCTGGTTCCTTAGTGAAACAATCTATAAAATCTCAAAAGTCTGTGGATAAAGCTTCCGATGAAACTATTGAGAAACAAAATGGCGCATCTATGAAGGGTAGCATCAAGTCTTTAAAGAGTCCAGTTGAGCAAACCATGTCTAAAGATGATACTGTGGGGCTAGTAAGCTGAAAAGGAAAGTCTGTTAAAGGATCTAGAAAACAAAAATTGGAAACCGTTAGAGAACCTGGTGCTCTGAGGACCATGCCCAGTGATAGTGGTCTTTGGTAGCAGAGATTAATAACTCAGAAAGTCTTGTAGGGTCGTATATTTGACCCAGCAATTTTAGATATGGTTGGTATGAGACAAATTTTGGAGATAGTAGAATTTCAGCAATGGGAACACTTGTTTCAAGGGAGCATGCCTCTGGTATACGAAGATGCGGTACAAACGTTCTACGCATCTATCTTCATTATTGAGGGGGATCACATTTGTGCTCTAGTAAATAGAGTAGACATTGTACTCGATGCTTCAGCATTGGAAAAGGTTCTTAGAATTCCATGTGAAGGGATGTCCTCAGTCAAGGGTGTCTGTGGTGTCAACTTTAGGAGAGCCATCATGAAAGAGCAAGCTATTCAGCAGGGGGAACAGGTGCATAAGAAGGTATTATTTCCTGAGTATCAGATTCTCTTTGAACTGGTCAATTAGGTACTCTACCTCGTTCTGAGAGGCGTTCTATTGCTACAAAATCGGATATGGTCTTAATGAAAGCGCTTGATGAGTTTGTCCCAATCAATCTTCCAGCAGTGGCGAACTATTTTTGCTCTAATATTTTGCGGCTGTTGTTTTCTCTTTGTTTGCCTTTTTTTGTGATGGCATGCTAGAATTCACCATTACTGCTCCTGTCTTGCTCAGTCCATTGTTAATATTAATGAAACAACTCCTCTTTTTCGCTGAACAATGCTGTGTTCCTCTGGCTTCTCTTTTCTGTCATGTTGTGTGCACATATGTGGCATGAGTTAGCTGTGTTAGACTTTTTTTTGCTAATTACCTGCTTGTGTTCTTTTTAATTATGCCAAAAGGTGGAAAAAGTCATAAGGGATTTAAGGGATCTGAGATTAAAGGGGAATCAAAAGCAAACGGTCAGGGGGAACTTGTGTAGTTTCTAGATAAAAGTCATAAGGGATTTAAGGGATCTGAGATTAAGGGGGAATCAAAAGCAAATGGTCAGGGGGAATTTGTGTAGTTTCTGGTATCTTATCTGGTTATTTCTGCTCTAAACAAATACTATCAATGCCTAAGTTTGTCATCATCAAAAAGGGGGAAATTGATGAGTTTTTCAATGTCTTTGCCTTATGCTTCTTATGTTTTGATGATCTAACAAATTTATTGTGAAGAACCAGATAGAGAACCTGACCCACATGGTACATATTTCAAATGAATAATGTCCAGTCTGATCTCCAGCAAATGAATGAACAACCACAGGGAGGAACACGATAGGGAACTGGTGACCTGGTCTCTTAGGGTTCTCCGACAGAAATACAAGTCAGTGACTGTCCGCAACCATTATAAAGAGGAACACAACAGGGACCTGGTCCCTTAGGGTTCTCTGATTGAAGTACAAGTCAACTGTACAGTTGGAATGTAGCAACAGAAAGTGACCATCTTGCAACTGTTACAAAAAAGGAACACAACTGGGACCTGATCCCTTAGTGTTCTTTGACAGAAGTACAAGTCAACTATACAACTGGAACGCAGCTGCACAAAAGTGACAGGACACCAGACAGTGCATCAGTCACTTCTCATTGGGAAGAAGCGTGTACCAAGAATTGACATCACTATCCATTGTGATATAACAACCTGGTGCAAGGTACAACATTTCACTTGTGCATTCAGTGATTTTCTCTCAAGCATAACAATGTTCATCCGGCATTGAAGCCATTGGTGTGTCAAGAACAATAAGACAACTCCACTAAGGATCAATTTCATAATGAGTTTATGTATAACCGTAGTTGAGTTGTAATCTTGTTATTGTTTCTTCATTGTATCTCCTATTTTGCTTTTTTAGAAGCTTTGTCTTAGGAAAACCAAAAATCCGTAAACTTCCAAGTTTATATTGTGACTAGGATTAATCATAAGTTTAAAGTCTTTGTAACTAGAAGAGTCACAAAGTGGCTTGTGGTGAGAGCATCCCAAGTTAGTTGAAGTCTTTGTAATTGGGTTATTACAAAGTGGCTTGTAATAGTGAGATTACAAGTTAGTAAAGTTAAAAGCCTACAAGTGTAGGTTGTGATTTTTTGATCCCCTTGTGTGAGATTTTTCCACGTAAAAATCCCTTGTCTTCTTTACTTACAGTTTTATTAGCATTCTTAGCTTAACCTCATAGAGAACCAGGTACTCTACTGTTTGGTGGACTCATACAAACTAACAACCTTTTACTTAGATATGCAACATGCTACCCCTTTTGCATTAATACAGCTCCAATGCCCATGCTACATGCATTAGTCTCTATTTCAAATGGTATTGAGAAGTCAAGAAACACCAGTACTAGTGCTGAGGTCAGGGCTTCCTTCAGTCTGTTAAATGCCTTAGTGGTTTGATCAGTCCATATAAAGTTGTCCTTTAACAACTCAATAAGTGGCTTACTGATTGATTCATACCCTTTAATGAACCTTCTATAGTACCTAGCCAAACCTAGAAACCCTCTTAACTATTTGAGATTGATGGCACATGCTATGTCTGAATAGCTTTTATATTCTTTGGGTCTGTGGCCACACCTTCAGCAGAGTTGTAGTGGCCCAGGTATTCCACCCTATCAGCTGCAAAGACACACTTGCTCTCTTTAGCAAATAGCTAATGAATAACCAACAAATCAAAGGTAACTCTGGGGTGTTGTAGATGTTCTTCCATGCTCCTACTAAACACCAAAATGTCATCAAAGAATACTAGGATAAATTTCCTTAGATACTCTTGGAAAATGTGATTCATTAACCCCTGAAAGCTGGAAGAAGCATTGGTTATGCCAAAGGGCATTACAAGGTACTCATAGTGTCCTGAGTGAGTTTTAAATGTTGTTTTGTAGACATCTGAGAGAGCCATTCTAATATGGTGATAACCAGCTGTTAAATCTATCTTGGAATAGACTTGTGAGCCCCATAATTCATCCAATAACTCCTCAATGATGGGTATTTGGAATTTATCCTTTATATTGAGCTTTTTCAGAGCTCTATAATCCACACACAATCTCAAAGAGCCATATATTTTTTCCCACCATAACCACATGTGATGCAAATAAGCTGGAACTATATTGAATTATGCCTTGATTTATCATTTTCTGCACCATCATTTCTATCACATCTGTCATGACCCAAATCGATGGGCCGCGACGGGCACCCGGTACTTTACTCAATCGTGTACCAACATAATGTATCTTTCGAATCATTCTATCATAGGTAAATGAATCAAAGTAAATTATGAGGGAATAAACTTATACATATGACATACTGGCCTATAAGACCAAAACGATCACTCGTACACTAAACATAGACCGACAAGGCCATGCAATCTTTCATATATATGACATATGTCTACAAGCCTCTAAGAGTACATAAACTTCATAAGACCGGGACAGGGCCCCGACATACCAATCGATATGTGTCCAATACATACTGACCAAATAGGAAACTCCGGAGCAAATAGAGCGCACAAACACCTTTCGCTGAGCTGATAGCTTACTTGGAGGGCTCATAACCTGTCTATCTGGACCTACGGGTATGAAACGCAGCATCCTCAGGCAAAGGGACGTCAGTACAAATAATGTACCGAGTATGTAAGGAATGAAAATCACTAAATAATAGATATGAGAGAAACATGGAATAAAAGACTAAACATGTATATCTGGATAACTCTGTAAATTAAGAAATACTTATAGTGTCATGTATATGCGTATGAATGTCATGTCGTGCATGGGTACATGTGTTCATAACATCATAAAGCCTCTTAGGTCATCCCATCATATCATCTCGGCTACTATGGGCAAAATCATGAACGTATACCAGCTGATCAGGGGGTGGTACGTATATAACGCCGTAACCTTTTCTCATATCCCATATACATATAATAAACATATATACGTATATATAACGCCATTTGGTCATGGGTCAATGTAAATGAATGCAATGCATGAGAAGTACGTCAATAAAATCTCTTGAAACGTTATAAGACCAGTATGCCTTTGATTAATATCATTAAGTAAACTTTATCAACTTACGTATTTTCTGAGACCCATGAATAGATGATAGAATAATATGACATATGGGGAATCAATAACATAAGCATCTCTAGTATTTCTATGAATAGAGTCATTTATAGAAGTTGTGCATTTGCTCGTTTTATTTGTGTCGTATAGATCATGCCAAAAGAAAGAAGGGATAGCCTTAACATACCTGTACTGATTCTCTTGACAATTCCTCTAACACACGTCTTCTGCAAAAACACAAAATGACAGATCGAAGTAGGGGAAAATCCATATGATATTCTTGAGAAAGATTGCACTGTACTTCTTTAGAATCATAAAATCTCATGTTACAGCTTCGACCATTGTAAATCACGTATGCAATCTCTCTGCAACGTGATGCTATATCTTCTAATCTTAAGGGGGTGGGTAAGCAAACGTTAGCTTGCATTGCTAAAGTGAATATATTTATGCAATTCACGTGCATAAGGCTAAAGAAAATGTTAAACTTGTTATGTACTCTCATAATGTGACACCTTGCTACATCTTGTATGAGTCACTTAGTGACTTTGTTAACCATTTCATGGGCTGCCACGTTGGTGGTAAGATCTATCAAGCTTATCCAATTCTAATTAATTGTTAATTTATTAATCTCCCACTAACCAATAATTAACCAATTACCCACATAATTAAGAATTATCTCAAATTATTTAAAATATTGCTCAATTTTAGCACACCTTATACACCTCACTATCATGGTCATATGGTACCTTGTATGACACTAGTCCATAAATATCGGGTATTATAGCTCGAACCATATTTTTATCCCAAAATGTCAAACTTCGATAAAACTCATTTTCTTCGATTTGCTTACCCTCTCACCTTCACGAATTTACTTTTTACTTGTTTGAAATAGCATAATACTTATAATCTCCAAGCAATCTCATTCCTGAACTTACGTCAATTAACTTATGATGAAACTTTAACGTACGAAAATGCGGGATGTAACATCTCATTTCCGAGCTTATATCAATTTAATTATGGCGTACTTCCATGTACGAAAACCTGGAGTGTAACATCATTCCCCCCTTTGGAACATTCGTCCTCTAATATTGACTGATGCACTTATCATTTTAATAACCTATGTCTTATGAATACTTTAGTACTCCATCCGGAAAATTGTTCTGTGAATAAATCCAAAGGCCAAGGAATTCCACCCTTTAAGCCTCTTTCTCACACTACGGCTTGTTGTTGGAATCCTTCTAATCTCGTAGCTGTTGCTACCTTTTATCATGTGACCTATACGATTCTGACCTTGTGTATGCGCCTATGCAACTTTTCTCTTCAGTTTTTAGCCAATCTCTAGGCCTCACTTTGGGAACATATATAGAACTTGACAAGATGTCCATCTGGGCATCTATAAATTTACTGAAGTTCTTTGCTCGATACTTTGTCGAACTTACGACTATTGCTATATTTTGTTTCATAGCCCTGGTTATCCATCCGTATGACTTTACTGCATCTAGGTAGATCATACTACACCGTAACTCTTACTTTGATTTATCGTTACTGAGGTCTTCTACCAAACTCCAGCTTACTCTTGTTGCTTATCCTATAGGTATAAGTCTAAGTCCTTTAATACTTCCTCATTAGTGTTCATCTTAAGAATGATGGCCTAATCTCATCTCATACTTTGTAACTTTTATCCATCCATTGTTGATTCACTTCAATATTGATCTATAATCTACCATTGATAACTTGACCTTTTATGTAACACTGCCGCTAGGGCTCACATCTCATCGGGGAACATCTGAAATGATTAGACTGATCCACCTAGGGAGATACCATGCTTCCATAACCGTATTTCATATCATATTCATCCCAATATGATTCACCTTGTATGGGTATTTTAATCTTGTACAATTCATGAAATCCTTTTCAAGTCATTACTCAATCGATGGCCCAAACGTCATCCTTTATTTATTACAATTACACCCTCATTCTATTACCAAGGTAGCATTCTATCTCTTCTAAATGCTACTAGTCTTAGACTCGGAGTTCATTCAGGCTATACTGAGCTTCTATAACTTAGAGAAACCATCAGCTCTCTTGTTTTCATGGGCTTAATCCTGAGGACTTATCCATTTTTATTACATTCTTTCTCGCTTTTCCTTATCCTCACTCATGCCTTCTTAAAACCTTGTCGCTCTATCATACTTTAGCTTGTGACCTACACATATCCATTTATACTACTTGTAACTTTCCTTCAACTTGCTTATACTATAGATTTCCTTGTGTTATTCTGGAACATAAGCGAGACATCACATCATCTTTAACACTTCTTTACTCTCTTATCTAGTCCTCTCGATACCTAGAAATCATAGGCTAGATGCTATGCAACTGACGCCGTCACTATCATTCCTGGATACTGAATCCCAGCGCTTCTAATCTTCTATCCGAAGTATCGACTATTCCCAACTTTCTGCATCTGAGTATCTTGTACATGTTTACCTTTAACTTACTTACCTTAAAATATCACATCACATCTTCTATCTCTTTCATGACCTCCCTTATACATAGGTATAATTCACATCCACAACTTGGAACTCTATTATAATACTTGCACCTCTAGTGCATACACAACCCAGTGAGAGCTTCATACTGACTTCTTATAAGGCTAGTACTTCTTCTATCTGGCTTTCTTGTAGAGCCATTATAAAATATAGTTGTTGTATTATCTCTCTTGCACGTCTGATATTAAGAGTGATTCTGCCATGTTCTCAAGCACAGTTTCTATAATTTTCTAGGTCCAATAATCAGACTCCTGATTTACTTCGTTGATGTAACTCTTTAGTTTTCTCTTCCTTCTGATCAGTCTTTATGTAGACTTAAGCTATCTTTCGATCTGTGACTCATGGTACTAGTCATTACTTTAGTCTTACCTTGAGGCTATGGAATATCCACGATATAATCTTCTAACAATTCAATCCTTTGTCTATGACCTGGGCTTAATTCTTTCTTTTAACATATACTGGAATCTTCTACGATTGTACGATTGTCAACATATATGCTGCATGGATAATACTCCAAACTCTGAAGTGCATTCATAACGTAACTAACTCTAGATAATTAATCGAATAATTCTTTTCATTCCTTCTCAACTTTCTTTAAACATAAGCAATTACTTTTCCCGGTCTTCCCACCACCTTGTTGCGTGCATACTTAGCTTACCTTAGTGCCAACACATATTGGGATTCCATGCAACTCATATGATCTTGAATATTACTTCTGATTTTGCTCCCCGTTCATTAGCCACGGTAGGTGACACCTTCTTATGGAATGCATACAATGTTGTTGTGAGACTGTTGTTATATAACCATTTCCTTTTTAGGTCACCGTTCTTAGGTTGAAGCTTTCTTCTATATTCCCTCAGCTAGTCTTTCATTTTAGTACTTAGGGAGGACCCTGTGATTCTTGCAAGGCTGCGAGCTTATTACATAGTTTACCCCGCGGAATTTTTGATGTTCTTTCTTACTTGTAATTATCCTTACTTACTTACCTTCATGCCCTTGTGCTCGTAGGGTTGCTTTTGAGCTGATATTTTGATTGTCTTCCTAGTGGCACTCTCTTTTATCTCTGTAACACTCATATAGTACCTTTTAACTACACCAACTCCTATCTTAATATTTCTCAAGGTTACAATGTCATATCTACGAGACTGAATTCCCCATGTTGGGGTTCACTCTTGCTTATCTTGCACGATCTATTGATTTGTCTGTATCCTCTTATCTAGCCATATTTAGGCTCTTCCCGAATCAACTACTAACTAATCATTGGCCCACTCTCATATCAATATTCCGCATAATCTTTCTTGCGTCATTTCCTTTGTCTTAACTTACCTCTCGCACTGGCTCCTTATTTATCACTAACATCTCTGGTAGGAACCCTTACTTCCGCTCCTTGACGACATGTTTACATGGTGTTCTGGAATCGTAGCATATTTGTAGGATTTGGATACGTTCAATCTCATCCCTTTCTCATTTTTATTGCATTCTTCCTTTACCATTCTATAATTACTAGAATCACTTAATTCTGACTTAATGCCAGATCATTTCATATTCTCCCTTTTAAGGGAGTACTAAGATTTAGAGCTACAATGATCCACCTATAGATGTTTTACCTCTTCATCTTTGGAGTCTTTTCACATCTTTGATAACCCTTACTTGCCTTGCGGTAATCCTTTTGTACCAAGGATAACTAAATTCCTTACTCACGAGGGTGACACCTAGTGTAACTGGCACATATAGTCCCTTAAGCTTAACTTTGCTCACAACTTGCTTTAGGGAAGCATCTTCCTGAATGATCATTCTCTGAATTTCTCATGAATCTTTTTTTGTTGTCCATTCTATTATCGTCGAAACAAAAATGAAATTCTCATGATGTCGACATTATCAAATCAGTTAGTCACTAATTTATGTTTAGTTTAACTTGTTCACTAGCCCATACTGATTTTTGTTACTTTGGGGTCTAATTTTTCCTTCTGGTAGTCGTGTTGGAGTCACGAACTTATTTCTCGAAATGAGGATATGACTTTATTCTCTATACTCTTTTGTTGTCTCAAGGCCTATTTCCTTTCGTCTTTTCCTTCCCTTGACTATAGACTCTGTATTACTGTCATTATTTGATCTACCGTTGTTATCCATGTATCACATCTTACTCAGAATGCTTGATTAACTCTCTTCTTATTTCCCTGCTAACATCTATGTCTATCACTTTATTCTGAAAACTCCAACAAGATATTCTTTTGCTTTTAGCTCTCCTTACTCCATCCCCTGACTCTTCGGGTTGCCTAACATTCCCGCTCTACTAGGGATGGAGCCATACTAAGGTAATATATATCCCTTCCAGGATTCCAGTACCTATCTTTGTATTTTTTTTAAACATTCTAGTATTCATATCTATCTATACTATTCTAGAGTGTACCATATGGATGTATTAAAAGGATATCTATTAGCACCTTTGTAATATCCTTTGAAAATATCAACTAACTCAAACAATCCATCCACCGTTTTGGGTTATTCTAACCCCAGCCGGATCCTGATATCCCGTCTTTCTCTTAAATCATATATGTTAGCTCCTATAGGGCATAACTAAGTTCGGTGTGGCCAATTGTACATACCTCTATTACTATTGAAGGTAACTCAAAATGCTTATATCTCTCTTCCTGAATTGTAGATAATGATCATATTCACTAACTGGGTACCTCGTATCCTTCTTCACCTTGTTTCTTTACTTGTTAAAGTTTGTATCTAGATTCTGATTGTCTCGTTACTTTTTACCATAAGGGTGGATAGATATTCATGCCTTAAGGCTCTTTATCAAGAAGCTTACACATCTTAGTACACACATGAGCTACTGAAGACCTCACATTTAGTCATCATAAGCATGATGCAAAATTGAGTTCCTCTGACTCAGCTCTTACACAACTATATCTCTTACCAACCGTGTTTCTAGATGTAGGCATCGTCGTATTATGAATAAGATAGAGTTTAGGAAATTAAGTTCTTACAATTGAGCTCTACCACACGATCTTAAGTAAGAAGAAAGAGTGACAGTCCTAAATGACATGTAGCCTCCTGATTATAAGTGAGGTGCACAACACACCCATAAAAAAGACTCTACTAGACATGGCTTGTAGACTCCCTAGGACATAACTGCTCTGATACCACTTTTGTCACGACCAAAATCGATGGACCGCGACGGGCACCCGGTACCTTACTCAACCGAGTACTAACGTAATGTATCTTTCGTATCATACTATCATAGGTAAATGAACTGGAGTAAAGCATGAGGGAATAAACTTATACATATGACATAATGGCCTATAAGACCAAAACGATAACTCGTACACTGAACATAGGCCGACAAGGCCATACAATCTATCATATACATGACCTGTCTCTACAAGCCTCTAAGAGTACATAAACATCATAAGATCGGGACATGGCCCCAACTTACTGATCGATACATGTCCAATGCATACTGACCAAATAGGCAACTACGGAGCAAATGGAGCACCCCAACACCTTTCACTGAGCTGATAGCTTACTTAGAGGGCTCATAACCTATCTATCGGGACCTGCGTGCATGAAATGCAGCATCCCCAGGAAAAGGGACGTCAGTACAGATAATGTACTGAGTATGCAAGGAATAAAAATCAGTAAATAATAGACATGAGAGAACCATGGAGTAAAAGATTCAACATGTATATCTGGATAACTATAAATCATGAAATACTTATAGTTTCATGTATATGCGTATGAATGCCATGTCGTGCATGGGTACATGTGTTCATAACATCATCAAGCATCTGAGGGCATCCTATCATATCATCTCAGCTACTGTGGACAAAATCATCAACGTATACCAACTGATCACATGGTAGTGCGTATATAATGCCGTAACCTTTTCCCATATCTCATATACATATAATATACATATATATGTGTCACACCTCCTTTTTCCCGCAGGGGGTTAGGGAATTTTTCCAATTAAAGCGACAATAATCGAAACGAGATTATTTATATTCAAATTCAGAGTCGCCACTTGGAATAGTTTAGGGTGTCCCAAGTCACCGGTTTATTTTAAATCCCAAATCGAGGAAATTGACTCTTATTTATGGTTTGCGAACATAGAAGACCGGGTAAGAAATTTTGTTAATCTAGGAGAAGGTGTTAGGCATTCCCGAGTTCCGTGGTTTTAGCACGGTCCCTCAACTATTAATATTGGCCAAATTATCTAATTTATTACATGTTTAGAACCTACTGTGCATTTTTAACTTTCTAGCCACTTTTAATTATTTATGAAATTATTTTCTGGAACAAGTCACGATTGTCGTACATTTGTTTATTTTTGCACACATTGCGAATCACGTCACGGGAACCGCACCCACGATCTACAACATGCTTATTTTATTACTGTTTGAAGTTATGGTCGGGTCATATGAGAAGAGCACCCGAATTTGGGATTATGTATCATGACTATGCCATGCGAACCATACCCATAGTCATGATGATTATTTACGCGCCGAAAAGTTTGCCTACCCACGTGTTAGCGGACCTAAACATACTACTGGCGGTTAAATTAGTAAAATAAAATAGTAAATGTGTAGTTCCTTTTAATTCCAACACCACGTCCAAAATCCATTTCACTATTCTTGCCAAAATTTCCTTTCCAAGGTTTTCCAATCCACGACCCATTTTACTTAGGAGCTTTCAATGCACTATCTCATTAGTCTTTCTTTTAATTAGGCTTACTAACTGTCTAATGATTCAGCAATAATCCTTAAAACTAATCAAAGTGCACTGGGAAACAATAAGAATTCCAAATAAACAAATGTACATGTAATGTCAAACGCATATACATCAGATGGCTCCAATTCATCAAAACAATTGTAAAGGCACACATAATTGAAGAGAGGAGTAAGAAATGAACCTTAATTTAGCTGGAAATTAATTTTTTCACTGGTTTAAACTAAAAAATGTAACGAACGGCGGACGGATCTCGAATCGGCACCGAAAAGCTAAAAGCCGGACGAAATCTCAAATTGGCGCCGGAAAACTCAACCAAACACGGACTCAGACCCACATTTTAACCAAAGTCCATCCTTGAATAAAAATCCAGAACCGAAAAGTGAAGAAGCAGAAATATGTATTATTTTGTTGTGTGTTTTTCGAGGTTCCAAGAAAAGGTGAAGATCTGCCAAAAATGGATCCCTCAAGCCCCGCCTCTGTTCTTTTAATTTTTGCCTAAAGCCACAGATTCCTCCCACCTCACTGTTCGTGACCTCTCTATCCTCAATTCACTCCAAAAACATGTTCCATCATATGTTTTGACCAGAAGTCTTCAAGTATAGGGAAGTACACATTTGGAGACATGGAAATAAGGGATGGAGTGAATTACGTGAAGTAGGGTGGATAGTTGAAAACGCCAGTTCATAAGCACTGCATTTAACTGAACCTAATTCGTGTTTTCTTTTGATGGCATGCGGCAGTGATCTTTCGAGAATGAGAGATGATAGAGCCAAGAGAGGAGGCGGCAGAGAAAACTTTTTCAGAGGAGGGTGTGTCCGAGCTTGTGCTTTAGAGACGGTGGTCTTAGGGTGGAGGTTTGTCGCTGGAGTTTTTAGGAGTGAAGAAGAAGATGGAGGTTTGTCGCTGCTTCTCTTTTTTTTTCTTAGGGTTGGGGTGTGTAGAAGAAGAAAGGTTCCTTAGGGTCTTTTGTTAAGAATGGGGTAATGTGCTAAGGTTATTTGGGTTAAGGGTAATTGGATTGGTCCAAAATTGCTTAAGAAAATTCAAATATTAGACTAGTTTTAGGGTTGTTCAAACTCTTTTAGCTAAAATCCCAAATCTTATTCTAAAAGGTATAATGTATTTATAAAATATAGAAATTACTTTTAATAAAAATAAACTACTAAAATAAACGAAATACTAAAAGTGAAACTATTTTTGTATATTTTTTTAATTTTATGAAAGGTAGATAAACTAAAAGTAACTAAATAAAATATCAATTAGCCAAATAAGAGAAAATAGTTTTGTATTTTTTATTTTTGTGATAAAATAAAGTAAAAGGGTTAAAACTAGTTAAAATAGCGATATTAGACCTAATCTAAATATTTAAATGCTAAAATGTATAAAATCTCGGGGAGAGTCAAAAGTTACATGTCTACAATATGCGTATATAATGCCATCTGGTCATGGATCAATGTAAATGAATGCAATGCATGAGAAGTACGTCAATAAAATCTCCTGGAACGTCATAAGACCATTATGCCTTTGATTAATGTCATGAAGTAAACTTTATCAACTTACGTATTTTCTGAGACCCATGAACAGATGATAGAATAATATGACACATCGGGAATCAAGAACATAAGCATCTCTAGTATTTCTATGAATAGAGTCATTTATGGAAATTTGCATTTGCTCGTTTCATTTGTATCGTATAAATCATGCCAAAAGAAAGAAGGGATAGCCTTAACATACCTAAATCGATTCTCTTTAAAATTCCTCTAACATACGGTTTTTTGCAAAAATACGAAATGGCGGATCGAAGTAGGGGAAAATCCATATGATATTCTTGAGAACGATTGCACCGTACTTTCTTAGAATCGCAAAATCTCACGTTACAGCTCCGACCATTGTAAATCACGTATGCAATCTCTCTGCAACGTGATGCTGTATCTTTTAATCTTAAAGGGGTGAGGGGTAAGCAAACATTAGCTTGCATTGCTAGAGTGAATATATTTATGCAATTCCCGTGCAGAAGGCTAAAAAAATGTTAACCTTGTTATGTACTCTAATAATGTGACATCTTGCTACATCTTATATGAGTCAGTTAGTGGCTTTGTTAACCACTTTATGGGCTGCCACGTTCGTGGTAAGATCCAACAAGTTATCCAATTCTAATTAATTGTTAGTTTAATAATTTTCCATTAACCAATAATTAACAAATTACCCACATAATTAAGAATTATCTCAAATTAATTAAAATATTGCTCATTTTTAGCACACCTTATACACCTCACTATCATGGTCATGTGGTACCTTGTATGACACTAGTCCATAAATACCGGGTATTATAGCTCGGACCGTATTTTTATCCCAAAATGTCAAACTTCGACGAAATTCATTTTCTTCGATTTGCTTAACCTCTCACCTTCACGAATTTACTTATCACTTGTTTGAAATAGCATAATTCTTATAATCTTCAAATAATCTCATTCCCGAGCTTACGTCGATTAACTTATGATGAAACTTTAACGTACGAAAATGCGGAATGTAACATCTTATTTTCGAGCTTATATCAATTTACTTATGGCATACTTCCACATACGAAAACCTGGTGCGTAACAACATCTTTCTATATAGGTGAGTACCTGTAAGGTCTTGAGTTCACAGGGTTGCTGCCTTCTAGCAAGAGAATATGATGGTTAAATACTCCTCCAGAAGGAGGTAATTGTTTAGGCTCCTCAAACATCTCCTTGTATCCATCTAGCAGCTGCTGAATTTTTACTGTCCTTTCTGCAGCTATGTCTGGTTGGTTAGCCTCAACATTTTTCTCTGTGCAAACTCTGATCATGAAAATATTACCAGTATCCACTGATATCTTGTGGAGTGCCTTGGCATCTACAGTTTTAAAAGATGGTTGGATCCCTTGCAATGTCATAGTTTTCCCTTGATACACAAATGGCATCCACAGCTTCTCAAAATTGACCTTAATGTCTCCCAGTTTGCTCAACCACTGGATATTAAGTACTACATCACAACTTCCTGTAGGACGTAATAATAATTCATCCTGTAACATGGTTCCTTGCATTAACCATGTGAACTCCTTACTTCTCTTTATAGATTGAATGACCCTCCCATCTGCCACTGAGACATCCCGTGGACTGATTTGATGAATTTTGCATCCCATCCTCATAGCTGCCTTCTCATTGATAAAATTATGGGTGGAGCCATAATCAATGAGAATATTGATTGGTCTTTGCTCAGTGAATCCTTGGATCTTGAGTATCCTATACCCCTTTGAGCCATTCACGGCTTGCAGAGAAATCTTACAATTCTCAGTTGGTTCCTCTTCAAGCTCTTGAACCTCAAGGATTTTTACCTCCTCCTCTGGTTCTTCCTATGTAGTGAATCCTTCTTCTCCTATCTCCAGAGTATAAATTTGCCTTTTTGCCTTACATTTGTGGCCAGGCACAAGTTTTTCATCACAAAAGAAGCACATCCCATTGGCTCTCTTCTCATCCATTTCTGCTGGTGTTAGTCTCCTTTTTCTATTATTGTCAAAAGATGTAGTGACTGGTTTCTTGTAGTTAGGCAAGTTACTCATAGACATTCCTCCCGAACCTTAACCTTGAGAGCCTCTTGAGGAAGCATGACCTGCATATGCATTTTTGATAGCCTTGCTTTGTGCAGCAAAGTTGGCTTCATGTAGCCTGGCTAGATAGTAAGCTTGGGGCAGGCTACAAAGATTTCCTATCTTTGTTGAATTGCTAAGCTCAGGTTTCAAAAAGATATTGATAGCATGCTCCACAGAGAGATTGATCCTGGTCATTACGCTAACAAAAGCCTTCTGATAGTCTTTGATTGAACCTGTGTACTTATCATTCATAAGTTCTGTCATGGGGTCTGAATATTTAGCTCCAAAGCAATTATATAAAGCCCATAGGTATTCTTATTAGGTTAGAAGAGGCATGCGTCCTCTACTCCTCATGTATCCTAGATGACACTATAAGGCATCACCCTCAAAGTGCAATGAAACCAACTTCATCTTCTGTTTGATTGTAACTTCCTCATCAACAAAAAAATGTTCTACCTTATACAACCATGTCCTCAAGTCTTCCCCATTAAACTTTGAAAATTCACCCATGTTGGTGTATATATAGGGGTTGGTTGTGGTCTGTTGGTGCTAATTGGTAACAGGAGTGTTCTGGCAATGAGGAGGGGCTGCTGTATAAATGAATTTAGTGGTATAAGTGTGGTGGTATATATGTGTTCTGAGTGTAATAGGCAGTGGGGTATGGTTGTGTTTGGTAAAAAGGAGTGTAGGGGGGCTGCAATCCTACTGGTGACCCTTGGCTTAGCTGCTGAGTGGCAGGATAGCTAATGCCTTGGCTATGTGGAGTGTTCAAGGGTTGTGGTAGAAATGTTACAGCTCTAGGGTAGGGTGATTGGAAATTCTGTGGTCTTTGGGTGTAAAACATGAAGGGTTGTATAGGAGGTTGGGGTACCATTGGTATTCTACTGGAGTTGGGTGAACTTGGGAGCCTTGAGTTATGGGAATGCAACTAGGTGATGCTATTGAAGCTGCAAAAGCTCCAGTTGGTATAATGTTTGGGGCTAGAGAATTAACTTGGGAAATAGTTGGGAAATGGGAGACACTTACAACAGTACTACTATTTCCAGAGAAAATAGGAGTTGCAAGCTTACCTAGGTCGAAGGGTTTATAATGAGGAGAATAGATCTCACCTCCATGTTGTCCTAGGTCACTAAGAGCTAAGTTTTTATCTTTTTCAGGTCGTCTTTCCCCATGTACCACCTCATAAAGTACCTCTATGAGCTCCCTCAAAGCTTTCTCTTGATTTCTACTATTTTGCTCTTGTGCAACTTCTAGTTGTTCCTATCGAGCAGGAAAACTTGACACATCCATATAGATTTTATGCAAGGTATAGATGACTTCATTCATTTCAGTTGTCATGGATTCCACAGAGCTCGAGATCTCCTCTGATACCACTGATACGAACGACATTGGAACATTAAATTAAAGAAAGAAAATGAAAGATAAAGCTGCTAAGGAAAGGAAAATACAAAGCAAAAATAGATAGGTTTTTAATTCATTTTGTCAAAAAGACTCTAGTACAATGCTTATAAAGGAAAGAAGAAAAAGGAATCTACCGCTGTCCTATGTTCCTATGTGGCAGTTGCTGGGTCAATGTGCATTTACTGATAACTATAAAATAATTATAAACGGACCTAAGTGAGCAACTCAAAACTTAGTTCCAACCTCTAAGATAACTAACTTAACATCCACGTCCTATCTCTTAAACTTAACGTACAACCTCCGGAAGCTACGCACTCTTCAGCTCGTATCAATTACATGAGTCCATTTGGTTTCATTCATACGCTTACTGGTGATCGAAGATAAAATGACAACTTAATCTGAATTTGCACACCAGCTGCGATACAAAGGGCGTAAAAAGAAAGCAATTTATTCGATAAAAGATCAAAAGATCTACTAACAGAAATGCGGTTTTCAACATTGATCGTCTTCAGCGTCTCGTGCATACAAAGGTACCTTTGCTTTGACTCTCTCAATAGTTTAAGCAGGAAGCACATAGATAAAAGATGGCAATACTAAAATGAAATTAGGAGCAGATCAGATGAGTGGTAACTTAATCCTTGACGTCTTATTCTCATTATGTTGTTGCTAACATGCAACAAAGGAGTGACGATTTTTCATTCGGAATATAACTAAGAAAGGGATTCTTTTGAAGTGAAGCAAATAATCTAGAGAAGTTGACACGCATATAAACCCCATGTACAAGAACTTACGTAAATAACTATATATATATAAAATATGTATTATATGTGTATAACTTTGTATAATAAGTATATAATCGATGTATATCGGCCAGAAAAAATAAACAATAAATTTTGCTGATTATTTATATAAAATATCCTTCTTAGACTCATAATTTTGAAAAAAATGCATAAATATTATATTTTTTGGGTAGTTTTTAATTTTTATCCCCCACTTACCCTATCAGCAGATCTTCAACGTCAAATGTTAAAAAGTTGTTGCCCATAAGACAAGCAAGAGGAACACTTGTTTGGAACTATGCGGTTCTGCCTATAGAGCAAACGGAGAAGGCTTCTAAGATCATCCACTTTAAGCGTTGTTTGTGTTGACCCCCATAATTTTACCATTTAAATTGTGGACTTTAGGCCACTCACCTTTGGATCAATTTTCACCCTTTTTGGGCCCAAAATCCAAAGAAAGAATTACCATATCTGGTTGCAAGTTGTTATGACACGCGCTTTTGTTGCGCGTGGCAATGGATTTCCACATTCAGAATTTATTAATTAAAAAATTTTCCAGCGTTATAATTATACGTTCAGCTCCTTTTTCAAGTTTGAGCTCTCTTTCTTTCTCTTCAATCTCCGATTCTTTGGTGATCAAAATCGCTCTACTTGTCGAGGCAAATAATACAAACATATATCCATAATCAGAAATAGGAAAGAGCTTTCTCTGTCCCACTATTTTGGAATTGCATTTCATTTCAGGTAAGGACTCGTCACGTTATTATAGTTCTTCCGCCCTTTAATTTTTTTTGGCCATCTCTGTAACCCCTTTTGCATTATATCGATTTCGTTTCAGTTTCTTGAATCAAATTCACCAATATAGTTAAGTTGTAATTTTTTTGAAACTGCACTTGCTTTCTTGATGTCGTAAAATTATCCTTTTTCTTGGAACTATACTAGCTATTTTCTTTTTATGATGAAACTATTTTGTGTAAAGTTCTTGGAATCTTGTGTATTAGTGTTTAATTTTGAAATTGATTCTCTTTTGATAGAAACTAAGGTTCCATCAAACAATATAGAGAAAAGGTTTTCTATAAGTTGGAGGTTAGCGTATGGAGTCCTGTATGACAAGAAGGTGCTACTGAAACTTAAAGGTAAGTTCTATAGAGCGGTGGTTAGATCGGCCATGTTGTATGGGGCTGAGTGTTGGCAAGTCAAGAATTCTCATATCTAGAAGATGAAAGTAGCCGAAATAAGGATGTTGAGGTGGATGTGCGGGCACACTAGGCTAGATAAGATTAGGAATGATTGGGAGAAGGTGGGCGTGGATCCCATGAATGACAAGATGCGGGAAGCAAGACTTAGATAGTCCGGGCACGTGCGGAGGAGGATCTTAGATGCCCCGATTAGGAGGTGTGAACGGTTGGCTTTGACAGGTACGAGGAGAGGTAGAGGGCGGCCTAAGAAGTATTGGGGCGAGGTGATCAGGCAGGACATGACGCGACTTCAGATTTCCGAGGACATGGACCTAGATAGGGAGGTGCGAAGGTCGAACATTAAAGTTTTAGGTTAGGGGGTAGTTAAGCGTTTTTCCTCATTGTTCTTGCTAGTCTGATAGTATTTTGTATAAGACTGCTAGCGGTTTTTGTTCTATCACACTTTTTATTTTTTATTTTATTACTACCATAATTATTGTCCTTCCACTTATTTGTTGTCACTTACGGTGCTAATATTATTTGTCTGCTTTATGCTGATGTTATAGATTATCTTTGAGCCAAGGGTCTCTCGGAAACAACTTCTCTATCTTCAGGGGTAAGGGTAAGGTCTGCGTACACTCTACCCTCCCTAAACCCCACTTACTAGGTTGTTGTTATTGTTGTTTTCTATAAGTTCTCATAGTAAACAAGCATTAGGTAAAGAACATGTGATATTTACATGAAAAACTCCCTGCTCAATGATTTAAACCCCCGACCTACTCCAGTAGGATTTTAACTCCACTAAATTGAGAAAACTTCAGATTACAACCTATTACAATCTAGGAATTAAACTCTTAATCCATCATCCCTTATAATAACTCTATTGTAAGCCCTTTATAATAACTCTATTACAAAGCAACACTCTTGACTAACTCTAGTCAACACAACCAAAACAATAATGGTCAATGATGTCCTACAAATTACTTCTAGAAAGGTGTGTAAGTTTATAAGTAAAAAAACAAAAAAATAAAGACTCAACAAACATAAGGACTCAAGACATCTTCAGTGTTGGGATTTGGTACTTGGTTTGCAGCAACTTTGTTCTCGAGTGCACCTAGAGGAAACAATAGCGTCTGACACTTGAATGATAGGGTATTTTAGATTCTTGAGTGTTAGGTCAAACTTTGTATAAAGTTTCTTATATATGAGAGAGCATGTGAAGAGATAGAGCCATTTCAACTTTTGGTTTGGTCTCTAGCAGCAGCGGATGTGCTACTGCACTGCTATTACTCGGTATAGTGATACAACTTTTATTTGTAGAGTTGATTGTATGACATTTGAGGAACTAATCCTATTTGGTCCCTTATCTATTCCCTTATCCGATTTCTCGAGAGTTTGGCCGGACAACTTATCATGTACGCTAGGCGCAAAGGAACTGATTGTACCAGATTCCTATCTGGTTCCCAAATGAAGTTTGACAAATTATCAAAACCATAAACGTATAACTTATCATCTTTGAATTCACATTTCACTTCTAATGCAGATATCTTAGTTATCCATTGCCTTTCTGATGTTTTAACTTCAATACCACACAAGGGAGGGGGTGATTTGTGTGGTGTCCAATTTTTCGCTTAAACTGATTATGGAAGGACCTGGTTCGTCTAAGTGTTCCTTAACCTACTATTGCAGGAATAGTAAATGCGAAAAGTAAAGAACATAAGTATTTTATGTGGAAAACACCTGGCTCAAAAGGTGAAAAAACCATGACTTACTTCCTAGTAGGATTTTCCCCAACTCTTCACCAAATCACTGAGCCAAAAACGGCATTTACAAAACACTTTTGTAACCCTAGGATTAACTCTAATCTCGTTGTAGCAAATAACCTCTAACTATTGCGACAACCTCAAGTTAACTCTAACTTGAAAACTCTGAGTACCTATTACAATTGCCTATAGATAAAGCTGAAATGTACAATATGAAAACACCTACTACAATTGATCTATAATAAAAGAAAGACACTTGGAACTGGTTCTTCTATCTGGTTCATGTAGCTTCAGGTTTGCACACTTGAATCACACACGAAGTGCTTTCAAAATGCCTTGCTATTTTGCTCTCAATTCACGTTTAACTTCAACTTTTGTGCATTCCATGTAATGTGAGAATATTCTGCAATATAGAGTTTGTAGATGAAGAAATTACTAGAGTTCTAATGCTACTCTTCCTTGGTGCAAGAGTTCTAGTTCATCTCAACTTCTAACTCCTTCTCTATCTTGGACAATGTTCTCTTTGAGTAAGGAGTCATTCTCTTTATCAATTATGAAATTTTTTCGATCAGGAGATATTAAATATACCAAGTTAAACTTATCTCCTTCACGTGCATCCCACATGCTTGAATCTGCTCATTTCTATGCACCACAAAGGATGGACCTGATTCATTCCTGAGCTTTCTTTGTCAATCTTCAAAACTAACTTTCACTTGGGCCAACAAATTCCCCCTTTTTGATGATGACAAACTCTGTGATTTTCATAAGCTTAGGCCCTATTTCACCTTAGCTCAACATCAACACAATGTTAGAAACATTTTTCATTTTTATCACTTATCATCAAGGACCAGATTCATTAGGTTATAAACATCACTGTTCAAAGCTAAACATCACTTGTTTAAAGCACAACCTTTTCCCCTCTTTTGGCATCATCAAAAAGTTGCATAAAACATGTGCAATACCCATATTTTAAAACTTACTCATTGCCACTAAGGTTATCCCAAATGCAATCACATATTAATCATCATTGATCAAACTAAGAATTTCAACCATTAAAGAAATATAAACAAACTTTTAGAGCAAAAACCAGCAGATTTCATTGATTTCATTGATAGGTGATATGATTCTTCCACAAAGCATAAAATGAAATAAAAATACTGAAAACATGAGCAAACAGAAAAACATCCCAAACTGGGTCACTAAAGGAACTACACTAGGCTAGGAAGTTAAGGCTTGGAAGAACTAGGTGCTGGGTTATTAGCTTGGAGAAGTTTCAGCATGTCTTGAAGAATTCCATCATTCTTCTTTTTTTCCCTTGCAAGTTCAGTTTTGAGAGCATCTCTCTCAGATTCTACTTCAGTCAACCTTGTCTTCAGCCTTGCTATCTCAGCCTCCCTTGCCTCACTCTTCTGTACCAAGGATCTGGCCTTCCTATTGACTGGGTCCTTCTTGGAAGAACCGGGTTCATTAGGAGTGGCAAGAACCTTATAGTCACAAGCAATCAGAGTTTTCACCCCAAAGTGATCTTTGCTTGTAGCCACCTCCAACTTCTTCAAAGGCACCTTAAAATGTGCAAGCACAGCTGTGAGAATGAAGCCATAGGGAATGACATGAGACTTGGTGCCATTGATAACCCTATCAAGAAGCTGGATTATAAACCCAGCGGATTTATCTGCCTCCCACTATCTAAACTCTCCATGAGAACTAAATCCATAAAATTTGCAATATGTCTCCTTTACTGCCTTGGCAGAACACATTTGATGACAAATTCGAACAACACTTTATAGAATGGCTTCTTCTCACTCTTGTACATAGCCTTGGGCTCTAGTTTCTCCTCATTGTTACTGAACTTTCTGGTAATGGAAAAGGTAGTAGGAAGGTTTTCTAGGCTAGGCCACTTATGCTTTGTGTAGTCATTGTACCCCTCAGTAGGTACACCTAGAATTTCACCCAACTCCTTCATATCAAAAGAGATTTGTACCCCTTTCACCAAGCTGGTAACCCTTCCATCCTGTACTGCAACATTTGCCATAAACTAAACTATTTCATCCCTAGCCAACCTGCCATCCATCTGAAAGACTATGTCCTTCCAGCTTTGCACTTCTAATTTTTTCAATAGTAGCACCATTCCTTCCTCCTCCAAATCCTTCGGGATTCTACTCTTCAGAATAGTTCTTTTGCCAAATTTGGCCATCTTGTCCTTTTCAATGTCTAATTCATCTTCCTCTTCTCCACTCCATTCCTCTTCTTCAGAAATTTTTACTTGTTTGGGTTTCACTATAGACCTGGTCTTTTTTACCCGGGTGGATGGGTCAACAAACTTTGGCATAGGAGTAGACTTCTTAGATGAAGTCTTAGCTTTCTTGGGATTGGGAGTCTGAAACCCCACTTCAGTATTTACATCTTCATCTTGATGGACCAGGTCCATCTCATCCACATCAACAGCCTCAACAGGCTCTCCCACTTTCTTCATCCCTTTGTCCAGCCGTTTCTTTTTGCCTTCTTCTGATGCTTTCTGCATCACTTCCTTATTCTGCTTTAGTTGACATCTTGTGGCTCTTCCTCTTGTGGGAGGAATCTCAATAGAGTCAAAGGGAGTAACCTTCATTTTGTTGTTATCCCTAGCAGTGCCAGGGGTCTTAGCCATGGATTTTCTCTTCTTCTTGGGGTTGTAGCTGTCACCTACTTTTGTCAATAAGTTTGTGAGGGTTTCTTTAACTGATGAACCAGGTTCATCTACTTTTTGCCCAAGGTTAACTAGCCCTTCAATGGCTTCGCCAGACCCACTTTCCCCTGTTTTCTTGACACTTTCCTCAACTTTATCTGGTTCTGCTCTACAAATAGCCATCTTACCTTTATTAGAAGTGGGTGAAGAATCAACCACTCTTTTTCCCATTCCCCTTTCTTCACTTCGAACACCCTCACTATCTTTTTCTTTTTCCTCTTTATTTTTACCACCTATCTTTCTGGACTCCGGAGTTTCTACATCCACCACAGATCTAACCAAGTAAACCTATTTTCCAGATTTTAAACTACCACAAAAATAACCTCATTAGTAGTATTTGTTCCAGAATTTACATGTTCATTATCAGAAGACCCAGTTTCTTCCCCCCTAGTTGTAGAATTGAAGGAGTCGTCAGAGTTCTTAGGTTCTTGGGCTTGACTAGCTTTTAATTGTGCATTCAATTTCTTTGATAATTCCTTCCCAGCAACTTTCTTGCGAGCAAACATCTTAACTCTTCTTTTCTTAGGCTGAGGAGTGGTTGAAGATGATGAGTTTGGTGGGGGAGTACCAGGGTTATCAGAGGGTTTAGTCATATTGTGCTTGGTTCTTGGAAGAAAGAAGAAAGGTAGATTGAATTTTTGAAGATGAGAGAGGATATAGAGAAATTTCGACGGTTTTGAGAATAACGAAGAGAAGGCAGAGATGATGATAATTAATTTAAAAGGAGTGGATAATTAATGGGTAACAACAGGCTTCATCAGTCATTTAGATGTCTAATCGAACTGAAATTTAAGTTTTAATATACGGTGGAGTCTTCCCTAGGATCTAGGTGATTTAATTTGGTTAGGACTCTTTTGAACGGAACTGGTTCAAATTTATTGGATAGGTTTAAAAGAGATTTGGACTTAGGTAGGACTCTGCTCAGGATTCAAATATTATTATTTTAAATTATGCAGAGTGTAGAAAAACATACCTTGTTATCCCGATGAACCAAGTTCTTCACTGATTAGTCTCTTGTGTAAGTCTAAATTTGCCAAAATAGAGAAAATAACATTAGAGATTAATGAATTATTTTAACACATGGCACAAGAGTATATATTGAAAGTATGAGTCTGAGCAAAAATTAGTCTAATTATATACACATTTTACAAATTTTCTAACCAATTCTTTTTATTGTTTTTTCAATTTTTTGTCGTTTAGCATTGAACTGGTCCTTTTAGGTGATCTTAATCATCCCTAATTCCAACCTGTTCCTTTCAAAATGATCTCTACTTAACGTTTTCGTGAAGATGTCAGTAATTTGCTTATCAGTAACACAAAACTCCACAGTGATCAAACTTTTCTCATAGTTGTCCGTCAAAAAATGGTGCCAAATATCTATGTTCTTAGTTCTCTTATAATGAACCGGGTTGTTTGTCATACTAATGGCACTAATGTTATCATAAATTATAGGGATGCAACCAACATCAATTCCAAAGTCCAATAATTGCTATTTGATCTACAACAATTGAGCACAACATGAAGCAGCAACAACATACTCAGCCTTAGCAGTAGATAAGGCCACTGGATTTTGCTTTTTGGTAGCCCATGACACAAGACATGAACCAAGGAAGTGATCTATACCTGAGGTGCTTTTCCTATCCACAAGGAAACCTGCATAATCAACATCAACATATCCCATAAGGTTAAAATTACTACCTTTTGGATACCAAAGACAAAGGTTAGTGGTGCCTTTCAAGTATCTCAATATTCTCTTTACAGCAGTCAAGTGGGACTCCTTTGGATTTTCTTGAAATCAAGCACAAAGACCTACACTGAACATAATGTCAGGTCAGCTAGCAGTGAGATATAAAAGAGAACCAGTCATTCCCCTATACAACTTCTGATCAACAAATGAACCAGGTTCACCTATATCCAATTTTGTAGCTGTTGCTATATGAGTATCGATTTCTTTTGATTCTTCCATTTTAAACCTTTTCAACAACTTTTTCACATATTTATCTGATGGATCATAGTTCCATTTGAGTTTTGTTTAATTTGTAAGCCTAAAAAGAAATTAAACTCACCCATCATACTCATTTCAAATTCACTCCCCATTAATTTTGCAAATTCCTTACTTAATTTATCAGTAGTTGCTCCAAAGATTATGTCATCAATATATATGTACTACTAGAAGGTCTTTATCTTTTTCCTTCAAGAATAAAGTGTTATCAATTTTACCTCTCTTGTAGCCATGCTCAAGCAGGAATTTTGATAATCTTTCATACCATGCTCTAAGAGCCTGCTTGAGCCCATATAGTGCTTTATCAAGTTTGTACACATAATCCGGACACTCCTTGCTTTAAAACCCTGGAGGTTGCTTGACAAACAATTCTTCCTTTAAATAGCCATTGAGGAAGGCACTCTTGACGTCCATCTGGTGAAGAGTAAATTCCATGTAAGCAGCAAAGGCTATGAGCAGTCTTAGTACTTCCAACCTTGCAACTGGTGCAAAGGTCTCATCATAGTCTATACCCTCCTCTTGGATATATCCTTGAACTACTAATCCTGCCTTGTTCCTTGTAACAGTTCCATCTTCATCAAGTTTGTTTCTGATGACCCATTTTGTGCCAATTACTGATCCGTCCTTAGATCTTGGAACCAGATGCCAAACTTGACTCCTTTCAAACTGGTTGAGTTCATCTTGCATTTGTCATAACTCTAGTTTGCTTGTCACGACCCCAGTTCCTAACAGTTACATAGCCTCTCGCAGATAAGTACAGACGTCTCTGTATCGATCCGCGAGACTCTAATAAACCGGCTTGTGATTCATGACTCTTATGAACCTAAAGCTCTAATATCAACTTGTCACGACCCTAGTTCGCCCTCCGTGAACTGTCGTGATGGCACCTAGTATCTATAACTAGGTAAGCCTAACAAATGCGAAAAACAAACAATTTGCAGAAAAAATAATTAAAAACAAAAAAGAATCGAATGAAACGGTATTTAAGAGGCCGCCCGACATATACAATACAACTCTCGAAACTAACAACATTCTTCCAACACCCGGAATCTCATGAAACCACAAGTCTTTGAATGTCTACAAGTATCTAACTCCAGAGTGTCTAACAAAAGGAAGTACATAAGGGCTAATACTTAAAGAGAGAATAAAAAGGGACTCCTGGTCTGCGGACGCGACAGATATACCTCGAAGTCTCTGGGAAAGTCGCCTCGCCTCAAGGGTGATAGGACTGAGTCGATGTCCCTGGATCTGCACATGAAAAAAATGCACTGAAAGGGGCATGAGTACACCACAGTGGTACTTAGTAAGTGCCAAGCCTAACCTTGGTCGGGTAGTGACAAGGAATGTCAAGGCCCTACTGAGATTAAATGTAATATAAGAAATGACAGTATAGAATAAGACAGTAAAATTAAGTGCAATATTAAGAAATAATATAGAATAGAAGAACAACAATAACTACAACAGAAACAGAAAAATCACGGAAGGATGTACAGCTCAATACAGAGATAACAACCAAGGATCTATTAGTATCCCGAGGATCTCTTAGGCCTCATTTGTTTGCACTTAATGGAGGTCTAAATCTTAATCATTCAGATCTCAGACATTAAGTGCGTTTTAAAGTCTGAATCTTAATTATTTAGATATTAATCATTAAGTGTGTTTTTTTACTTCACAACTACTTAATGGGTCTGAATAGGTCTGTATGATTAAGATCTATAACAGAGACTTAATTTCATTAAGATGCTATCACAAATTCATTATTAACTACCGCCAAGCCACCACCACCACCATACTCAACCACCACCACCACTACTACAACCACCACCACCATCATCCTCAATCATAGTCGCCACTATTATCGACCATCACCATCCACCATACCCACCACTTCGACCACCATCATTCTCACCCACAGTCAATAATTATCCACCTCAACTACTACAACCAACCACTCCATCACCATTAACAACCACAACGGACACCGCCCATCATTATAATCTACTACTACCTTCCTCAATCACAAACCACTGCCCGTCATGATTAACTAACACCACCCACCACCACCATCCTCAATCATAATTGCCACCATTACAATCACTACTAGCTATTAGCATGAACCACCACCATCAACAAAAACTACCACCAACCACCGCCTCTAGTTGGCATTCACCCGTTAGCCATCACCACCAATAACTATTATATTATAAAAAACTATATATTTTATTGATAGAATATTAGATTAGTTAGTATTTCATTTGAATTTTATGTTTATTATTTTTTGAATAGAGATAAATTTTATGCATTCAGATGTTAAAAATCAAACACTCTCAATTTTTAGTATTCAGATCTTAAAACACATCTTAATATATTCAGATGTGTATTCAGATTTGGATGTCTTAATCTTAATACACATCTTGATATTAAGATGTGTATTCAGACTCAGACGTCTTAATCTTAACGAAAACAAGTGAGGCCTAGTATCCTCAATATCTATGCTAAGGATCTCTCGGTATCCCAAGGATCTCTTAGTATCCTCAATATCTACGCTGGGAAACTCTCGATATCCGTATCCTCAATATCTATCCCGGGGATCTCTCGGTATCCCAAGGATCTCTTAGTATCCTCAATACGTGCCGGGGATCTCTTGGTATCCCGCACTACAGTCCAAATATATATATGTGCAGGGGATCTCCCGGGGTACCGCCCCATAGTCCCAAAGTAAACACGCAACAACAACACGAAGAAACACTCAATTTAATTCAATTTCACATCAAGGTAAACATGTATTTCTAACCTAGCATGCTTCACGTAGTCCAAATAAGACAGTTTAAGCAAATAAATCAATTAGGCATGATTCTCTAAGCTAACAACAAGCTTAAATTGCAAGTAGTATAAACAGGAAAAAGGAACATAACTAAATTTACTTAGAGAAAATCTGATTTTCAACAATTAGCAAAGTACGCACTCGTCACCTCACATACAAGGAATTTCAAATATCAATAACACCAAATCCGAAGAGGAGTTCCCCCCCCACAAGGTTAGGCAAACCATTTACCTCAAACCGGCTCAATAATCAACCTGAAACCACGTTCTTGCCATGAGTACTCGACTCCAAATGACCCAAATCTATTAAATTCAATTGGATAATGTAAATATAACTTCAAGTAACTGATTCCACAAATAAATTCTATGCTAATACGCAAAATTACGTAAAATAATCAAACTGCCCCTTGGGCCCACGTCTCAAAATTAGGTAAAATTTACCTTTTCAGAATCCTCATACTCTCACGAGTCTACCAAAATTATTCAAATCCAATGTCAAATCCCCAATCAAAACTCGAATTTTTGGTCTAAGAACTTTCCCCCAATTTTTATACAAATTCCGAAATTAAATGATGAATTCATGTTTAGATTAATGGGTTACAAGCAAAAAGGTGTTTAGAATCGTTATCCAATCGATATCTCTGAAAATCCCTCAAAACCTCGCTCAAATCTAAGCTCCCAAGTTGTAGTTTTCACAAAAATGGCTAAACCCTCGATTTTGGGCTTTTTAAATCTTCCCAGGCAATACATTCATTGCGATCGCGGAAGTCCAGTCGCGATCGCGAAGAGCAAAACCCACGCGCCTCAGGTTTACTCTACGTGAACGCGATGCTTTAGCTCCCTCAAACCTACGCGATCGCGGTTGGCTTCACTCGACTGCGTAGAGAAACACTAAATTCCACCGCCGCCTTATTTCTTCTACGCGAACACGGCCTAGCCCACAAGTTCGCGATTAAGCACTGCCCATAATTATGCGTTCACATTCCTCTTCACGCGAATGCGAAGAATAAAATTTCCCTCTACCTCATCTAAGCCTTTGCGATCGCAATCCTCTCCACGCGATCGCGATGAAGAAAAGTCTGCAACAAATACCAGCAAAAATCTGATCCTTCTCCAAGTCCAAAAATGGTTTGTTGAGCATCCCAAACACATCCGAGGTCCTCGGGACCTCAACCAAACATGCCAACCAACCCTAAAACATCATTAAAGCTTGTTCCAACCTTCGGAATGCTCAAAACAACATCAAAATACCAATTTAACATCGGATTCAAGCCTAAGAACTCCAAAAACTCTCAAATTACGCTTTCGATCAAAACGTCTATCAAATCTCGTTCGAATGACCTGAAATTTTGCAATCACGTCACATTCAACACTACAGAGCTACTCCAACTTCTGGAATTATATTCCGACTCCAATATCAAAATCTCACTATCGAACCGGAAACATAAAAAATTCAACTTTCTACATTTCAAGCCTAAATAAGCTACGGACCTCCGAAACACAATTTGAACATGCCCCTAAGCCCGAAATTACCCAACAAAGCTAACGGAACCGACGAAATTCCATTACGAGGTCGTCTTCACACTACTCCAACTACGGTCCAAATTCTAAAGCTTAAGCTCTCATTTAGGGACTTAGTATCCCAAAACACTCCGAAACTCAAAACCAAACATCCCGGCGAATCAAAATAGCGGAAACAAATACAAGGAAAGCAGTTAATATGGAATCGAGGTGTTAATTCTTAAAACGACCGGCCGGGTCGTTACATCCTCCTACACTTAAATATTTGTTCGTCCTCGAACGAGCATAGATACATACTTGAAATAGTGAAAAGATAAGGGTAACGGCTACGCATATCCTACTCGGTCTCCCAGGTCGCCTCCTCAACCGGCTGACCCCGCCACTGAACTTTCACTGATGCAATGTTCTTTGATCTCAGCTTTCAAACCTACCTGTCCAATATTGCCACTGGCTCCTCAATATAAGATAGATCCTTGACCAATTGAACTGAACTAAAATCCAACACGTGCGACAGATCACTGTGATACCTCCGAAGCATCGAAACATGAAATACCGGATGAACTCCTGCCAAGCTGGGAGGTATGACAAGCTCATAAGCAACCTCCCCAACATGTCTCAATATCTCAAAAGGACCAATAAACCTTAGACTAAGTTTCCCTTTCTTCCCAAATCTCATAACGCCCTTCATAGGAGAAACCCGACGCAGAACCTGCTCTCCAACCATATAGGAAACATCACGAACCTTCTGGTCCGCATAACTCTTATGTCTAGACTGGGCTGTACGGAGTCTATCCTGAATCACCTTAACCTTTTTCAAAGCATCCTGAACCAAGTCTGTGCCCAATAATCTGGCCTCACCCAGCTCAAACCAACCCACCGAGGATCTACGCCGCCTACCATATAAAGCCTCATACGGTGCCATCTGAATGCTGGACTAATAGCTATTATTGTAGGCAAACTCCGCCAGTGGCAAGAACTGATCCCAAGAGCCTCCAAACTCAATAACACATGCACGAAGCATATCCTCAAGAATCTGAATAGTATGCTCTGACTATCCGTCAGTCTAAGGGTGAAATGCTATGCTCAACTCCACCCGAGTACCCAACTCATGCTGAGAGACCCTCTAGAACTGCGATATGAACTGAGTACCTCTATCCGGAATACCATGCAGACGAACAATCTCTTGGATATAAATCTCTGCTAACCGTTCTGAAGAATAGGTAGTACACACAGGAATGAAGTGCGCGGACTTGGTTAGCTAATCCACAATCACCCAAATAGCATCAAACTTTCTCAAAGTCCGTGGGAGCCCAACTACAAAGTCCATGGTGATCCGCTCCCACTTCCACTCTGGAATCTCTATCTGCTGAAGCAACCCACCCGGTCTCTGGTGCTCATACTTCACCTGTTGATAGTTGAGGCACCGAGCTACAAACCCAACTATATCTTTCTTCATCCGCCTCCACCAATAGTGCTGCCTCAAATCCTGTACATCTTCATGTCACCCGAATGAATGGAATACCGCGAACTATGGGCCTCATCTAGAATCAACTCCCGAAGCCCATCAATATCGGGTCCGACCCTGCATTCTCAATACCCTGCCATCACCAATAGTCACATCTCTAGCATCACCATGCTGAACCTTGTCCTTGAGGACAAGAAAATGAGGTTCATCATACGGACGCTCCTTGATACGATCAAATAAGGAAGACCGAGAAACCACGCAAGCTAGAACCTGACTGGGCTCCGAAAGATCAAATATCACAAACTGGCTTGCTAAGGCCTGAACATCCATCGCCATGAGCCTCTCCGCTACTAGTAAATAAGCCAAACTCCCCAAACTCTTTGCCCGACGACTCAAGGCATCGGCTACCACATTGGCCTTGCCCGGGTGATACAAAATAGTGATATCATAGTCCTTCAGCAACTCTAACCACCTTCTCTAGCACAAATTAAGGTCCTTTTGCTTGAACAGGTGTTGTAAGCTTCGATGATCAGTATAAATCTCACAGGGAACACCGTACAAATAATGACGCCAGATCTTCAGGGCATGAACAATGGCAACTAACTCGAGATCATGGATAGGGTTATTCTACTCATGTACCTTCAACTGTCTGGATACGTAGGCGATCACCCTACCGTCCTGCATCAATACCGCTCCAAGGCAAATCCTGAAGGCATCACAATAGACGGTATAAAACCCCGAACCTGTAGGCAATATCAAAATTGGGGCTGTAGTCAAAGCTATCTTGAGCTTCTGAAAGCTCTCCTCACACTCTTCCGTCCACTGGAATGGAGCACCCTTCTGGGTCATCCTGGTCATAGGGGCTACAATCGATGAAAACCCCTCTACAAAACGACGGTAGTAACCCGCCAAGCCAAGAAAACTGCGGATCTCTGTAGCTGAGGATGGTCTGGGCCAACTCTGCACCACCTCTACTTTCTTCGGATCCACCTAAATACCCTTACTCGACACCACGTGGCCTAAGAATGCCACGGAATCCAACCAAAACTCACATTTGAGAACTTTGCATATAACTTCTTTTCCCTCAAAGTCTGAAGCACAGTCCTCAGGTGCTACTCATGATCTTCCCGACTTTGGGAATACACCAGAATATCATCAATAAAAATAATAAAGAACGAGTCAAGATATGGTCGGAACACACTGTGCATCAAATGCATAAATGCTGCTGGGGCATTGGTCAGCCTAAATGACATAAAAAGGAACTAGTAATGACCATACTGAGTCTTGAAAGTAGTCTTCGGGATATTTGGCTCCTGAATATTCAACTGATGGTAACCTGAGTGCAAGTCAATCTTAGAAAACACTCGTGCACCCTGTAACTAGTCAAATAGATCATCAATACGAGGCAAATGATAATAGTTCTTCACTGTAACTTTGTTCAACTGGCGATAATCAATGCACATACGCATAGAACCATCCTTCTTCTTCATAAACAAGACAAGAGCACCCCTAAGGTGATACACTGGGCCGAATAAAACCGTTATCAAGCAATTCTTGTAATTGATCCTTCAACTCCTTCAACTCAGGAGGGGGCATATGATACGGAGGGATAGAAATGGGCTGAGCGCCCAACAACAGATCAATGCCAAAATCAATATCTCTATCGGGCGACATGCCCGGAAGATCAACTGGAAACACATCAGGAAAATCCCGTACTACTGGGACTGAATCAACTGTAGGGGTGTCACCACTAACATCTCTCACATAAGCTAGATACGCATCACACCCCTTCTCAACCATTCACTGAGCCTTAAGTAAAGAAATAACTCTACTGGGAGTGTGATCTAAAGCACCCCTCCACTCAACACGCGGTATACCTGGCATAGCCAGCGTCATGATTTTGGCGTGACAATCAAGAATAGCATAATGGGGCGACAAACAGTCCATGCCCAAGATAATATCAAAATCTACTATGCTGAGAAATAACAAATCGGCTCTGGTCTCAAAACCACTAAGAGCAACCAAACACGACTGAAAAATGCGGTCCACAACAAGAGAATCTCTCACAAGAATAGAACATAAACAGAGGAACTCAAAGAATCCCGAAGTACACCCAAATGCGGAGCAAAATAAGAAGACACATAAGAAAAAGTGGAGCATGGATCGAATAGAACCAATGTATCTCTGTGACAAACCATGACAATACCTGTGATGACAGAATCGGAGGCAACAACCTTGGTATGAGTAGGAAGGGCATAATATCTAGCCTGGCCTCCCCCTCTAGGGATACCTCTACCTCCCCGACCTCCACCTCTAGCTATTCGAGCAGGTGGGTAGCAATTGGAGCCGTAACCATAGCCTGAGAACTCTGCGGGGCACGTTGTGGTTGAGAAGTCTATGGAGGTGCACTCCTCCCAAGTCTAGGGCAATCCCTCACCACATGGTGTGTGTCACCACACTCAAAATAAGCTTTAGGAGGATGTGGCGGCTGTGACTGGCTTGGGCCAGGTTTGCCAGAGTGACCTATGGAAGCACCCCACATAGGAGGCACACTAGATACTGAAGGTGCATAATAAGGCTTCTGAGGCCTAGGAGGAGCTGGAATATCACTGGCTGTTGGAAGAGCTGAATGAAAGGGGCGACTCATATAACCCCTACCATGACAACCTGCAGCTGGGGCACGGGCACCAGAATAATGGCCTGACTCTCGGGACCTCTTGGCCTCCCTCTCCTCTCTCTCCCTAGTATGCATACCCTTAATCCTCCTAGCAATGCTCACCACCCGCTGATAAGAAATGTCCATCTCCAACTCATGAGCCATGCTAGACCTGATGCTAGGAATAAGTCCCTCAATAAATTGGCGAACCCTCTCGCGAACAGTAGAAACCAAGGTTAGGGCATGTCTAGCCAAGCTAGTGTAACAGACAACATACTCCGTGTCAGTCATAGTACCCTAGCGCAAATGCTCAAACTCTACGAGCCATGCATCCCTGAGGCTCTAAGGAACAAACTCCCTCAGGAACATATATGAAAACCGAGTCCAAGTCAGTGAAGCTGCCTTATCCGGACTGTCTAACTCATAGGTACGCCACCACTCATAGGCCGCTCCTCGAAGCTGGAAGGCAGTAAAAGGAACCCCACTTGATCCTAATATACCCATAATGCGGAGGATACGGTGTCACTCCTCCAGAAATCCTAAGGCATCATCTGATGCTAACCCACTGAATATAGGAGGGTCATACTTCTTGAACCTCTCAAGTCTCCTCTGCTCATCCTCTGAAGCCACTGCCCTGTCCTCGGGATGACCTAGGACTATAGGCTGTACAGGAATAATCTCTGGGACCTGATCAACATGCACTCGCTGCTCAAGAGTGCGGGCGACGGGAGTCTATGCTCCTCCCATGCCCTGAGATGTGGCTTCAGCAAGGGGAAGCAACCCTGCCTGAGCCAAAGTGGTGTATATGCTCATGAACTACGCAAGAGTCTCCTGAAGAGCTGGAGTAGTAGAAGCAGTACGCGTATCAGGTACCTGGACTCCGACTGGAACTGCTGGTGGTACCTCGGTGGCAGCTCGTGCGGGTGCTCTGGCTGCACCACATGTGTGTCCTCAGCCTTTATCCCGGCCCTGGCCTCTAACGACTACAGTAGGGGGCGCGGGTGCCTAATCGTCTCGGGTAGCATGTGTCCTCACCATCTGTGAGAGAATAGAAGACAAAAGTTTAGAGTTGTGACATAAAAATCCCACACGACAAGGAAATCAAATGAAGTGGAATTTTCCTAACAGTTACATAGCCTCTCACAGATAAGTACAGATGTCTCCGTACCGATCCGTGAGGCTCTAATAAACCAACTTGTGATTCATGACTCCAATGAACCTAGAGCTCTGATGCCAACTTGTCACGACCTCAGTTCGCCCTCCGTGAACTGTCGTGACGGCACCTAGTCTCTACGACTAGGAAAGCCTAACAAATGCGGAAGAAATAATTAAAAACCAAAAATAACCGAATGAAACGGTATTTAAGATACCACCCGGCATATACAATACAACTCTTGAAACTAACAACATTCTCCCAAAACCCGAAATCTCATGAAACCACAAGCCTTTGAATGTCTACAAGTATCTAACTCTAGAGTGTCTAACAAAAGTAAGTACAGAAGGGCTAATACTTAAAGGAGAATAGAAAGGGACTCCTCGGTCTGCGGACGTGGCAGATATACTTCGAAGTCTCTAGGAAAGTCGCCTCGCCTCAAGGGTGATAGGACTGAGTCGAAGTACCTGGATCTGCACATGAAAAACATGCACAGAAAGGGGCATGAGTACACCACATCGTTACTCAGTAAGTGCCAAGCCTAACCTCGGTCGGGTAGTGATGAGGAAAGTCAGGGCCCTACTGAGATTAAATGTAATATAAGGATTAACAGTATAGAATAAGATAGTAAAATTAAGTGAAACAGTAAGAAATAACATAGAATAGAAGAACAACAGCAACTACAACAGAAATAGAATAATCACAGAAGGAAGTACAACTCAACAGGGAGATAACAACCGGGGATCTCTCAGTATCCCGAGGATCTCTTAGTATCTTCAATATCTATTTTAGGAATCTCTCGGTATCCCAAGGATCTCTTAGTATCCTCAATATCTATGGTGGGGATCTCTCAGTATTCCAAGGATCTCTTAGTATCCTCAATACCTGTGATGGGGATCTCTCAGTATCCCAAGGATCTCTTAGTATCCTCAATACCTGCCGAGGATCTCTTGGTATCCCGCACTATACTTCATATATATATATATATATATGTGTGTGTGTGTGTGTAGAGGATCTCCCGGGGTACCGCCCTGTAGTCCCAAAGTAAACACGCAGCAACAACATGAAGAAACACTCAATTTAATTCAATTTCACACCAAGGTTAACAGGTATTTCTAACCTAGCATGCTTCACGTAGTCCAAATAAGACAGTTTAAGCAAATAAAGCAATTAAGTCAATTAGGCATGATTCTCTAAGCTAACAACAGACTTAAATTGCAAGTAGTATAAACAGGAAAAAGGAACATAATTAAACTTACTTAAAGAAAATCGAATTTTCAACAATTAGCACAAGTACGCACTCGTCACCTCACGTACAAGGCATTTTAAATATAAATAACACCAGATCCTAAGGGAGGTTTTCCCCACACAAGGTTAGGCAAGCCACTTACCTCGAACCGGCTCAATAATCAACCCGAAACCACGTTCTTGCCATGAGTACTCGAATCCAAATGGCCCAAATCTATTCAATTCAGTTGCATAATGTAAATATAACTTCAAGTAACTGATTTCACAAATAAATTCTAAGCTAATACGCGAAATTAGGTAAAATAACTAAAACGCCACTCAGGCCCACATCTCGGAATCGGGTAAAATTTATATTTTCAGAATCCTCATACTCTCGCACGTCTAACCATACCAAAATTATCCAAATCCAATGTCAAATCCCTAATCAAAACTCAACTTTTTTGGTCTAAGAACTTTCCCCCAATTTTCATACAAATTCCAAAATTAAATGATGAATTCATGTTTAGATTAATGGGGTACAAGCAAAAAGGAGTTTAGAACCGTTACCCAATCGATATATCTGAAAATCCCTCAAAACCTCGCTCAAATCCGAGCTCCCAAGCTCTAGTTTTCACAAAAATGGCTAAACCCTCGATTTTGGGTTTTCTAAATCTGCCTAGGCAATTCATTCACTACAATCCCGGAAGTCCAGTCGCGATCACGAAGAGCAAAACCCACGCACATGAGATTTACTATACGCGAATGCGGAACCCCGTCTGTGAACGCAATGCTTTAGCTCCCTCAAACCTATGCGATCGCAGTTGGCTTCCCGCGACCGCGCAGAGAAACACTAAATTCCACTGCTGCTTTATTTCTTTTACGCAAACGCGACCTAGCCCATACGTTCGCGATAAAGCATTGCCCATAACTACGCGTTCGCAGTCCTCTTCACGTGAATGTGAATAGCAAAATTCCCCTATGTCTCATCTAAGCCTTCGCGATTGTGATCCTCTCCACGCGATCACGATGAAGAAAAGTTGGCGACAAATACCAGCAAAAATTTGATCCTTCTCCAAGTCCAAAAATGGTCCGTTGAGCATCTGAAACACACCCGAGGCCCCCAGGACCTCAACCAAACATGCCAACCAACCCTAAAACATTATTCAAACTTGTTCAAACCTTCGGAACACTCAAAACAACATCAAAAATACCAATTTAACATCGGATTCAAGTCTAAGAACTCTAAAAAACTCTCAAATTACGCTTTCGATCAAAAAATCTATCAAACCTCATCCGAATGACCTGAAATTTTGTAAGCACGTCACATGCATCACTATAGAGCTACTCCAACTTCCGAAATTCCATTCTTACCCTGATATCAAAATCTCACTATCGAACCGGAAACTTCAAAAATTCAACTTTCGTCATTTCTAGCCTAAATAAGCTACAGATCTCCAAAACACAATCCGAACACGCCCCTAAGCCCGAAATCACCCAACAGAGCTAATGCAACCGACAAAATTTCATTCCAAGGCCGTCTTTATACTGATCCGACTACGGTCCAAATTCTAAAGCTTAAGCTCTCATTTATGCTTAAACATCCCGGCGAATCAAAATAGCGGAAACAAATATGGGAAAAGTAGTTAATAGGGAATTGGGGCATTAATTCTTAAAATGAACGTTCAGGTTGTTACAACATTGCATTTACCCAGTCTGCATCCTGCAAAGCTTCAACAACATTTTTAGGTTCAATAAGAGAAAAGAAAGCATCAAAAGCACAAAGATTCTTTAATGAAGATCTAGTTTCAATTCCAGAGGTTGGATAAGTAATTATGTTCTCAATGGGATGAGAACTTTGGTACTTGTATGGTTTCAAAACCAACTGGTTTCCTCTTGATGTTTCTCCAATGTTTTGTTGCTGAGGAACAGGCTCATGGACAAGTTCCATCAAGGTATTAGATTCAGTTCCCCATATCAGGTTGCCCTAAATAGAAGAACCTGTTCCCTTAACTGTTCCTTCTTCTAGTGCAGCTTCAGCCTGGGTAGTGATTTCATTGAAACTTCTTAGCAGCCCAATTGCTTCATCTTCATGTTCCTTTCTCTCAGAAAGAATGTTAGTTTCATTAAAAACCACATGGACGCTTTCTTCTACGCACATAGTTCTTTTGTTGTATACTTTATAAGTTTTACTATGTGAAGAATATCCCAAAAATACTCCCTCATCACTTCTGGGATCAAACTTACCTAGGGAGTCTTTACCATTGTTGTGCACAGAGCATTTGCATCCAAATGCCCTAAGATGGGATATATTTGGTTTTCTCCCTTTAAGTAACTCATAGGGAGTCTTCTCTACAAGAGGTATAATCATGCACCTATTGATGATGTAGCATGCAGTATTTACAGCTTTTGCCCAGAATCTATGGGGCAGTTTACTAGAAAGAAGCATAGTCCGAGCCATATCTTCTAGTGTACTATTCTTTCTTTCAACTACTCCATTTTGTTATGGAGTCCTAGGAGTAGAAAAATTATAATCTATGCCATGCATATCACAAAATTTAGCAAACTTAGCATTTTCAAATTCAGTTCTATGATCAGACCTAATTGATGCAAGTTGATTACCTAGTTATTTCTGAGTTTTTCTAACAAAAGAAGTAAATATGTCAAATGCTTCATCTTTAGATGTTAAAAACAACGTCCAAGTAAACCTAGAGTAATCATAAACAAGCACCATCATATATCTTTTACCACATTTGCTTAATGTTCTCATTGGACCACAGAGATCCATACGGACCAGTTCCATCGTTCTACTGGTACTTACCACTTTCTTGCATTTAAAAGAGGATCTTACCTGCTTTCCCTTGCACAAGACTCACAAACTTTATCTTCCTTAAACTTGATGTTAGGCAGTCCTATCACCAGATCCTTGGAGACTAATTTGTTGAGTTCACTTAGACTTACATGTCTAAGTCTTTTGTGCCATAGGAGGGGATCATTGTCCAATACACTTAAGCATGTGAGATCATTTTCTAAGAATGTGGACAGATATACAATGTAAATATTATTTACTCTTTTTTCCTTTCTTTCCATTTACAAAGGAGACATTTTCTCTTTTGAGGTCCTCAAGTGAAAGGAACTGGTTCTTGCTTCCTGTCATGTGCTTTGAGAAGCCACTATCCATGTACCATATTTGGTTGCTCCCCTTCACTTGGACCTGCAAAAAGAAATTAGGGGTTAGTCGTAGGAATCCAAACTAGTTTGGGTCCCTTTTTATAGGCAAAAAGGTGAATTAGATTCTTTTTGGTCCATTGTGATAGCATATTTTTCCCTTGAACAAATATTTTATTCTTTTGACTAGTCCTTTCTTTTGCAGTACATTCACTTTTGTAGTGAGAAGTCTTACCACAATGTGTGCAGATTTTGTTCTCAGGAATTGTGATGTACTTGCTTTTGGGATCCCACTTAGGTGCAGGGGTCCCATAGCCAAGTCCTCTCTTATTGCTACTATGATGTTCTTGTAGCCATAAAAGTGCATCTGAGGACCTGCTCCATTTACGGGTTCTATATAGCTCGTGCTTAACCTTGCTTAGATCTTCCTTTTGGGACTCTTATCTGCTCTTCTCTTTTGTACAACTCATCTTTCATTTTTCCTAGGTTTTCTTCTAAAGTGAGTTGTGTGTGATCAACTTTCCTTTTGCCTGTTACTAATTTCAGTTTTAGATTTTCAGATCTAAGCTCTAGGATAGTGGTGTCAAGTTCAAGAACCTGGTTCTTTAACTTAGCATTTTACTATCACTTTCACTAGCTCTAAGTTCCAGATTTTTGCACTTAGCTTTTAAAATCACACATTCCTTAGACAGTTGTTCCTTTTCATTGTTTATAACCTCAGATTCATCAATAAAATCTAGAACTAACTCAGATAGCATTTCTTTAGACAAAAACTTAATCTTGTCTTTGAGATGAATTATACTTACCTCAGATTCATCATTGGATTCTCCAATTGCCATAAGTTCTTGTTAATCTCCATCTTCATCTTCTGAGTCCTCATTTGAGCTTTCTCCTAATCTCCATCTTCATCTTCTGAGTCCTCATTTGAGCTTTCTCCTCAGACATCAACCATAGCCTTTGTTGATCCTTTGTTCTTCTTGGGATGAACCTGTTCCTTCTTCCTTTTTCTTCGCTCAGCTCTTTCCTTCTTCCATTCAATTTCTCACAGAGGATAGTTTTTGATGTGGTGATCAGTTTTCCCACATTTGTAGCAGCCCTCGTTGGTCTGTTTTTTAGGAACCATTGGTTTGCTGTAGCTTGCACCTCTTGAGGAACCCTTTCCTCTCATTAGGTACTTCTTGAAGTCCTTTATAATCAATAGCCATTTCATATCCTCTTCTAGATCAACACCTTCAGTGATTTTGAATGCCAGACTCCTTTCCTTCTTGGGTGCATCCATCTTCATGGTTTGCCTTCTTAGTTCATAGGCAGTGAGATTTTCAATTAGCTCGTCAACTAAAGAGTGTCAATGTTCTTCGATTCCTGAATAGCAGTAATTTTGCTTTTCCAAAAAACTGGTAGAACCCTTGTCAAAATCTGTCAACTTTGTCTTCTTTAAGAATAACCCTTCCAAGAGACTTAAGTTCATTTGTTAGTGTGGTGAACCTTGTATACATCTCCTGGATAGTTTTGCCTTCCTTTATGGTGAAATTCTCATATTGAGAATACATAGTGTTCCTCTGGACCTCTTCAATTGAGGTGTTCCGTTATGAGCCACTTGTAAAGTGTCCTAGATTTTCTTAGCAGTAGTATAACTTTGAATTCTATTGTACTCGTCTAGACCAAGTCCACACACAAGCCATTTCTTGGACTTAGCATTCTTTTCCCATTTCCTCAAATCCTCATCATTGCAGTCAACTCTCATTTTTGGCACATCTACTCCTTCAACATTCTTTTCATGGTAGGTAGGGGACCATCAGTGACAATGTCCCATAGCTCATAGTCTTTTCCAATGATGTGATCTCTCATCCTATTTTTCCACCAAGAGTAGTACTGACCATTAAAGAGTGGAGGCCTAGCAGTGGATTGCCCTTCCCAGTTTCCAGGTGGTGCACTCATCTTAATCTGTTCCTAAGGTATTAGCCTCTTCAAGGATAACCCACTCTGATACTAATTGATGTTTTAACTTCAATACCACACAAGAACGGAGGGGGATGATTTGTGTGGTGTCCAATTTTTCGCTTAAACTGATTATGGAAGGATCTGGTTCTTCTAAGTGTTCCTTAGCCTACTATTGTCGAAATAGTAAATGCAAAAAGTAAAGAACACAAGTATTTTACGTGAAAAAAACCTGGCTCAAAAGGTGAAAAAACCATGACCTACTTCCCAGTAGGATTTTCCCAAACTCTTCACTAAATCACTGAGCCAAAAACTGCATTTACAAAATACTTTTGTGACCCTAGGATTAACTCTAATCCCGTTGTAGCAAACAACCTCTCACTATTGCGACACCTCAAGTTAACTCTAACTTGAAAACTCTGAGTACCTATTACAATTGCCTATAGATAAAGTTGAAAGGTACAATATGAAACCACCCACTACAATTGAACTAGAATAAAAGACAAGACACTTGGAACTGGTTCTTCTATCTGGTTCATGTAGCTTCAGGTTTGAGCACTTGAATCACACACGAACTGCTTGCAAAATGCCTTGCTATTTTGCTCTCAATTCACGTTTAACTTCAGCTTTTGTGCATTTGTGCATTCCCGGTAATGTGAGAACACCCTGCAACTTATAGAGTTAGTAGATGAATAAATAACTTGAGTTCTAATGCTACTCTTCCTTGGTGGAAGAGTTCTAGTTGATCTCAACTTCTAACTCCTTCCCTATCTTGGGCAGTATTCTCTTTGAGTAAGGAGTCCTTCTCCTTATCTATTATGCAACCTTTTCGATAAGGAGATATTAAATATACCAAGTTAAGCTTGTCTTCTTCACGTGCATCCCACATACTCGAATCTGTCCGTTTTTATGCACCACAAGGGATAGACCTGGTTCATGCCTGAGTTTCCTTTGTCAATCTTCAAAACTAACCTACACTTGGGCCAACACTTTCAATTCAATTTTAATCTGTTCATTTGTATGGTCCGATTCATATAGTGGCAATCTTAGTCAAGGAACTGTAAACCCATTTTTTTGTTCCTCCTATTCCGATTTTGCATTTTGTTTGGCTTTGCCAACTTGCTAGTTACTATTATTATACGCGTTGGAGCAGGGGTGAATTTATAAGGGAGATTATGGGGCACATTAACCCATAGTTTCTCCACAAAATTAGATATTTTATGTATATATTTTTTAAAATTGATATAATATTTACTGTTGGCATTCATGATCCAAGGATGAATGGTGCACTTGATTGAAAGTTGAGTTATTTACGAAGAGCTACAAAGATCAATTCCCACGTATATTTTTTCTACTTTTTTAGTAATGCACCATGTATCAGCCTCTGCGTTGGAGCTGATGTAAAATTCAATAGGTGATCAATTCATTTTAGAATTTTAAAGAGATCTTGAGTAGTTCATGTCTGCAAGTGTTGCAAGCTTGGTGAGCTGAAACTGCTTTCAGTGTTAGAATAAACAGTGGAGGTTTAATCTCCTCTGAGGTTATGGTCGCTGTCTGAAGTGGACTTTGTGTTTTTGGATCAGTCCGAAAAAATAGAACAAGTAAATATATGGATAATAGGCAAGTACTAGTTGAGCTTATTATTATATGCTGAGAGGGAAGAGGCCGCGTGGAACTAGTTTACGGGGATATTCCATTGCATAGTTGGCAAGTACCAGCTGGTTGAGCTCATTATTATGTGCTGAGAGGGATGAATCCGCCGGGAACTGCTAGTTTATACAGACCACTAACCATTTTGCAGCAGCTAATATTCCCTATTAAGCAATTAGTGGTTGCATTTCTATTGATAGAATATCAGGAGCAATGTTTTAAAAGGCGAAGGTGTGTGGCGATGCGTTTTACTTCTGACGAGGTGAGGCGTAAGTCATAAAATATGGGGCATAAGTCCCACGAATCTTTAAATTTTATTAATTTCAAGAATTTTAAGATAGTATAAAATAAAAAATAGTTATAAAAATTACATTAAATTCACAAAATTATAATAACTAATCCATTTAAAATACTTATAAATTATAATTCGACTATGAATAATATGAAAAGTATGACATATATTATAATATGCAAATTAGATGTAACGTCGTTACAATTCAAACATCAAAAGTGATTTATTTGATACGAAATCTTATATCTATCTCTTAATGAATAATGAATCTTGAAAGAATTTTGATATTATAATTTGATTTTTTTAAAAAAATACTTCCTTTGTTTAATATGCTTTCTATTTGAAAGAGAAATTATATAAAAACATAATTCACAATTTAAATATGATTCTCTAACATCATTTATTTTTAAGTTTCAACAAGTTAATAAAGTGACACATAATTCACCATACTATACCATGATAACTAACTATTTGTAAATAGTTGTGCTAGCTAATACTGAGCTATTAAATTAATAAGTATTGTACTTCATAAACGTGAAAAAATTAATATTTAGGAAAAAATTGTAAAACAATTATGGATATTATATAATAAAGACATAACAAAAGTTAATAAATAAATACTTTTTAAATGAAAGATTTATTTAAAATTTACTATTATAGTAGTCTTAGTGGATAACGTGCAATAATTTTTATTTTAATTATACATAAAATACTCTCAACTTAATGATTTATGATTAAGAAAAAAAAGTAATTTTGAATAGTCAACGATTTCTTAAGAAAAATTGAGGATTTACAAGGTTAGTTACACACAATTGCATAAATTTCTATTAGGCGAGCCCAGTACGCTGGGCGTTGGCGTGTCCGGGGCGTAAGCCCTGATGGCCGAGGTGTAAGTCTCACGGAACTAAGCTCCACACATAAGCACAAGAACGTTTTATGAGTGCTCCGCCCCGGAGCGAGCCCCAATTCTTCCTTTTAAAACAGAGACCATGAGTGAACACTTCATTGGGATTTTCAACTAGAGGTAGTACCCATGAACCATCACATTGTGAGAGGGGCACGCCTCAGGTTTGATTGGCATTGACTCCATCTTCCTCTACTCCAGTAGTGAAATTAACTCTTATCCCTAAAAGGGGTAGAGGAATACCATAAGAAACTGGTGGAAACCAGCAACTTACTTCTTTTTGTAATCATTCCATCGTTTTGCTTAATTTGTTTTTCTATAAAATTGGTTTGATATTTCTCTAGGTGGATAGCTTTGTTACTTGTGAATTGTCTTATAATTGGATGATTCTCTGGCTAGGTGGAGGGTTTTCTAATACAACAGGAGGTGGATTTACTCCCCATGTCATCTCCATTGCTCAAGGAGAAGGATGTTATTAACTTTTCCCAGCTTATAATTTGCTTGTCAAAATAGATAAGCTTGGCTTAAGCTACTCTCGTGCGTTTCTTCTCACGTTTTCCATGCTGGCATATTCAGCTTTATACACATGGAGACTGTAAGAATGGGGAGCTAAAAGGAAGAAGTATTAAAAAGAGTAATGCACGGATATTAAATGCTATGTTGCGCGGACTCTCCAAAATAATGTCGTATTTGTGTCGGATCCTCCAAAAATAGTATATTTTTAGAGGATCCGACACGCACCAATAATATTTTTGGAGAGTCTGAGTAGCATAGTTTAGATGTATACTACACATATATCTATGATGAGATGAAACTAATATTTGGCTTTTCCCATTTGGTTTATTTTCATTGCGTCTTGGCGCGCAGTCCACAGCTCATATTTGCCTCAATCATTTAAAAACCTTTAGGATCCAGTCCACTTTGCCAAAAAATCCAATATATATTTATATATAAAACACCATATTAAGTCTTATCTTATGAATACAAGAGTTATATTATAGTAACCTTATAGAGAGAAAAAGTGAGAGAGATGTGGTGAATTTTGCACCAGTTAAAATCAGCTACAACAATCCGCTTCAAAATGACTTTTCCGATTCGTTAACTGTTGGATCGTACTCAAATTTGAACCGGTGATTCTCAATATCTAGTTCTTGGATTTCAATGGTGGGGATCAGAATTTGTGTTCTGCAGCTTCAGTTTTCGAGCACAAATAATAGCTCATTTTGGGGGGTGATTTCTCTCCTTTGTTCACTAGTTGTGGTGCTATCTTTTATGTATTGTTTCTCCGTGTTTGGCATAGCCATTTGAAGAATATTGTTGTAACTCTTGTTGATTACTAGTGGAGCTTTTATGGGCCGGAGTTCCCGTGGTTGTTTCCTCTTCACCTTGAAGGGCTTTTTTAGAACATAAATTTGGTGTATCTTGCATTTAATTTATTTTGCTTGCTTTGATATTTTTGTTGTGGTATAGTTACTGCCCGTATCATCATTTGTTCTAATTTGTTATCTTCTCTTCGTTCAAGTAGATTGGGAAGATTTAGACTTGAGTTATTTATGCTATTTTCCAAGTCGTGCAATTTGGTATTGCTTGTTTTTTCAAAATATGGTGGTATCAGAGCGAGGTTTGAGACAGGTTCATCTAGGAGGGTTTAATTCTAACCGCAACCTATTTAACGGTAATCAAGATTTTTACCTGAGAAATTTGACTGGAGTGTTAGCTACTCATGTTGAGACAAACTTTCTGGTAGAGATTTAGAGATGCAGCCTATTGAAGATTATGTGACGAAGGTGGATCATGTTTATTTTATTAGAAAATTCAGGCCAAGGGGGAGAATTATTAGGTGTTTGCCTTAATTATTTTACCGTATTTGGTTTTTCTATTCCTTGAAGAAAGGGCAAACATATTTACAACAATTGAGTTTTGCTTTTTCTAGAAGAAAATTAGAATTTCTCCATGTTTGGCAAGTCCTTTTTCTTAGAAGAAAAGGTTTTGAACTTGTATAAATTGAGAATCCTTCATTCTCATTCAGCAACATGCCATAAGGGGTTTGAGAGTCTTATTTAGGGAAAGAATTTTTCGGGATAAGTGTTAGTGTGCCACTTGTGTTTATCTGTTTGTGAGAATGTTCTCTCGATATTTTATACTCTCTTTTATATAGTGGACTGCTCATCTCCGCCGTGGACATAGGCTAATGGATAGAATCACGTTAAACGTTTGTGTTTCATTTGATATATTTTTCTTCTATTGTCTGATTTATCGTCGTTTGATGGTATGCTAAGAACTCATGTACACATCCATGCTGAAATTTTAAGTAATGTAGTTGGAGGTCCATAAATGAAGAAAACCCTGGAGGAGATTGTCTTTATCCTTGATGAATTGTCTAAGGATGCTAACCAATGGCCTTCTAAGAGTAATGACCGAAGAAAATCAGCTGGGGTTCACTAAATGGACTCTAACACATCAGTGCATGCTCAACTAGACTTCATGGAAAAAGAGATCAGAAAGTTGGCCTTAGCTAAGGTCCAGAGCTAACCACCATCAGTTTGTGACTTTTGTGGAATGGGTCATCCAACACATGAGTGTTAGGCCTTAGCTACAGATAAACGGTAAATATTGTGAGAAGCTTTGATAGAGGCAACTACAAAAGTAGTAATAACTTCAACTCAATGGGCAAAGGCACCCCGGATTTTTGTGGAGTTCACTTATGGCTACCAAATAATCCTAGACCACAAGAATAAGGAGCTCCAAGTTTTATGAAAAAACAACGACAACAGTACCAGCCTTAACATACCATTCAATCTAACATGGAAGATCTAATGAAGGCCGTTATTATTAAGACAAATGAGATACTTGAAACACATGGTATAGCTATCCGAAAATGGGGCACAACCATCCAGTACTTGGAAAGACAGGTGGGGCAACTTGCTAATCTATTATCCGAAAGGGCTCTAGAAACTCTCCCTGCTGATACCGAGAGGAATCCAAAAGAAACAATAATTGTTGTGTCTTTGAGAAATGGTCAAGTATTAAAAGAGCCCATCGCAAAGCAAAAGGGTGAGTTGATTGAAAGACAAGTGGAGGATGTGGAGGAGCGCAAAAATAACCAAAATCAAGAAGGTGAAGTGAGGGTAAATCTAGATGATGGTCTGAAGAAGAAGAGGCGTACAACTTTGAAAAAGAAGAAGAATGAGACTTCAATGAATGATGAGAATGAGGAAATGAAATACATGCCTGCTTTACCTTTCCCCCAGTAGCAAAGAAGAGAGAAGTTGGACAAACAGTTTGGGCATTTTCTAGAAGTGCTCAAGCAGGTGCATGTTAATATACCTTTTAAAGAGGTGCTCTCACAGATGCCAGCATATGCTAAGTTCTTGAAGGAAATATTTTCCAACAAGCGAAAAGTGGAAGAGACATCGGTAGTCAAACTCAAGGAACATTGTAGTGCTGTCACGACCCCTAAAAATAACCCGATTGTGATGGTGTCTATCATGAAACTAGGCCAGCCGACACAATCCCAAATCAAACCAATATTCAAAAATAAGAACGTTTTTGAGCTATTAATTAAACAAAACCTCATAACATAAGTCTAAATAACAAGTGCGAAAAGAAAACACAAGCCCGACATTGGGGTGTCACAAGTCACGAGCATCTACTAAGGACTGTCTGAATACAACTAAGACTATAACAGTTTGGAAAATACTAATATAGTCTAAGGAAGATAAGACGGAGAAGAGCAAGGCTGCGAACTCCATGCAACTACATTGCCGACTCTGAGTAGCCTAATGGATGAAAGATCAGCACTCGCTATCACGTCCAACAACTCCTGGATTTGCACACAAGGTGCAAGGAGCAATATGAGTACGCCAACTCAGTAAGTAATAAAAGTAAATAAAGACTGAGCAGTAAGAAACACATAAATCAACATCATAGCATCACAGTAAGTACATTATGTTCTCAAAATAGTATATAAATCCAATTATCTCATTAAAATCCCATTTCAGTAAAAATCCTTTAAAAATGTCTTTCTAACAGTTTCAACATGAGATTCAATGGAGTTTAGAGTAAAAATGATGAAAATCATAAATAGCCCTCGGGCAAAACATGTATCATAAACTGCCCCTCGGGTATAACATCTCTCAGAACCAGCCCCTCGGGCAACCTCACAACCGCTCGTAATCAGCCCCTCGGGCACAATATGAATCAAGAATAGCCCCTCGAGCAACATCATATCACTCACTCAGGGTACCTGCGCTCACTGGGGTGTACACACTCCGGAGGGGCTCCTACAACCCAAGCACTATACCAGGCCATCTCGTGACATAATAAATCAGGCCCTCAGCCTCTCATATATCCCAAATCAGTACAACATGCTGCGACACGCAGCCTGATCCCATGATATCCTCACAACACAGTTCCTCGGCCTCATTTAGTCAGAAACCTCTCAAGCCACTTGGTCTATCAATAAAACAGGGTGCTCAGCCAAAATGTCATTTTATGCATCAAAACGGAGTAAATAAGACTAAGTTATGAAATCAGTAAAATATAGCTTGACTAAGTACATATTTTTTAATCAAAATAGTGAGAAAACAGTAGTAAAAATCCCCTAAGGGTCCAACAGCTTGGCACGAGACTCAAATATGACATTCAACCCAAAACATAGTAATACTTCCCAAAGCACATAAGTATCAAATAGTTTTCAGTCAAATACGCAACTTAATAGTCACTACGGGATGGACCAAGTCACAATCCCCAATGGTGAACGCCCCATGTTCGTCATCTAGCATGTGCGTCACCTCAATATAATGAAACGATGTGAAATCCGGGGTTTCATACCTTCAGGATAGGATTTACAATCATTACTTACCTCAAACCGAACAAAAATCTACTCCGCGATGCCCTTGTCGCTGGACTCGGCCTCAAATCGTCCCGAATCTATTCAAAATCAGTATCACATCATTAATACTCGCTAAAGAAACAAATCCCATGTGAAAATTATCAAATTAAATAAAAAATTCGGAAATTGGCCAAACCTGACCCCCGGGCCTACGTCTCAGAATCCGACAAAAATCACAAAACCAGAATCCTTAACCTCTCATGAGTCCATACTCCATACGCACAAAATTTACCAAAATCTAACTTCATTTGACCCCTCAATCGCCCAATTTTAACTCTCAAGTTCCAAACCATAATTCCCCAATTTTTCACCCTTAATCCCACAAATTTCATGCTTAATCAATTGAAAATCACTATAGAATTGAGTTTTAGGTTCTAAAACATTACCTCAACGAGTTTCCCCTTGAATCCCTCTTCAAAACCCTCCAAAAGCCCCAAAAACCGAGTTGAAATTGTAAAGAATGACCAAAATTCGCGAAGGGTCCTTTATATACTTTCCACCCCAGGGATCTCGCACCTGCGCCCACAAATCCGCATTTGCAGTTAAAATAACCGCATCTGTGGTTTTCACTTAAATCCCCAGGACCACATCTGCGCCCAGGCACCGCACCTACGGTCCCACAGATACGCTCAACACACCGCATCTGTGGTTCCTCTCATGATGGCCAAATTCCACATCTGTGGTCTCCATGATGCATCTGCGACCTCGCATCTGCGGTCCCCAATCCGCAGGTGCGTATATGAAAGAAGCAGCAACTTCAGCTGCTTAAACTAAGTCCCAATCTTTACGTTAACCATTTGAATTCACCTCGAGGCCCTCGGGGCCTCAACCAAACATGCCAACAAGTCGCGTATCACCATTCAAACTTATTCCAAAATTCGGAATGCTCAAAACAACATCAAAACATCAAATCACACTCGGATTCAAGCCTAAGGATTTCCAACTTTCCGAATTCAGAAAATGATGCCAAAACATATCTAACCACATCCGAATGACCTGAAATTTTGAACACACGTCACAATGACACTACGAACCTATTCCAACTTCAGAAATTCCATTTCGATCCTGATAGCTAATTTTCCACTACCGATCAAAAATCGCCAAAAATCCAATTTCGCCAATTCAAGCCTAATTCTACCACGTACCTCCGAATAATATTATGAACCCACTCTTAAGTCCCAAATCACCTAACGAAGATATCTGAACCGTAAAAATCCAATTCCGAGATCATTTACGCACAAGTCTACTTTCGGTTGACTTTTCCAACTTAAGCTTCCAAATAAGAGACTAAGTGTCTCATTCCGCTCTAAGACCACTCCGAACACAACACAACCAATATGATATGATGAAATACAGCTGAACAACACACAAAAAAGCAGAAATGGGGAAAATAGGTTTGTAACTCATGAAACAACTGGCCAAGTCAGCATAACTCTTTTGTCTCGGCTGCGTTGTACAAAGCCACTCCTGAATCACTTTCACCTTGTCCAAAGCATCCTATACCAAGTCTGTACCCAAAAGCCTGGCCTTTCCCGACTCAAACCATCCTACTGGAAATCTACATCGTCTCCTATATAAAGCCTCATATGGAGCCATCTGAATACTCGTCTGATAACTATTGTTATATGCAAACTTCCAGAGGGGTAGAAACTGATCCCATGAGCCCCCAAAATCAATGACACAAGCGCAACATGTCCTCCAAGATTTGAATAGTGCACTCGGACTACCTATCTATCTTAGGGTGAAAAGCTGTGCTCAACTCAATATGATTACCCAACTCTCTCTACACGGCTCTCCAAAACTGCGATGTAAACTGATTACCCCTATCTGAAATGATGGAAACTTGGACACCATGCAGGTGAACAACCTCTCGGATATAAATCTCAGCTAACCGTGCTGAAGAATAGGTAGTACACTGTCACGCCCCAAATTTAAAGAGGCATGGCCGGCACCCGGTGCCGTACTCGGCTCGAGCGTACCACTCTGTAATTGTGGACTCTAGAGGGGTAACCCTCAACTTAGGTCGATGAGGCCATATTCTGAATCATCTGAAAATAACGTCTCTCTCATCTGTGGGTTAAACATACCCAAAAGCTCATATATATATATATGACTGTAGAGGCCGACAAGGCCACCATGAACATCTACTAATATACAAACTATACAGGACATGTCTACAAGCCTCTAGTGATAGTTGAACTATATCATGCTCGAGACAGGGCCTCGACCTACCCATCAAACCTGTATATATATTAAATGGACTCCAAGGTCTAGACCTGGTAACCCCGAGGAAGTGGAGCTTACCAACCAAGCTGATGTTTGACTCTGTCTACTAGGAAGGTCTATCCAGCTGTCTACCAGGACCTGCAGGCATGAAATGTAGCATCCCCGACAAAAAGGACATCAGTACGAAATAATGTACCGAGTATGTAAGGCAACAAAATAACTGAAAGTTGAAACTTAACTGATAATATAATAACTGAATGTAACTGGGAGTCAAAAGATAATTTGAAGATATGCTTACTTGTTGATACTGGCTCAACTCTCTCCATATAGTATGTAAAATAGTTGTCCAGCCCTATAAGACTCGGTATGTGTAACTGCTCTGCTGTAGTAGGCTCGCTCATAGGTGCTCGGCCATACTAGGCTCTGTATCTTAGCCATTCTAGGCTCTCTCATAGGCGCTTGACCATAGTATGCTCGGTATATAACTTACCATCTGATCAGAGGTTGCCCAATAGGGGCCTGCCCACCGATTATAGCTCGATAGTGGTGAAAATACTGTAATATTGCCCAACAGGGGCCTGCCCACCGATTATAGCTCGATGGTGGTAAAAATATTGTATACTCTCTCTCTCTCTCTCTCTATATATATATATATATATATATAGACTCTCTGCTCTCTTGACTGACATAAGACAAAACTAAACTGAATATGAAGTCCCAATAAGGGAGAATACTGTAACTTATGAGACTAGATATTGTATATAAATTCGGGAGTATGAACTTCTCTTTATGTCTCGTTGTCAAACACATGTAGTTACTGGATCATACCAAATGAAAAAAATGTTTTGCCTTAACATACCTTATCACAATCTTTCCAATCACCAACTTGAACTCGCCTCTTTGCACCTTAATCTACAACAACGATAATAATACTATCATTATGTTACGAAAGGTACAACTTTCGCACAACGAACGACAAGCTTATTTTGTATTAAAATGGGCAGCATCTCTCCTCTAATCCTTACTTCCTCCAAATTCAAGATAATACCAACAACACAAGAACACAACAATAGCAACATATATACATTATTTTCCAGCCTTATATACACCATCAAATACTACAAAATAGCCCAACACACCCCAATTTCTTCATACACAAAGCAACCACCATAGTAGTGTCAAACGACCCGGAAATGTTACGACGAACGATCAGCCTACCACCCTAAAGTTATATGGTGTTTCTACACACCCTTCATCCTCCAAAACTCCACAAAACAATAGTGAAACACACAGCCCAACAACAACACTAAATAGTCCGCTACAAGTGAATAACGCGAACTCACAGCTTTCGATCATCGTCCCATGAGTTCTTACAAGTATAGAACGACTTACCATGAATTTACAGCAGAAAAAATGGATGAAAGAGAGCAGTAAACTCACCTTATTTGTTGGATAACTCAGCTCCTATCTTGGTTCTTCAAACTCTAGGTTTTACCTCAAATTAGAACTTGAAAGAGAGAGAAAATCAATTAGGGTTTGTGTGAAATTTTTGGGATGATTTTTGCAGAGCTTATGTATGGTTTATATGGCCTATTTTCAGTCTAATATATGAAGAAAAAGGCCTTTAAAAGGCCTCTTTGGACGACCCTAAATGGCCCATTTTTGGGCTCTCATTTAAGCAAGTAGGTGACATACCTACTTGTCACCTAACAGCCTGCGCAGTCTCGCAAAAACGCCCATATATCTCTACTACGATGTCGTATTGACAAATTAGTGAGTTAGAAAGTAGACTAATAGAGCTTCAATTTGATGGGTGGAACACCCCATAACTGTAAGTATATTGAGAGAAAATCGCAGTTAGATTTGACCCAAATTTAAGTAAAACTTATGAACGTAACTTGTAATGACTTTCATCGACTTTTGTTCTACAACTCGCTTGACTTCAAAACATTACCCATGACCATCATACGACTAACCTAATTCATAACATAACATCCTTATCATGTTAAGCACCCTAGTCTCACCCCAAAAGTACATGCTACGACATTCCCAACTTATCAACTTTCGACGAAACATTATTTTCTTCAATTCCTTTAGCTTCTGAAACTTCCAACCCTCTTTGTACTTGTTGTTCATAATCTTCAATATTTTTAACCTCCACGTTAACATGATTAAATAACTTTGTAAACTTTTCAAAGATGATTTCATTTCTGAGCTTACATCAATTGACTTACGACGTACTCTTACGTACAAAAATATGGGGTGTAACATACACACATGAATGATGTGTGCGGACTTGGTCAGCCGATCCACAATCAAAACTTGACTTTTTTGGTCTAAGAACTTTCCCCCAATTTTCATACAAATTCCAAAATTAAATGATGAATTCATGTTTAGATTAATGGGGTACAAGCAAAAAGGAGTTTAGAACCGTTACCCAATCGATATATCTGAAAATCCCTCAAAACCTCGCTCAAATCCGAGCTCCCAAGCTCTAGTTTTCACAAAAATGGCTAAACCCTCGATTTTGGGTTTTCTAAATCTGCCTAGGAAATTCAATCACTACAATCCCGGAAGTCCAGTCGCGATCACGAAGAGCAAAACCCACGCACATGAGATTTACTATACGCGAATGCGGAACCCCGTCTGTGAACGCGATGCTTTAGCTCCCTCAAACCTATGCGATCGCAGTTGGCTTCCCGCGACCGCGCAGAGAAACACTAAATTCCACTGCTGCTTTATTTCTTTTACGCAAACGTGACCTAGCCCATACGTTCGCGATTAAGCATTGCCCATAACTACGCGTTCGCAGTCCTCTTCACGTGAATGTGAATAGCAAAATTCCCCTATGTCTCATCTAAGCCTTCGCGATTGTGATCCTCTCCACGCGATCACGATGAAGAAAAGTTGGCGACAAATACCAGCAAAAATTTGATCCTTCTCCAAGTCCAAAAATGGTCCGTTGAGCATCTGAAACACACCTGAGGCCCCCAGGACCTCAACCAAACATTCCAACCAACCCTAAAACATTATTCAAACTTATTCCAACCTTCGGAACACTTAAAACAACATCAAAATACCAATTTAACATCGGATTCAAGTCTAAGAACTCCAAAAAACTCTCAAATTACGCTTTCGATCAAAAAATCTATCAAACCTCATCCGAATGACCTGAAATTTTGTAAGCACGTCACATGCATCACTACAGAGCTACTACAACTTCCGAAATTCCATTCTTACCCTGATATCAAAATCTCACTATCGAACCGGAAACGTCAAAAATTCAACTTTCGTCATTTCTAGCCTAAATAAGCTACAGATCTCCAAAACACAATCCGAACACGCCCCTAAGCCCGAAATCACCCAACAGAGCTAATGGAACAGGCGAAATTCCATTCCAAGGCCGTCTTCATACTGCTCCGACTACGGTCCAAATTCTAAAGCTTAAGCTCTCATTTTTGCTTAAACATCCCGGCGAATCAAAATAGCGGAAACAAATATGGGAAAAGTAGTTAATAGGGAATTGGGGCATTTATTCTTAAAATGACCGTTTGGGTTGTTACAGCATTGCATTTACCCAGTCTGCATCCTGCAAAGCTTCAACAACATTTTTAGGTTCAATAAGAGAAAAAAAAGCATCAAAAGCACAAAGATTCTTTAATGAAGATCTAGTTTCAATTCCAGAGGTTGGATCAGTAATTATGTTCTCAATGGGATGAGAACTTTGGTACTTGTATGGTTTCAAAACCAACTGGTTTCCTCTTGATGTTTCTCCAATGTTTTGTTGCTGAGGAACAGGCTCATGGACAAGTTCCATCAAGGTATTAGATTCAGTTCCCCATATCAGGTTGCCCTAAATAGAAGAACCTGTTCCCTTAACTGTTCCTTCTTCTAGTGCAGCTTCAGCCTGGGTAGTGATTTCATTGAAACTTCTTAGCAGCCCAATTGCTTCATCTTCATGTTCCTTTCTCTCATAAAGAATGTTAGTTTCATCAAAAACCACATGGACGCTTTCTTCTATGCACATAGTTCTTTTGTTGTATACTTTATAAGTTTTACTATGTGAAGAATATCCCAAAAATACTCCTTCATCACTTCTGGGATCAAACTTACCTAGGGAGTCTTTACCATTGTTGTGCACAGAGCATTTGCATCCAAATGCCCTAATATGGGATATATTTGGTTTTCTCCCTTTAACTAACTCATAGGGAGTCTTCTCTACAAGAGGTATAGTCATGCACCTATTGATGATGTAGCATGCAGTATTTACAGCTTTTGCCCAGAATCTATGGGACAATTTACTAGAAAGAAGCATAGTCCAAGCCATATCTTCAAGTGTACTATTCTTTCTTTCAACTACTCCATTTTGTTATGGAGTTCTAGGGGTAGAAAAATTATAATCTATGCCATGCATATCACAAAATTTAGCAAACTTAGCATTTTCAAATTCAGTTCTATGATCAGACCTAATTGATGCAAGTTGATTACCTAGTTATTTATGAGTTTTTCTAACAAAAGAAGTAAATATGTCAAATGCTTCATCTTTAGATGTTAAAAACAACGTCCAAGTAAACCTAGAGTAATCATAAACAAGCACCATCACATATCTTTTACCACATTTGCTTAATGTTCTCATTGGACCACAGAGATCCATATGGACCAGTTCCATCGTTCTACTGGTACTTACCACTTTCTTGCATTTAAAAGAGGATCTTACCTACTTTCCCTTGCACAAGCCTCACAAACTTTATCTTCCTTAAACTTGATGTTAGGCAGTCCTATCACCAGATCCTTGGAGACTAATTTGTTGAGTTTACTTAGACTTACATGTCTAAGTCTCTTGTGCCACAGGAGGGGATCATTGTCCAATACACTTAAGCATGTGAGATCATTTTCTAAGAATGTGGACAGATATACAATGTAAATATTATTTACTCTTTTTTCCTTTCTTTCCATTTACAAAGGAGACATTTTCTCTTTTGAGGTCCTCAAGTGAAAGGAACTGGTTCTTGCTTCCTGTCATGTGCTTTGAGAAGCCACTATCCATGTACCATATTTGGTTGCTCCCCTTCACTTGGACCTGCAAAAAGAAATTAGGGGTTAGTCGTAGGAATCCAAACTAGTTTGGGTCCCTTTTTATAGGCAAAAAGGTGAATTAGATTCTTTTTGGTCTATCGTGATAACATATTTTTCCCTTGAACAAATATTTTATTCTTTTGACTAGTCCTTTCTTTTGCAGTACATTCACTTTTGTAGTGAGAAGTCTTACCACAATGTGTGCAGATTTTGTTCTCAGGAATTGTGATGTACTTGCTTTTGGGATCCCACTTAGGTGCAGGGGTCCCATAGCCAAGTCCTCTCTTATTGCTACTATGGTGTTCTTGTAGCCATAAAAGTGCATCTGAGGACCTGCTCCATTTACGGGTTCTATATAGCTCGTGCTTAACCTTGCTTAGATCTTCCTTTTGGGACTCTTATCTGCTCTTCTCTTTTGTACAACTCATCTTTCATTTTTCCTAGGTTTTCTTCTAAAGTGAGTTGTGTGTGATCAACTTTCCTTTTGCCTGTTCCTAATTTCAGTTTTAGATTTTCAGATCTAAGCTCTAGGATAGTGGTATCAAGTTCAAGAACCTGGTTCTTTAACTTAGCATTTTACTATCACTTTCACTAGCTCTAAGTTCCAGATTTTTGCACTTAGCTTTTAAAATCACACATTCCTTAGACAGTTGTTCCTTTTCATTGTTTATAACCTCAGATTCATCAATAAAATCTAGAACTAACTCAGATAGCATTTCTTTAGACAAAAACTTAATCTTGTCTTTGAGATGAATTATACTTACCTCAGATTCATCATTGGATTCTCCAATTGCCATAAGTGCTTGTTAATCTCCATCTTCATCTTCTGAGTCCTCATTTGAGCTTTCTCCTAATCTCCATCTTCATCTTCTGAGTCCTCATTTGAGCTTTCTCCTCAGGCATCAACCATAGCCTTTGTTGATCCTTTGTTCTTCTTGGGATGAACCTGTTCCTTCTTCCTTTTTCTTCGCTCAGCTCTTTCCTTCTTCCATTCAATTTCTTACTGAGGATAGTTTTTCATGTGGTGATCAGTTTTCCCACATTTGTAGCAGCCCTCGTTGGTCTATTTTTTAGGAACCATTGGTTTGCTGTAGTTTGCACCTCTTGAGGAACCCTTTCCTCTCATTAGGTACTTCTTGAAGTCCTTTATAATCAATAGCCATTTCATATCCTCTTCTAGATCAACACCTTCAGTGATTTTGAATGCCAGATTCCTTTCCTTCTTGGGTGCATCCATCTTCATGGTTTGCCTTCTTAGTTCATAGGCAGTGAGATTTTCAATTAGCTCGTCAACTGAAGAGTGTCAATGTTCTTCGATTCCTGAATAGCAGTAATTTTGCTTTTCCAAAAAACTGGTAGAACCCTTGTCAAAATCTGTCAACTTTGTCTTCTTCAAGAATAACCCTTCCAAGAGACTTAAGTTTATTTGTTAGTGTGGTGAACCTTGTATACATCTCCTGGATAGTTTTGCCTTCCTTTATGGTGAAATTCTCATATTGAGAATACATAGTGTTCCTCTGGACCTCTTCACTTGAGGTGTTCCGTTATGAGCCACTTGTAAAGTGTCCTAAATTTTCTTAGCAGTGGTATAACTTTTAATTCTATTGTACTCGTCTAGACCAAGTCCACACACAAGCCATTTCTTGGCCTTAGCATTCTTTTCCCATTTCCTCAAATCCTCATCATTGCAGTCAACTCTCATTTTTGGCACATCTACTCCTTCAACATTCTTTTCATGGTAGGTAGGGGACCATCAGTGACAATGTCCCATAGCTCATAGTCTTTTCCAATGATGTGATCTCTCATCCTATTTTCCACCAAGAGTAGTACTGACCGTTAAAGAGTGGAGGCCTAGCAGTGGATTGCCCTTCCTAGTTTCCAGGTGGTGCACTCATCTTAATCTGTTCCTAAGGTATTAGCCTCTTCAAGGATAACCCTCTCTGATACTAATTGATGTTTTAACTTTAATACCACACAAGAACGGAGGGGGATAATTTGTGTGGTGTCCAATTTTTCGCTTAAACTGATTATGGAAGGATCTGGTTCTTCTAATTGTTCCTTATCCTACTATTGCCGAAATAGTAAATGCGAAAAGTAAAGAACACAAGTATTTTACGTGAAAAAAACCTGGCTCAAAAGGTAAAAAAACTATGACCTACTTCCCAGTAGGATTTTTCCAAACTCTTCACTAAATCACTGAGCCAAAAACTGAATTTACAAAATACTTTTGTAACCCTAGGATTAACTCTAATCCCGTTGTAGCAAACAACCTCTCACTATTGCGACACCTCAAGTTAACTCTAACTTGAAAACTCTGAGTACCTATTACAATTGCCTATAGATAAAGTTGAAAGGTACAATATGAAACCACCCACTACAATTGAACTAGAATAAAAGACAAGACACTTGGAACTGGTTCTTCTATCTGGTTCATGTAGCTTCAGGTTTGAACACTTGAATCACACACGAACTGCTTGCAAAATGCCTTGCTATTTTGCTCTCAATTCACATTTAACTTCAGCTTTTGTGCATTTGTGCATTCCCGGTAATGTGAGAACACCCTGCAACTTATAGAGTTAGTAGATGAATAAATAACTTGGGTTCTAATGCTACTCTTCCTTGGTGAAAGAGTTCTAGTTGATCTCAACTTCTAACTCCTTCCCTATCTTGGGCAGTGTTCTCTTTGAGTAAGGAGTCCTTCTCCTTATCTATTATGCAACCTTTTCGATCAGGAGTTATTAAATATACCAAGTTAAGCTTGTCTTCTTCACGTGCATCCCACATACTCGAATCTGTCCGTTTCTATGCACCACAAGGGATAGACCTGGTTCATGCCTGAGTTTCCTTTGTCAATCTTCAAAACTAACCTACACTTGGGCCAACACTTTCAATTCAATTTTAATCTGTTCATTTGTATGGTCCAATTCATATAGTGGCAATCTTAGTCAAGGAACTGTAAACCCATTTTTTGTTCCTCCTAATTCGGTTTTGCATTTTGTTTGGCTTTGCCAACTTGCTAGTTACTATTATTGTACGCGTTGGAGCAGGGGTGAATTTATAAGGGAGATTATGGGGCACATTAACCCATAGTTTCTCCACAAAATTAGATATTTTATGTATATATTTTTTAAAATTGATATAATATTTACTGTTGGCATCCATGATCCAAGGATGAATGGTGCACTTGATTGAAAGTTGAGTTATTTACGAAGAGCTACAAAGATCAATTCCCACATATATTTTTTCTACTTTTTTAGTAATGCACCATGTATCCGCCTCTGCGTTGGAGCTGATGTAAAATTCAATAGGTGATTAATTCATTTTAGAATTTTAAAGAGATCTTGAGTAGTTCATGTCTGCAAGTGTTGCAAGCTTGGTGAGCTCAAACTGCTTTCAGTGTTAGAATAAACAGTGGAGGTTTAATCTCCTCTGAGGTTGTGGTCGCTGTCTGAAGTGGACTTTGTGTTTTTGGATCAGTCCGAAAAAATAGAACAAGTAAATATATGGATAATAGGCAAGTACTAGTTGAGCTTATTATGATATGCTGAGAGGGAAGAGGCCGCGTGGAACTAGTTTACGGGGATATTCCATTGCATAGTTGGCAAGTACCAGCTGGTTGAGCTCATTATTATGTGCTGAGAGGGATGAATCCGCCGGGAACTAGTTTATACAGACCACTAACCATTTTGCAACAGCTAATATTCCCTATTAAGCAATTAGTGGTTGCATTTCTATTGATAGAATATCAGGAGCAATGTTTTAAAAGGCGAAGGTGTGTGGCGATGCGTTTTACCTCTGACGAGGTGAGGCGTAAGCCATAAAATATGGGGCATAAATCCCAAGAATCTTTAAATTTTATTAATTTCAAGAATTTTAAGATAGTATAAAATAAAAAATAGTTATAAAAATTACATTAAAATCACAAAATTATAATAACTAATCCATTTAAAATACTTATAAATCATAATTCGACTATGAATAATACGAAAAGTAGGACATATATTATAATATGCAAATTAGATGTAACGTCGTTACAATTCAAACATCAAAAGTGATTTATTTGATACGAAATCTTATATCTATCTCTTAATGAATAATGAATCTTGAAAGAATTTTGATATTATAATTTGATTTTTAAAAAAAAATACTTCCTTTATTTAATATGCTTTCTATTTGAAAGAGAAATTATATAAAAACATAATTCACAATTTAAATATGATTCTCTAGCATCATTTATTTTTAAGTTTCAACAAGTTAATAAAGTGACACATAATTCACCATACTATACCATGATAACTAACTATTTGTAAATAGTTGTGCTAGCTAATACTGAGCTATTAAATTAATAAGTATTGTACTTCATAAACGTGAAAAAATTAATATTTAGGAAAAAATTGTAAAACAATTATGGATATTATATAATAAAGACATAACAAAAGTTAATAAATAAATAATTTTTAAATGAAAGATTTATTTAAAATTTACTATTATAGTAGTCTTAGTGGATAACGTGCAATAATTTTTATTTTAATTATACATAAAATACTTTGAACTTAATGATTTATGATTAAGAAAAAAAAGTAATTTTGAATAGTCAACGATTTCTTAAGAAAATTTGAGGATTTACAAGGTTAGTTACACACAATTGCATAAATTTCTATTAGGCGAGCCCAGTACGCTGGGCGTTGGCGTGTCCGGGGCGTATGCCCTGATGGCCGAGGTGTAAGTCTCACGGAACTAAGCTCCACACATAAGCACAAGAACGTTTTATGTGTGCTCCGCCCCGGAGCGAGCCCCAATTCTGCCTTTTAAAACAGAGACCAGGAGTGAACACTTCATTGGGATTTTCAACTAGAGGTAGTACCCATGAACCATCACATTGTGAGAGGGGCACGCCTCAGGTTTGATTGGCATTGACTCCATCTTCCTCTACTCCAGTAGTGAAATTAACTCTTATCCCTAAAAGGGGTAGAGGAATACCACAAGAAACTGGTGGAAACCAGCAACTTACTTCTTTTTGTAATCATTCCATCGTTTTGCTTAATTTGTTTTTCTTTAAAATTGGTTTGATATTTCTCTAGGTGGATAGCTTTGTTACTTGTGAATTGTCTTATAATTGGCTGATTCTCTGGCTAGGTGGAGGGTTTTCTAATACAACAGGAGGTGGATTTACTCCCCATGTCATCTCCATTGCTCAAGGAGAAGGATGTTATTAACTTTTCCCAGCTTATAATTTGCTTGTCAAAATAGATAAGCTTGGCTTAAGCTACTCTCGTGCGTCTCTTCTCACGTTTTCCATGCTGGCATATTCAGCTTTATACACATGGAGACTGTAAGAATGGGGAGCTAAAAGGAAGAAGTATTATGAAGAGTAATGCACGGATATTAGATGCTATGTTGCGCGGACTCTCCAAAATAATGCCGTATTTGTGTCGGATCCTCCAAAAATAGTATATTTTTGGAGGATCCGACACGCACCAATAATATTTTCGGAGAGTCTGAGTAGCATAGTTTAGATGTATACTACACATATATCTATGATGAGATGAAACTAATATTTGGCTTTTCCCATTTGGTTTATTTTCATTGCGCCTTGGCGCGCAGTCCACAGCTCATATTTGCCTCAATCATTTAAAAACCTTTAGGATCCAGTCCACTTTGCCCAAAAATCCAATATATATATATATAAAACACCATATTAGGTCTTATCTTATGAATACAAGAGTTATATTATAGTAACCTTATAGAGAGAAAAAGTGAGAGAGATGTGGTGATTTTCGCACCAGTTAAAATCAGCTACAACAATCCGCTTCAAACTGACTTTTCCGATTCGTTAACTATTGGATCGTACTCAAATTTGAACCGGTGGTTCTCAATATCTAGTTCTTGGATTTCAATGGTGGGGATCAGAATTTGTGTTCTGCAGCTTCAGTTTTCGAGCACAAATAATAGCTCGTTTTGGGGGGTGATTTCTCTCCTTTGTTCACTAGTTGTGGTGCTATCTTTTATGTATTGTTTCTCCGTGTTTGGCATAGCCATTTGAAGAATATTGTTGTAACTGTTGTTGATTACTAGTGGAGCTTTTATGGGCCGGAGTTCCCGTGGTTGTTTCCTCTTCACCTTGAAGGGCTTTTTTTGAACATAAATTTGGTGTATCTTGCATTTAATTTATTTTGCTTGCTTTGATATTTTTGTTGTGGTATAGTTACTGTCCGTATCATCATTTGTTCTAATTTGTTATCTTCTCTTCGTTAAAGTAGATTGGGAAGATTTAGACTTGAGTTATTTATGCTATTTGCCTAGTCGTGCAATTTGGTATTGCTTGTTTTTTCAAAATATGATGGTATCAGAGCGAGATTTGAGACAGGTTCATCTAGGAGGGTTTAATTCTAACCGCAACCTATTTAACGTAATCAAGATTTTTACCTGAGAAATTTGACTGGAGTGTTAGCTACTCACGTTGAGACAAACTTTCTGGTAGAGATTTAGAGATGTTGCCTATTGAAGATTATGTGACGAAGGTGGATCATGTTTATTTTATTAGAAAATTCAGGCCAAGGGGGAGAATTATTAAGTGTTTGCCTTAATTTTTTTTACCGTATTTGGTTTTTCTATTCCTTGAAGAAAGGGAAAACATATTTACAACAATTGAGTTTTGCTTTTTCTAGAAGAAAATTATAATTTCTCCATGTTTGGCAAGTCCTTTTTCTTAGAAGAAAAGGTTTTGAACTTGTATAAATTGAGGATCCTTCATTCTCATTCAGCAACATGCCATAAGGGGTTTGAGAGTCTTATTTACGGAAAGAATTTTTCGGGATAAGTGTTAGTGTGCCACTTGTGTTTGTCTGTTTGTGAGAATGTTCTCTCGATATTTTATACTCTCTTTTATATAGTGGATTGCTCATCTCCGCCGTGGACATAGGCTAATGGATAGAATCACGTTAAACGTTTGTGTCTCATTTAATATATTTTTCTTCTATTGTCTGATTTATCGTCGTTTGATGGTATGCTAAGAACTCATGTACACATCTATGCTGAAATTTTAAGTAATGTAGTTGGAGGTCCATAAATGAAGAAAACCTTGGAGGAGATTGTCTTTATCTTTGATGAATTGTCTAAGGATGCTAACCAATGGCCTTCTAAGAGTAATGACCGAAGAAAATCAGCTGGGGTTCACTAAATGGACTCTAACACATCAGTGCATGCTCAACTAGACTTCATGGAAAAAGAGATCAGAAAGTTGGCCTTAGCTAAGGTCCAGAGCTAACCACCATCAGTTTGTGACTTTTGTGGAATGGGTCATCCAACACATGAGTGTTAGGCCTTAGCTACAGATAAACGGTAAATATTGTGAGAAGCTTTGATAGAGGCAACTACAAAAGTAGTAATAACTTCAACTCAATGGGCAAAGGCACCCCGGATTTTTGTGGAGTTCACTTATGGCTACCAAATAATCCTAGACCACAAGAATAAGGAGCTCCAAGTTTTATGAAAAAACAACGACAATAGTACCAGCCTTAACATACCATTCAATCTAACATGGAATATCTAATGAAGGCCGCTATTATTAAGACAAATGAGAGACTTGAAACACATGGTATAGCTATCCGAAAATGGGGCACAACCATCCAGTACTTGGAAAGACAAGTGGGGCAACTTGCTAATCTATAATCCGAAAGGGCTCAAGAAACTCTCCCTGCTGATACCGAGAGGAATCCAAAAGAAACAATAAATGTTGTGTCTTTGAGAAATGGTCAAGTATTAAACGAGCCCATCGCAAAGCAAAAGGGTGAGTTGATTGAAAGACAAGTGGAGGATGTGGAGGAGCGCAAAAATAACGAAAATCAAGAAGGTGAAGTGAGGGTAAATCTAGATGATGGTCTGAAGAAGAAGAGGCATACAACTTTGAAAAAGAAGAAGAATGAGACTTCAATGAATGATGAGAATGAGGAAATGAAATACATGCCTGCTTTACCCTTCCCCCAGTAGCAAAGAAGAGAGAAGTTGGACAAACAGTTTGGGCATTTTCTAGAAGTGCTCAAGCAGGTGCATGTTAATATACCTTTTAAAGAGGTTCTCTCACAGATGCCAACATATCCTAAGTTCTTGAAGGAAATATTTTCCAACAAGCGAAAAGTGGAAGAGACATCAGTAGTCAATCTCAAGGAACATTGTAGTGCTGTCACGACCCCCAAAATTAACCCGATTGTAATGGTGTCTATCATGAAACTAGGCCAGCCGACACAATCTCAAATCAAACCAATATTCAAAAATAAGAACGTTTTTGAGCTATTAATTAAACAAAACCTCATAACATAAGTCTAAATAACAAGTGCGAAAAGAAAACACAAGCCCGACATCGGGGTGTCACAAGTCACGAGCATCTACTAAGGATTGTCTGAATACAACTAAGACTATAACAGTTTGGAAAATACTAATATAGTCTAAGGAAGATAAGACGGAGAAGAGCAAGGCTGCGAACTCCATGCAACTACATTGCCGACTCTGAGTAGCCTGATGGATGAAAGATCAGCACTCGCTATCACGTCCAACAACTCCTGGATTTGCACACAAGGTGCAGGGAGTAATATGAGTACGCCAACTCAGTAAGTAATAAAAGTAAATAAATACTGAGCAGTAAGAAACACATAAATCAACATCATAGCATCACAGTAAGTACATTATGTTCTCAAAATAGTATATAAATCCAATTATCTCATTAAAATCCCATTTCAGTAAAAATCCTTTAAAAATGTCTTTCTAACAGTTTCAACATGAGATTCAATGGAGTTTAGAGTAAAAATGATGAAAATCATAAATAGCCCTCGGGCAAAACATGTATCATAAACTGCCCCTCGGGTATAACATCTCTCAGAACCAGCCCCTCGGGCAACCTCACAACCGCTCGTAATCAGCCCCTCGGGCACAATATGAATCAAGAATAGCCCCTCGAGCAACATCATATCACTCACTCAGGGTACCTGCGCTCACTGGGGTGTACACACTCCGGAGGGGCTCCTACAACCCAAGCACTATACCAGGCCATCTCGTGACATAATAAATCAGGCCCTCAGCCTCTCATATATCCCAAATCAGTACAACATGCTGCGACACGCAGCCTGATCCCATGATATCCTCACAACACAGTTCCTCGGCCTCATTTAGTCAGAAACCTCTCAAGCCACTTGGGCTATCAATAAAACAGGGTGCTCAGCCAAAATGTCATTTTATGCATCAAAACGGAGTAAATAAGACTAAGTTATGAAATCAGTAAAATATAGCTTGACTAAGTACATATTTTTAAATCAAAATAGTGAGAAAACAGTAGTAAAAATCCCCTAAGGGTCCAACAGCTTGGCACGAGGCTCAAATATGACATTCAACCCAAAACATAGTAATACTTCCCAAAGCACATAAGTATCAAATAGTTTTCAGTCAAATACGCAACTCAATAGTCACTACGGGATGGACCAAGTCACAATCCCCAATGGTGAACGCCCCATGTTCGTCATCTAGCATGTGCGTCACCTCAATATAATGAAACGATGTGAAATCCGGGGTTTCATACCTTCAGGATAGGATTTACAATCATAACTTACCTCAAACCGAACAAAAATCTACTCCGCGATGCCCTTGTCGCTTGACTCGGCCTCAAATTGTCCCGAATCTATTCAAAATCAGTATCACATCATTAATACTCGCTAAAGAAACAAATCCCATGTGAAAATTATCAAATTAAATAAAAAATTTGGAAATTGGCCAAACCTGACCCCCGGGCCTACGTCTCAGAATCCGACAAAAATCACAAAACCAGAATCCTTAACCTCTCATGAGTCCATACTCCATACGCACAAAATTTACCAAAATCTAACTTCATTTGACCCCTCAATCGCCCAATTTTAACTCTCAAGTTCCAAACCATAATTCCCCAATTTTTCACCCTTAATCTCACAAATTTCATGCTTAATCAATTGAAAATCACTATAGAATTGAGTTTTAGGTTCAAAAACATTACCTCAACGAGTTTCCCCTTGAATCCCTCTTCAAAACCCTCCAAAAGCCCCAAAAACCGAGTTGAAATTGTAAAGAATGACCAAAATTCGCGAAGGGTCCTTTATATACTTTCCACCCCAGGGATCTCGCACCTGCGTCCACAAATCCGCATTTGCGGTTAAAATAACCGCATCTGTGGTTTTCACTTAAATCCCCAGGACCGCATCTGCGCCCAGGCACCGCACCTACGGTCCCACAGATACGCTCAACACACTGCATCTGTGGTTCCTCTCATGATGTCCAAATTCCACATCTGTGGTCTCCATGATGCATCTGCGACCTCGCATCTGCGGTCCCCAATCCGCAGGTGCGTACATGAAAGAAGCAGCAACTTTAGCTGCTTAAACTAAGTCCCAATCTTTACGTTAACCATTCGAATTCACCCCGAGGCCCTCGGGGCCTCAACCAAACATGCCAACAAGTCGCGTATCACCATTCAAACTTATTCCAACATTCGGAATGCTCAAAACAACATCAAAACATCAAATCACACAAGGATTCAAGCCTAAGGATTTCCAACTTTCCGAATTCAGAAAATGATGCCAAAACCTATCTAACCACATCCGAATGACCTGAAAATTTGAACACACATCACAAATGACACTACGAACCTATTCCAACTTCAGAAATTCCATTTCGATCCTGATAGCTAATTTTCCACTACCGATCAAAAATTGCCAAAAATCCAATTTCGCCAATTCAAGCCTAATTCTACCACGTACCTCCGAATAATATTCTGAACCCACTCTTAAGTCCCAAATCACCTAACGAAGATATCTAAACCATAAAAATCCAATTCCGAGATCATTTACGCACAAGTCTACTTTCTGTTGACTTTTCCAACTTAAGCTTCCAAATAAGAGACTAAGTGTCTCATTCCGCTCTAAGACCACTCCGAACACAACACAACCAATATGATATGATGAAATACAACTGAACAACACACAAGAAAGCAGAAATGGGGAAAATAGGTTTGTAACTCATGAAACAACCAGCCGAGTCAGCATAACTCTTTTGTCTCGGCTGCGTTGTACAAAGCCACTCCTGAATCACTTTCACCTTGTCCAAAGCATCCTACACCATGTCTGTACCCAAAAGCCTAGCCTTTCCCGACTCAAACCATCCTACTGGAAATCTACATCATCTCCTATATAAAGCCTCATATGGAGCCATCTGAATACTCGTCTGATAACTATTGTTATATGCAAACTTCCCGAGGGGTAGAAACTGATCCCATGAGCCCCCAAAATCAATGACACAAGTGCAACATGTCCTCCAAGATTTGAATAGTGCGCTCGGACTACCTATCTATCTTAGGGTGAAAAGCTGTGCTCAACTCAATATGATTACCGAACTCTCTCTGCACGGCTCTCCAAAACTGCGATGTAAACTGAGTACCCCTTTCTGAAATGATGGAAACTTGGACACCATGCAGGTGAACAACCTCTCGGATATAAATCTCAGCTAACCGTGCTGAAGAATAGGTAGTACACTGTCACGCCCCAAACTTAAAGAGGCATGGCCGACACCCGGTGCCGTACTCAGCTCGAGCGTACCACTCTGTAATTGTGGACTCTAGAGGGGTAACCCTCAACTTAGGTCGATGAGGCCATATTCTGAATCATCTGAAAATAATGTCTCTCTTATCTGTGGGTTAAACATACCCAAAAGCTCATATATATATATATATATATGACTGTAGAGGCCGACAAGGCCGCCATGAACATCTACTAATATACAAACTATACAGGACATGTCTACAAGCCTCTAGTGATAGTTGAACTGTATCATGCTCGGGACAGGGCCTCAACCTACCCATCAAACCTGTTTATATATTAAATGGACTCCAAGGTCTAGACCTGGTAACCCCGAGGAAGTGGAGCTTACCAACCAAGCTGATGTTTGACTCTGTCTACTAGGAAGGTCTATCCAGCTGTCTACCAGGACCTGCATGCATGAAATGCAGCATCCCCAACAAAAAGGACGTCAGTACGAAATAATGTACCGAGTATGTAAGGCAACAAAATAACTGAAAGTTGAAACTTAACTGATAATATAATAACTGAATGTAACTGGGAGTCAAAAGATAATTTGAAGATATGCTTACCTGTTGATACTGACTCAACTCTCTCCATATAGTATGTAAAATAGTTGTCCAGCCCTATAAGGCTCGGTATGTGTAACTGCTCTGCTGTAGTAGGCTTGCTCATAGGTGCTCGGCCATACTAGGCTCTATATCTTAGCTATTCTAGGCTCTCTCATAGGCGCTCGACCACAGTATGCTCGGTATATAACTTACCATCTGATCAGAGGTTACCCAATAGGGGCCTGCCCACTAATTATAGCTCGATGGTGGTGAAAATACTATAGTATTGCCCAACAGGGGCCTGCCCACCGATTATAGCTCGATGGTGGTAAAAATATTGTATACTCTCTCTCTCTCTCTCTATATATATATCTCTCTATATATATATATATATATATATAGACTCTCTGCTCTCTTGACTGACATAAGACAAAACTAAACTGAATATAAAGTCCCGATAAGGGAGAATACTGTAACTTATGAGACTAGATATTGTATATAAATTCGGGAGTATGAACTTCTCTTTATGTCTCGTTGTCAAACACATGTAGTTACTGGATCTTACAAAATGAAAGAAATGTTTTGACTTAACATACCTTATCACAATCTTTCCAATCACCAACTTGAACTCGCCTCTTTGCACCTTAATCTACAACAACGATAATAATACTATCATTATGTTACGAAAGGTACAACTTTCGCACAACGAACGACAAGCTTATTTTGTATTAAAATGGGCAGCATCTCTCCTCTAATCCTTACTTCCTCCAAATTCAAGATAACACCAACAACACAAGAACACAACAATATCAACATATATACATTATTTTCCAGCCTTATATACACCATCAAATACTACAAAATAGCCCAACACACCCCAATTTCTTCATACACAAAGCAACCACCATAGTAGTGTCAAACGACCCGGAAATGTTACGACGAACGATCAGCCTACCACCCTAAAGTTATATGGTGTTTCTACACACCCTTCATCCTCCAAAACTCCACAAAACAATAGTGAAACACACAGCCCAATAGAAACACTAAATAGTCCGCTACAAGTGAATAACGCGAACTCACAGCTTTCGATCATCGTCCCATGAGTTCTTACAAGTATAGAACGACTTACCATGAATTTACAGCAGAAAAAATGGATGAAAGAGAGAAGTAAACTCACCTTATTTGTTGGATAATTCAGCTCCTATCTTGGTTCTTCAAACTCTAGGTTTTACCTAAAATTAGAACTTGAAAGGGAGAGAAAATCAATTAGGGTTTGTGTGAAATTTTTGGGATGATTTTTGCAGAGCTTATGTCTGGTTTATATGGCCTATTTTCAGTCTAATATATGAAGAAAAAGGCCTTTAAAAGGCCTCTTTGGACGACCCAAAATGGCCCATTTTTGGGCTCTCATTTAAGCAAGTAGGTGACATACCTACTTGTCACCTAGCAGCCTGCGCAGTCTCGCAAAAACACCCATATATCTCTACTACGATGTCGTATTGACAAATTAATGAGTTAGAAAGTAGACTCATATAGCTTCAATTTGATGGGTGGAACACCCCATAACTGTAAGTATATTGAGAGAAAATTGCAGTTAGATTTGACCCAAATTTAAGTAAAACTTATGAACGTAACTTGTAATGACTTTCATCGACTTTTGTTCTACAACTCGCTTGACTTCAAAACATTACACATGACCATCATACGACTAACCTAATTCATAACATAACATCCTTATCATGTTAAGCACCCTAGTCTCACCCCAAAAGTACATGCTACGACATTCCCAACTTATCAACTTTCGACGAAACATTATTTTCTTCAATTCCTTTAGCTTCTGAACCTTCCAACCCTCTTTGTACTTGTTGTTCATAATCTTCAATATTTTTAACCTCCACGTTAACATGATTAAATAACTTTGTAAACTTTTCAAAGATGATTTCATTTCTGAGCTTACATCAATTGACTTACGACGTACTCTTACGTACAAAAATATGGGGTGTAACATACACACATGAATGAAGTGTGCGGACTTGGTCAGCCGATCCACAATCACCCAAATAGCATCGAACTTCCTCAAAGTCCGTGGAAGTCCAACTATGATATCCATGGTGATCCTCTCCCACTTCCACTCTGGAATATCCATCTGCTGAAGTAAGCCACCCGGTCTCTGATGCTCATATTTCACTTGATGACAATTGAGGCACCAAACTACAACTCCCACTATATCTTTCTTCATCATCCTCCACCAGTAGTGTTGTCTTAATTCTTGATACATTTTCGCGGCACTTAGATGGATGGAATACCGCGAGCTATGGGCCTCCTCCAGAATCAACTCCCGAAGCCCATCTACATTGGGCACATATATCCGACCCTGCATCCACAATACCCCATCATCACCAATAGTCACATCTCTGGCATCGTCGTGTTGAACTCTATTCTTGAGGACAAGAAAATGAGGATCATCATATTGGCGCTCTCTGATGCGATCGAACAAGGAAGACCGAGAAACCACACAAGCTAAGATCCCGAGTGGGCTCCAAAATGTCCAACCTCACAAACCGATTGGCTAAGGCCTGGACATCAACTGCAAGAGGACTCTCCCCAATAGAAATATACTCCAAACTGCCCATACTCACCACCTTCCTACTCAAGGCATCTACTACTACATTGGCCTTCCCCGGATGGTACAAGATAGTGATATCATAGTCCTTAGAAGCTTTAACCATCTCCGCTGCCTCAAATTGAGATCCTTCTGCTTGAACAAGTGTTGGAGGCTACGATGATCAGTAAACACCTCACAAGACACACCTTATAGATAATTCCTCCAAATCTTCAACGTGTGAACAGTGGCAGCCAACTCCAAATCATAAATAGTATAGTTCTTCTCAATGGGCTTCAATTGAGGAGAAGTATAAGCAATCAATCTACCCTTTTGCATAAACACACACCCAATACAAACTCTAGAAGCATCACAATATACTGTATATGAACCTAAAGCTTATGGCAAAATTAACAATGGAGCTGTGGTCAAGGCAGTCTTGAGCTTCTGAAAGCTCGCGTCACACTCATCCGACCACCTGAATGGAGCACCCTTTTGAGTCAATTTGGTCATGGGTGATGCAATAGATGAAAATCCCTGAATGAACTGACGGTAATGTCACGCCCCGAACTTGAGGGGCGAGAACGACACCCAGTGCCTCACCTATCCTTGTGTACCAACTTGCAACTAAGGGGCTTTGAACATATGATGCAATACTTTGGCCATGGGCCACATTGTAAGACGACTGCGGATGCTGACGAAATGTCAATATAAAACTGGCCGACAAGGCTGTCATAATTATTACAGCTAACAAACCAACCAAATATACATATAAGGCTTGGAAGCCCAACATACTATACTAATTGACATGATATGTATACAAGCCTCTACTGATGGATATACTGTGATCGGAACAACTCCCTGACCTACTCATAACATATATACATATATATACAAGATGTACATAAGGCTCTAGACCCATAAACTCCGAAAGGCATGGAGATTACCAATCAAGCTGAACTCGGGCAACACGTATTGAAGAGACTAATCGTCTATCTGTTTGACCTGCACGCATGAAATACAGTGCCCCCAGAAAAGGGACGTCAGTATGAAATAATGTACTGAATATGTAAGGCAATATACTAAAAGCTAAAACTGAACTGATAATATAATAACTGCAAGTAGCTGGAAGTCAAAGATAATCTGAAGATATGCTTACCTACTTATACTGATTCAATTCTCTCAATATATTAAGTAAAATAGCTGTCCAGCCCTATAAGGCTCGGTATACATATATATCTGCTCTGCTGTAGTAGGCTCGCTCATAAGAGCTCGGCCATACTAGGCTCTGTATCTTGACCATGGTGGGCTCGCTCATACGCGCTCTGCCACAGTAGGCTCGGTATATATATAACTGCTCTACGATAGTAGGCTCGCTCATACGCTCTCGACCATACTAGGCTCTGTATCTCAACCAACTGGGCTCTCTCATAAGCGCTCGGCCACAATAGGATCGATATATAACTTACCATCTGATCAAAGGTTCCCCAATAGGGGCCTGCCCATCGATTATAACTCGATGGTAATGAAAATACTTTTAATACTGTGTATATGTAACTTCCCTGCTCTTTTGACTAGAAGAAGGAAATACTCAACTGAATATGAAATCCCAATAAGGAGAATATTATAACTTACAACACTAGAAAAATATACGCAATTTGCGAGACTAGCAAAATAAACGTAAATTCCAGGATATGAATGTAATGACGAGATCATGACAAATGAAAGAAGAGCTTAGCCTTAACATACATACCTGAACCGATTCTCTTTTGCGAAAACACGTAATGGCGGATTGAAGTAGAGAAAATTCCATATGATATTCTTGAAAAAGATTGCATTGTACTCCTTTATAATTGTAAATAGGAAGTAAATGATTCTATCCATGAGTAGATGCAGATACCTTATTTGTCAACAAATAATCATATTCCTTCTTCTTTTTTTTTTTTGCAGAAAGAGGTTGAAGATGATCTTGGAATATTATCCTCTCAGCTACCAACGCCCCAATTACAATTACTGTAGGCAACACCACAAAGTAAAGATACGAAGAACAACCACCATTATATCCGGATATCCGTGAAAGTCTAGCTTCGCCCTCTTGTTTAATCTCAGCACCCAACCCCTATAAGTCATGTATCCCCTTACTCTTTTTACGGTGAAAACTTGGCCAGAAAGCCAAGGACATAAAATGAGGTAAAACAAGTAAACAATCATTGAAAGCCATACTAATGGAACATTGTATAGCTCCGACAGAATCCACATAGTACAACTTACTAGTCCTTTTATTACTAATGAAATTCTTGTAAGTATACTTCCTATTACAAATTAAAGAGATAGCTTTTTTTTGGAATGAGAATGATGGAAAGAATTAACAATTAAAAGGACACTAGAATGAAAACACTTACCGTAACTATCTTGATACACACAAATCCATTCAAATATATCCTCCAAATGATTTTCAACCTTGCCACCTATTCTCATGAGTTAAGAGTCATACCTATGCTTTAAGAGGGTGCTAACATGTGGGGGTGTTTTAATATTTATCTACTTATTAGGTAATTAGGTAGTGTCCCGTTACCCGGTAGTTAATCACTTACCCGTATAATTTAAAAATTATCTCAACTTAATTAAATACTACTCTCTTTTAACATTCCTTGTACACCTTACTATTATGGCCATGTAGTACCTTGTATGACACTAGTCCATAAATACCGGGTATTTTAGCTCGGCCGTATTTTATCCCAACTTGCCAAACTTTGACAAAAAATTCGTTTTCTTAGACTTGCTCCCCCTTTCACATTCGTGAATTTACTAATCACTTGTGAAATAGCATTATCCTTATAATCCCCAAATAATCTTTTTCCTTGGACTGATGTCAATTACCTTACGACAAATTCAACGTAAAATACTGCAGGGTACAACATCGTCGTAACATAATACTACGGGATGTATTATTGACGTAATATTGCAGGGCGTAACATTATTCCCTCCTTTGGAACATTTGTCCTCGAATGTTGACTGATGCTCTTTATCATTCTCGTAACTTATACCTCCTGTGGAAAACCTTAATACTCTTCTTGCCATTTAAGCAGTTGCTCTGTGAATAAATCCAAAGTCTAGGGTATTCCCCCCTTTAGTCTTTCTGCTCATATCATGACCTGTGGTCGAAATCTTCCGAATCTTGCAACTTCTGTTACCTCCTGTCATGCAGCCTGTATGACCCTTGCTTTGTAGGTGCACTTATGCGATTCATCTTTCCTTTTTCCTTTTATCTTTTAGTCAATTTGTAGGCCTTACTTTGTATATATAAGGCTTAATAGGATGCCTCTCTGGGCCTCTATAAGGATACTGAAGTCCTTTGCTCGATAATTTGTAGAACTTGCATATGGACATATCTTATTTCATAGATCTGGCTATCCATTCATATGACTTTATTGCATTTCCATGGGTTATACTATACCATAATTTATTTTACTTAATCTATCTTTACTGAGGTATGCTTACCAAGCTCCTAGTTACTTTTGTTACCTATCCTTTAGGTATAAATCTCAGTCCTTCAACACTCTTTCATTACTGTTCATCTTAAGAATCATGGCCTAATCTTATGTCATACTTTGTAACTTGTATCTGACCATTGTTGATTCGCCTCAATGTTGATCTATAATCCTCTACTTTGAAGACTTGAAACTTTTTATGTAATACATTACCGCTAGGGCTTACGCTGCATGAGGAATATTTGAAGAGATTTCCATAATTATATTTCATAGTGTCTCAATGTGATTCACCTTATGGGGGTATCCTAATTTCACGACGCCAACGAAATTTTTTCTCCTTCTCTTCTTCTATTTTCTTTTTTTTTTCAAATCATTATTCAAACGAAGGCCCAACGTCATTCTTTTCACTTGCCTTTCCTCATCCTTACTCATGTTTCCTTAAAACTTTGTCGCTCTACCATACTTTAGCTTGCGACCTATACATATCCATATATCAACTTTCTTTCAACTTGCTTGAGCTATAGATTTCCTTATGTTATTCTGGAATTTCAAGCGAGACATCACATCGTCTCTAAGTTTTTCTCCATTCTCTTAAATAGATCTCTCAGTACTTAGAAACCATAGGCTGGAAGATATGCCGCCGGCGATGCCACTATCATTCCCAGTTATCGGACTCCCGTGCTTATAGCCTTCTATCCAAAATATGGACTATTCACCACTTTATGCATTTAAGTATGTCGTACGTTGTTCACTTTTACCTTACTTACTTAAAATCTCGTATCATATCTTTTATCTCATTCATAACCTCCCTTCCACCTAGGTGTAATTCACGTCCATAACCTGAAGCTCTATTATAATACTCGAACCTCTGGTACATATACAATCCGGTGGGAACTTCGTACTGGTTTCTTATGAGGCTGATACTTCCTCTAACTGGGTTCCTTGGAGAGCCATTATAGATTATGGTTGTTGTGTTATTTCTCTTGAACATCTGATACTAAGAGTGATTCTGTCATGTTCTCAAGCACAACTTCTATAATTTTTCTCGGTCCAATAATCAGACTCCTGATTTACTTGGGTGATGTAATTCTTTAGTTTCCTCTTCCTTTAGATCAACCTTTATGTAGGCTTAAGTTATCTTCCGATCTGTGGCTCATGGTATCAGTTATTACCTTAGCCTTTCATGGGAGTTATGGAATATCCATGGTACAATCTTCTAACGATTCAATCCTTTGTCTATACCCTGGGCTCAATTCTTTCTTTTAACTTATACCGGAGTCTTCTGTGGATGGATAATTGTCAACAAATATGCTGCCTGGATAATGCTCCAAAATCTTGAGTGTATCCATAACGTACTAACTCTGGTTCATTGATCAAATAATTCTTTCGTTCCATCTTAGATTTCTTTCGACGTAAGCTATTACTTTTCATGGTCTTTCTGCCCCCTTGTTGCGTCCATATGTAGCTTATCTTAGTGCCCACATATGCCAGAGTTTTTCATACAACTCATCTGATCTCTAATATTACTTTTAATTGTTACTTCCCGTTCATTAGCCACGGTAGGTGCCACTTTCCTTTGGAATGCTTACAATGTTGTTGCGAGATTGTTGTCACACGACCATTTCCTCTTTAGGTCATTGTGCTTAGGTTGAAACCTTCCTTCTTATCTCCTCAGCTAGTCTTTCATTGTAGTACTTAGGGAGAACCCTTGACTCTCATAAAGCTGTGAGCTTATTACAGACCTTTTTGATGTCTATACTTGCCTATAATCATCCGTAGTTGCTTACTTTCATGCCCTTGTGCTTGTATGGTTGCTTCTGAATTGATATCTTGACTGTCTTCCTAGTGGCACTTTCTTTATCCCCATAACACACATACGGTACCTTTAACCACCCCGACTCTTGTTTGAATATATCTCAAGTATTATAATGATATTCTTCGAGGCTGAACTCTCCATGTTGGGTTCTACTATGTTTATCTTGTTTACCAGTCCATACTGATTTCTATTACTCTGGGGATTAACTCTCCCCTCTGATAGTCGCATTGGAGTCACAAACTTATTTCTCAAAATGCTTTCATTACCCTTTTGTTGTCTTAAAGCCCATCACCTTTCGTATCTTTATTCATTTGACTTTAGATTTTGTAACACTCTACCGTTTTCATCCATGTATCACACTTTATTCATAATGCTTCCATATCTCTCTTCCCATTATTCTGCTAATATTTCTGCACATTCCTTTTTCTTGTGAAAACTTCAATACAGCATTCTTTCGCTTTTATCTTTCCTTTGCTCCATCTAGTGGCTCTTCAAGTTGTTTAACATTCTCGCTTTACTAGGGACGCGAGCCACACTAAGGTAATATTTATCCCTTCAAGGCTTATATTGCATGTCTTTGTAGTACTCATATCTGGCTGCACTATTTTAAAGTGTACCATCTGGGTATCTCATAAGGAGATCTATTAGCACATTTGCCATATCCTTCGAAAATGTCAACTGACACAAACAATTCATCCATCATATCTTCTTATACTATTTTCTATTAACCCCCATAGGGCATATCTGGAATGGGTATGGCCAATTGTATATACCTCTGTTACATTTGAATATAACATCAAAAAGCTTATGTTCCTCTGCCTGAATTATAAACACTGTTAACCTTTGTTAACTGGGCGCCTCATACCCTTCTTCATCTTACTTCCTTTACTTGCTGAAACTTGTACTTATCTTCTTAATCTCTCATTGTCCTTCACCATAAAGATGGATAGGCATTCTTGCCTTAAGGCTTCTTATCAAAAAGCTTACATCTTTCAGTACACCCATGATCTGCTAAAGACCTCATATTTACTTATCCTAGGCATCATACAAAAATCGAATTCCTCTAACTCAGCTCTCCCATAGCTATCTCTCTTTCCAACCATCTTTCTGGATGTAGGTATCGTCTTATTACGAATAATATATAATTTTGAAATTTGACTTGTTATAAGTGAGCTCTACTACACGATCTAGAGTAAGAAGAGAGAATAACAGTCCTAAATGCCCTGTAGCCTCCTGCATATAAGTATGGTGCACGACACACCCATAAACAAGACTCTACTAGACACGGCTTGTAGACTCCCTAGGACAAAACTGCTCTGATACCACTTTTGTCATGCCCCGAACTTGGGGGGGGGGCGAGACCGACACCCAGTGCCTCACCTATCCTTGCATACCAACTTGCAACTAAGGGGTTCTGAACGATGTCATACTTTGGCCATGGGCCACATTGTAAGACGACTGCGGATGCTGACTAAATGTCAATATAAAACTAGGCCGACAAGGCCGTCATAATTATTACAGCTGACAAACCAACCAAATATACATACAAGGCTTGGAAGCCCAACATACTAAACTAACTGACATGATATGTCTACAAGCCTCTACTGATGGATATACTGTGATCGGAACAGCTCCCTGACCTAGTCATAACATATATACATATATATACAAGATGTACATAAGGCTCTAGACCCGAAAACTCCGAAAGGCATGGAGCTTACCGATCAAGCTGAACTCGAGAAACACGTATTGAAGAGACCTACTCGTCTGTCTGTCTGACCTGCATGCATGTAATGCAGCGCCCCCAGAAAAGGGACGTCAGTACGAAATAATGTACTGAGTATGTAAGGCAATATACTAAAAGCTGAAACTGAACAGATAATATAACAACTGCAAGTAGCTGGAAGTCAAAGATAATCTGAAGATATGCTTACCTACTGATACTGATTCAATTCTCTCAATATATTAAGTAAAATAGCTATCCAGCCCTATAAGGCTCGGTATACATATATATCTGCTCTACCGTAGTAGGCTCGCTCATAAGCGCTCGGCCATACTAGGCTCTGTATCTCGACCATGCTGGGCTCGTTCATACGTGCTCAGCCATATTAGGCTCGGTATATATATAACTACTTTGCCGTAGTAGGCTCACTCATACGCGCTCGGCCATACTAGGCTCTGTATCTCGACCAACTGGGCTCACTCATAAGCGCTCGGCCACAGTAGGATCGATATATAACTTACCATCTGATCAGAGGTTGCCCAATAGGGGCCTGCCTATCGATTATAACTCGATGGTAATGAAAATACTTTTAATACTGTATATATGTAACTTCCCTGCTCTCTTGACTGGAAGAAAGAAATACTCAACTGAATATGAAATCCTGATAAGTATAATATTATAACTTAAAACTTTAGAAAAGTATACGCAATTTGCGAGACTAGCAAAATATATGTAAATTCCGGGATATGAATGTAATGACGAGATCATGACAAATGAAAGAAGAGCTTAGCCTTATCATACATACCTGAACCGATTCTCTTTTGCGAAAACACGTAACGGCGGATTGAAGTAGAGAAAATTCCATATGATATTCTTGAAAAAGATTGCATTGTACTCCTTTATAATTGTAAATAGGAAGTAAATGATTCTATCCATGAGTAGATGCAAATACCTTATTTGTCAACAAATAATCATATTTTTTCTTTTTTTTTTGCAGAAAGAGGTCGAAGATGATCTTGGAATATTATCCTCTCAGCTACAAACTCCCCAATTACAATTACTATAGGCAACACCACAAAGTAAAGATACGAAAAACAACCACCATTATATCTGGATATCCGTGAAAGTCTAGCTTCGCTCTCTTGTTTAATCTCAGCACCCAACCCCTATAAGTCATGTATCCCTTTTCTCTTTTTACGGTGAAAACTTGGCCAGAAAGCCAAGGACATAAAATGAGGTAAAACAAGTAAACAATCATTGAAAGCCATATTAATGGAACATTGTATAGCTCCGACAGAATCCACATAGTACAACTTACTAGTCCTTTTATTACTAATGAAATTCTTGTAAGTATACTGCCTATTACAAACCAAAGAGATAGCTTTTATTTTTTGGAATGAGAATGATGGAAAGAATTAACAATTAAAAGGACACTAGAATGAAAACATTTACCGTAACTATCTTGATACACACAAATCCATTCAAATATATCCTCCAAATGATTTTCAACCTTGCCACCTATTCTCATGAGTTAAGAGTCATACCTATGCTTTAAGAGGGTGCTAACATATGGGGGTGTTTTAATATTTGTCTACTTATTAGGTAATTAGGTAGTGTTCCGTTACCTGGTAGTTAATCAATTACCCGTATAATTTAAAAATTGTCTCAACTTAATTAAATACTACTCACTTTTAACATACCTTGTACACCTTACTATTATATTTATGTAGTACCTTGTATGGCATTAGTCCATAAATACCAGGTATTTTAGCTCGGGCCGTATTTTATCCCAACATGCCAAACTTTGACAAAAAATTTGTTTTCTTAGACTTGATCCCCCTTTCGCATTCGTGAATTTACTAATCACTTGTGAAATAGCATTATCCTTATAATCCCCAAATAATATTTTTCCTTGGACTGATGTCAATTACCTTACGACAAATTTAACATAAAATACTACAGGGTGCAACATCGTCGTAACATAATACTGCGGGATGTATTATTGATGTAATATTGCAGGGCGTAACAGGTAATAACCGACCAACCCAAGAAAACTGCCAATCTTTGTGGCTGAGGACAGTCTGGGCCAACTATGAACCGCCTCTATCTTCTTTGGATAAACCTGAATACCCTCACTGGACACCACGTGCCCCCAAGAAAGCCACTAAACTGAGCCAAAACTCATACTTGGAGAACTTTGCATAAAGCTTCTCCTCCCTCAACCGCTGCAATACAACTCTCACATTCTCATCGTGCTCCTTCTGACTACGTGAGTACACCAGAATATCATCAATGAACACAATAACAAACGAGTCGAGATAGGGCCGAAACACACTGTTCATCAAATGCATGAACACTGCTGGGTCATTGGTCAGCCCAAATGACATCATAAGGAACTTATAATGACCATATCGGGTCCTTAAAAGCTCTTTTAAGCATATCCAAGTCCCTGATCTTCAACTAGTGATACCCCGACCTAAGATCAATCTTGGAGAACATCCTCGCTCCCTAAAGCTGGTCAAATAAATCATCAATACGAGGCAAATGATACTTGTTCTTGATCGTGACTTTGTTCAACTGCCTGTAATCAATGTACATCCTCATCGTGCCATTCTTCTTCTTCACAAATAGAACAGGTGCACCCCAAAGCGACATACTAGGCCGAATAAACCCCTTTGTCAAGGAGTTCTTGAAGCTGCTCCTTCAACTCCGCCGGTTCCATACGATATGGTGGAAAAGAAATGGGCTGAGTGCTAGGCACCAAATCAATACCAAAGTCAATGTCCCTGCCTGATGGCATGCCTGGCAGGTCTATAGGAAACACATCCGGAAAGTCCCTCACTATCGGGAATGAATTGATGGTAGGCATCTCTGCACTAACATCCCTCACAAAGGCCGAATAAGAAAGACAAACCTTCCTAACCATCCGCTGAGTGAGCCTTCAAAAACGAAATCACTCTACTGGGAACATAATCGGTCAAACCTTGCCACTAAATCTGTGGCACATCCGGCATAGCCAACGTCACTGTCTTAGCATGAATGTCCAAAATAGCACGACAAGGAGATAACCAATACATGCCTAATATCACATCAAAATCCACCATACAAAGAAATAGAAGGTCCACTCGGGTCTCCAAACCCTAAATAGTCACCACACACGACTGATATACGCGGTCCACAATAATAGTATCGCCAGCCAGAGTAGATACACTAAAATATGAAATAAGAGACTCACAGGGCGAATCCAAATAACGACCAAAATATGATGACACATATGAAAAATTGGAACCTGGATCAAATAACACAGAGGCATCTCTGTGGCAAACTGAGACAATACCTGTAATCACAACATCTGAAGCAATAGCATCTGGTCTAGCTGGGAGTGCATAGAAACGGGCCTGAACACCACCCGATCGACCTCCCCCTCTAGGGAGACCCCTAACTGACTGTCCTCCACCACTAGCTGATTGGGTGGGTGGTGAAATAACTGGTGCTGAAGTCGATGGCTTACTTCTCTGCTGAGGCGGACCCCTATGACGACGAGGACACTGCCTGCACATATACCCCAATGTTCCACACTCATAACAACCCCCTGGTGCTGGAGTCAGGGACAAAAGGGAACCTCTAGCACCGGGATGACTAGCAGAAGAACCTAGCATGGAAGAGCCCTAAACTGATAGAGCACGGGACGCACTTTAAGCTGGGAGGTCACTAAGTGATGAATGGCCCTAATGAGAACTATGAGAACCGTGGCTCGATGATGACCCACGATAAACTGGGCGAGCTGATTGAGCATGCCTGAATGGATGGCCTCTACCGTGCTGAAACTGACCCCCATGAGGGCATCTCTGAATCCACCCTGACCACGAGGCCTCTTGGCCTCCCTTTCAATCCTCTCCTGACCATGAACCATCTCAATTTATTGAGATATGGCAACAACCTCATCAAAAGTAGCACCAGATACCCTCTCTCTGGTCATAAGCAACCGAAGCTAAAAATCGAGGCCTTCTATAAACCTCCTGATCCTCTCTCGGTCTGTGGGAACCAACCAGACCGCATGATGATCCAACTTAAAAAACCGCATCTCATACTATGTAACAGACCTATCACCCTGACGAAGCTGCTCGAACTACCTGCGCAGCTCCTCTCGTTGAGACTCAGGTACAAACTTCTCCAAAAAGAGAATGGAGAACTGGTGCCAAGAAAGGGGCGCGACGCCAACTGGCCTATGCCTCTCGTAAGCCTCCCACCAACTAAGTGCAGCCCCAAAGAATTGGAAAGTAGTGAATGAGACCCCACTGATCTCTAGAATACCTGCAGTCCGAAGCATTCTCTAACACTTATCCAAGAAACCCTGTGCATCCTCATCCCAACACCACTAACTGACGGAGGCTACAGTATCCCAAACCTCTCAAATCTGCGTTGCTTGTCCTCTGGCATAACAAGAGCTACATAGTCCTGATCAGCTGCAACTGGCTATGCTGAAGGTGCCCCCGGTGTCTGAAGTCCTTGTACAACCTGCTTAGGTATGCCAGCGGCGGGAGTCTGAGTGCCTCCCCTGGCCTGAGAAGTAGTTGCGGCCGTAGTAATGGAGACCGTCTGAGCCATGCTAGTACACACTGATAGAATTTGGGCTAGGGCCTCCTGAAGGCCTGGAATGACAATAGGCACAGTCGGTGCCTAAGTTAGTCATGCTGGAGCGTCCGCAATTAGGATCTAATCATGAACTGGGGCGACTAGTGGATCTGCAGGTGCTGCCCTAGGTGCTGCGTGGGCTACACCCCTGCCCCTACCACGACCTCGACCGTGACCTCGGCCTCTAGTGGCCCTAACTGGTGGTACTAGTGGTCGTACATCCTGACTGGTAGCACGTGTCCTCACCATGTGTGAGAGAATAAAATAACAGAAGTTTAGTTACCAGAATCAATAGATTCGCACAACAGGAATTCAAGAATGTGAAGTTTTTCCTAAAGGTTCTACAGCCTCTCGAAGATAAGCACAGACGTCTCTGTACCAATTCGCAAGACTCTACTAAACCCGCTCATGACACTTGAGACCTATGTAACATAGGCTCTGATACCAACTTGTCATGATCTCCAGAACTAAACCGATCGTGATGGCTCCTATCATGAAACTAGGATAGCCGACACAATCCCAAATCAAACCAATATTAAAAAATAAGGATGTTTTTGAGCTATTAATTAAATAAAATCCCATAACATGAGTCTAAAACACAAGTGCGGAAGGAAAACATAAGCCCTATATCGGGGTGTCACAAGTCACGAGCATCGATTAAGGATTGTCTGAATACAACTAATACTATCATAGTCTGGAAAATACTAATATAGTCTAAGGGAGATAAGAGGGAGAAGAGCAAGGCTGCAAACGCCATGCAGCTACCTTTCCGACTCCGAGTATCTCGACGGATGAAAGATCAGCGCTCGCTATCACGTCCAACAACTCATGGATCTGCACACAATATGCAGGAGTAATGTGAGTACGTTAACTCAGTAAGTAATAAAAGTAAAAAAAACTGAGCAGTAAGAAACACATAAATCCATGTCATAGCATCACAGTAAGTACAATATGTTCTCAAAATAGTATATAAATCCAATTATCCCGTTAAAATTCCATTTCAGTAAAAATCCTTTAAAAAGGTGTTTCTAACAGTTTCAACATAAGGTTCAATAGAGTTTAGAGTAAAAATGATGAAAATCATAAATAGCCCTTCGGGCAAAACATGTATCATAAACCGCCCTTCGGGCATAACATCTCTCAGGACCACCCCCTCCTGCAATTTCAGAACCGCTCGTAATCAGCCCCTCGGGCACAACATGAATCAAGAATAGCCCCTCGGGAAACATCATATCACTCACTCAAGGTACCCGTGCTCACTGAGGGTGTATAGACTCCGGAGGGGCTCCTACAGCCCAAGCGCTGTAACAAGCCATCTCGTAGCATAATAAATTTGGCCATCGGCCTCTCATATCACAAATCGATACAACATGCTGCGGCGCACAGTCCAATCCCATGACATCCTCACAACATAGATCCTCGGCCTCACTCAGTCAGAAACCTCTCAAGCCACTCGGGCTATCAATAAAATAGGGTGCTCAGCCAAAAATATCATTTTATGCATCAAAACGGAGTAAATAAGACTGAGTTATGAAATCAATAAAATATAGCATGACTGAGTACAAATTTTTAAACCAATACAATGAGGAAACAGTAGTAAAAAGCCCTAAGGGTCCAATAGCTTTCCATGAGGCTCAAATATGGCATTCAACCCAAAACATAATAATACTTCCCAAAGCACATAAGTATCAAATAATTTTCAGTCAAATACGCAACGTAATAGTCGCTATGGGATGGACCAAGTCATAATCCCCAACGATGCACGCCCTCTCACTCGTCATCTAGCGTGTGCATAACCTTAATAAAGTGAAACGATGTAAAATCCGGGGTTTCATACCCTCTGGGCAGGATTTACAATCATTACTTACCTCAAACAGGATAAAAATCTACTCTGTGATGCCCTTGCCGCTCGACTCGACCTTAATCATCCTGAATCTATTCAAAATTAGTATCACATCATTAATACACTCTAAAGGAACAAAGCCTATGTGAAAATTATCAAATTAAATAAAAAATTCCGAAATTGGCCAAACCCGACCCCCAAGCCCACGTCTCAGAATCCGACAAAAATCACAAAACCATAATCCTTAAATCCCTAGTTCCAAGCCCTAATTCCCCAATTTTCACCATTAAATCCCAGCTAATTTAGGCTTGAAATGTCGAAAGTTGAATTTTTGAAGTTTCCAGTCCGATAGTGAGATTTGGATCTGAGGGTCGGAATAGAATTCCAGAAGTTGGAGTAGCTCCGTAGTGTTGAATCTGATGTGTGTGCAAAATTTTAGGTCATTCGGATGAGGTTTGATAGACTTTTTGATCAAAAGCGTATTTTTAGAGTTTTTGGAAATTTTAGGCTTGAATCCGATGAAAAATAGGTGTCTTGATGTTGTTTTGACCGTTCCGAAGGTTGGAACAAGTTTGAGTGATGTTTTAGGATTGGTTGGCATGTTTTTTTGAGGTCTCGGGGGCCTCGGGTGTGTTTCGGTTGCTCAACGGACCAATTTTGGACTTGGAAAGATTGCAGATATTTTGCTGTTGTTTTGTAGAGAAAACATTCATCGTGTTCGCGAGGGGGGTCTCACGTTTCGTAGAGAATCTGGGAGAAACATCTGAATTGGTCTTCGCGTTCACGAAGGTAAGGACCTGTTGGTCTTCGCGTTCGCGATATGGTCCTCGCATTCGCGTAGGGTATACCAGTATAAGCTACACGTTCGCGAGTGGACCTCGCATTCGCGAAAGAGGAAATTGGCCGGTAGGACTTTTGTGCATTGCATTCACGATAGTAGCCTTGCGTTCGCGAAGAAGAACGCGCCTGGGCAGATATAAGATTTCAAAATCGAGGGTTTAGCCATTTTTATCAAAACCTTAAGCTTGGGAGCTCGGATTTGAACGAGCTTTTGAGAGATTTTTCAGAGATATCGATTGGGTAACGATTCTAGACTCCTTTTTGCTTGTAACCCATTAATCTAAACATGAATCCATCCTTTAATTTCGAAATTTGTATGAAAATTGGGGAAAAGTTCTTAGACCAAGAAATTGAGTTTTGATTGGGGATTTGATATCGAATTTGGATAATTTTGGTATGGTTAGACTCGTGAGAGTTTGAGGATTCCGAAACTATAAATTTTACCCGATTCCGAGACGTGGGCCCGAGGGGTATTTGTTTGTTATTTTACATAATTTCGCGTATTAGCTTAGAATTTAATTGTAGAATCAGTCACTTGAAGTGTTATTTACATTATGCAATTGAATTGAATAGATTTGGACCATTTGGAGTCGAGTACTCATGGCAAAAGCGTGGTTTCGGGTTGATTTTGAGCCGGTTCGAGGTAAGTGGCTTGTCTAACCTTTTGTGATATATTTGATAATTGAAATGCCTTATATGTGAGGTGACGGGCACACACTTGAGCTAATTGTTGAAAATTCGGTTTTTCCTTAAGTATTTCAATTGAGTTCTTTTTCCTGTTTTATTCTACTTGTTAATTTAGCGTGCTGCTAGTTTAGAAAGGTATGTTTAGCTGACTTAGTTGCGTATTTGCTTAAACTGCCTTAATTGCATTACGTGAAGCATGTTAAGCTAGAATTAACTGTTTACTTGGTATGAAATTTAGCTTAATAGGGAATCTTGTGTTGCTGCTGTGTGTTTTTACTTTGGGACTAAGGGACAACATCCCGGGAGATCCCCTGTACATATTTATGATCTGAACTGAGGTGCAGGATACCAAGAGATTCCTGGCACATATATTGAGGATACCAAGAGATCTTCGGGATACCGAGAGATCCCTAGCATATATTGAGGATACCAAGAGATCCTCGAGAGATCCCTAACATATATTGAGGATACCAAGAGATCCCTAGCATATATTGAGGATACCAAGAGATCCTCGGGATACCAAGAGATTCCTAGCATATATTGAGGATACCAAGGGATTCTCGAGATACCTAGAGATCCCCGGTTATCATCCTTGTTATGAGTGGTACTTCCTTGTGTTTTGCCTTCATCTTTGTTTCCGTTATTGTACTCTTATTATCATGTATAGATTCTTACTGTAGATTCTCAATTGTACTGCTTATCTTATCATGTTATATTTATATTTATTTAATCTCAGTAGGGACCTAACCTTCCTCGTCACTACCCAACCAAGGATAGGCTTGGCACTTACTAAGTACCATTGTGGTGTACTCATGCCCCTCCTGCGCATGTTTTTCATGTGCAGATCCAGGTACCGCTACTCAGGCCTATCATCCTTGAGGAGGTGACTGCTCTAGAGACTTCGAGGTGCATCTGGCGCATCCACAGACCGAGAAGTCCCTTTCTATTCATGCTTTTAGTATTTAGCCCTTCTGTATTTTTCTCTTCTTATTACACATTCCGGAGTTAGAGCTATGTAGTACTGATCTTAGCTTGTGATTCGTGGGTTTCTGGGTCTGGGATTTATGTTTTGTTATTGAGAGTTGAATATGGTGTATGCCGAGTGATACATTTAAACACTGTTATTACTTTATTACTGTTTAAAGTTGTTTCACTTTCCGCAAAATTTTGGTTTTCTTCCACAATTTAGGCTTACCTAGTCGTGAGACTAGATGCCGTCACGATGGTTCACAGAGGGCAAACCGGGGTCGTGACAGTGGAGGTATGGGTGAATTTTTTAATGGAGCTAAGAAAAATAGGAGAAAACTGTACTATTTGAAAATTTGTGAGAGACACTTGTAAGGAATTGAAAGAAAAAAATAGAACTCTAAAAAGAAAAGGAAAAAGAGTTTGTGTATGTATTAGAAAGAAAAGAAAAAATTGATTCCTTGATAGTGGTAGCTCTTATCTTGTTGTGCTTAAAGAAAGGAGTTATTATCTTATGATGTTTGGGCTTTGGTTCAATATAAGTGTGAGGTTTGAATTATTAATATATATGTATTATAGTGCTCAAGAAAGTCCAATTACTATATCCAAATGTATCCTATCCACTCGCAACCTACATTATAATAGATCAAAGACCTACTTGTTCCTTGACTGAATAAGCTCAATTAGTAGAGTATTACATTACGGGCAAGCCTATGGTACATTTTTTAGGGCATATGAATGTTATTTCTTAGAGTGAGTGAATTCTTTCAATCTTGATTTCTTATTTGTTCTTGAATATATTGTGTGTGGAACTACTCTTTATCTTTGGTGTGAGAGCACGTGACTTGATAAGAAAGGTAATGTTTTGGCCTCTATGTTAAAGTAAGTGAGTAGGTTTTTGAAAAAATACGTGGTGTTTGTGGGTTGATTATTGAGGCTATGATGTTATGATATGATGCTTAGTATGCTTTAAATATTCTTGGCATGATGGGTTATGAAAGGTATTTGATGATAATGTCATCTCTATGTGAAGTATAGGTTGATTGCTGGGGGACGAGCAATTGTTTAAGTGTGGGGTGCTGATGGTAGTCTAAGAACTCACATTTTTAAATATATTTCGCACTCTAATTACTATATTTTGATTGTATTTGAGCCTAATTGTTAGTACTTTATACTTATTACGTGTGTTATGTTGTGTAGGATCGAGTTGAGATGCAAGTTTAGAGACAAAATGAATGAATTGGAGCTTTGAAGTCTGAGTAGAAGCCCAAAGAATTAAGTCGGGATCCTATTCGAGGATCAAGTCTGGATGTTAAGAATTGAGAAAAATAATTACTCTGGAAAAACTAAACTACCACGCCGCGGGGCACAAGGCGCTAGTGCAAAATTTTTGCAGAGGGAAATTTTTTAGCTTCTGAAAAATCTCAGTAATGCGACACCTGGTGCGCCGCCCGGGGTTCCATGTGCATTTTTCTTAGAGTAAATTTTCTACTTCGACTTGGAAAGAATAGTTCCATCTGGGCCCATTTATACATGGTATAAATACACCAAAAATACATTTTTTAAGGAACTTTCGACCTACGGAAGATTGGAAGAGCATTGGAGTCTCAAAGAAAAAGAATTTATCATTCTTTCCTCAACTCAACACTTGAGTTTGGATTGAATTCATGTTTTCTTATTCTTCAACTTTATTTGTAATGACTTTGTTTATGATTATGAAATAGTTTACTTTAGGGTTTGATGGATATTGTGTGGTGGATATTTATGGATTTTAACTCTAGTTATTTTGCATGAATTCGTTTATGATGCTTTAAATTGATTGCAATATTGTTCACCGAATTATTTAATCGAAAGAGGAATATTTTGGGTGATTATCGTTGCACTATTTCGTTTGATTTAATTCAGTGATTCTTTTAAGTAATTGAAAGAGCATGTTGAATTATTGATTAAATCAAGTTAGGAGAATATTCGAGAGACGTTTTCCTAAAAATTGGTCCATTCGCGTGTTCTTGCATATCTTCACAATGCTTTATATTAGTTCACCTCGTAGGGTTGAGATTTAATCGAGAGAGGAGTCTTAGTTATATGATTGAACTAATCATCGAGTGAATTTGTGAGAATTATTAGAACATTAGAGTAAATTGAACTAGAGTAAGATCCCGTACAACTATCTTGCACCTATCCTGTCACGGCCATTATTTCTCTGCTTGATTATTTCATTGTTGCTCAAATATTGTATATCCTTGATCAATTGTTAATTGCTTTAATTATCGTAGTTAATTTTAGCTCAAAATCACTGAAATCAAGTGTTGATCATCCTGAATAGCGTTAAACCACAAGTTTTTTGAATATTATTTAAATCCAATCTCTGTGGAGATGATAATTTTACTGTACTATCTTTGACTAGCGAGCATTAATTTTCGTGTTGTGTTTTACGCTTGTCATCGTTCAAGTTTTGTTTAATTAGCTTACACATGACACCTGGTTTTGTCGGTTCTAATAGGCGCAAGCAGTGATGAAATGGAGAAGCATCTTAAACACTAAACTAATTAAAGTGGAGTATCATTTTTCCAAGTTTGCAATGTTTCTAACTTGAATACCAAAATTTTTATCACACCGTCATAGCGCTGACCGCCGATGCCTTCTTAGAGTTGTGCCTGGATATCTAACTTAGCATGTGTGGGAGGGTATGGAGTTGGTTATCTACTTTAAATGTTTAGTGAAGACACACATCATGTTCCGCTTGACCAGTCGAATGTATTGTAAACTTGATTTAGCTATATTTTTGTCTATTAGATTCTCTTCACTCTTCAATTTTTAGGAAGTTCAGTATGCTCCAAGTCTGTGTGATTAAGCAGAACAGATATGTCATTGTACATGTTGATTTAATGCTGGGAATTTGTATATTTATATGATCCATATTTATGGATTTCCTGCAGGATATCTATACAAAATAATTTCTTTTTCACAACAAGGGTCGAGATAGATATTTTTTTATTAGCAAATGGATTTCCGGTAGCACTATCGTAAATGAGGTACAAAGTGCAAAAGTTTGTTGATCAAGCTGATAATACCATTTTGTGACCTTCCTATGAGAAGAGGATTAACCGTCTAATCTATTGAAAAAAAAACTAAGAAATGGAGTTGTTTGCTTATATTAAAAAATGTTAACGCTCTCATCACATAATTTGGGACAGATAAAGTATTAAGAGAATACAATTAAATAGATTTCAATGATATGGGTTCCCAATGTGGATAATTTTGATATTAAACAAAACTGTATTGTATGAAAATGATGAAATCACTTTTGCGACGATTTGTTGGCATTGATAAGGCCAAACTAGATAGAGTACTATTAGGAGCTCATTATTTGCTTAAATTGCATGACATTAACTGATGCTATGCTTTCCACCATTGATAATGTCATGCAATGGTGATAGTAGTGGGACTTAAGTTAGGACCAATGGTGATAGAATATAAGGGTCCACCAAACTCTATAGAGAACTAGGTTCTCTATCAGTTCTACTATAACACACGCACACGACAGTAAGTAAATAACAAGAGAAATTTTACGTGGAAAATTTCTAGCTTAACGGTATTAAAAACCACAACCTACCTTATAGGATTTCAACTTCACTTCTGAGCAACTTTTAGATTACAACCTATGCTACCTAGGAAGTAATCTCTTAATCCCTCACTAAATTGTAATACTCTATCACAAGCCACTTTGTAATAACTCTATTACAAAAACTTTACAACTTGACTAACTCTTGCCAAGACTCAAACACACATGTTTAAGGTTTACAAAGGGGTTCATAAAGAATGATTCTAAACAAGCTAAGTATGAAATACAATTGAAGAACTATTACAAAGTTACAACTCAACTAAGGACATATAATGACTTGATGTGGGAATTGGTTCGTAGTTGTTTTGTTTTTTGTTCTTGAAGAACTTGAAACTTTCTTGCTGGATAGTCACGCCTGAGCTTGAGTGAAATCTCTAAGTGTTCAAGTGAAGTGTTTTACCTTCCTTGATTGTATTAATATATGTGTGACATCACTTACAATGATGTAATCAAGGTAGGTAAAAAGTCTTTCATAGAAAGTGGACTGCTGCACTGTTCCTGTACTGTAGCGTGTGCAGGTTGCAACTTTCCAGCTGGAGAGTTGACTTCATATAGTCACCTTGGGAACTGGTAGGGACCTGTTCCCTCAGCTGTTCCTTCTACTCTGAAGGGTTGAGCTATATCCCAAGTTAGAACCTTGTGATCTTAAGGTCTTTTAAATGTGTAACAGGTTCCTTATTTGATTCTGGATAGTATTTTGTTAGATCATCAAAAGATAAAGCCAAGGTACTTGTAACCTACCAAATGGCCTTATGTTTATCTTGTTAGTACAGATGGTCGTGTCATAAGTGGCAGAGTTGGAGGCCCTCTTATTGTTGCAAGTCCTCTCCAGGTACCTGTGAAATCCTCTAGTTTGCATCATCTTTTGGGAATTCTTCAGGAAAATATTGGAAAAGCATGTTCTATTTTCATGCATAGTACGTTTGCACGTGTGACAAATGGATTCAGTCGGCTTTTAGGTTGAATACAATTAAGTTGACATTTCAATTTCAAGTCCTTACACTAAATGTGATGATGATTGTTTTTAGGTAATAGAGGGAAGCTTCTTATACATAAGTTCAAAGGTAAAGACTGTAGGAAGTGTAAAAAATGCACACAACATTTCTCCATATGCCAACATAACTCACAATAGCCCACACCAATCATCAATCTGCTCAAGTCTCCATATATCAATATATCACGGAAACATAGTCCAATTATATAACACGAAATATCATAATTTTCCACAAATATAGCTCGAAACTCGTGTCACATACAAGGATACTAATAACATGTGAACCAACATTTCAAAGTGCACAAAGATAGAGATATCACATGCAGATATAACTATCATGACTAAATAATATGACTATGGCTAAGGCAAATAGCTTAACATGGCAAGGATAGTTCTATCATGTCTCAAACAATTAAGCAGATAGCCTAGACATAGTTTCTAGTATGAATGATAATTCATGTAGTCATACAATTGGAGAAAACATAATGACAAAGGAGCATGATAGCAAAATAAGGCATATAATAGCCTTAGAACTATCTGAATCATGAATGTCCCGGTGCACGCACACACGACAAGACTACTTACTGAAGCATGTTAGTAAGCTACCTCTTCCGCTTTTAGGCAAGGGTAGCTCTGAAGGGAGAGTTGACCGGAACCCGACATAAGGAGCAACAATCGATGTTGATAGTTCCCCCGCTAGGGGAACGTCAAGAGGGGGACATGCTCTATCTCCACTGGTTTGGGCTTAGATGTGTCCTTTCATCCTTAGGGAGTCAGAGGGTAAAGGGGAAAGGGTGGGTGGTTTTCTACAAGTTCTTGAAGTCGGATGGCATATTTGTTCGGTCGGAGGTGGACAATGAAAAGACAGAAAGGAATGGCCCATCACTTAGCGCATACATCACCCCTTACACATCTCAAATGGAATAGTTTCCAGGGATAAATACCCTCAATTTCAAGTTAAAATATGTTACTTATCTCGAATAAGGAAAAACAATATCGATCAAGCCAAACAATAATCTAGAACCGCCTGTAACGACCCGGCCGGTCGTTTCATGAGTTACTGCTCTATTTCCCCATTTCTGCTTCTTTATGCCTTATTCAGCTATATTATGTGTTATCATATTGGTTAGTTTGGGTTTAGAGTGGTTTTGTAGAGAAATGAGACACTTAGTCTCTTAAGCTGGCCTTTTGTTGGAAAAGTCAACCGGAAGTTGACTTGAAAGTAAACGACCTCGGAATTTTATTTTATGATTCGGATAGATTCAGAAGGTTATTTGGGACTTAGGAGCATGATTGCAATGTGTTTTGGAGGTCCGGAGTAGATTTAGGCTTGAATTGGCAAAAATGGAATTTTGGCATTTTCCGATTGATAGTGGAAATTTTGATATAGGGGTCGAAATGGAATTCCAGAAATTGGACTAGGTCTGTTGTGTCATTCGTGACGTGTGTGCAAAATTTCAAGTTATTCAGATGAGGTTTGATGGACTTTTTGATCGAACCCGAAATTTAGAAGTTTTGGAATCCTTAGGCTTAAATCCGAGAGTGTTTTGGTGATTCGATGTTGTTTTGAGTGTTCTGATGGTTTTATAAGTTTGTATGTTGTTATATGACTTGTTTGTACTTTCGGTTCAGGTCTCGGGGGGCCTCAGGATGAATTCGAAAGATTTATGGAAAGTTTGGCTTTGGAAATAAGCAGCTTAAGTTGTTGCCCCTGTCATAACCGCACCTGCGGATTGGGGATCGCAGGTGCATGATTGCAGAAACATTGGGGAAGCTGTAGAAGCGGTCAAGGTCTAGAGGACCAGAAGTCGCAGTTGCAGAAGATTTGAGCGCACCTGCGAGACCGCAAGTACGGAAGGTAAGGCGCAGGTGCGGTTCCAGGAATTCAAGTGAAAACCATAGAAGCGGTAGTTTGACCGCAAAAGCGGTAGCACATAAGCGGAAAAGGGACTGCAGGTGCAAAATCCCTGGGTCTGAAAGTATATAAGGCTTTCTTCGTGAATGTTTGCTAAGTTCTCCATTTTTGAAGACAGGGAGTGAGCTAGGGAAGTAATCTTTCAAGGGAAATCGAAGGTTATCAGTTGGGTAAGCCACTTAAGCTTCATTACTTGTGTTTATGACCATTTTTTCATTGTTTAGTTATGGTATTAGTGGAAATTAAGGAAGAAAATTGAGGAATTAGGGCTTAAAATTGGAGACCTTAATGTAGGAATTTGAGGGATCATTTGTGGTCAAATTTTTATGTTCTTGGTATGTATGGACTCGTGGGAGGATAAGGATTCTATTGATGTGACTTTTATTGAATTTTGAGACGTGGGACTGGGGGTCGGGTTGGACCAATTTCAGGGTTTTTGATATAATTTGATTATTTTTGCATGGGCTTCGTTCACTTAGCATATTTTGACGTCATGATTCTGATTTTGGATAGATTCCACGCGAGTTGAGGCCGAGTCGAGAGGCAAGGGCATCACAGAGTAGTATTTCATCCGGTTTGAGGTAAGTAACCATTGTAAATCTAGACCTGAGGATATGAAACCCCGGTATTTTGTATTATTTTGATAAATAAGGTGATGCACATGCTAGGTGACGAACGTGTGGGCGTGCATCGGTAGGGATTGTGACTTGGTCCATCCCATAGTGACTATTGAGCTGCGTATTTGATTTGAAATCTTATGATATTTCGTATTTTAGAGATTGATACTATATTTTGGGTTGTACTCCATGTTTGGGGCCTTTGTGCCGACCTGTTTAGACCCTTAGGGGTATTTTTACTACTTTTCTCACTCTATTTGATTTGAAAGTATATCCTCAGTCTTGTTTTACCTGTTTATTGTTTAAATCCAATTTCAACACTCTATTTCTTAATATATATATATATATATATATATATATATGAAAACTATTGGGCTGAGTTTCCCTGAATTTTCACTGATATGCCCGAGTGGCCATGATGTTAATGACTGAGAGAAGTTGATGACCTAATGGTGAAGGATATATATATATATATATATATATATGTTATGGATTGGGCTGTACGCCGCAACAATATTATATATATGGATTGGGCTCCACGCCGCAGTGACATACATATGGATCGGGCTGGACACCGCAACGATATATATTGGATCGGGTTGCACACCGCAACGATATAACGCTTGGGCTGTAGGAGCCCCTCCGGAATCTGTACACCCCCAGTGAGCATAGTTGGCTATAAATGATGGATCAGGCTGTGCACCGCAACAATTATTATTATTATTATTATCATTATGAGATATCTATTGAGCGGGAGTGCTGAGTGTGAGTGCTGATTGATGAGAGCTGAGTCCCGAGTGACTGAGAGGCTTGCCTCAGAGGCTATACTTATGAGTGATACCTTGCCTGAGGGGTTTGTTTGTGACATCTTGCTGCTTTCACTCTTCTTTTATACTGAGCCTCTGTTGAAATATACTGAATAAATATTTTCAAAGGTTTTGAATTGAAATTGGAGTTTTAAGAGATAATTGGCAATTGAACTGCTGACTTTGACTTGATATTTCTTACATGATTTTAAACGCTCGTTACTGCACTCAGACTTTATTTACTTATTGAGTTGGCATACTCACGTTACTCCTTGTACCTTTTGTGCAGATCCAGGTGCCCGAGCATCAGAGTGAGAGCTTCCAGCACTCTTAGAGCTTTACCGGAGAGTGCAAGGTAGCTGCACGGCATTTGCAGCCCTGCTTTCCTCCTTCCTATCTTAGTATTGTGTCTTTTAGACTTATTTTGTATTATTCAGACAGTGTTTTGGTTGTACTTAGAGGCTCATGACTAGTGACACCGGATTCGGGCTGTGTTATTATGTTTTATACTAGTTTCCGCACATTTCTGTTGAGTTATATATTACATATGAAGAATTTGAGATTTAATCGGTTTTGGAAAATGAATTTTTATAAAAATAATATGATGGGGTAAATGTTGGGTTGGCTTGACTAGTACTGTGATAGGCACCATAACGACGGGGTATTTGGGGTCATGACAAGTTGGTATCAGAGCCTAGGTTACATAGGTCCCACGGCCATGAGCCGGTTTAGTAGAGTTTTACGGATTGGTACGGAGACGTTTATACTTATTCTCGGGATACCGCAGAACCTTTAGGAAAACTTTACATTCTTAAAATTCCTGTCATGCGAATCTGTTGATTCTAGTACTAAACTTCTATTATTCTATTCTCTCACAGATGGTGAGGACACGTGCTACCGGTTAGGATGGACGACCACCAGTACCACCAGTACCACCAGTTGGGGCCACTAGAGGTCGAGGTTGCGGTCGAGGTCATGGTAGGGGCACAGGTGTAGCCCGCACAGCAACTAGGGCAGCACCTGCAGATCCACCAGCCGCCCCAGTTCAGGATCAGGTCCCAGTTGCGGACGCTCCAGCAGGATTGCCTCAGGCACCGGATGTGCCGATTGTTATCCCAGGCCTTCAAGAGGCTCTAGCTCAGATTCTATCAGCATGCAATGGCCTGACTTGGGTGTTCTAAGTTACTACGGCCACAACTACTTCTTAGGCCGAGGGAGGTACTCAGACTCCCGCTGCTCGCACAGCTGAGCAGGTTGTGCAGGGACTTCAGACACCGGAGGCACCTCCAACCCAGCCGGTTGCATTAGCCTAGAATTATGTGGCACCAGTTATGCCTGACGACGAGCAATGTTGATTGGAGAGGTTTGGTAGACCTCAACCTCCGACTTTCAGTGGTACAGAGGGCGAGGATGCCTAGGGTTTGTTGGAAAAGTGTTAGAGGATTCATCGTACAATGGGTATTCTGGAGACCAGCAATGTAGCATTTACTACTTTTCAGTTTTCTGGAGCTGCCTTTACTTGGTGGGAGGCTTATGAGAGGCGTAGGCCTGTTGATGCAGCGCCCCTTACCTGGCAACAGTTCTCCGTTCTTTTTTTGGAGAAGTATGTGCCACAGTCTTGTAGAGAGGAGCTGCATAGGTAGTTCGAGCAGTTGCGTCAGGGAGTTATAACTGTGACGCAATATGAGATGAGGTTCTTGAAGTTAGCTCGTCATGATGTTTGATGGGTTCCTACAGATAGAGAGAGGATTCGGAGGTTCGTTCATGGCCTCACATATCAGCTTCAGATTTCATGACCAAGGAGAGGGTGTCAGGTGCTACTTTTGAGGAGGTTGTAGACATTGCCCGCAAGATTGAGTTAGTTCGTCGCCAGGAGCGAGATGAGAGGAAGGCCAAGAGGCCTCGGGGATCTGGTAGTTTCAGTGGTGCTCTTTCGAGAGATCAGTTTCAGCACGGTAGAGGTTGTCCATTCAGACATGCTCAGTCATCTCACCCAGTTCATCGTGGGGCATCATCGGGCCATGGTTCTCATATCTCACATCATGGCCATTCATACTAGCCAATAGTTCGCCCCGTGCTCCATCGTTTCAGGGTTCTTCCATGCCAGGTCCTTCTACTGGTTATTCCGATGCTAGGGGTTCCCTTCAGTCCCTGTTCCCCGCACCAAGGAGTTGTTACAAGTGTGGAGAGTTTTGACATATGAGGATGCAGTGTCCTCATCTTCTTGAGGGTCCGTCTCAATAGAGGAGTCAGCCCTCGACTTCATCTCCAGTTACTTCACCACCCGCTTAGGCAGCTAGGGGTAGGGGTTAGTCAACTAGGGGTAGCCCTAGAGGGGGAGGTCGATCAGGTGGTGGTCAGGCCCGTTTCTATACACTCCCAGCCAGACTAGATATTATTGCTTCAAATACTGTGATTACAGGTATTGTCTTAACCTGCCACAGAGATGCCTTTGTATTATTTGATCATGGTTCCACTTTTTCATATAGGTCGTCATATTTCACTATTTATCTGGATACGCCTCATGAGTCTCTTGTTTAATCTATTCGTGTATCTACTCTGGTGGGCGATACTATCGTTGTGGACCATGTATATCGATCGTGTGTGGTGACTATTGGGGGTTTGGAGACCCGAGTGGACCTTTTGTTGCTTTGTATGGTGGACTTTGATGTTATATTAGGCATGGATTGGCTATCTCCATGTCGTTCTATATTAGAATATCATGCTAAGACAGTGACGTTGGCTATGCCGGGTGTGCCACGAATTGAGTGGCAAGGGTCGACTGATTTTGTTCCTAGTAGGATAATTTCATTTCTGAGGGCCCGACGGATGGTTGGGAAGGGTTGTCTTTCATACTTAGCCTTTGTGAGGGATGTCAGTACAGAGACTCCTAGTATTGATTCTGTTCCTATTGTGAGGGATTTTCCCGATGAGTTTCCTGTAGACCTGCTGGGCATGCCCCCAAACAGGGATATTGACTTTGGTATTGATTTGGTGTCGGGCACTCCGCCCATTTCTATTCCACCATATCTTATGGCACCGGAGGATTTTAAGGAGTTAAAGGAGAAACTTCAGAAACTGCTTGATAAGGGGTTTATACGACCTAGTGTGTCGCCTTAGGGTGTGCCTATTCTATTTATGAAGAAGAAGGATGGCATGATGAGAATGTGCATTGAATATAGGCAATTGAACAAAGTTACAATCAAGAACAACTATCCTTTGCCTCGCATTGATGATTTATTTGACCATCTTTAGGGAGTTAGAGTGTTCTCCAAGATTGACCTCCGTTCAGGGTATCACCAGTTGAAGATCAGGGACTCGGATATTCTTAAGACAGCTTTCAAGACCCGTTATGGCCATTATGAGTTCCTTGTGGTGTTTTTTGGGCTGACCAATGCCCTGGCAACGTTCATGCATTTGATGAACAGTGTGTTTTGGCCTTATCTCGACTCGTTTGTGATTGTTTTCATTGAAGATATGTTGTTGTACTCGCGTAGTCAGGAGGAGCACGCGGAGTATTAAAGAGTTGTGTTGCAGAGATTGAGGGTGGAGAAGCTTTATGCAAAGAACTGCAAGTGTGCATTTTGGCTCAGTTCAGTGGCTTTCTTGGGGTACGTGGCGTCCAGTGAGGGTATTTGGGCTGATCCGAAGAAGATAAAGGCGGTTCAGAGTTGGCCCCGCCTATCCTCAGCCATGGAGATTCGCAGCTTTCTTGGTTTGGTGGGCTATTACCGTGTGTTCGTTCAGGGATTTTCATCTATTGCATCACCCTTGACCAAATTGACTCAAAAGGGTGCTTTATTCAGGTGGTCGGATGAGTGTGAGGCGAGCTTTCAGAAGCTGAAGACTGCCTTAACCACAACTGCAATATTACTTTTGCCATCAGCTTCAGGTTTATATATAGTGTATTATGATGCTTCGAGAGTTGGTATTGGGTGTGTGTTAATGCAGGAGGGTAAAGTTATTGCTTATGCTTCTCGTCAGTTAAAGCCCCATGAGAAGAACTACCTTGTTCATGATCTAGAGTTGGCTGCCATTGTTCACGCGTTGAAGATTTGGAGGCATTATTTGTATGGTGTGTATTGTGAGGTGTTTACTGATCATCATATCCTCCAACACTTGTTCAAGGAGAAGGATCTCAATTTGAGGCAGCGGAGATGGTTGGAGCTGCTAAAGGATTATGATATTACTATCTTGCACCATCCGAGAAAGGCCAATGTGGTGGTCGATGCCTTGAGTAGGAAGAGGTGAGTATGGGGAGATTGACATATATTCCTGTTCGGAAGAGACCTCTTGCAGAGGCCTTGGCCAATCGGTTCGTGAGGTTGGATATTTTTGAGCCCAGTCGGGTATTGGTTTGTGTGATTTCTTGGTCTTCTTTATTTGATCGCATCAGAGAGCGCCAGTATGATGATCCTCATTTGCTTGTCCTTAAGGACAGAGTTCAGCACGACGATGCCAGAGACGTGACTATTGGTGATGATGGGGTATTGAGGATGTAGGGCCGGATATGTGTGCCCAATGTAGATGGGCTTCGGGAGTTGATCTTAGAGGTGGCCCATAGCTCGCGGTATTCCATCCATCCAGGTGTCGTGAAGATGTATCAGGATTTGAGACAGCATTATTGGTGGAGAAGAATGAAGAAGGATATTGTGGGATATGTAGCTCGTTGTCTTAATTGTCAGTATGTGAAATATGAGCATAAGAGACCGGGTGGCTTGATTCAGCAGATAGATATTCCTGAGTGGAAGTGGGAGCAGATCACCATGGACTTTGTAGTTGGGCTCCCACGGACTTTGAAGAAGATCGATGCTATTTGGGGGATTGTGGATCAGCTGACCAAGTCCGTGCACTTCATTCCTGTGTGTACTACCTATTCGTCAAAGCAGTTGGCAGAGATTTATACCCAAGAGGTTGTTTGCCTGTATGGAATTCCAGTTTTCATCATTTCAGATAGGGGTACTCAGTTTACTTCACAGTTTTGGAGGGCCGTGCAGCGAGAGTTGGGTACTCAGGTTGACTTGAGCACAACTTTTCACCCTTAGACAGACGGACAGTCTGAGTGCACTATTCAGATATTGGAGTACATGTTGCGCGCTTGTGTCATTGATTTTGGAGGGTCATGGGATCAGTTTCTACCTCTTGCAGAGTTTGCCTATAACAATAGTTATCAGTCGAGTATTTAGATGGCTCCATATGAGGCTTTGTATGTGAGGCGGTGTAGATCTCCCGTGGGTTGGTTTGAGCCGGGTGAGGCTAGGCTTTTGTGTACAGACTTGCTGCAGGATGCCTTAGACAAGATGAAGGTGATTCAGGAGCGGCTTCGTACAGTGCAGTCGAGACAAAAGAGTTATGCTAACAGGAAGGTTCGTGATGTGTCTTACACAGTTGGGGAGAAGGTTCTACCTAAGGTTTCACCCATGAAGGATGTTATGAGATTTGGGAAGAAGGGTAAATTGAGTACTCGGTTCATTGGGCCTTTTGAGGTGCTTCGGAGGATTGGGGATGTGGCTTATGAGCTTGCTTTGCCACCCAACTAATCGAGTGTGCATCCGGTATTTCATGTTTCTATGCTCCAGAAGTATATTGACGATCCATCTCATGTTTTGGATTTCAGCACAGTTCAGTTAGAGGGAGATTTGACTTATGATGTGGAGCCAGTGGCTATTTTGGAGCATCAAGTTCAAAAGTTGAGATCAAAGGATATAGCTTCAGGGAAAAGTGCATTGGAGAGTTCAGCCTGTGGAGGAGGCTACTTGGGAGACCGAGCGGGAGATGCGGAGCAGATATCCACACCTATTTGAGGCTTCAGGTATGTTTTTTGACTCGTTCGAGGATGAACGTTTGTTTAAGAGAGGGAGGATGTAACAACCCAGTAGCTCATTTCATGAGTTACTGCTCCGTTACCCCATTTTTGCTTCTTTATGCCTTGTTCAGCTGTATTATTTGTTATCGTATTGGTTAGTTTGGGTTCGGAGTGGTTTGGTAGAGAAATGAGACACTTAGTCTTTTAAGTTGGCCTTTTGTTGGCAAAGTCAACCGGAAGTTGACTTATGAGTAAACGACCTTGGAATTTGGTTTTTATGATTAGGATAGATTCAGAAGGTGATTTGGGACTCAGGAGCAGGATTGGAATGTGTTTTGGAGGTCCGGAGTAGATTTAGCTTGAATTGGTGAAAATGGAATTTTGGCATTTTTCGGTTGATAGTGGAAATTTTATATAGGGGCCGGAATGGAATTCTTGAAATTAGAGTAGGTCTGTTGTGTCATTTGTGTCGTGTGTGCAAAATTTTAAGTCATTCGGATGAGGTTTGATGGACTTTTTGATCGAACGCGGAATTTGGAAGTTTGGGAATCCTTAGGCTTGAATCCGAGGGTGATTTGGTGATTCGATGTTGCTTTGAGTGCTCCGAAGGTTGGTATAAGTTTGTATGTTATTATATGACTTGGTCGTACTTTTGTTTGAGGTCCCGGGGGCCTCGGGATGAATTCGAAAGATTTTCAGAAAGTTTGGCTTTGGAAATGAGCATCTCAAGTTGCTGCACATATCATAACCGCACATGAGAATTATGGACCGCAGGTACGTGATCGCAGAAGCGTTGGGAAAGCTGCAGAAGTGGCCAGGGGCTAGAGGACCAGAAGTCGCAGGTGCAGAAGGTAAGGCGCAGGTTCAGTTCCAGGAATTTAAGTGAAAACCGCAGAAGCGGTAGTTTAACCGCAAAAGCGGTAGCACAGAAATAGAAAAGGGACCACAGGTGCGAAATCCCTGCATCAAAAAGTATATAAGGCTTCCTTCACAAATTTTTTCTAAGTTCTCCTTTTTTGAAGACGGGAAGTGCACTATGGCAGTGATCCTTCAAGAGAAATCAAAGATTATCAGTTGGGTAAGCTACTTAAGCTTCATTACTTGTGTTTATGACCATTTTTCCATTGTTTAATCATGGTATTAGTGGAAATTAAGGAAGAAAATTGAGGGATTAGGGCTTGAAATTGGAGACCTTGATGAAGGAATTTGAGGGATCATTTATGGTCGGATTTGATGTTCTTGGTATGTATGGACCCGTAGGGGAATAAGAATTCTATTGATGTGACTTTTATCAAATTACAAGACGGGGCCCGGGGGCCTGGGGTCCGGTTGGATCAATTTCCGGTTTTTTGATATATTTTGATTATTTTTGTATGGGCTTCGTTCCCTTAGCATATTTTGACATCATGATTCTGATTTTGGATAGATTATATGCGAGTTGAGGCTGAGTCAAGAGGAAAGGATGTCACAGAGTAGTATTTCATCCGGTTTGAGGTAAGTAACCATTGTAAATCTAGACCTGAGGGTATAAAACCTCGGTATTTCATATTGTTTAGATAAATGAGGTGACGTACATGCTAGGTGACGAGCGTGTGGGCGTGCACCGGTAGAGATTGTGACTTGGTCCGCCCCGTTGCGACTATTAAGCTGCATATTTGGTTTGAAATCTTATGATATTCCGTATTTTAGAGATTGATACTATATTTTGGGTTGTACGCCATGTTTGGGGCCTTTGTGCCGACATGTTTAGACCCTTAGGGGTATTTTCACTCCATTCCTCACTCTACTTGATTTGAAAGTATATCCTCAGTCCTGTTTTACATATTTATTATCTAAATCCATTTTCAACACTCTATTTCGTAATATATATGAAAACTGTTGGGTTGAGTTTCCCTGAATTTTCACTGATATGACTGAGTGACCGTGAGGTTAATGACTGAGAGAGGTTGATGACCTAATGGTGAGGATTATATATATATATATATATATATATATATATATATATATATATATATATATATGTTATGGATCGGGCTACATGCCGCATCGATATTATATATATGGATTGGGTTGTACGTCAAGTGACATACATATGGATCGGGCTGCACACCGCAGTGATATATATTGAATTGGGTTGCGCGGTGCATCAATATGACGCTTGGGCTGTAGGAGCCCCTCTGGAGTCTGTACACCACCAGTGCGCGTAGTCGACTATAAACTATGGATCAGGTTGCACGTCATTGTGGTTATTATTATTATTATTATGAGATATCTATTAAGCCGTAGTGCTGAGTGTGAGTGCTGATTGACGAGAGCTGAGTCTCGAGTGACTGAGAGGCTTGTCCGAGAGGCTATACTTATGAGTGATACCTTGCCCAAGGGGCTTATTTGTGACATTTTGCTGCTTTCACTCTTCTTTTATACTGAGCCTCTGTTGAAAAATACTGAATAAATGTTTTTAAAGGTTTTGAATTGAAACTGAAGTTTTAAGAGATAACTGGCTATTGAACTACTGACTTTGACTTGGTATTTTTGTTGAGTTTCTTACATGATTTTAAATGCTCGTCACTGCACTCAGACTTTATTTACTTTAGTTACTTACTGAGTTGGCATACTCACGTTACTCCCTGCACATTGTGTGCAGATCCAGGTGCCCGAGCATCAGAGTGAGAGCTTCTAGCACTCTCAGAGCTTTTTTAGCGGAGATCGCAATGTAGCTGCACAACGTTTGCAGCCATGCTTTCCTCCTTCCTACCTTAGTATTGTGTATTTCAGACCTATTTTATATTATTCAGATGGTGTTTTGGTTGTACTTAGAGGCCCATGACTAGTGACACCAGATTCGGGCTGTATTATTATGTGTTGTACTGATTTCCGCACATTTTGAATGAGTTATACATTACATATGAAGAATTAGAGATTTAATCGATTTTAGAAAATGAATTCTTATAAAAATAATATGATGGGATAAATGTTGGGTTCGCTTGCCTAGTACTGTAATAGGTACCATCATGACCGGGGTATTTGTGTTTGTGACAATGCCATCCCGTGCAAATCAACCTCCAAGCCACTCGAAACTAGCTAAAAATAACTCAAAAACATCAAATAATTCCATGGAAATCAACCCAAATGATAAAGGTCAAAACTTTAATCAAATACCCAAATTCAACCAAAAAGTCAACTCGGTCTCATACTCCGAAACCCGACAATAATTCACATATTCAGACAAACCATTCGAATACGAGTCCAACTATACTAATTTAACTCAAATTAGACTCTGAATCGATGTTTAAAATCCAATTACTCACTTTAAATATTTTTAGATAAAACCCCCAAATTTCTCTTTTAGATTCATAATCAAAATGCCAAAATCAAAGATGGAATCATATAAAAAGTCAAATCAGAGTATAAAAATACTTACCCTAATTCACCTGGCGAAAATCCCTTTCCAAGATCGCCCAAATCCGAGATTCGTAACTCAAAATGTGATAAAATGAATAAAACCCTCGAAATATAAGCTTCTGCCCAGGGATATCCACATTTGTGGACAAGACAAACACCTGCGCGCCCGCATTTTGATCGCGTCCAAGTCACACCTCTATTTAAGATTAGGAAATGGTTGATGCAATAGTAATACCCAACAAGAGTCGGGGTCGATTTTCTACAGGGAGCTATGAGTGGGACTTAGGGGTATATATTATAGTGTATGAGTTTAAATTGTCTCAAATTGCACTTCCACAAACATGCAATTGTTTCTAGGTTTAGCTTAAACTAAAATTGCAAACTAAGAACTGAAACTAGGAAATTGTTTTTGTTGTTTTTCAAATGATATAAAAGGCCTAGGGCTATGATCTTCACCTAGGTGTTTGCCTAATGGGTTGTAAACTTTAAAGCTTGTTTTATTAGTCGGGATGTATTATAGCTATCAACACTCAAGTACCTACTCAATAGCTCTCGGTCAGAGAGTGATTTTGCCCAATTTGACGTTCTCAAGTCCAAATAGGTATTGAATAAAATAGTTGATACCAAGCTCAAGTCGGGTTTTACTATCTCTAGGTTCAACCCTTTAATTGGGCTTATCAATCTCTCGATTTACACAATTTTTTGTTGGCCAAGTTTTTCTAGACTAAGTCTCTCTTTCTCAAGTAGAGACCAAGTCAAAAAGGCATGAACTAATGTTTGCAACCATTAATTCTACAATTAAAAGCAATAAAAGGCTAAATAATAAATACCCAACCATACACAAGCAATAAATCAAACACCCATTAAGATTACACTCTAGGGTTGGGTCACAACCATAGTGAAAAACTAGCTACTCATGTTTAAGATAGAAGAAATAAAAGAAAAAATGATAATTAAACGCATATTGATAATTAAAATGATGAAATCTATATTCAAATAGCAAAAACTACTAAAGAGAGTAAAGAAACCTGTCTGCTGTAGCAGTTGATGTTAGAACTTAACCTAGAAAAGTGAAACTCTTCTATTTATACAGGGCTAGAATTTTGAATAAAAATGCCCTTTCGGAGATTTTGCGGCCGCAAAATTCCATGTGCAGTCCGCACTTTTCTTCAATCTTGACTGGCTAGAAAATGTGTGGCTGCATAATTCTAGACTGCAGCCGCACTGCTCTCTTTCTGTGGTTCGAACAATACTGTCTGCGGCCGCACCTTGCTCTTCTATGGTCCGCAAAACTATGATTGCAGCCACGTAGCTATTCTTCTGCGGCCGCACAATAATTGTGCAGTCCGCACTTTTGTTGAACTTGAGATGCAGGTTCTCTGATCTTTTAATGTGACTCAGTTTCTGCGGCCGCACATATCATGTGCGGACCGCACTTTGCACATTTGTCTGATGGGAGTTTCTTCGCAATTTGCGGCCGCAAATGATAATATGTGGTCTGCCCTTCTGAGCTTTTGTGCATGTTTTTGTCCTTGAGTTCAGATTACTCCTTCTTGATTTGGATTTCATCTTGGGAGCTCATCTTCCAATATTCCTGCAATTAAGCATATTTCATTAGTTTTCAGGAACACAATTAAACGCTTTTGGACTAAAATGAAAGGTAAAAGGCGTTAATAAATAGTCAAAACCCCATTTATCACATTTGCGAGAAAAAATCTCGCATCTTTGACTTCAACTTATCAGACAAAAAATCGCACATGCGCAAACGATACGTCATTTACAACACCGCAGAAGCGTAATACTATCGTAGAAGCGGGCATTCACCTCAAGCCTGATTTTCGCATCTACGATCTGTATTCTGCAGATGCAACCACACACTTGCGATCCCTCACCCATAGAAGCGAAACACCTATGCATGTCACAACCTCGCAGAAGCAACTCAAATCTTGTAGAAGCGATATCCGCATCTGCACTCCAATTGGGACCAACAATTACCCATAACACTTATGAATTATCAACAAGGCAACGTGTTGAACTTTTAAGCACAAATAGTTCTAATGTGACACATGAGCATCAAGAGTTGACTTTATTCATCAAGGAAGCTCGCTCTTTCATGTACGTCATTGTGGATCCCAAACTCCTCCTCCTCTACTCTACGTTTGCATATCTCACTTAAGAATGTAACACTCAATTCAAAGATTTTTGAAAGGTTCGCTCATCTCTCTCAAAAGAATGTTGCAAGAATGGCTTTAAGTACCATAGGTTTTCCCCGCATGTAAATCACCACTAATGTAAGCTCACTCGTCTTGAAATCACGCAAGGCTTTTTTCGGATTGTAATGAAGGCTTTTAGACTAAGGTTGGATATGCTATGATAGAACGGGTTCATCATTCCTGAAGCACTCCATTGTCTCTTATCGGCTAATCCTTTGCCAACTCTTTGAGGTATTTTCTTTTCCTTAGGAGAACTAGAAAGACTTAATATCATTATTTCTTGGTCATGATATTCATTTTCTCCTTCTTTGCTTTCTCCATGCTTTTCATCATTACTTTTCTTTGAATCCCTTCAACTCTTCATCTTATTCACTTGCTTTTTGCATTTTTCTTTCTTGTTCTTTCTTTTTGTTGCATTTCCTTCTCTTCATTTATTTTCTCTTCTTATGCCTTGATACCTCTTTCAAACTCCTCGTCCCTTCCCCAAACTTATATTTTTAGCCAATTGTTTTAGAAGAGTGTTAAGGAAATCTCGGGTACCAAGAGAGGGTCACGACAAAATGGGTACATGCTTGTAACATGGTTATCAAATGAGAAAGGCTTTAGACTTAAATGGGTTGACTAGGGATAACAATATTGGTGGGCTGTGTTGGTACCAAGTGAAGCATGTTTGACTCTTTGAGCCTGACTCAATTAGGTTTTTTTATTCCTTATCAGTACTATTATTACTTAAATACCAAAAACGGACTCAATCCCATAAAAAGGTTGTCATGCCATCCATCGTTTGGATACGTCACCCGGTTCATACAAAAACTACCTTTGGAAAGAACCGTGGTATTAAGAAAACCAAAGGCTTATTGTCCACTAAAACATAAAAAGAAGCTACTAAATTAGAAAGAAGTTATTAGATTAAACTAGAAGCTACTAAATTAAACATTGACTAATAAGAAAATAGAATAAAGAAGCTACAAATCAAACTACTGAAAGAATAATGAATATACATAATAAGAGAAGAAAATAGAGAATATATACATCAAGATAAGTTGTTGCATCTAAGTTTCAATGATGACAATATTCCAAAGCTAAATCCTATCTACTTTGATTGCAGGAATCAAGGCACCACCAAGGGCATTAACAAATAGGAAATAAGATAGAAGATTTGATGATGCTAAATCAAAAGAAGTCAAGCCATCAAAAAGGAAGTCAAGATTTGACGATGCTAAATCAAAGGAAGTCCAGCCATCAAAAAGGAAACCAAATCAGTCACGCTATCACAGTCTCAATCAAAGGACATCGAGACTATCTAAAAAGGAAGCATATCAAGTGCAGCTCGGAAAATATCAGGCATATCCTCCAAGGCTATACTAGAAGAATTACCAACCAAATCGAAGCCTCAAATCACTCCATGAAATAAGGACATAAAAAGGAAGGACATAAACGAATCCAGCCCATCTCTAATGTAGGATTCAGAGGCACCCCTTGGGTCAATTCTCTTAGAGGATTTAGTGCCTCAATCAAGATCAATCTGCAATGGTCCTTAAACACTCGTATAAGAAGACTGCCAATTTCAAGAAGAAGTGTTATGCAACTACAAATACTATCTTCTAAGTCTCTCTAGTTCTTAGCACAAACACTATATTCATGAGTTTACAAGTGTCACAAAGGATAGGAAGAGTTAGAACACAAAAGAGAGTTATGTCAACAACTAGAAATTACTATTGCTAATCATCGTTGCTAGTGAACGAACTAAAACCATCACTATTGTAATTCTTTATCAAGATCTAAGAGAACCCTTGTGACCCAAAGGAAACTAGACGTACGTACCACATCGGTACCGAACTAGTATAAAAACTGATGTGTCTTGTTTAGATTTCAATTTGTTTTGTTCATCTCTACTTTATCTATCTGTTGCACAAACCTAGTCGACTAAACTTACAATTAGTCAACCAATTTTTAATAGACCACAGTTCACCCTCCCCCCTTATACTTTCATTGGTATCAGAGCAAGGCTCACAAACTTTTCTTAACAGCTAGTGAGGAAAAGATCATGGGATCAAACACAATCGTTGGTGCATTATTTCGAGAAGGAACCTCTCAAGTAGGACCTCCATATTTCAACGGACAACACTTCTCTCATTGGAAATTTCGTATGGAAACATACACCATGTCATATGACATCAAAGTTTGGTGGGTGATCAAAAAGGAAAATCTTCCAATTCAGCCAAAGAAAGATGAGAATTGTCAAGTCATAGTATCAACTAATCCACTTGACTTGGATGATTACACTGATAAGCAAGTTGTTATCATAATTGTGAATGCTAAAGCAAAAAATCTACTGTACAATGCTATTAGTGGAGAAGAGTATGAAAAGATCTCAATCTGTGGAACTGCTAAGGAAATGAGGGATAAATTGTAGGTCACATATCAAGGAACCAACAAGGTAAAAGAAACAAGAACAAATCTTTTGGTTCGTGAATATGAGCTATTTCAAATGAAGGATAGAGAATCAGCAGAGGAAATTTTCTCCAAATTCATCAAAATCCTTGGAGATCTAAAATCCTTTGGTAGAACAATAAAGAGCAAAGAACAGTTCAAAAAAATTCTTAGAAGTCTATCCACAATTTGGCAGCCCAATGTTATTGCTCTGGAATGTCAGGACCTTGATAAAATGTCCTATAATGAACTTAGAGTTGATCTAGTAGACTTTGATAAAACTCACTTGGACAATCAAATTCAACAAAAAAATAAAAAAAATAGTTGCCTTCAAAGCAACTGAGGCTGAACCCGAAAATGAAGAGGAAGGAGAACATGATGAAAACATAGCCATGCTCTCCCAAGTTGTAACAAGAATTATGAGGAAGAACAAAAATACTAGGAAAGGTAAATCAAACTTCAGATAAGGAAGGACGAATAATGAAAATGATGGAAGATGCTATGAATATGGAAAACATGGACACATTCAAGTTGATTGTCCCAAACTGAAGAAGAAGCTCAGCAGGATCCTTCAAAAGAAGAAGCCCTTTGGATCCTAGAGTGATGAAGAAGAATCTGACCATGAAGAAATGGCAAATATATGTTTCATGGCCATAAAAGAAGATAGCAATGAGGACTTAGGAGAGCTTGGACTCATGGCAGACGAAGGAGAAGATGAGGAAGAAGACTCAGGTGAACTTGGCTTTATGGCAGACGAGGGAACTAGTAAGATACATCTTCCTACATGTCCCAACTATTATGAACTTCAAGAAATTGTTGATATTGCTCTTGTAGATATTGAAAGAGTTCTAAATGAACTCAGAAAAATCCAAAGAGAAAATAAAGATTGGGCCTTGAATCTAGATGTTTGTGAAATTGAGTGTGACATGATTCAAGATGAAGTTAATGAACTTCAACTTCAATTGAATGGATTACAAAAATCCACAAGTGATAGTTCTATCAAATCAAATCAAACTGCTTCTCATAATTCTTTGATTAGAACTAGAAACTCTCATGCATGGTCTTATTGTGGTAAAAATGGTCACACCACAACCAATGTAGGAACAGAATCAGAGCAGAAAGGGTCTATGAAAATCCCAACAATCCATCATGTTTTTATTGTGGAAAATGTGGTCACACTTCTAACCATTGCATGTTCAAGGACAACAAGAGATGGGTCTGGCGACCTAAATCCTCTAGTCAAGCTAACACTCAAAAATCAAACCATTTAGGACACAAGCAGGCTTGGGTACCTAAAAACAAGTAACTTTGTTTTACAGGAACACCACAAGAAGAATCGAAAGGAAAAATAGTATCTTGACAGTGCGTGTTCTAGACACATGACTGGTGACAAATAATTATTCAAAACAGTAACCAAACTAGATGAAGGAACAGTTACTTTTGGAGATAAATCAAAAGGAAACGTAATAGGAGTTGTAAAAGTTCCCCTAAGTTGAACATGTGGTGTGGATGAAGTATACCTGGTTGATGAACTGGGTTACAATCTTCATTGTATCAGTCAACTATGTGACATTGACTATAAGGTTCGTTTTAAAAAATAGAAGACGAATCAGGTAAAGTTATTCTTTTAGGTAATAGAGGTAGGAATGTCTATACTATCACAAATATAGATAGTCTTGGTGATCAAATATGTCTTGCTTCTATGATTGATGATCCTTGGGTTTGGCACAGAAAACTTGGACATTACTATTCAAAAACTTTCTAAACACTGCTAGTATTGGTTGTAGAAAATATGCTTTTGTTATTCTGGATGATTTTTCTCGATTTACGTGTGTTAGTTTTTAAGTCATAAAGATGAAGCTCTAAGGAATTTTAAAGTTTTCCGTAAGAAGGTTCAACGTGAAAAAGGATACTACATTTCCACTATCAGAAGTAATCATGGAGGAGAATTTGAAAGCAAAGCTTTTGAAAACTTTTGCAATGACCAAGGAATCTCTCACAATTTCTCATCCTCAAGGTCGCCTCAACAGAATGGAGTTGTAGAACGTAAAAATAGAACCTTACTGGATATGGCAAGAACCATGATTGTGGCAAACTCTCTACCCCACCACTTCTGGACTGAAGCTGTGAGCACAACATGTCATATTATCAACAAGTTTTTGATTCGACCCATTCTTAAAAAGACTCCATATGAGCTATGGAATGGTAAGAAACCTAACATTCAGTTACTTTCACCCATTTGGATGCAAATGCTTCATTCACAATAATGGAAAGAACAATCTGGGTAAGTTTGATCCAAAAAATGACGAAGGTATATTTCTTAGATATTCTCCCTCAAGTAGAGCATATAGAGTTTACAATAAAAGAATCTTATGCATTGAAGAATCAATTCATGTTGTTTTTATTGATACTAACCCTTACTCAAGGAATGAAAAATTTCCTGAAGATGAGGAAATTTCTATTGTCCCTAAGTCTGTTGTTGTAGGAAATGAATGTCTAAATGAGTCAACTAGTCAGCAGAATCAGTCAACTGAGGAGCGCATCTAGGAATCTTCTTCAATAGAATAGTCGACTACAGATGAAAGGGAACCACCATGAACATCCCAAATGACTGGAAAAGTGAACCTTAATATCTTCATAAATTCATTATCGGAAATCCACAGGAAGGAATCACTACCAGAAAATCTCAAAAGCTTAACTCTCAAATGGCTTTAATTTCTCAACTTGAGCTAAAGAAAGTGGATGAAACACTGAAAGATGACTATTGGAACAAAGCAATGAAAGATGAACTTGATCAATTTGAAAGAAATAAAGTGTGGAAACTGATTTCAAAACCATCAAATGCTTCTATTGTAGGAACTCAATAAATTTTCAGAAATAGGTTGAATGAATCCGGACAAGTGGTACGAAATAAAGTAAGGTTGGTTGCTCAGTACTCTCAGCAAGAAGGAATCGACTACGATGAAACAGTTGCACATGTAGCAAGACTGGAATCTATTCGAATATTACTTGCCTTTGATGCCAATAAAGGATTCAAACTATTTCAAATAGATGTAAAAGTGCCTTTCTAAATGGTTACATTTCTGAAGAAGTTTATTTGAAGCAACCTCCAGGATTTGTAAATGATACTTTCCCATATCATGTATTCAAGTTGACTAAATCTCTATATGGACTCAAGCAAGCTCCCCGAGCCTGGTATTAAAGATTAAGCTCCTTCCTTCTAAATCATGGTTTCAAATGAGGTAATATCGATACATCTCTATTTATTAAGCACTCAAATTTAGGTAATCTTATCACTCAAATTTATGTTGATGATATTATTTTGGGAAGTCCTAACTCTGTACTATGCGAAGAATTCACTCATACTATGAAAAGAGAATTTGAAATGAATGGGAGAGATAACTTTTTTCCTTGGATTGAAAATCAAACAGTCTCCCAAAGGGATCTTTATCAGCCAAACCAAGAACTTTAAGGAACTTATAAAGAAGTTTAGCATGGATAATGCTAAGTCCATTGGGACTCCAATAAGTCCGACAACTATGCTTGATGAAGATAACAATGGAGAAAGTGTTGATGAAATAATGTATAGAGGAATGATTGGATCGTTATTATATCTCACTGCTAGTCGAATAGATATAATGTTCAGTGTGTGTAAATGTACAAGGCTTCATCCAGCTCCAAAGGAATCCTATCTTACTATTGTTAAATGTATTATTAGATACCTTATTGGGACTCCTGAATTAGGATTAAGGTATGCTCACTCTAACAATTTTGTTTTAAAAGGTTTTTTAGATGCAGTTTTGCAGGTGATGAGCTTGACAGGAAAAGTACTAGTGGCACATGTCAACTATTGGGAAATGCATTAATTTCCTGGCATATCAAGAATCAAAATTATGTTGCCCTGTCAACGACTAAAGCAGAATATTTAGTTGTTGGAAGTTATTGTACACAAGTTCTTTGGATTATGCATCAACTTCTCGACTATGATTTAACTCTTACTTCTACTCCTATATATTGTGATAATACTAGTGCTATATGTTTGTCAAAAAAATATGTGCATCACTCTAGAGCAAAGCATATAGAAATCAAGCATTATTTTATCTGTGATCATGTTGCTAAAGGTGATATTGTATTATAACTCATTAGTACTGAATCTCAACTTGCTGATACTTTAACAAAACCTCTTATAGAAGAAAGATTTTGTTTACTGCGAAAATATATTGGCATTATGTTTATTTTGTGAAATAAATCTTTTGCATGTTTTTAAAATATTTTATTTCCTTTATTATGTGTGTTTAACTATGAAATATATTTACTTTGATGTAAGTGTAATTATTACACCTCCATCCGAATCGCCAAAACATCATCTCAAACGAGTCACTTCCTTCTGAATCCGTCCTTTCCTTTAACCAATGGAACCCTTCAACCTTCCAAATGCATAGATAAGAACCTTGTTCTCTCCATTTTATTCATCATTCGCTCCAAAAAAAATTCCTCACAATGGAGAAAAGAAACCTCTCATCCTCCACTGTCACCAGATGAAGCAGACGTTTTAAAAAACCCACAGTCTTGAAGAAACCGTAGACATGTAATCCTCACTCGACTCTGATTTTCTCAAACCGACAATGAAAGCAGTGAATCTTCGGAAGACCTTCCCATTAGCCAGTAAAAGGCAAGAAAGAGGCCCATGGAGCAAACCCCTAAAAACCCTGCATGCAAGAATTTGAAAGTGAAAAGTATGGAATTTGGGCCAGAGGACAAATTAATCTTCGATGGACCAAGTGAGAATTCAAGGTTTGAGTCCTATAAGTCAAAATATATGGCTTATGGACGCTCTGTAAGTCTCTCTCTTATGAAAAATCTACACTGTGATATGTATGCTATCTTTGATTTTCAACGACTTTCCTTTCTATTCAATATTATTGGGAACTCTGTGTATGAAGAACCGGTGAGAATGTTCTATACTAATTTGTTTGTGAATGATAAAGATGATTTGGAGTCCATGATTTTAAGCACTCAAATTGTTCTTGACTCTTATCAATTTGAGAAGATCTTTTCTGCTAAGTTTAATGGGTATGATGTTTTTGTGCAAATTCCTGGCCAAAAGACTTTGACGTTTCCTTAGAAGAGGAAAACTCCTTATTGTCTGATAACCCTCCCAACATTGGTCCCAAAAATCTAAAGTTCGAACATCGTGTTTTGCCACACATGATAGCCACCACTTTACTTCCTAGAACTGAGTCCCTTAACACTCTGCCTACCAGGGATATCTTTGTTCTTTACTATCTTGTGAACAATAAAAGACTTGACCTGTTTGTATGGATTCGTCAGTATATTCTTGAGAGTATCAAGGATATATCCTCTTCTGGTGCTTGTCTACCCTATGTCCTGCTAATCTCACATATTCTTTAAGTTATGAAGGTTGATTTGGCACCTTTCTCACCCAAGCATATTACCAGTACCGATGATAAAACTTTTTCTATGATGGGTTACACTTTAAGTGATGATGAATGGGTCAGGCGCGCCAAAGTTGAAAGTGTTCCAATGCAGGTCGAAGCTTCCACTAAACCACTAGAGTCTCAGTTGATTACCTTTTAAAATCTTCAACAGATTGAGAAATACTTAGATGGGGTAAAAATCTTGCTCACTGAGATGAAAGGCAGGTGGACAAGATCAGGAAAGTCACCAAGGAAACAGGTATAGATGTGTCCAAGCTTAGGATAGATATGGGAGCCACACGGAGGCAAGGAACCAGGGCATTCAACTTTATGACAGCAAAGATGGACAAGCTCGTCAATGATGTTGAAACATCCTATGACTCCTTGTGCACCAAAGTGATCAACACTCAAGTACCCACTCAATACCTCTCGGTCAGAGAGTGATTTTGCCCAATTTGGCTTTCTCAAGTCCAAATGGATATTGAACAAAACTGTTGATACCAAGCTCAAGTCGGGTTTTATTATCTCTAGGTTAAACCCTTTAATTGAGCTTATCAATCTCTTGATTTACGCAATTTCTTGTTAGCTAAGTTTTCCTAGACTAAGTCTCTCTTTCTCAAGTAGAGACCAAGTCAAATAGGCTTGAACTAATGTTTGCAACCATTAATTCTACAATTAAAAGCAAGAACAATGCTAAATAATAAACACTAGACCATAAACAAGCAATAAATCAAATTACACTCTAAGGTTGGGTCACAACCCTAGTGAAAATCTAGTTACTCATGCTTAATATAGAAGAATAGAAGAAGAAATGATATTAAATCCATATTGATAATTAAAATGATGAAATCTATATTCAAAAAGCTCAAAATAGCAAAAACTACTAAAGAGAGTAAAAAAGTCGTCTACTGTTGCAGCTGATGTCAAAACTTAACCTAAAAAGGTGAAACTCTTCTATTTATACAAGGTTGGAATTTTCGGACAAAAATGCCTTTTCGAAGGTTCTGCGGCCGCACAATTCCATGTGCAGTCCGGACTTTTCTTCAATCTTGACAAGGTTGGAAATCTGCGGCCGCATAATTCTAGACTACGACTGCACTGCTCTATTTCTGCTCTCCGCACAATACTGTTTGCAGCCTCACCTTGCTCTTCTGCGGTACGCACAACTATGACTACGACCGCGTAGCTATTCTTCTACGGCTACACAATAATTGTGCAGTCCACACTTTTGTTGAACTTGTGATGCAGGTTCTATGATCTTTTGCTCTAACTCAGTTTCTGCAGCCGCACATATAATGTGCGGATCGCACTTATCATGTGCTGACCACATTTATCATGTACGGACCGCACTTTTCATATTTCTCTGATAAGAGTTTCTTCACAATCTGCGGCACCAGATGATAATTTGCGGTCTACTAAGATTTTGTGCCTGTTTTTGTCCTTGAATTCAAATTACTCCTTCTTGAGTTGGATTTCATCTTGGGAGCTTATCTTCCAATATTCCTGCAATTAAGCATATTTGATCAGTTTTCGGGAACACAAGTAAACGCTTTTGGACTAAAATAAAAGCTAAAAGGTGCTAATAAGTAGTCAAAATCCCAACTTATCACATTTGCGTGAAAAAATCTCGCATCTTTGACTTTAACTTATCAGACCAAAAATCGCTCCTGTACAAAAAATAAGGCATCTGCAACACCGCAGAAGCGGACACTCACCTCAAGTGTCATTTTCGCATCTACGATATGTATTCCATAGATACAACCACACACATGTGATCCCTCACCAGTAGAAGCGAAACACCTGACCATGACACAACCTTGTAGAAGAAACTCAAAACTCGCAGAAGCGATATCCGCATCTGCGCTCCAACATGCGCTGATATGAAACACCAAAACTAGGTTTGCCCAAAAATATGAAAATGATCCCAAACTCATCCAAAACTCACCTGAGTCCCTCGGGATCCCGTCCGAACATACCAATAAGTCCAAAAATATAACGCATACCTACTCGAGTCCTTAAATCACATATAACAATATCAAAACTACGAATCGCACCTCAAACCAAGCTTAATGAACTATTTCAAATTTCTAACTTCCAAACTTATAATTATGTCAAACACATCTAAAAAACTCAGAATCACCTCAATTTTTGCGCACAACTTGTGAATGATATAACAAACATATTCTAACTTTCGGAATAACAATCCGAACTCAGTATCGTCAAGGTCAACTCCCGTTCAAACCTATGAATTTTCCAAACTTTCAAATTGTCAACCTTCGCCAATTAGGGCCAAAACCTTTTAGAACTATCCAAATACAAATATGTGCATACTCTCAATTTCAAAATAACCATCCAGACCTAACCAATCCATATAAACTCCGATCTAAGGTCAAATACACAAATGTCTAACTTGATCAACTCTTCCAACTCAAAGTTTCTAAAATATAAATTATTATTCCAAATTAATTCTGAACGACTCAAAATCCAAAACCGACCATACATGCAAATCATAAATACTTATATGAAGCTACTCAAGATCTTAAACCACCAAACGGAATGCAAATACCAAAAACTACCGATAAGGTCATTACATATGGCAAGTTTAGTGAGGTAGTTCAGGAGTTTGGGCTGAAAATGAGCAAATGTGATAACTCAATCTTCTATCAGCAATCAGCAGCTGAATTATTCTTTTTGTTGTATATGTTGATGACATTATTATTACAGGAAGCGACAATGCAGGGATCCCTTCCCTCAAGTTTTTCTTGCATACTAGGTTTCATACAAAAGACTTGGGCTAGTTGAAGTATTTTTTGGGAGTAGAAGTAAATAGAAGAAAGAGGAATTTTTTTTCTCAGAGAAAGTATATTCTCGAACTGCTTGCAGCAACAGGAAAGTTGGTAGCCAAACCCTGCAGTACTTCAATGATTCCTAATGTGCATCTTATGAAAAATGATGTCGATCCTTTTGATGATCCGGAGAGATACAAGAGGCTAGTTGGGAAGTTAAACTAACTCACTGTGACTCGTCATGTCCACACTAACAGTCAATTATTGGGCAGCTTTGGAACGAATTCTATGTTGCTTGAAAGGAGCTCCTGGAGTTGGCATATCGTGTAGCAATCAAGGCCATACACGTATTGAGTGTTTTGCAGATGCTGACTGGGCTGGATACAAAATTGATAGAAGATCTACTATAGGCTATTGTGTCTTTGTTGAGGGAGGAGTAAGAAGCAAAGCATTGTATCTCAATCCAGTGCAGAATCTATGTATAGAGCTATGTTGCAGTCTACGTGTGAGATTATGTGGATACATCATCTTTTATCTGAAAACTGGTTGGATAATCCAATGCCAGGAAAACTCTGGTGTGATAATTAAGCTACTATTCATGTTGCCTCAAATTATGTATATCATGAAAGAACTAAATACATTGAAGTGGACTGTAATCTCATTCGTAAGAAGATTCAGGAAAATGCGATTTTCACTGGCTCTGTGGAGACAGGAGAGCAACCAGTTGATTTTTTCACAAAGGTATTAAATGGAATTCGAGTTGATTATTTTTATGGAAAGCTGAGCATGATAAATATCAATGTTTCCTCTTGAGGATAAGTGTTACAGAATGAATATAGACTACTTTGTTACAGAATAAATATAAACTAATTTTAGTGCTATATACATAGTCTAGGAAATATATAACGATTCTTAGGATATCTCCTTTTTATTCTTTTCCTTAATTAGAACCCAGTGTATTTGTATATATATACCTTTTACATCATGGAGTAACAGAAAAGGAAATTATTTCATTGCTTCTGTAAATAACAAATACAACAATTGTAATTAGATTGTCATCGCACTGACCACGATGCATTCTCAGAGTTGTGCCTGGATATCTGATTTTGCAGGTGTGGGAGGGTATGGAGTCAGTTATAGACTTTAAATATGGAGTGAAGACACATATTATATTTCACTTGACCAGTAGAATGTGACTGTAAACTTGATTTAACAGCATTTTTGTGTGTTGGATTCTCTTCAATCCTTTTTTTAGGAAGTTCAGCATGCTCCAAGTCTTTGTGATTAAGCATAACAGATATGTCATTGTGACGACCCGGCCAGTCGTCTCATGTGTTACCGCTGTGTTTCCTTCATTTCGGCTTCTTATTGTTTGGTTTATTGGTTCTATGTGCGATTGGGTTGGTTGGCTCGGGTTCGGAGAGGTTTTGGTAAGGTTTGAGACACTTAGTCTCTTTTGAGGAAGCTTAAGTTGGAAAAGTCAACTGGATATTGACTTATGTGTTAAAGCACTCGGATGTGAGTTCCGATGGTTCGGATAGCTTCGGGAGGTGATTTGGGACTTAGGAGCATAATCGGAATGTGTTTTGGAGGTCCGGAGTAGATTTAGGCTTGAATTGGTGAAATTAGAATTTTGGCGTTTTCCGGTTAATAGGTGAGATTTTGATATAGGGGCCGGAATGGAATTTCGGAAGTTGCAGTAGGTCCATTGTATCATTTGGGATATGTGTGCAAAATTTCAGGTCATTCGAGCGTGGTTTGGTTGACTTTTTGATCAAAAGCATAATTTAGAAGATTTTGGAATTCTTAGGCTTGAATCCGATGCGATCTTGGTGTTTTGATGTTGTTTTGAGCGTTCCGAAGATTGGAACAAGTTTGAAGGATATTATGGGTTATGTTTCCATGTTTTGTTGAGGTCCCGGGGGCCTCAGGTGAGTTTCGGGTGGTCAATCGGACCATTTCATGTTTTGGAAAGTTGCAAAAATCTGCTATTGGGTGTTGCAGACAATTGGCCTTCGCGTTCGCGAAGGGTTAGCAGGGGAGGCTGAAGGTTTTCCTTTCGCATTCACGAGGGAGGTCCCGCGTTCGCAAAGAGCTGGGCCATTGAGCATCACGTTCGCGAGAAGGGGAGTTGCGTTCGCGAAGGTTGGAGTCAGGAGGCATCGCATTCATGAGAGGTAAGACGCATTCGCGTAAGAGGAAAATTTGGTCAGCTTAAGTTTGTGCTTCGCGAATGCGAGGCTTTGATCGCTTTCGCGAAGAAGGATTTGAATGTCTGGGCAGAATGTTTAAATAGCCATTGTCCGCAATTTTGGGGCTAACTTCCACCATTTTTGAGCAATTTTGGAGCTTTTTGAAGATGATTGAAGAGGGATTCAAGGGGGAACACTTGGAGGTAAGATTTATGGACTTAATACTCGATCCTAATGTGAATTTTACCTAATTAATCATGAATTTAAGCCTAATATTGAAAACCTAGGGCTTGTAATTGGAGGATTTGAGGGGTCATTTGTGGTTGGATTTTGATGCTTTTGATATGAATGAACTCGGGGAGTGATAAAAAGTCTATTGATGTAATATTTATCAGAATCCAAGATGTGGGCCCGGGGTCGGGTTTGGCCAATTTCGGGATTTGTGTTGTAATTTGATTTCTTTCGAGTGGGCGTTGTTCCCTTAGCATATTTTGATGGTTTTGCACTGATTTTGGTTAGATTTGGAGCATCTGAAGGTCGATTCGAGAGGCAAAGGCATCGCGAGCTAGAGATTTGGACCGAATAGAGGTGATTAATGATTGTAAATATCGTCCTGAGGATATGAAATCCCAGATTACACATCGTTGTGCTATATTGAGGTGACGCACACGCTAGATGATGAGCGTGGGGTCGTGCACGGTTGGGGATTGTGACTTAGTCCATCCTGAATAACTATTTTACCGCGTATTTGATTGAAAACTGCTTGCTATCATCATGTTTTGGGCTGTATGCCACATTTGGGCCTCTTGCCAACTATTTGAACCCTTAGGGGATTTTTACTGATATTTCCTCACCGTTTGACTTTATACTTGTACTCAGTCATGCTATATTCTACTATTTTCATAACTCAACCATGTTTACTCTGTTTTAACACTTAAAATGATAATTTAAATGATATTTTGGGCTGAGCATCATGTTTTACTATTGCCCGAGTGACTTATAATATTCTGACTCAGTAAGGCCGATGGCTTATGTTGTGAGGATACACTGATTCATGATTATGAGGCCGAGGGCCTGAGATTGTACGCCACGAGGTGGCTTGTTGATATGAGGTCGAGAGCCTATTGATTATGCCATGAGATGGCTTGATATTGTGCATGGTCCATAAGGGGCCCCTCCCGGAGTCTGTACACCCCAGTGAGCGCGGGTACCCATTGTGATATGAGATATAGCCTGAGGGGCTAGTGTTGTTCCATGATATTGCCCGAGGGGCGGATTTTTATGTGTTTGTCTGTTCTAGCTGCCTTTCATTTAATTGTATAACTATTAAAAAGGCGTTTTAAAGAAGCTTCTTCTGAACTAAGTGCTTTTATATGTTTTCACTGTTTCATTGTTTTTACTGGTTTTATACTTTTTCTTTATAGCATGTTGATGTGCTTTTACGTGATTTATTATTGCTCAGTCTTCATTTATTATTATTACTCACTGAGTTGGAGTACTCACTTTACTCCCTATACCTTGTGTGCAAATTCAGGTGCTTCGGGTCCCGCTAGCGAGTGTTGACTTCTTCCAGCTCAAGCGGATTCTGAGATTCACTAGGTAGCTACTCGGTGTCCGTAGCCTAGTGCTTCTCCCCCTATCTTATTTACTCTATTTTTAGTTCTGTAATAGACTATGTAGACTTTTCCTATCTTTATTCGGATAGTAGATGTTTATGATTGGTGACACCTCGATGTCGGGCTATGTCTATTCTGCAACTGTACTATTTCACCTTTTTTGGGATTATTATTATGTTAAAGACTTAATTTGCATTATTTTAATTGCTTAAAATAAATTGGGAGTGTGTTAGCTGGCCTTGTATTCATGAGAGGCTCCATCACGACCAGGTATGGGTTTAAGGTCGTGACAAGTTGGTATTAGAGCCTAGGTTATATAGGTCTCACGAGTCTTGAGCAAGTTTAGTAGAGTCTCGCGTATCGGTACAGAGACGTCTGTATTTATCCTCGAGAGGCTGCAAAACCTTTAGGAAAAACTTTATATTCTTGAAATTCTTATCGTGCGAATTTGTTGATCTGAGTACTAAACTTTTGTTATTCTATTCTCTCATAGATGGTGAGGACACACGCTACCAGTCAGGATGGACGATCACCAGTACCACCAGTTGTGGCCACTAGAGGCCAAGGACATGGTCGTGGTAGGGGCAGGGGTGTAGCCCGCACAGCAGCTAGGGCTGCACCTACAGATCCACTAGTCGGACCAGTTTAGGATCAGGTCCTAGTTGTGGATGCTCCAGCAGCACCAGCTATGCCTATTGTATTCCAGGTCTTTAGGAGGCCTTGGCTCAGATTCTATCAGTATGCATTGGCCTAGCTCAAGTGGTCTCAGTTACTACAGCCACATCTACTTCTCATGACGGGGGAAGCACTCAGACTCCCGCCGCTCGCACACCTGAGCAGGTCATGTAGGGACTTCAGACACCGGGGGCACATCCAGCCCAGCTGGTTGTAGCTGCTCAAGACTATGTAGCTCCTGCCATGCCAAAGGACGAGCAACGTAGGTTGGAGAGGTTTGGTAGACTTCAGCCTCCAACTTTTAGTGGTGCAGAGGGCGAGGATGCCCAGGGTTTCTTGGACAAGTGTCAGCGGATTCTTCGCACAATAGGTATTTTGGAGACCAGCGGGGTCGCTTTCACTACTTTTCAGTTTTCTGGAGCTGTCTTCACTTGGTGGGAGGATTACGAGAGGTGTAGGCCTGTTGGTGCAGCACCCCTTACCTGGCAACAGTTCTCCGTTCTCTTTCTAGAGAAGTATATGCCACAGTCTCGCAGAGAGGATCTGCGCATGCAGTTTGAGTGGTTGCGTCAAGGAGAGATGACTGTGATGCAGTATGAGATGAGGTTCTTCGAGTTAGCTCGTTATGCTATTTGGTTGGTTCTGACAGATAGAGAGAGGATTAGGAGGTTTGTGGATGGCCTCACTTATCAGCCTCGTATTCTCATGATTAGAGAGACGGTGTCTAGTGCTACTTTTGAGGAGGTTGTGGATATTACTCGTGAGATTGAGTCAGTTCGTCGCCAGGAGCGAGATGAGAGGGAGGCCAAGAGGCCTCGAGGATCTAGTAGTTATGGTGGTGCTCCTTCGAGAGGTCAGTTTCAGCATGGAAGCGGCTGTCCATTCAGGTATGCTTAGCCAGCCCACCCAGGTTATCGTGGGGCATCATCGGGTCATGGTTCTCACAGTTCTTATCAGGGCTAGTCATCACTTGGTGCCCTTCCAACTCAGGGTTCTTCCCGTGCTCCATCAGTTCAGGGATCTTCTACGCCAGGTGCATCTGCTAGTCATTCCAATACTAGGGGTTCCCATAAGTACCCATCTCTAATGCCCAGGAGTTACGATGAGTGTGGAGAGATGGGTCATATGTGGAGGCAGTGTCCTCATCATCTTGCGGGTTTATCTCAGTAGAGGAGTCAGCCATCGACTTTAGCACCAGTTACTTCACCACTACCCGCCCAGCTTGTTAGGGGTGGAGGTCAGTCAGCTAGGGGTCGCCCTAGAAGGGGAGGTCGATCAGGTGGCAGTCAGTCCCGTTCCTATGCACTTCCAGCTAAACCCGATGTTATTGCTTCCGATGTTGTTATTACAGGTATTGTCTCAGTCTACCACATAGATGCTTCTGTACTATTTGATCCCAGTTCCACTTTTTCTTATGTGTCATCATACTTTGCTCGTTATTTGGATACGCCCCGAGAGTCTCTTGTTTCACCTGTTCATGTATCTACTCCGGTGGGCGATACTGTTGTTGTAGATCGTGTGTACCGGTTGTATGTGGTGACTATTGGGGGCCTGGAGACCCGAGTGGATCTTTTTTTATTATGTATGGTGGATTTCAATGTTATTTTGGGCATGGATTGGCTATCTCCATGTCGAGCTATTCTGGACTGTCATGCTAAGATAGTGACATTGTCTATACTGGGTGTTACATGGATTGAGTGGCGAGGTTTGACCGATTATGTTTCCAGTATGGTAATCTCATTCTTAAAGGCCCAGCGTATGGTTGGGAGGGGTTGTCTTTCGTATCTAGCCTTTGCGAGGGATGTCGGTGCAGAAACTCCCAGTATTGATTCTGTTCCAGTTGTGAGGGAGTTTCCCGATGTGTTTCCTACAGACTTGCCGGCCATGCCACCGGACAGGGATATTGATTTTGGTATTGACTTGGTGCTGGACACTCAGCCCATTTCTATTCCGTCGTATCGTATGGCACCAGTGGAGTTGAAGCAGTTAAAGGAGGAGCTTCAGGAACTCCTTGATAAGGGGTTTATTCGGCCTAGTGTGTCACCTTGGGGTGCGTCGGTTCTATTTGTGAAGAAGAAGGATGGAACTATGAGGATGTGCATTGATTATAGGTAGTTGAACATCGCATTGATGATTTATTCGACCAGCTTCAGGGAGCGAGAGTGTTCTCCAAGATTGATCCCCGTTAAGGTTATCACCAGTTGAAGATCAGGGACTCGAATATTCTTAAGACAGCTTTCAGGACCCGATATGGTCATTATGAGTTCTTGGTGATGACTTTTGGGCTACCAATACCTCAGCAGTGTTCATGCATTTGATGAACATCGTGTTCCGGCCTTATCTTGACTCGTTCGTCATAGTCTTCATCGATGATATTTTCATATACTCACATAGTCATGAGGAGCACACGGAGCATTTGAGAGTTGTGTTGCAGAGATTAAGGGAGGAGAAGCTTTATGCAAAGTTCTCAAAGTGTGAGTTTTGGCTCAGTTCAGTGGCTTTCTTGGGACACGTGGCGTCCTACGAAGGTATTCAAGTTTATCCGAAGAAGATAGAGGCGGTTCAGAATTGGCCCAGACCGTCCTCAGCCACAGAGATTCGCAGTTTTCTTAGTTTGATGGGCTATTATCACCGGTTTGTTCAGGGATTCTCATCGGTCGCATCACCCTTGACCAATTTGACTCAGAAGGTTGCTTCATTTCTATGGTTGGATGAGCGTGAGGAGAGCTTCTAGAAGCTCAAGACAGCCTTGACTACAACTCCAATGTTAGTTTTGCCATCAGCTTCAGGTTCCTATACCATGTATTGTAATTCTTCGAGGGTTGGTATTGGGTGTGTTTTGATGTAGGAGGGTAGAGTTATTGCTTATTCTTCTTGTCAGTTGAAGCCCCATGAAAAGAACTACCCCGTTCATGATTTGGAGTTGGCTGCCATTATTCACACGTTGAAGATTTGGAGGCATTACTTGTATGGTGTGTCTAGTGAGGTGTTTACTGATCATCGTAGCATCCATCACTTATTCAAGCAGAAGGATCTCAATTTGAGGCAGCGGAGGTGGTTGGAGTTGCTTTCATTTTGACGACCCGGCCAGTTGTCTCATGAGTACCGCTCTGTTTCCCCCCTTTTGGCTTCTTATTTTTTGGTTTATCGGTTCTATGTGCAATCGAGTTGGTTGGCTCGGATTCGGAGAGGTTTTGGTAAGGTTTGAGACACTTAGTCTCTTTTGAGGAAGCTTAAGTTGGAAAAGTCAATCGGATGTTGACTTATGTGTTAAAGGTCTCGGATGTGAGTTCTGATGGATTGGATAGGTTCGGGAGGTGATTTGGGACTTAGGAGCATGACCAGAATGTATTTTGGAGGTCTTGAGTAGATTTAGGCTTGAATAGGCGAAATTGGAATTTTGGCGTTTTCCAGTTGATAGGTGAGATTTTGATATATGTGTCAAAATGGAATTCCGGAAGTTGCAATAGGTCCATTGTATAATTTGGGATGTGTGTGCAAAATTTCAGGTCATTCGGGTATTGTTTGGTAGACTTTTTGATCAAAAGCGTAATTTAGAAGATTTTGGAATTCTTAGGCTTGAATCCGATGCGAATTTGGTGTTTTGATATTGTTTTGAGCATTCAGAAGATTGGAACAAGTTTGAAAGATGTTATGGGTTATGTTGGCATGTTTAGTTGAGGTCCCAAGGGCCTCGGGTGAGTTTCGAGTGGTCAATCGAACCATTTCAAGTTTTGGAAAGTTGCAGAAATCTGCTGTTGGGTGTTGCAGAAAATTGGCCTTCGCGTTCGCGAGTGGAGCCTCGCATTCACGAAGGGTTAGCAGGTGAAGCTGAAGTTTTGGCCTTCGCATTCGCGAGGGAGGTCCCGCGTTCGCAAATGGCTGGGCCATTGAGCATCGCGTTCACGAGAAGGAAAGCCGCGTTCACGAAGGTTGGAGTAAGGAGGCATCGCATTCGTGAGAGGTAAGATGTGTTCGCGAAGGAGGAAAATTTGGTCAACTTAAGTTTGTGCTTCACGAACGCGAGGCTTTGACCGCGTTTGCAAAGAAGGATTTGAATGTCTGGGCAGAATGTTTAAATAGCCATTGTCTGCGATTTTGGGGTTAACTTCCACCATTTTTGAGCGATTTTGGAGCTTTTTGAAGAGGATTGAAGAGGGATTCAAGGGGGGACACTTGTAGGTAAGATTTATGGACTTAATACTCGATGCTAATGTGAATTCTACCTAATTAATCATGGAATTTAAGCCTAATATTGAAGAACTAGGGCTTGTATATGGAGACCTAGAATTTGGGATTTGAGGGGCCGTTTGTGGTTGGATTTTGATGCTTTTGATATAAATGAACTCGGGGAGTGATAAGAAGTCTATTGATGTAATTTTTATCGGAATTCGAGACGTGGGCCCGGTGGTCGGGTTTGGTCAATTTCGGGATTTGTGTTGTAATTTGATTTCTTTCGAGTGGGCTTTGTTCCCTTAGCATAGATGGGTTTGCACTGATTTTGGTTAGATTGGAGCATCCGGAGGTCGATTCGAGAGGCATCGCAAGCTAGAGATTTGGACTGGATAGAGGTGAGTAATGATTGTAAATGTTGTCCTGAGGGTATGAAACCCTGGATTACACATCGTTGTGCTATATTGAGGTGACGCACACGCTAGATGACGAGTGTGGTATCGTGCACCTTTGGGGATTGTTACTTATTCCATCCTGAATGACTGTTTTACCGTGTATTTGATTGAAAACTATTTGCTATCATCATGTTTTGGGCTGAATGCCATATTTGGGACTCGTGCCAACTATTTGAAATCTTAGGGGATTTTTACTGATATTTCCTCACCATTAGACTTTATACTTGTACTTAGTCATGCTATATTCTACTATTTTCATAACTCAGCCATGTTTACTCTGTTTTAACACTTAAAATGATATTTTGGGCCGAGCATCATGTTTTACTATTGCCCTATTGTCTTATGAGATTCTGACTAAGGCTGAGGGCTTGTGTTGTGAGGATACACTGATTCATGATTATGAGCCCGAGGGTCTGAGATTGTATGCCATGAGGTGGCTTGTTGATATGAGGTCGAAAACCTATTGATTATGCCACGAGATGGCTTGATATTACTTGGGCTGTAAGGGCCCCTCCCAGAGTCTGTACACCCCCAGTGAGCGCGAGTACCCATTGTGATATGAGATATAGCCCGAGGGACTGGTGTTGTTCTATGATATTGCCCGAGGGGCGGATTCTGTTAACTTTCTGCCCGAGGGGCGGATTTTTATGTGTTTATCTATTCTAGCTGCCTTTCATTTAATTGTTTAACTGTTAAAAAGGCGTTTTAAAGAAGCTTCTTCTGAACTAAGTGTTTTTATATGTTTTCGCTGTTTCATTGTTTTTACTGGTTTTATACTGCTTTGTTTTAGCATGTTGATGTGCTTTTGCATGATTTTATATCACTCAGTCTTCATTTATTATTATTACTCACTGAGTTGGAGTACTCACTTCATTCCGTGCACCCTGTGTGCAGATTCAGGCGCTTCGGGTCCCGTTAGCAAGTGTTGACTTCTTCCAGCTCAGGCGGATTCAGAGATTCACTAGGTAGCTGCTTGGCGTCCGCAGCCCAGTGCTTCTCCCCCTCTCTTATTTACTCTGTTTTTAGTTCTGTAATAGACTATGTAGACTTTTCCTGTCTTTATTCGGATAGTAGATGCTCATGACTGGTGACACCTCGATGTCGGGCTATGTGTATTCTGCAACTGTACTGTTTTACCTTCTTTTGAGATTATTATTATGTTAAATACTTAATTTATATTATTTTAATTGCTTAAAATGAATTGGGAGTATGCCGGCTGGCCTTGTCTTCACGAGAGGTGCCATCACGACCAGATCTGAATTTAGGGTCGTAACAGTCATTGTACATATTGATTTAATGATGGTAATTTGTATATTTATATGGTCCTTTTTTATGGATTTTCTACATGATATCTGTACAAAGATAATTTATTTTTCACAACAAGGGTCAAGATCAATATGTGTTTTATCAGCAAATGGTGTCATATCTACTGTTACTCTTCGCCAACCATCAACTTTTAGCTGCACTGTCATATATGAGGAACGGATTACAAAATTTTGTTGAACAAGATGATAATACCATGTTGATACCTTCTCATGGGAGAGAATTAATTGTCTAATCTATTGATTCAAAAACTAAGAAATGGAGTTGTTTTAGAGGTGGATCCAGGATTTAGGGGTTACGAATGCTGACCTAATCGATTTGATCAACTCGAGCATCGGTTCGGGTTATTCATCATTTTTATTTATATAGACAAATAGTTCAAACGAAAGAAAATATAATAACTATAACTAATTGATGCAAAGCATAAAATTCCAATAATATTTTTAATATCATACATAATCTATTTACAATTGTCCCCGACAAGCTTTCATATTTTGAAAACCATCAATAATGACATCATTACTTACATTTTTAAATACATCACGCTCTGTAATTAAACAATCATTTAAATATTGATCACCCATGTTGTTCTGCTCTTTATTCTTTATCTGTTTCATGGATGAGAATGCTCTCTCCACAGTTGCGGTAGCAACAGGTAAAATAAGTGTTAACTTCACAAGTAAATAAACATATGAATAAGTCTCCACAAGATTTGTCTCAACCAATATTTTTGCCAAATCACTAATTCCTTGCAGGGTGGAGAACTTGGGATTGCCATCTCGCATATGAATTATGAAAGTATCTAGTTGATAACTCAAGTCTCGAATTTGTATTTCATCAACTCATTTGGGTAACATTTTTCTAAAGTCATTATTCTACCTTTATCAAAATTATCAAAAGAATTGGTTGGATTCAAGCTAGCCATCCCAACAAGCAAATCTCTACTCACTATATCAAAATCGTCATTAAGCTCTTGAAGTTGCACATTAATTATAGATAAAAGATTCAACACGCAAGTCTTAAGACCTCTTATCTCTCCCCTCATGTTACTAGCTCCACCATAACCTTGTCCACGTATTTGGGATGGACTTAATGAGTAGTCCGAAAGCAAAGACTAGATTGCTTCCTTCAATGAGCACGCCGATGTATCACTAACATGGACAAGACCAACAAATTGTTCTACCTCTTCAGCTTTCTTATCAACATAACGCAAAACAAGAGCCCTTTGTTCTTTGTGTGAGATATCTTTGGACTCATCAACTAATTTACCATTGTAATCTCCATTCAAGTCTCTAATTATAGCCTTTAATGTTTCTTTTGCACAAGCATTGATAACATCTTTTTGGATCATAGGGCAAGTCAAAGTATCATTTTGTGGAGCATTTTCTAATATTACTTTTCCCACATCCGGATGCTTATCCCCATGCTATCGTAAGAATCCTAGAAAGAGGCCTTGCTTTGTTGAAGATTCACTTTCGTCATGGCCCCTAAAAGGCAATCCATATAATAATAGAAGTCTTGCCACATCAATTGATACTTCTGAACGCATTCGATACTCACTTTTCAACTTCTTGGAGTTCTTGTCAAAAACAAATTGAATTGATTGATGATGATTTGATAAATCTAGCATCTTCTTGGAACATTTATCATGCACACTATTAACATCACCAACATGTAAACACAATCTTTCATGACCCTTATTCCAAGCCCTAAAACCTTTTTTTGTATAAAATTCACCCTCACTTCCATGAATAAATTTATTTTTGAACAAATAACAACATAAGAAAAATGCCATATCTTTCTTCACACTATACTCCAACCGTTTAGAAAATTGACCGTTGAACCAACTTGGAACAAATTGATGCATTCTTCCTCCTATTTGAGTTTTGGGAAATTGATGCTTGGAAGGTTGACAAGGACCTTATTGAATGTAATGTTTGCTTACTTCATCTCGTACTCTAGGGTTATAGTCAGCAATAGGTATTCTTTCTCCTGGATCGCCTTTAAGTGACCTCAAATCGAGTTCATTTATAAGATAGGAACGAATGGCATTCACTTAGATCAAGGATTGATAACTAGGACTTGGTTGAGAATGGTCCAACATCGTGACAAATTTATCCATCACAATTTAATTCCTATCAAATAGAAGTTCATTCCAGTGAGAAATATAGAACAATTTCCACTATGTCATACCATCAACAAATTTAATTAGTTTAAATAACTCAACCTTCCCTAATATTTTTGTCGTTGTTAAAATAGAGTTAATTTTGAATTTTCCTTGATCAAAATTATTTGAGATGTTCTTTCTCTTTTAGCCACGATACTAAATTCTACAGTGAAACCAATTAAGAGGCATTTGATTTTCAAACACAACCAAAAAATACATAACAAAAAAAATCAAAATAACGACAATAAAGTTTAGCAAGAACACTAGAATCCAACTAAATACAAAACAAAAACAGAGCAAGAACATATATCTGATGGGGAAAAAATAACCACATAGGGTTAAGAAATAAACATGAGGAGGAGAGGAAATTTTACAATGATGGGCATAGAGCAATGACTAGAGAGCAATAAAGGTGTGAAGCATCCACAGAGATAAAGCAAAATAAATGCTAACAGTAACAATCTAACTGAAAAACGAGAAGCAGAAGCAGAAGCAGTGGCGTGAATGCTGAAGCAGCGAGAATTGGAGAAAGGGAAAGGGGAAAGTGACGTAAGGGACTTGAGGAATTGGGCCTTTGTTTTACCTTTTGAAAATTGGGATTTGGGAAAGATCCTAAAAAAGAATTTTAACTTTCTATTAGGAGTATTAATTATAAGATAATATTCTATAAAGAATACTTTTATTATTATTTTACCTTATTTGTTTATACTTAAACAAACAAACAGAAAAGTCAAACAGTTAATATAAAATATAGAAGAGTGTGTTGTGTAGTGTACTTAATCTCCTTAAATTACAACTAAATGTAACCCAAAAAATTATTTGCTCCCCCCTGGATTCCAACTCTTGCCCTGCTGAACGAAAAGGCAAAGTTTTGCCATTGGCACCTTTGCCACTTTTGTTCTACAGGTGGCACTTTAAATATATATCATATTTCTTATATATATTTACATATATACACAAAGTATTTGCCGAATCTTGCGGGTGGCATATCACTCCGAACCATGTACATAGATCCGCCCCTGAGTTGTTTGCTTATGTTAAGAAATGTTAACGCTCTTATCACATAAATTGGGAAAGAGGGAGTATTAAGAGATTACAATTAGATAGATTTTGATGATAGTGTTCCCAATATGGATAATTTTGATATTAAACAAAATCAATATTGTAGGAAAATGATGAAATTACTTTTGCAATGGTATGTTGGCATTGACAAGGTCAAACTGGATAGAGCAATATTAGGAGCTCATTATTTGCTTAAATTACATGGCATTAACTGATGCTATGCTTTCTCATTGAATGAATATATATTATGACCTATTACTCTCTAATCTTTCCCCGGACCCCTGCATGAACATACTTTATTACTCATTTAGTCCCCTCACTTTAATTAACTCTCTCCCTTTGTTTACTGAGGTGAACTTTTCTGATAAGTATGTTTTGTCCTCTCTTTCTCTAGATCTCCAGGGACATTTTGAGATATTATGTCTATCAGGATCCTTCTTGGTTGGTGATAGTTGTGGGACTCAGGTGAGGACCGGTGGCCTTAATTCTCTTGTTAGTCCAGATGGTCGTGTCAATATGTGGCGGAATTGGAGGCCCTCTTATTGCTGCATGTCATATGCAGGTACCTGTGAAATCTTGTCCATCATCTTATGGAAATTCTTCAGGCAGATATTTGAAAAAGAATGTTCTATTTTCGTGCATATTATGTTTGCACGTGTGACAAATGGATGCAGTCTGCTTTTAGGTTGAATATAATTAAGTTGACATTTCAATTTTCGGTTCTCAACTTGAATCTGATAGTGATTGCTTACAGGTAATAGTAGAAAACTACTTATACTCGATATCAAAGGCAAAGACTGTGGGAAGTGTACAAAATGCAGACCAGAATCTCGCCCCCACCTTTTACATGAAAGTCTGGCCTAGTTCGTGGCAGACATATGTACAAACTGGACATATTGTCATTTGATTTGATGCAAGGATGACTTACAAATGTAGATTGACGAGCATACATAGAATGAAAAGTTAAAGCCGATCTCTCCATTCCTACCATCTTAGACTGACACGTCTTTTCTTATAACTCGTTTCCATCATAGATTGTATTGAAATATTTTAGTTTAACATGCATCTACTACTCTTACTTTTTTCGTCCCTGACAATACTAGTTCAATTTACGTCTAAGGCTTGAACCGAGTTTGTGTTGCGAAATATGAATATCCTTCTTATATAGACATGAAATGTTTAAATTATACTTTGACCAATTTGTCATGTTTTTATGATGGAAGACATGCTTTCACTTTTCTTGTCTTCAGTAGGATATATATTGTGTTTATTCACCAGCCTGGTTATTTTTTAATTTCATTTCTTTTCTATCAATGAACCCAAAACAAACAAACCTTATTTAACTTCAATTGTTTACTCCACAGCAATTTTAGAACCACTTCTTTATTCTATAAATATAATATTACAAGTTCATGCGATCTTTAGCCAAGTTGCTTCACAACACTTAAATTGGCTTTTTGCTTTTCAGAATGAGGTGAAGACTTTCTTCCGGAAAAAGAACTGGCCTGTAGGCCCACCTTCAGGCAAAAGGACCAAATTTACTGGGATTTCAGCAGCTTCTTCTGGAGTCAAAGGCCTAGTATTAAAAGTAATATCTGTTTTCGTATAGCTCGGACAAATACATTTGACCCATATAGAAGAATACTTTTGGGCCACAATTCTTGTGTATGCATTCAAGGCAGCTTTTGAGAATTTATAAGCTGCCATATCAGCGGGCCAACCCTTTTCTTCTAATAAACCCTCCTTCAAGTCCATAAGATATTTAATCAATACTTCATCTACTTTTTCTGTTTTAAGTCTTTCCCCGTCACTTAAAGCTTTTATGGCCCATTCATTTGATACCAGCTGAATAGGTATTTCAACAAAAAAAAATTGATGTAAATAGACATCCATTCAATCGCTTAAATTAAAAAAATAATTCCGACGGGCTATTTGTGTAAGGATCTCTTTCAAACACGGGAAGGTGAAAAAGAAAAATGTGATATTGTGAGCCGCAACTTTTTACTTTTTTATTGTAAATTTTTGATTCCTAGTACTTCTGGTGGGGTTCTACTAGATATGTTATTGTTGTTGTACTTGATTCATAGCACTTATCTCAAATTAGGTACTACAGTAATATTTTGAGGTCAAGTTTAATAACTTTGGGCCTAATAATTCAAACGAAACTTACACTATATATATATATATATATATATTTGTTTGGTGCAATTGCTGGGTGCAGATACACTTTTACCATATTTTATTAAGTCGTTATTAGCAAATAGAAAGTGAGGGGAAAAAAGTAATTTCTATATTTTGTAAGGAAATAGTCCAAAGGTTAAGTTAGGATTACCTTAATTTTTCCAAGCGATGAAGAAATATTAACAACCCTTAGTAAAGGACACAAGAGGTGCAGTGGAATAAAGGCTTCAATCATTCTTTTTCTCCATAATAATTAGTTGTTACACATTCTTCTGCCAATTCAGAAGTCTCTATGAGTTTTCCATTTGACTTGATTGGAGCTTCATCCTCCTGCATTAATTAGTATATTTTACCGATAACCATATAAAAACACTCGATAGATCATTTACTCAACAGATTATGCTTCAATCCTATATAAAATTAGGGTCGACGGTATGAATCTTTAAAACAAATCCAGTAGCATCGGGTTGTTATGAAAATGTAAAGAGAAATAAAGGGAAATATATGAACTAACCTCAGTTGTAATGCCTAAAGCCCGAGCAGCATCTCGTTCTATTAGCGTTGGAAGGACTGAAAGATTTCCCTCAATCATTAGTCCATTAATTCCTACATTATTTACCTGCAAATAACCATTTTATCACTTTCTTAATTACTAATTATGTGTGATGACCTAAAAGGATCATCTCGTATTTTAGAATCCAATCCGGGATTCCAAGGCCTTCAAAACATCATTTTCATTCTTCTTGATTTGCGTACGCAGTTCGGACGTATATTCAAAAAGCCCTTATGTGAAATTTTTTAAGAAATAATGAATTTAGGCTTAAAAGATCATTTTTGTTGACTTCGGTCAGCGTTTTGGGTAAATGGACCCTGACCCGTATTCTGATAGTCCTAGAGGGTCCGTAGTAAAATATTGGACTTGGGCGTTTGCCCGAAATTGAATTACGAGGTCCCTAGCCCGAGAAATAAATTTTTGAAGAAAATTATTTACCTGATAATATAAGGATTTTTGGAAATTTAAGAACATTCAATCTTATTGGTATTGGGCCCGTATTTAAATTATGTCTATAAAAATTGGTAAGAAACGGAGTTTAAATGACGTGATTCGGACCCTCGGTTATGAAAATAGAAACTTTAAGAATTCTTGAGATTTTCATTGATTTTAATTTTAGATCCGTAGTTTTAGGTGTTATTTTAGCGATTCAATCGCATGAGCAAGTTTGTATGATATTTTTAGACTTGTGTGCGTGTTTGGTTTGGAGCCCCGAGGGCTCGGGTGATTTTCGGATAGGTTTCGGGATGTTTTGGACTTAGAGATTTCAACTATTTTGCTCTTGCAGGTGCATAACTATATCCTTTTTCGCATTCGTGAAGGAACTCTCGCGAGCGCGAAGAGTAAAATTGTCTGAGTGAAAATTCTTTCTACGCGAACGCGAGGCACATGTCGCAAACGTGGAGCGTTGGGGGCGTTACCCTTCGTGAATGCGACTTGGCTTTCACGAACGAGAATGCCATTTTGGTAGGGACCTGGGGGAGGGGTGAAATACGCTATGCGAACGCGGCCAACGGCTCGTGAACGCAAAGGTCGAGGAGTGAACCTTCGTGAACGTAAAGGCTCTTCAAGCCAATGCTTCGCGAACGCAACTGTCACGACCCAGATTTTCCACCATCGGCAAGCAAACTAATGTGAGCTAGGCAAGCCAATTATTTGAACAAATTACTTCTTTATCCATTTTATACTCTTTAACAATTATAAAGCCAAAGAGTGTTGACCTGCAAGAGTGTGTATATATATATCTAATACAACTGTTTGAACCTCGACCACCCAGAACTGGTGTCACAGTACCACTGGCGATATAAGAATGCTACATACAAAGTCTGAAAATAAACGATACACTGTTTCTGAATTAAGGAAATGAAACAGGAATAAAGGGATAAAGGGAGACGCCAGGGCCTGCGGACGCCTGCAGGTCTACCTTGGATCTCCGTATGGACTGAAGGAAGCCACCCAATATACAGACCAAATGCTGCTGCTCCGGGATTTGCACATAGTGCAGAGTGTAGTATCAGCACAACCGACCCCATGTGCTGGTAAGTGCCTAGCTTAACCTCGGTGAAGTAGTGACGAGGCTAGGACCAGACTACCAAATAAATCTGTGCAATTCAACTATATACAGCAAAAAAGAAGAACAATAATATACAGTCAAGTATGGGAGGGGTAACATGCTGCGAGGGAACTATCAATTTAGAATAGAAAGACAACAGGTCACTAAAAGAAACAACATTTCTCGGATATCAACAAAGAACCAGAAATCAATAAGTGCACGGCATCACCGTTCGTGCTTTTACTCTCGTCCTCACCAAAGCAATCAAGTAATGAAAATGTGCATGGCATCACCTTTCGTGCTTTTACTCTCTTCCTCACCATATAATCAATATAATCAGCACGGAATGGTACATCGTGCGGCACGACATCACCCTTCGTGCTTTACACTCTTTCCTCACAAATCATACACGGCATCACCCTTCGTGCTTTAACACTCTCTCACCAAAATAATACACGGCATCACCTTTCGTGCTTTAACACTCTTCCTCACCCATACAACAATCGCAAGAATAGGGCAAGGGAATAAATGAGATTACAATAAGAATCTCGGCAAGGGAACAATAGTTCAGCAATCAAGTCCCGGAAAAGGAATAACATCAAAAGAAGCATCAACATCCCGGCTATGGAGATAACATCAAAACAACAAATTCCCGGCAAGGGATATAATATAATGATTCTCTTCTCTTTTTCACTTTTACTTCACAACTTTGATCCAATGCTCTAAAAGATTCAATTTCCACTTATACTTTCACATTTCATTGTACAACTTGAACCAACGCTCCTCGATGTTCAAATGTCACAATTACTTCCACAAATTTTACCCAACAATAGAAATCATCATCAAAGCATGAATAATACAACAAAACCATAATAATCACAATATAAGACTCATGGGCATGCTTGACACCAACATATAGATACTTGTCACCATGCCTATACGCCATACTCGACAAATATCACATAGAAAATAGGACTCGACTCTTAATCTCTCAAGCTAAGGTTAGACCAAACACTTACCTCGATGCCACGAACACAATTCAAGCCTCTACTATCGTTTACCTCTTGATTCCACCACCAATTCACTCGTATCTAGCCACAAGTTACTTAATTACATCCATAAATGCTAAATGAATCAATCCTAATGCATGAAAATAAGTTTTCCAAAGTTCTACCCAAAAAGTCAAAAATCGCCCAGGCCCACATGGTCAAAACCCAAGGTTCGAACCAAAACCCGATTACCCATTCCCCCACAAACCCAAATATATAATTTGTTTTGAAATCGGACCTCAAATCGAGGTCCAAATCTCCAATTTTTAAAAAATCTAGGTTCTACCCAGAACACCCCATTTCCCCCATGAAAATCATTGATTTTGAGTTGAAATCATGTGAAAAGATGTTAATGATTAAAGAAAACGAGTTAAATTGACTTACAATCGATTTGGAAGAAGAATTGTCTTTGAAAAATAACCCAAGAGGGTTTTGGTTTTGAAAGAGTGTGAAAAATGAGAGATTTTCGGCTAAGTTATAAAATTGCAGGTTGTAGATATGGGAATTGCGACCAGGGTTCACAATTGCGAACCCAGACTTCTGCTAAGTTGGGATTTTCAAACAACTTCTCACATCTGCGAGTTGGGAATTGCGAAGAATGCGTCGCATTTGCGACGACTGGCTAAGAGGGAAGCCATCGTATTTGCGATAGATTTCCTCGCAATTGCGAGGTCGCTGGCCATGGCCATTGTTCGTATTTCGACAAGGCCTTCGCATTTGTGAAGTTGCATTTGCGAGCTAGGCTTCGCAAATGCAAAGCCTGCAGGCCTGCAATGTAACAGCTGAAAGTCTGCAATTCCTCAAGTCCAAAATCCACCCCGTGGCCTATCCAAAACTCACCCGAGCCCTCGAGGCTCCAACCTAAGCATGCACACCAACCTAAAAATATCATACGGACTAGCTCGTGCATTCAAATCACTAAAATAACATTAAAACTATGAATTTAGCATCAAAATCATGAAATTTCTTAAGAACTTCAAATTTTTCAATTTTCTAAAAATCGATCCGATTCACGTCATTTCAAGTCTGTTTCTTACCAAAATTCACAGACTTATCTTAAATCACATGTAAGACATGTACTGGGCGCCGGAACCAAAATACGTGTCCGATACCATCAAGTTTTAAACATATTTCATTTCCAAAACTCATAAATAATTCCAGAAAACAATTTTCTTTAAAAATTCATTTCTCGGGCGTGGACCTCAAAATTCGATTCTAGGCATACGCCCAAGTCCCATATTTTCCTACGGACCCTCCAGAGATTGTCCAATCATGGGTCCGGGTCCGTTTGCCTAAAATATTAACCGAAGTCAACTTAAACTCATTTTAAATGCAAAATTCATCATTTTTCACAGACTTTCACAAAAATGGCTTTCCGGCTACATGCCCGGATTGCACACGCAAATTGAGGTGATGCCGAAAGAGGTTTTAAGGCCTCAGAACACAGAATTCACTTTTAAAACAAGTGATGACATTTTGGGTCATCACATCTTCCACCTCTAAAATAATCGTTCGTCCTCGAACGGACGTAAGAAGGAAGTACCTGAGTCGGGGAAAAGATGAGGATAACGGCTCCGCATATCGGACTCGGACTCCCAGGTCGATGCCTCAGCGGGCTGACCTCTCCACTAAACACGAATAGAAGGAAAACTCTTCGATCTCAACTGACGAACCTGCCGGTCTAGAATAGCTACCGGCTCCTCCTCGTAAGATAATTCCTTGTCCAACTGGACAGTGCTGAAATCTAACAAATGGAAGGAACGCTGTGATATTTCCGAATCATGGACACATAAACACTGGATGCACGACTGATAAGCTCGATGGCAATGCAAGTATGTAAGCCACCTTTCCCACTCGATCAAGAATCTCAAACGGGCTAATAAACCTAGGGCTAAGCTTGTCCTTCTTCCCAAATCTCATCACGCCCTTCATAGGCGACACTCGAAGCAATACCCGCTTGCCAACCATGAATGCCAAATCTCGAACCTTACGGTCGGCATAACCTTTTTGTCTGGACTGAGCTGTACGAAGTCTATCCTGAATAATCCTGACCTTGTCAAAGGCATCTTATACTAGATTCGTACCCAACAACCGAGCCTCCCCCAGCTCAAACCATCCAACCGGCAACCGACACCGCCTACCATACAAAGCCTCATACGAAGTCATCTGGATACTCGACTGGTAGCTGTTGTTGTAGGCAAACTCTGCTAAAGGCAAAAACTGATCCCACGAGCCTCCAAAGTCAATGACACAAGCTCGGAGCATATTCTCCAAAATCTGAATAGTCCGCTCGGATTGCCCGTCCATCTGAGGATGAAATGATGTGGTCAACTCAACCCCTATGCCCAATCTCGCTGAACTGCTCTCCAGAAATGGAAGGTGAATTGTGTACCTCGATCCGAAATGATAGACTCGGGCATACCATGAAGACGAACAATCTCCCGAATATAGATCTCAGCTAACCTCTCGGAAGAGTAGGAGACTGTCACAGGAATGAAATGTGCTGACTTGGTCAGCCAATCAACAATAACCCATACTGCATCGAACTTCCTCTAAGTCTGTGAAAGTCCAACAATGAAGTCCATAGTGATACGCTCCCACTTCCACTCAGGAATCTCAATCTTCTAGAACAAACCACCAGGTCTCTGATGCTCGTACTTAACCTGCTGACAATTCAAACAACGAGCCACATATGCAACAATGTCCTTCTTCATCCTCCACCACCAATAATGCTGCCGCAAATCCTGATACATCTTAGCGGCGCCTGGGTGAATGGAGTACCGGGAACTATGGGCCTCCTCTAAAATTAACTCTCGAAGTCCATCCACATTAGGCACACAAATTCGACCCTGCAATCTCAAAACTCCATCATCACCTAAGGTAACCTGCTTGGCACCTCTATGCTGCATCGTGTCTCTAAGGAAATACAAATGGGGATCATCATACTGCCGATCACGGATAAGCCCCAATCTTCAATGCGTGAATAATGGCTGCTAACTCCAAATCATGAACCGTATAGTTCTTCTCATGAATCTTCAACTATCGTGAAGCATAGGTAATGACCTTTCCATCCTGCATCAACACCATACCAAGTCCAATACGAGATGCATCACAATAAACTGTATAAGGCCCGGAACTTGTGGGAAAAACCAACACCAGTGCCATAGTCAGAGTTGTCTTGAGCTTTTGAAAGTTCACCTCATACTCGTCCAACCATATGAACTGGGCACCCTTTTAGGTCAACCAGGTCATCGGAGCTGTGATAGATGAAAACCCCTCCACAAACCGACGATAGTAGCCTACCAATCCCAAGAAACTCCGGATCTTTGTAGCTGATGGTGGTCTAGGCCAGTTCTTGATTGCCTCAATCTTCTTCGGATCACCTAAATGCCCTCTACTGATACAATATGACCCAGGAATGCAACTGAACTCATCTAGAACTCACACTTCGGAAACTTGTCATACAACTGATTGTCCCTCAAAGTCTGAAGAATCACTCTAAGATGTTGCTCGTGCTCCTCTCGACTACGGGATAGATCAAAATATCATCAATGAAGACTATCACAAACGAATCCAAGTAAGGCTTTAACACTCGGTTCATCAAATCCATAAAAGTTGTTGGGGTATTTGTCAACACGAATGACATCACCAAGAACTCATAATGCCCGTATCGAGTGCGGAAAGCTGTCTTAGGGACATCGGATGCCCTAATACTCAACTAATGGTAGCCATATCTCAAGTCAATCTTCGAAAATACGTTGTCACCCTGAAGCTGATCAAACAAGTCATTAGTCCTCGGTAAGGTGATAACCAGACCATCCCCAATATGACATCAAAATCAACAATATCCAGCAGAAGCAAATCTACATGAATCTCAAGACCCCTAATCACAACTATACATGAATGATAGACTCGATCTACCCCAATAGAATCACCCACCGGTGTAGACACATAAATACGAGCACTTAAAGAATCACTAGGCATGACCAGATATGGTGCAAAATAAGGTGACACATAGAAGTACATAGACCCTGAATCAAATAACACTGAAGCATCCCTACTACAAACCAGAACCGTACCTGTGATAACTGCATCGGAAGCCTCAGCCTCGGGCCTGGCGGGAAGAGCATAACATCGGGCCTGGGCCACACCACCCTAAACTATATCTCTGGGATGGCCTGCTACTGGCTGGTCTCCACCTCTAGTGGCCTGAGCTCCACCTCTAATACCTCTACCTCCACCTCTAGCACATCTACCCCCACCTCTAGCTGGCTGGGCGGGCTATGGAACACTCGATGCCTGAACTATGGCACGGAAACCCTGATGCTGAGAGCTGCTCGATGTTCGAAGGCAAAACCTAGCAATGTGACCCATATCACCACAAGTGTAACAAGCCCTCGACTATTTAGACTTATGACCCTGACGACCTGAATGACCACCCCAAAAACTCTGAAGTGGCGGTGCACTGACAGGGGATGGTAGTGCACTGTAGGACTGCTGATCAAAATACTGCATATGGGGATCACGACCACCTGAAGCACCGTGAGAAACCTGAAGTGCTGATTAAAAAGGCCTAGGATGATGGCCTCTACCATACGAATCCCTACTTCCAGACAAGGTACCACTAAATCGGCCTGAATGACGAGGCCTCTTGTTAGACCCCTAACCACCTCCCTGTAATAGAACCATCTCAACTCTCCTGGCCACATTGTCCGCCTCTTGGAAAAGAAATCTCACTCCCAGTATCCCTGGCCATCTTAAGTCAAAACGGCTGAATAAGTCCCTCAATGAACCTCCTCACCCTCTCTCTCTCTCTCGGTGGGAAGTATGATAAGAGCATGACAGGAGAAGTTGATGAATCTGGTCTCATACTGAGTAACAGTCATAAAACCCTGCTGGTGGTGCTCAAACTGCCTCCGATAGATCTCTCTCTGAGTAATAGGGAGAAGCTTCTCCAAAAATAGCTGAGTAAACTGCTCCCAAGTCAAAGTTGGAGATTCGACTGGTCTAGCCAAGCAATAATCTCTCCACCAAGTCTTGGCGGATTTAGACAAGCAAAAAGTAGCAAAATCGACCCCGTTGGTCTCCACTATCCCCACGTACCTGAGAACCTCATGACAGCTGTCTAGATAATCATGTGGATCCTCAGAATATGCACCGCTGAAAGTAGGAGTGAAGAGCTTGGTGAACCTATCCAACCTTCACAAAGCATCGGCAAACATAACTGCTCCATCACCGGTATGAGCTACCATACTCGGTTGAACTACTCCAACTGGCTGAACTACTGGAGTTTGGAACTGGGGAGCTACCTGCTCCAGAGTGCGAGTAGCAGGAGTTTGGGATCCTCCTCCAGCCTGAGAGATGGCTGGTGCTACAGGAAGCAAGCCTGCCCAGGCGACACTCTCCATAAGGCCTACTAGACGGACCAGAGCATCCTGGATTACGAGGGTAGCAATAAACCCCTCTGGGACCTGAGTTGGGCCCACTGGAACTGTCTGGGCCGGAACCTCATCATCAAAGTCAACCTGAGGCTCCGCCGTTGGTGCTGTTGCTCTGGGCTAAGCTCTGCCCCTACCTCGGCCTCAAGCACGGCCTCGCCCTCTTCGTGGGAGTTGTTGCTAGGGTCTCGGGATACTGGTCAGTGGATAAGAAAGTGCGTGTTCTCTCTATCTGCGAAAGAACAAAGTAGAAATCCAATTAATATTGAGAAACCAAACAGCACGACAGGAAAGAAAAAATGAGAAATTTTTCCTAACTCTGTAGCCTCTAGGGGATAAATACAGACGTCTCCGTACCGATCCCTCAGACTCTACTAAGCTTGTCTGTGAAATGTGAGACCTATGTAACCTAGAGCTCTGATACCAACTTATCACAATCCAGATTTCCCACCCTCGGGAGTCATGATGGCACCTACTAATGTGAACTAGGCAAGCCAATTATTTGAACAAATTACTTCTTTATCCATTTTATTCTCTTTAACAATTATAAAGCCAAAGCGTGTAAACAACGGAAAATTACAATAAGCGGAAGAAATTCAGTAAATTATCTAAATATATATATATATATATATCTAATACAACTGTTTGAACCTCAACCACCCAGAACTGGTGTCATAGTACCACAGACGATCTAAGAATGCTATATACAAAGTCTAAAAATAAACAATACACTATTTCTGAATTAAGGAAATAAAACAGGAATAAAGGGATAGTGGGAGACGCCAGGGCCTGCGGACGCCTGCAGGTCTACCTTGGATCTCCGTGTGGACTGAAGGCAACCACCCAATCTACGGACCAAATGCTGCTGCTCCAGGATCTGCACACAGTGCAGAGTGTAGTATCAGCACAACCGACCCCATGTGATGATAAGTGCTAGCCTAACCTCGGCGAAGTAGTGACGAGGCTAGGAACAGACTACCAAATAAACTTGTGCAATTCAACTATATACAGTGAAAAAGAAGAATAGTAATATACAGTCAAGTACGGGAGGGGTAACATGTTGCGGGGGAACTATCAATTTAGAATAGAAAGACAATAGGTAACTGAAAGAAACAACATATCTCGGATATCAACAAAGAACCAAAAATCAATAAGTGCACGACATCACCCTTTGTGCTTTTACTCTCGTCCTCACCAAAGTAATCAAGTAATGAAAATGTGCACGGCATCAGCCTTCGTGCTTTTACTCTCTTCCTCACCATATAATCAATATAATCGGCACGGAATGGTACATCGTGTGGCACGTCATGACCCTTCGTTCTTTACACTCTTTCCTCACAAATTATACATGGCGTCACACTTCGTGCTTTAACACTCTCTCAACAAAATAATATACGGCATCACCCTTCGTGCTTTAACACTCTTCCTCACCTATACAACAATCGCAAGTAGTAGGTCAAGGGAATAAATGAGATTACAATAAGAATCCTGACAAGGGAACAATAGTTCAACAATCAAGTCCCGGAAAGGGAATAACATCAAAAGAAGCATCAACATCCCGGCTATGGAGATAACATCAAAAAAACAAATTCCCGGCAAGGGAGATAATATAATGTTTCTCTTCTCTTTTTCACAACTTACTTCACAACTTTGAGCCAATGCTCTAAAAGATTCAATTTCCACTTATACTTTCACATTTCATTGTACAACTTGAACCAACGCTCCTCGATGTTCAAATGTCACAATTACTTCCACAAATTTTACCCAACAATAGAAATCATCATCAAAGCATGAATAATACAACAAAACCATAATAATCACAATATAAGACTCACGGGCATGCTTGACACCAACGTATAGATACTCGTCACCGTGACTATACACCGTACTCGACAAATATCACATAGAAAATAGGACTCGGCTCCTAATATCTCAAGCTAAGGTTTGACCAAACACTTACCTCGATGCCACGAACACAATTCAAGCCTTTACTATCGCTTTACCTCTTGATTCCACCACCAGTTCGCTCGTATTTAGCCACAAGTTACTTAATCACATCAATAAATGCTAAATGAATCAATCATAATGCATGAAAATAAGTTTTCCAAAGTTTTACCTAAAAAGTCAAAAATCTCCCCCCGGGCCCACATGGTCAAAACCCAAGGTTCGAACCAAAACCCGATTACCCATTCCCACACGAACCCAAATATATAATTTGTTTTGCAATCGGACCTCAAATCAAGGTCCAAATCCCCAATTTTTGAAAAACCTAGGTTCTACCCAAAACACCCAATTCCCCCATGAAAATCATTGATTTTGAGTTAAAATCATGTGAAAAGATGTTAATGATTGAAGAAAACGAGTTAAAATTGACTTACAATCGATTTGGAAGAAGAGTTGTCTTTGAAAAAGCGCCTAAGAGTGTTTTGGTTTTTAAAGATTGTGAAAAATGAGAGATTTTCGGCTAAGTTATAAAATTGCAGGTTGCAGATATGGGAATTGCGACCAGGGTTCGCAATTGCAGCCAGGGTTCGCAATTGCGAACCCCGACTTCTGGTAAGTTGGGATTCGCGAACAACTTCTTGCATCTACGAGTTAGGAATTGCGAAGAATGCGTTGCATTTGCGACGACTGGCTAAGAAGGGAGGCATCGCATTTGTGATAGATTTCCTCACAATTGCGAGGTAGCTGGCCTAGGCCATTGTTCGCATTTGCGGCAAGGCCTTTGCATTTGCGAGCCAGGCTTCTCAAATGCAAAGCCGGCAGGCCTATAATGCATCAACTGAAAGTATGTAATTCCTCAAGTCCAAAATCCACCTCGTGGCCTATCCAAAACTCACCCGAGCCCTCGGGGATCCAACCCCAAGCATGCACACCAACCTAATAACATCATACGAACTCGCTCGTGCTTTCAAATCACTAAAATAACATCAACAACTATGAATTTAGCATCAAAATCATGAAATTTCTTAAGAACTTCAAATTTTCCAATTTTCTCAAAAACGATTCGATTCACGTCATTTCAAGTCCATTTCTTACCAAAATTCACAGACTTATCTTAAATCACATGTAAGACCTACACCAGGTGCCGGAAGCAAAATACGGGCCCGATACCATCAAGTTTTAAACACATTTCATTTCCAACACTCATAAATAATTCCAGAAAATAATTTTTTTAAAAAAATTCATTTTGTGGGCTTGGGACCTCGGAATTCGATTCCGGGCATACGCCCAAGTCCCATATTTTCCTACGCACCCTCTGGGACAGTTCAATCATGGGTCCGGGTCTGTTTACCCAAAATGTTGACTGAAGTCTACTTAAACTCATTTGAAATGCAAAATTAATCACTTTTCACAGATTTTCACAAAAATGGCTTTTCGGCTAAGCACACGGACTGCGCACCCAAATTGAGGTGATGTCGAAAGAGGGTTTTAAGGCCTCGGAATGCAGAATTCACTTTTAAAACAAGTGATGACCTTCACATCAACAAGCTTCTCGTGAACGAGAAGAAGACCTGTCCAGCGAATTTTAAAACAGAATCTAGGTCGGGATTAGACCAAAATTTCATATTTTCTTCCTTAGAAACCAACCTTGGGTGATTTTTGAAGAGGGATTTCAATACCAAATCATAGGTTTGTATTCTTAAACTCATCTCTTTCATTTTCTATCAACATCCATTAGATTTCTAGGCCTAAATCTTGTCTTTCATGATAGAATTAGGGATTTTGAAAAAATTGGGAATTTTACAAAATTGGAAATTTAGACCTCGATTTGGAGTCAGATTCTGAAACTAATTATATATCCGGGCTCGGGGTGAATGGGTAATAAGGTTTTGGTCAAAACTTCGAATTTTGACCAAGCGGGCCCGAGGTCGAGTTTTGACTTTTTGGAAAGAATGTTGGGAAATCTATAATTTTTCATTGGAATTGGCTTCTTTGCCTTCAATCAATGTTAATAAGTAAATTATGAATAGATTCGGGCAGATTAGAAGTGGACACTAATGGGAAAGCGGTATTTGAGGCTTGAGTTTGGCCATGGAATCGAGGTAAGTGTTTGGTCTAACCTTTGCTTGAGGCAATAAGTGTTATTTTCTTATTTGATACGTGTTAGTGTTGAGTACGACATATATGTATGTTGTCGAGTATCTATACGTTGGTGTCGAGCATGCTAGTGAGTCTTACACTATGACTATTGTGACTCTTATTATGTGTTGTTCATACTTAAATTGATGATTATCCATGTTGAACAAGACCTATGATATTTTCTTGGTAATTGACCATTGTTGAGTATTGACTCAAGTTAAGACTTATTTTGTGAAGTTAATTGTTGAAACGAGATTGGTTATAGTTGATTCCCTTGCGGGGACGTTATTATTTCTATTGTCGATTCCCTTGCCAGGATGTTATTGTTTCTACTATTTGGGTGAGGAAAGAGTGATAAAGCACGAAGGGTGATGACACACACATTTATATTATTGATTGCATGGTAAAGATTGAGAGTAAAAGCACGAAGGGTGATGTCGTGCATTTTTTGTTTGCTATGATTATTTGCTGTTATCGGTTCAAGTGCATTAATTGTTTAATTTTCGTTACCACTGTAATTCTTGATTCTGGGAACCCCATAGCATTGTGCCCCTTCCCGTTAATTTCTATTTAGCTTCTATTATTATTATTCTACTAGTATATTGTTTAACTGCACATGTTTATGTTGGTTGTCGTGTCCTAGCCTCGTCACTATTTTGTCCGAGGTTAGGCTCGGCACTTACCAGTATATGGGGTCGGTTGTACTGATACTACACTCTACACTTTCTGTGCAGATCCCAGTACTGGACCATGCAGACCGTAGTTCGAGTTGCTGTCTTTTGTCCATTGGAGACCCGAGGTAGTCCTACAAGCATCTGCAAGCCCTAGCGTCCCCTTCTATCCAATTTCTTTTTTGTTTTACCTACTTTCGAAACATATGTATATTGCTTTGTTCAGACCATTGTTTGTAGCACTTGTAGATTGTCCATGAGCGGTGACACCAAATCTGGATGGAGTTTTATTACGGTTTTGTTATTTATATTAAGATAATTTGTTAAATTCTATTCTTTCGCATTTATTCTGCTGATTTACTTTTGTTAACCTGTAAATTGTTAAAGGATAAAGGAAAAAAGGTAAAATAATTGGTAACGTTGGCTTGCCTAGAGGGTACAATGTTAGGCGTCATCACGGTCCCGAGGGTGGGAAATTTGGGTCGTGACAAGTTGGTATCAGAGCTCTAGGTTGCTTAGGTCTCACAATTCATGGACAAGCTTAGTAGAGTCCGAGGAATCGGTACGGAGACGTCTATGTTTATCCCTAGAGGCTACAGAGTTAGGAACATTTTCCGTTCTATTCATCTCTGTCGTGCATTTTGATTCCTCAATGCTAATTGAACCTCTACTATGTTCTTTCGAAGATGGCGAGAACACGTACTGCTTTATCAACTGATCAGTAGCCTGAGCCCTAAGCAGCAGCTCTTACGAGGGGTAGAGGATGAGGTCGAGGCTATGCTAGAGGCCGAGGAAGGGGCAGGTCTTAGCCTAGAGTAGCAACATTAGAAGCGGAGCCTTAGGTAGAGTTTGATAATGAGGTTCCGGCCCTGACAGTTCTAGCGAGACCAGCTCAGGTTCCAGAGGGGTTCATCGCTACCCCGGTATTCCAGGATGCTATGGTCCATCTCGTGGGCCTTATGGAGAGTGTCACTCAGGCAAACATACTTCTTTTAGCACCAGCCGCCTCTTGAGCTAGGGAGCACAAACTCCCGCTACTCGCACTCCGGAGCAGATGGCTCCCTAGTTTCAGACTCCAGCAGCTCAATCAGTTGAGGTAGTTCCACCGGGTGTTGTGGCTCAGGCTGGTGATGGATCAGCTATGTCTTCTGATGCTTTATAGAGATTGGACAGGTTCACCAATCTTTTCACTACTACCTATGGTGGTATATCTTCATAGGATCCCCAGGACTATTTGGACAGCTATCATGAGGTTCTACGGAACATGGGGATAGTGGAGACCAATGTGGTCGAATTTGCTGCTTTCCGTCTATCAGGTTCCGCCAAGAAATGGTGGAGAAATTATTGTTTGGCCAGACCAGCTGGGTCACCAACTCTCACTTGGGACCAGTTCTCGCAGCTATTTCTCGAGAAGTTCCTTCCCGTCACTCAGAGAGAGGAGTACCGCAGGCGGTTCGAGCGTCTTCAATAGAGTTCTATGATTGTCACCCAGTACGAGATGAGGTTTATTGATTTGGATCATCATGCTCTTCTAATACTCCCCACCAAGAGAGAGAGGGTGAGGAGGTTAATTGAGGGACTCGCTCAGCCTATTAGATTGCAGATGGATAAGGAGACATGGAGCGAGATTTCTTTTCAGGATGCGGCCAATGTGGCCAGGTAGGTTGAGATGGTTCTAACTAAGGGGAGCAGTCAAGGATCTAACAAGAGGCCTTGTTATTCTAACAGATTCAGTGGTGCCTCGTTTGGAGGCAGGGATTCTTTTGGTATAGGCCATCCTCCCAGGACATTTCATTTAGCACTTCAGGCTTCTCACGGTGCTCCAGATGGACGTGCTTCTCGTATGCAGTATTCTGATCAGCTACCTTATAGTGCACCACTATCTCCTATCAGTGCACCTCCGCTCTAGAGTTTTTAGGGTGGTTACTTAGGCCGTCAAGGTCAGTTTCAGGGTCAGCAGTCTCAACAGTCGAAGTCTTGTTATACTTATGGCAATACGAGGTACAATGCTAGATTTTGCCCTCGAGCCTCGAGCACTGCTCAACATCAGGGTTCTTGTGCCATGGTTCCGGCACTGGGTATTCCACCACCCGCTCATCCAGCTAGAGGTAGGGGTCGAGGTGTTAGAGGTGGAGGTCAAGCCATTAGAGGTGGAGGTCAGGTCACTAGATGTGGAGGCCGGTCAGCAGGAGGTCGTCCTAGGGATGTAGTACAGAGTGGTGGGGCCTAGCGCCGATGTTATGCTTTTCCAGACAGGCCTGAGGCTAAGTCCTCTGATATAGTTATCACAGGTACTATTCTGGTTTGTAGTCGATATGCTTCAGTTCTATTTGATCCAGGGTCTACATACTCCTATACGTCTTCTTATTTTGCTTCATATTTGGTTATGCCTCATGAATCTTTGCGTGCTCCTGTATATGTGTCTACACCAGTGGTTGATTTTATTGTGGTAGATCGTGTCTATCATTCATGTACGATTGTTATTAGGGGACTTGAGACTAGTGTAGATCTCCTACTTCTCGACATGGTTGACTTCGATATTATTTTGGGGATGGATTGGTTATCACTTTATCATGCCATATTGGATTGTCATGCCAGGACCATGACCTTAGCATTGTCAGGGTTGCCTCTATTAGAATGGAGAGGGACTCCTGGTCATTCTACCAGCAGGGTTATCTCTTATATGAAGGCTCGGCGTATGGTCGAGAAGGGGTGTTTGGCTTATTTGGCTTATGTCCACGATTCTAGTGCTGAGGTTCCTTCTATGGGTTCTATGCCAGTTGTTCGGGAATTTCCTGAGGTATTTCCTTCAGACCTGTCGGGGATGCCACCCGACAGGGATATTGACTTTCACATTGATTTGGCTCTAGGCACTCAACCCATTTCTATTCTGCCATATAGTATAGCCCCGCCAGAGTTGAAAGAATTGAAGGAACAGTTGCAAGACATGCTTGATAAGGGCTTTATTAGACCCAGTGTCTCGCCTTGGGGTGCGCCGGTATTGTTTGTTAAGAAGAATAATGGGTCGATGAGAATGTGCATAGACTACCGGAAGTTGAACAAGGTCACCATCAAGAACAAGTATCCATTGCCGAGGGTTGATGATTTATTTGATCAGCTTCAGGGTGCCAGGGTGTTTTTGAAGATTTATTTGAGATCTGGCTATCATCAGTTGAGGATTAGGGCATCCGATGTCCCTAAGACAACTTTTCGTTCTCGGTACGGGCATTATAAGTTCTTAGTGATGTCATTTAGGTTGACAAATGCCCAGCAACCTTTATGGATTTGATGAACCGGGTGTTCAAGACCTATCTGGATTCCATTGTGATTGTTTTTATTGATAATATCTTGATCTACTCCCGCAGTCGAGAGGAGTATGAGCAACACCTTCGAGTCATTCTTCAAACTCTGAGATATAGCTAGTTGTATGCCATGTTTTTGAAATATCAGTTTTGGTTGAGTTCAGTAGCATTCTTGGGTCACGTCGAATCAGTAGAGGGTATTCAAGTGGATCCTAAGAAGATTGAGGCAGTCTAGGAATGGCCTAGACCCGCATCAGCTACAAAGATACAGAGTTTCTTAGGTTTGGAAGGTTATTACCTTCGATTTGTGTAGGGGTTTTCATCTATAGCAGCCCCGATGACCAGGTTGACCCAAAAGGGTGTCTCATTCAAATGGTCGGACGAGTGTGAGGTGAGCTTCCAGAAACTCAAGATAGCTTTGACTACGGCACCGCTGTTGGCGTTGCCCATAGGTTCAGGGCCATATATAGTTTATTATGACGCATCTCGTATTGGGCTTGGTACGGTGTTGATTCAAAATGTCAAGGTTATTGCATATGCTTTGCGGCAGTTGAAGATCCACGGGAAAATAATCCAGTTCATTATTTGGAGCTAGCAGCCATTGTTCATGCGCTGAAAATTTGGAGGCACTATTTAAATGGCGTGTCATGTGAGTTGTTCACGGATCACAAAAGTTTGCAATAGTTGTTCAAGTAGAAGGAGCTAAATTTGAGGCAGAGGAGGTGATTGGAGCTATTGAAAGACTATGATATCACCATCCTGTATCATCCTGGGAAGGTCAATATAGTGGTCGATGCTTTGAGTAGGAAGTCAGCCAGTATGGGCAGCCTTGCGCATATTCTAGTCCGTGAGAGACCGCTTGCTTTGGATGTTCAGGCTTTAGTAATGATTCTGAACCCAGCCATGTTCTAGCTTGCACAGTCGCTCGTTCTTCATTATTTGAGCGTATCAAAGATCGGCAGTATGATGATCCTCATTTGCTTGTCCTTAGAGACACAGTGCGGCACGGAGGTGCCAAGCAGGTTACAATTGGATATGATGGAGTTTTGAGGATGTAGGGTCGAGTTTGTGTGCCTACTGTGGATGGACTTCGTGAGTTAATTTTATAGGAGGCCCATAGTTCCCGGAATTCTATTCATTCGGGTTCCGCTAAGATGTATCAGGACTTGCGGCAGCATTATTGGTGGAGGAGGATGGAGAGGATATTGTTGCATATGTAGCTTGGTGTTTGAATTGTCAGCAGGTAAAGTACGAGCATCAGAGACCTAGTGGTTTGCTTCAGAAGATTGAGATTCCTGAGTGGAAGTAGGAGCGTATCACTATGGACTTCGTTGATGGACTCCCACGGACTCAAAGGAAGTTCGATGCAGTGTGGGTTATTGTGGATATGCTAGTTGAGTCAGTGCATTTCATTCTTGTGGCGGTTTCCTATTCTTTTGAGCGGTTATATCCGGGAAATCGTTCATCTTCATGGTGTGCCAGTGTCTATCATTCCTGACCGAGGTACGTAGTTTACCTCGCATTTTTGGAGGGCAGTAAAGCGTGAGTTGGGTACACAGGTCGAGTTGAGCACATCATTTCATACTCAGACGGACGGACAGTCCGAGTGTACTATTCTGATTTTGGAGGACATGCTCCGAGCATGTATAATTGACTTTGGAGGTTCTTGAGTTCAGTTCTTGCCATTAGAAGAGTTTGCCTACAACAACAATTATCAGTCGAACATCTAGATGGTTCCCTATGAGGCATTATATTGTAGGCGGTGTCGGTCGCCGGTTGGGTGGTTTGAGACGGGAGAGGCTCGGTTGTTGGGTACAAATTTAGTTCAGGATGCCTTGGAAAAGGTTAAGATCATTCAGGATAGGCTTCGTACCGCTCAGTCTAGGCAGAAGAGTTATGCCGACCGTAAGGTTCGTGATGTGGTATTCATGGTCGGAGAGCGAGTGTTGCTTCGGGTGTCGCCCATAAAGGGCGTGATGAGATTTGGGAAAAACGGCAAGCTAAGCCCTAGGTTCATCAGACCTTTTGAGATCCTTGATAGAGTGGAACAGGTGGCTTACAGACTTGCGTTGCCACTAGGTTTATCAGCGGTACATCTACTGTTTCATGTGTCCAAGCTTCGAAAGTATCACGGTGATCCGTCACACATATTAGACTTCACCACTATCTAGTTGGACAAGGACTTGACCTATGAGGAGGAGCTGGTAGCTATTCTAGATCGGCACGTACGTCAGTTGAGATCGAAGAGTTACCCTTCGGTTTGTGTGTAGTAGAGAGGTCATCTTGTTGAGGCAGCTACCTGGGAGTCCGAGTCCGATATGCGGAGCCGATATCCCCATGTTTCACCCACTCAAGTCCGTTCGAGGACGAACAATTGTTTTAGAGGTGGAGAATGTGATGACCCAAAAGGATCATCTCATGTTTTAGAACCCAATCCGGGGTTCCGAGGACTTCAAAACATCATTTTCATTCTCCTCAATTTGTGTGCGCAGTCCGAGCATATATCCGGCAAGCCCTTATATGAAAAATTTTAATAAATTTTCGCTTAAAAGATGATTTTTGTTGACTTGGGTCAGGGTTTTGGGTAAATAGACCCAAACCCATGTTCCGACAGTCCCGTAGGGTTTGTAGTAAAATATGGGACTTGTGTGTGCTCGGAATTGAATTCCGAGGTCCCTTGCCCGAGAAATGAATTTTTGAAGAAAATTGTTTAGCTAAAAATATAAGAATTTTTGAAAATTTTAGAACATTCAATCTTGTTGGTATCGGTCACGTATTTTGGTTTCAGAGCCCGGTATAGGTTTAATATGGTATTTAAATTATGTCTGTGAAAATTGGTAAGAAACGGAGTTTACATGACGTGATTCGGACACTCGGTTGTGAAATATAAACATTAAGAATTCTTGAGATTTTTCATTGATTTTAATGCTTAATCCGTAGTTTTAGGTGGCATTTTAGCGATTTGATCGCATGAGCAAGTCCGTATGATATTTTTAGACTTGTGTGCATGTTTGGTTTGGAGTCCCGAGGGCTCGGGTGAGTTTCGGATAGGTTTCGGGATGTTTTGGACTTAGAGATTTCTGTTGTTTTATTGTTGTAGGTGCACAGATGTATCCTTCTTCGCATTCACGAAGGAACTCTCCAAACGCGAAGAGTAAAATTGTCTGAGGGAAAATTCCTTCTACGCGAACGCGAGGCACAGGTCACGAACGCGGAGCGTTGGGGGCGTTACCCTTAGTGAACGCGAGCGGGCTATCACGAATGCGAAGGCCATTTTGGCAAGGACCTGGGGAAGGGGTTAAATACTCTACGCGAACGCGGCCAACGGCTCGCGAACGTGAAGGTCGGGGGGGTGAACCTTCGCGAACGCATACGGTACCTCACAAACGCGAAGGCTCTTCTAGCCAATGCTTCGCGAACGCGACAGGATTTTTGCGAACACGAAGAAGACTTGTCCAACGATTTTAAAATAGAACCTAGGTCAGGATTAGACCAAAATTTCATATTTTCTTCCATAGAAACCGACCTTAGGCCTTGCACATTTACATTTATATCGATGCATACGGTGAGGAAGAGAGATAAAGCACGAAGGGTGATGCCGGGCACATTTCCATCATTCATATGGTGAGGAAGAGTGATAAAGCACAAAGGGTGATGTTGTGCAAATTTCTATTATTTATTTCATAGTGAGGATTGAAAGTAAAAGCATGAAGGGTGATGTCGTGCATTTTCTGTTTTGCTATAATTATTTGCTGTTATCGGTTCAAGTGCATTAATTGTTTAATTTCCGTTACTACTGTGACTCTTGATTCTGGGACCCCCATAGCATGTTGCCCCTTCCCTTTAATTTCTGTTTAGCTTCTATTATTGTTAATATGTTAGTATATTGTTTAACTACACATGTTTATGTTGGTTGTCGTGTCCTAGTCTCGTCACTACTTTGCCAAGGTTAGGCTCGGCACTTACCAGTACATGGGGTCGGTTGTACTGATACTGCTCTTTGAACTTTCTATGTAGATCCCGGTATTGTACCATACAGACCGTAGTTCGAGGTTGCTACCTTCAGTCCATTGGAGACCCGAGGTAGTTCTGCAGGCGCCCGCAGGCCCTGTCATCCCCTTCTATCCTATTTCTTTTCTGTTTTACCTACTTTCGAAACAGATGTATATTTCTTTATTCAGACTATTGTTTGTAGCATTCGTAGATTGTCCGTGAGCGGTGACACCAGTTATGGGTGTAGTTTTATTACGGTTTCGTTATTTGTATTAAGATAATTTGTTAAATTTTGTTCTTCCACATTTATTCTACTGATTTACTTTTGTTAACTTGTAAATTATTAAAGGATAAAGGAAAAAGGTAAAATAATAGGTAACGTTAGCTTGCCTAACGGGTAAAATGTTAGGCGCCATCACGGTCCCGACGATGGAAAATTCGGGTCGTGACAATATGGAAGGTATTTTAGTTTAAAAAAATATGGAAGGTAAAGTGAACAATACACAAGTTATCTTTCTCATGTACTCAGATTCTCGTGGAAAAATAAAAATAAACTGAATATTAATTAAATTGCAGCTCGTGCAATAGTTTATGATGGTTTATTATCAGTAGTTAATTAACCAGTATAAGGTCTAAAGATGTTACGACCCGGACTTCCCACCCTCGGGAGTCGTGATGGTGCCTACTAGTGTAAGCTAGGCAAGCCAATTATTTTACCCTTTTCATTTTTAATCCATTAACAATTATAAATTAACATTTATAAACAGCAGAAATTAATAGAGCGGAAGAATGAAAATTAAACAATTTTAGCTAATAACAATACAAATCCATAACATAAACTACCCAAAACTGGTGTCGCAATCTCACGGACTGTCTAAGAAAACTACAAATAAAGTCTGAATAAGGAAGTACATGTCTATCTCTAAAATAGTAAAGAACATATGAAACTAGATAGAGAGGGGGCGCCAAGGCCTGCGGACGCCTGTAGGACTACCTCGTGTCTCCTGGTGGACTGAAGGCAGCAACCCCTAGCTAAGGTCCATATGCTCCAGTACCAGGATCTGCACAAAAGAGCGCCGAATGTAGTATCAGCACAACCGACCCCATGTGTTGGTAAGTGTCGATCCTAACCTCGGCGAAGTTGTGACGAGGCTAGGACACCACAACCAAACAACCTGCAACTAAACAATATCTAACAGAAAATAGTAATAAAAGCAATTCAAAAGTAACGGGGAAAGGGTAACATGCCATGGGGGAAACATTAACATAATGAATCACAATAGTAGTGGAATAAGACAAATAAGGAACTTGAACTGAAGCGTCAAAAAATCAAAATAAACAGGCAATAAGTGCACCGCATCACCCTTCGTGCTTTTACTCTCAATCCTCACCAATGCAATCAAGTAATGAAAATGTGCACGGCATCACCCTTCGTGCTTTATCTCTCTTGCTCACCATATATGTATTAGAAATATGCACGGCATCACCCTTCGTGCTTTATCTCTCTTCCTCACCATATGCATCAATATCAATAAAAATGTACATGGCATCACCCTTCGTGCTTTATCACTCTTTCCTCACCAAATGCATAAATATGAATGTGCACGGCATCACCCTTTGTGCTTTAGCACTCTTTCCTCACCCAAACAATAGCAACAACAATTTCCCAGCAAGGGAATCAACAACAAGAATAAACACATCCCGGCAAGGGAATCAATAGTAAGAATTAAGTACGTCCCTGCAAGGGAAATAACCAAACTTGTACCAACACTTAACTTCACAATCAAAACCTCAACTAGCCAATGCTCAACAATAAAGAAATACCAGGAGTTAATCATAGGTCTTTCTCAACACATAGAATCAACAATTTAGGCAATTTTAGTACTTATTAAGAAATACAACAATTACAATTTAAGACTCACGGGTATGCTGGACACCGACGTATAGATACTCGTTATCACACCTATACGTTGTATACTATACTAGCACATAGCAAATAAGGCACAATACCTATTCTCTCAAGCTAAGGTTAAACCAAACAGTTACCTCGAACTTCCACGGTCAACTCAAGCCTCAAACACCGCTTTTCCATTAGAATTCGCCTCCAAATTACTTGTATCTAGTCCAAATTAATTTAACAACATCGATAAATTCTAAAGAATGCATGCCCAATGCTTAATTATAGGTTTTCTATCATTTTTCCCAAAATATCAAAAATCAACCCTGGGCCCGCTTGATCAAAACTTGAAGTTCGGACCAAAGCCCGATCAGCCATTCACCCACGAGCCCAAATATGCAATTAGTTTCAAAATCTGATCCCAAAACGAGGCCTAAATTTCAATTATTCAAAAAGCCCTAACTCTACCCAAATTCCTAATTTCTACCATGAAAACTCTTGATTTTTGATTAAAAAGTGATGAAAATAATGGGTAATTGAAAAAGTAAAGTTTAGAATTGACTACCAACACTTTGGAGATGAATTGGTGTGAAGAAAATCGCCTCTAGGCCTTGAGAGTTCAAAAATATGGAGTAAATGGGTTCTGCCCGATTATTGGTTCTGTTTTAAAAATAGTTGGGCAGGCCTTCATCGTGTTTGTGATGGGCCTGTCGCGTTCGCGATGGGTCAGGCCTAGATGGCCATCGCATTCACATTCAAAGGCATGCATTCGCGGAGCTTCAGCTCCTCAAGCCTTCACGCTCGCGGTCAGTTGGCCGCGTTCGCATAGAGCAATTTGAAATCCCTCCCCAAGGCCCACTAACCCTACGCGTTCGCGAGAGCCTGAACGCGTTCGTGAAGGGTAACTCCCACCACAGCTTCACGTTCGCGTCCTGAGCTCCGTGTTCGCGAAGAACAAACTGGCACCAGAGTTAACTTGTCTTACGCGTTCGCGAGTGAAGCCACGTGAAGCGAAGAACAAAATCTCTGTGCACCTGAGACAGCAAAACCTGCAACTTTTCTAAGTGTAAAAACATCCCGAAACTTATCCGAGCCCTCGGGGCTCCAAACCAAACATGCATACTAACTCAAAAACATCATATGGACTTACTCGTGCGATCAAATCGCCAAATTAATAACTTTAACAATGAATTTAGCATTAAAATCAAAGAAGAATCTCAAGAATTCTTAAGTTCAAATTTTTGATAACCAAAGGTCCGATTCACGTCATTTCAAGTCTGTTTCTTACCAAATTTTACAGGCTTAACCTAAATACCATATAAGACATGTATCGGGCTCCGGAACCAAGATACGGGCCCGATACCATCAATTTCAAACACATTCAAATTTCCAAAAACTCTTAAATTTTCAGTTAAATAATTTTTTTCAAAAATTTATTTCTCGGGCTTGGGACCTCGGAATTCAATTGCGGACATACGCCCAAGTCCCATATTTTTCTACGGACCCTCCGGGACTGTTAAATCACGGGTCCGGATCCGTTTACCCAAAATATTGACCAAAGTCAACTTAAATTCAATTTTAAAGGCCAAATTAGCATTTTTTTTAAATCAAATTTTCACATAAAAGCGTTCCGGATATATGCTCGAACCGCGCACGCAAATCAAGGTGAGATAAAAGGAGACTTTTAGGGCCTCAGAATACAGAATTGACTCAAAAATAAAGTGATGACCTTTTGGGGTCATCACAAAAGAAAAAAACTGAAAGTACATCGAGTGATAAAGAGGGAGAATCAAGGCCCACGAATGCAGTACAACTACCTTAAAAGTCTCCAATCGCTAGTGTCTCAATCAGTAGTAATTGTCGTGAACATAATCGCCTGGATCTGCACACGAGGTGCAAGGAGTAACATGAGTACATCAACTCAGTAAGTAACAAGTCCCAAACTTTTGACTGAAAGGTAGTAACGACTGAACCTCAACAGATATAACAGAAATAAATATGCAGAAACATAGGCATGCCTTCAAGTCATTTATACAGTGCAAAGCAGAATAGTAAATACATATCTGAACAGTGCAAGGTATACAACTCAGTTATCTCTACATGTAAATGCACAGACTGTATGAAATGCGCCATATTCTTCCACTCTCAGGTGCTCAACCACTCGGTACTGTATATGGCTATTTGGCCCAGGGAAATTCATCCCGGAACATATTACTAACTGTAAGTCACCCAGTATCGAGGAAAAAGGTCAATCCAACCCTGTGGAGAAATCCTGCAGCCTAAGAGCTATCATAATCATCAATATAACTGTTGTGGCATGCAACCCGATCCCATAATTGTTACTCATAACCAGGCTCTGGACCTCACTCAATCATCAATCTCTCTAGTCTCACCCACGGACTCACAATGTCATGAAAACAACACGGACAATGATATGATGAATCAATAACTAACTGAGACTTAGATATGATATAAAAATGCATGAATAGGACTGAGTACAAAATATTAATGAAAATAACAAAATGACAGCAAGATTCGACCATTAAGGGTCCCAACAATACCAGCATAAAGCCTAAATATGATATGTAGCACAATTTACAGCTCAATTACTTTATCACATGAAAAAAGCATGAATATCAACAGGATAGAGTCACTAAACGGTCCCATGGAATCACCCAGGCCACAATTCTCACGGTGCACGCCACGCGCGTCACTTGGCATGTGCGTCACCTCAATACCATTCACATAACACAAATTTTAGGGTTTTGAACCCTCAAAATCAAGTTTGAAAGCGTTACTTACCCAAATCAAGCAAAATCCTACTCCGCAATGCCTTTGCCTCTCAAATCGGCCTCCACACGTCTCGAATCTAGTCACAAGCAATATAATATGATTAATATAGGCTAAAGGGGTCAATCCCACAAGAAAACTATCAAATTAGAGTCAAAATCTGAAATCAACTCAAACACGGCCCCGGGCTCACATCTTGAAATCTAACAAAAGTCATAAAACCCAAAATCTCATTCGCTCACGAGTCTATCCATACCAAATTTATCAAAATACGAACTCATTAGGTCAACCAAATCCCCGAAATCCACTTTCCAATTCTCAAGCCCTATATCCCCAATTTTCCAACTCAAATCCCTGATTTGGTGATGAATAAAGCCATGGATTCATGAAATTTAGACCAATACGGGTTAGAATTACTTACCACAACATTTTCCTTGAAATTCCTCAAAATATTGCCTCTCCCGAGCTTCCCAAGTCCATAGTCAAAAATGAGAGAAAAACCTTGAGCTGGTGCTTTTCTGCCCACTGCACCTACGGTCCAATCTTCGCTTCTGCGATGCCACACCTGCGGAAAATCCATCGCAGGTGCAAATTTCACTTAAAAACCCTGACCTCGCTCCTGTGTCTTCAAGACCGCATCTGCGTCCATCGCAGGTGCGGAAATCCATCGCACCTTCGGCTATTTCTCGCACATGCACCCAACTGCCCGCATCTACGATCCTCGCAGGTGCGGGAACATCTTCGCACCTGCGACTCCTGCCCAGCCCATCCTTGGCCGCTTCTACGACCCCTCCTTCACTTTTGCAGGCTCGCACCTGCGGTTCCCACTCTACAGGTCCGGTTACAATAGTAGAAACAACACTTCACCTATAATTCCCCAACTCCAAACAAGCCGACAACCACCCGAAATCACCCTGAGGCCCTCGGGACCCCAACCAAACATACCAACAGGCCCTATAACATCATAAGAACTTAGACGAACCTTCGAATCACTCAAATCAAAATCAAAACATCAAATTACCCCCGGATTCAAGCCTAAGTACTTCTAAGCTTCCGAATTCTGCAAACGACGCCGAAGCCTATCAAACCACGTCTGAATGACCTAAAATTTTGCACACAAGTGAAAAATGACACCACGAACCTACTTTAACTTCCGGAAATCCAATCCAACCCCGATATCAATATTTCCCTTGGCGGCCAAAATCGCCAAAATTCTAACTTTTGTTAATTCAAACCTAATTTTACTACGGACCTCTAAATCACATTCCAAACGTGCTCCTAAGTTCAAAATCACCTAACAGAGCTAACGAAACCATCAAAATTCAAATCCAATGTCATTTACATATAAGTCAACATCCAGTCAACTTTTTCCAACTTAAGCTTTCAAATAAGAGACTATGTGTCTCAATTCACTCCGAAACAACTCCAAACCTGAACCAACTAACCCGGTATATCATAATATAGTTGAAGAACACAAAAAGAAGCAGGGAATGGGGGAACGGGGCTATAACTCTCGAAACGATCGGCCGAGTCATTACACAACAAGTCAAATTATGTTGAATGTAGAACATTATTTACGTGTCAGTGGACATAGAAGCTAGAGATATCCAGCTACACATAACATTAGCCAGTATAAGAGTGCCTAATTTGTACAAAGAGAAGACAAACTACAAAGTATATTCTCTGCATCATTTCTATCATCCAATTGGCATATCATTTTCAATTTATTCGCGAAATTAATACCATTACAACATTTAGTGGGCGTTTGGACATAAGAATTGTAAAATTCCAAAATAGGGTTAAAATTGTATTGGAAATTTAGAGTTGTGTTTGGACATGAATATAATTTTTGGTTGTTTTTATGTTTTGTGAATGATTTGAGAAAAAAATTTGAAAAATAACTTTTTGGAAATTTTTAAATTTTTAAAATGTATCTTCAAGTGAAAATTGAAAAATTTTATGAACAAAAGCTGATTTCGGAGAAAAGTGAAATTTTTTTGAAAAAATGAAAAAATTTCTTATGTCCAAACGGGGTCATAATACAACAGAAAGGAAAAAGAAAATAAATTACATAGAGAAAAGTTGCACATCCACCTCCTATGATAGGGAGTTCATATCTTCCCAGAGAAACTCAAATCAGAAAATGACAAGACAAAAGACAAGCCAACCGTAGCTATTAGAACTGAAACATAGTTGATTAATTGAACAAGACAAAACAAAAAATAAATCTGAGATTTTCTCTAAGTTTCAAGCTACTGGTGTTTTCCTATTTGGCTTGAAAACATATTCAATGAGGGACTCTTTGATGGATTTATTTTCAGGGAATTCCTTGCTTAGTTTTGAAGCATCAAGCTCATTGTTACTCGTAGGAGCACAATGACCTTTGCTTGCTCCTCAAGAGTGAAATTCTTCCAGCTAAAGCTCGAGTCGACATTGTCACGGTACATTTCAAGAATCTCATTATTGTTAACAAGTCCAGGATTTGTGAAGTTCCATATTCCAGTCAGGTTTCTATTTGCCATCTCAAGGGATATTGGGAGAAGTCCATCCAAGATTGTCATTGAGTTTGGGATGTTGACTACCTTTTTGCATCGAGTAATCTTGGTGATAAAGTTTTGGGGGTTGGTCAAGTCAGCGGAGATGGGTATCCTGACTCGTAAAGCACAGACGATGTCATAATTCTTCAGCAATTCCTCCACCTGAAAAGATGATAAGCCGAAATAAGAGCAATTTAAAGGTTTTAACGACACGCCCAACATTAGGCATGCCCCAGATTGGTATAGTAGTTGGTGAATGATCTGGACATCTTTTTCCGGGATGGACAAGAGACACATTAACAACCAAAAATATAATATTTCCAACAAGCTAAGTAGCACAAACATGGATAGCCTAGGACAAAAAGTTCTAAGAAATTACCAAAGGAAGGTTGTAGACCAGGATATAAAACAACCTGAATGGACCTCAATAACAGAGAATGAATCAATGACATAATAAAGCATTAAACAAGACAACAAAAGCAAATACAACAACATCATAGAAGAACCATGTCTAGTAAAAGTTTGCATTGGGAATTCAACTCTGGCAAATTAACTCATCTTTCCTCTCCAAACCTAGATCAACATACATAAGCATAACTACATATCTTGAACATAATTCAATGTCTTTGATATGAACAGTAATAGCAAGAATAACTGCAAGAAACTGCTTTTACATATTATCGCACACCTAAATTTACCAAGTAGGTTCGTCACACCAAATACGCGCATTCCATATAGGATCTGGCCTCAACATTTATAATACTCAATAAAAGCTCTAATCTTTTTATTAAATATTAGCATTCAACACTCAAAGAATCAAAATATACTTCTACTTCACTTACTTAGATTAGGGAAAACACTACCTATATGCATTAGATCATTAATTCAACAATAAAATAATTATGTTTCAGTCAAAGGCGTCTCAATAAAACTCGTGGCCTAAAGCCAAATTTTAATAAGGGCCTTAATTGTTTTTTATGCGATAGTTATCTTGCAAAATATAATATTAGTATTACATTGGTTTCTTTTTTTCTTTCTTTATCTAACAATAATATTGAAATTCACATTGGTAAGAAAATTCAAGTTAATTATATGTTAGCCACGTATTTACAATTCGTTGCGTTGGATCTTATTGTAAAAAACGTTATTATCAATATAAAGATTTGAGTATCTTAATTCAAAGTTCTAAAATATTTCTATTGTTAAAGAACAAATAGTCTTTCTTTCCATTTTATAAGGATTTTGTACTTTTCTTCTTTTTCTATAAACTTCAATATTGCCTAAACGAAAATAAGATAGTAAATCCATAACTAAAAATATTATTGGGGCCCAAAAATTTAGAGTCCGGAAAATAAATATTGCCTTTTTGGACTCAAAATATATAAATAGGTGAAAAAATCTTAGTGATCAAAATGTATAAAACGAAGTTTTGAACTACGTTTTTACCTTAACGACCGTTTGGGACGTTAAGGTAAAACGCGGTTCATTAGCGCGTTTTATATAAAATGCGATATCAAACCATATTTTAGCGGAAGCTGATTGGACGTTTAGTTAAAATGTGGTTTAAAAGCATGTTTTACATAAAATGCATTAATCCACGCTTTGCCTCTTCAAATACCATTCTCATACCTCCCCCCCCCCTTCAAAAACCAAAAGCAAGATTTCAAAAAAGAACAGTGGTCCCCCCCCCAATTAACGAGATTAAAAACTCGAGTGGACCCTATCCGTCCCACAAAAAGTAATGAGTTTTGGTCCCACGTCCTAGTCAAGCCTTATATTGTTATGGGCTGCTTGTATCGAAGTCAAATTTTTAATGCTTCAACTTTCCGAAAAACATAAATCAAGGCATTCCGATTTAGTTTATGTCGAAACTCGTATAAATAATGCATATTAGTTGTTTTGAATGTGTTCCATGTTGTTTTGTATTTTTTTTTGCGATTAAACTAGTATGTTATTTTTATCGGGACTAATATATTAATATTCTAAAAAAATATGTAAAAATTGAGAAATTATAATTATTTGTTAATAAATTACTTTTACTGTTTTATATTTATTTTCGTGAATGTTTTGTCATTAAAATATATTTGTTATTTTTTTATCTAGTTTATATTATTTAATTGCTTAAAGACTAGTAATATAGTGCCCTTTTAGGGTACTAAAATATAATGTCTTTTACCGTAGTAAAATGTAGTGTCTTTTACCATAGTAAAATATAGTGCCTTCTAGTATAGTAAAATATAGTGTCTTTTAGTGTAGTAAAATGTAGTTCCTTTTAGTGTAGTTTCCCTATAGTTTAAGTATCTCTTATACTCAAAAATACATCAAAATAACTGATAGATCAAACACAATCTTTGTCCAATTATAGTCAATGTTGATACCCAATTTTTCCTATATATTTTTAATATGCCAAATACCTTCAAAATATCATATATATATATATATGTGTGTGTGTGTGTGTGTGTGTGTGTGTGTATAAGCATTTCTAAGGTTTATATTATTTTTTTCATAATTTTAAGGTTTTAAATTGATTTATTTTCTCCCTTTTATCCATAAAATCCCCAATAATTATTTCCAAAATTATTTTTTTGATAATTCATCTATTGAATTTCTATATTTATACTAAAATATGGCTAAGGTAATTTTTATATATTTTTATAATTACATTTAGTATTTTTTAAAACTAAATTTCACATAATTGCAATATTAGCCCTTTTAAGATTTAGTTATGTTGTATATGAATAAAATTAGATCCTATATTTTTAAATTGCTAATTATGTATTATAAACCATTTTAGCATTTTAAATTATTTTTCAGAAATTATCTACTATTTTGTATAAATTAAATAGGGAAAAACTGGCTATTTAAATTATATCCAAATTGGCTTTCAATTATAGCCAAATCGTACCCCAATTCCCAGCCCAATTTTACAATTAAAAACCCGACCTACACCCTATTAACCCATACCCAAACCCGGAATCTACCTACGGTCCACGTTATTTCTTTTCTTTTTTAATCCAACGACCCCCCAAACCCTACCCCATTCTCTCATTTGCACTGCCCTTGAATCCCCTCCTCTCCAAATTCTCTTTAATACCTAACCCTAACCCTAAAACACCGTCACCGGCGTGAACCCCTCCTACGATGTTTCTATGTGTTCTTGGATCCTTGAGATTTTCTCAAGGGAACCCCAACTGGTTCCGGTTTGGAACTTTGTTTATCATCCTGTCTCAGGCCATTTTCTGTTTGTGAGTAAGAACTTCTTCTTGTTTTATTATGGATCTATGGGTTTTTGACCTATTCTATCATCTCTACTACTTTTCTAGAAACCCTAGCTTTAAATCCTCCGATCTTTTTAGATCTGTGATGGATCTATGTGTCTTTTAAGGTTCTCCTGTTTTCCTCAAAAGATTTCTCTAATTTCAAATGATTTCCTCATTTTCCAGACTAGGGTTTCAAAACCCTTTTGCAAAATCGATTTCTTTCGGATTTTTAGCAATTACTTTGTAATTTTTAGCATGTTCAAAAATCACTAGAGTCTTTCCTTTTGCTCGATTCATTTTTGTTAAGAAACCCTAATACTTCTGGGTTCGATTTGAAGTTTGAGTCTGTTTGCAATGTGTTTGCATGTCTCACATGAACATTCTAGGTTTCATGTATGTTCTATATACTCTTGTGCTTCCTGCTCTAATTTGTTCTTAGGGTTTCTCTATTTTTATTCAACACGTGTTATTTATCGTTTAATAGGTCCGACTATTTGTTTTATTGATTGTTCACATAATTTATATTGATTTTGTGTAATCCCCTTAGACCTGCGATAGCTTCCCTGAATCTGTGATTTTGTGTATTTTCCTTGTAATTCTGTGCTGATTTTTCGAATTGCTTCCTTACTTTTGTGATACTTTCCTTAGTTAGTACTGATTCCCTATGATTTTTAATCTCATTCGTGATTCTTTGAACTAACTTTCAGAATTAAAATTGTACTCTACCTTATTTATGTGCACAAATATGCTGTTAGTTATTTAACGTGTACTTTCCTTACTTGAAAATATTCTGTACTTAGTACTTATTACATGTTACATGCTTTTACTACTCCTACTTTGGTAAAATTAGTCTTATAAGCAATTCTTTTCCCTATTTGATACAACTTGTACCCGTTTGAACTATGACTCCCTAATTGAAGGGAGTCCGGGTCTTTAATTGATTCTGATTTGTATTACTTCTATAATTGTGCTAAGTCAGTACTTATTACCTTATTTTCCTACCTGTTCTCAGACTATAAATGCTCTACCCTCTCTTTAGCATAGGACACAAACTATTACACTGTTCTGAACTCTCTCTTACACACATACATACTCTCTTGTTTCTCTTGTTGTTGACTTGATACTCAGTCGGCTGCAAGCCAAAACTGAGTGACTATATTGTTCTACCGCTCTACTGCTCTCCACACTACTACTCTACTTCCTTTCATTATACTGCTTTTTCACTCCTCACTCTGCGCTTATTCTCTCATTTTTACTGGTATGTTTTCAGTTTAACTTACAGCACCCAAAACAATATGTCTCTATTTGTATTGTGCTTCCTTTTTTCCTCGTATGCTTCTACTTGTGGTTCTGCTATCTCCCTTGCAATTAGCATGCCTATTTTTCCATATGATTACCCTTTCCCTGTAATTCAGCATGTTTACTGCTTTCTTACATTTTCAACTACTATTTTGTCCTATCCCCTAACCCCCAATACATCATAAGCATGACACCTAGTCACTATGTGATTCTGAACCCTTCCCCCTAAACCTAATAAGTAACTCTATTTAGCACCCCTTAATCTAATACTGTTAAGCTACTAGCATGAACCTTTTGTGATAGGCTATTATTGTGACTATTTAAGTTCTGTAGTACTTCTATGGTGTTAACCTGTGTGCAAATATGCTTTCACATATGAACTACTTGTCCCCAATTCCTCCTTTCCATGTATGTGTTTGAACTATGTATGTTGATTTGGTTTTGAGTTGTTGATTGTCCCATTTCTTTTCTTCTCCAAACTAGTTTTTCACCAAGGCAAACTCTTCTATTGCTTTCCAAAGCTTATTTCAAACTAATCATTGTTTAAACTATTTCCAACTCAACTCGTTTAAATCTATGTCAAGCACTCTCACATATACTCTTAAACCACTAGGTTCTGCTCCTTTTGTGTGAGCCTTACCTTGGGACCCTTGAGCTCCCTCTGAACTTGGACACATAAAAGCTGGCATTTCCACACTGCACTTACTCTATCTTGGCTATGGAATCTAGGTGTGAGCACTGCCCGAGATCCCTTGAGGTCCTTAGGGAACTCAAACACACCCAGATACGAGAAAGACTATAGAACAATCTTGGCACTTGAGGTGATTTATTACATAACTCAGGAGGAAGTCCTAATCAGGTGCTGAAAGTCTGTGCCTGTTTCAGGCTCTCTTTAGTATAATTTTTTACTATTCTCATGTAATTCATTTCAGTATTGGTCTGTAATAATTTGTAAATGACTCTTGGGTTAGATAGTGAAAAAGGGTGGGTATAATCCAGGGTAGAAATCATATTCCTAGGTTTAATTTCTCTATGCGCAATAGCAGCCATGTTTAGGTACAACATGCCAAGCATGTCATGCATTAGATATCATGCTATTTAGGATTTATATGTACTGTTTTCAGCATCTCATCCACAATTAGAAATCATGTCCATAGGATAGATAATAATAAAAAAAATATGCTGCTATTATGTGATTTTGCCCACGTAAACATGTTCTGAAATTTCATTTAGAAATCCTGCCTTAGGGTAAACGTGCTAACACAATTTGTTATTTATGCACTCACCATATTGCAACCATGTTCCGCACTTAGAAATCTTGCATTAGGTAAACAACAAAAAAACTGTCACTCCTGCCTATTTTGAAACTGTGCATAACTTGATATGCATTTAGAAATCCTATTTGAGTTATTATGCATCATGTTGCATTAGACATCATGTTATAGGATTGCACTTATTCAATCACACCTAGTCTAAACACAGAGGTATAAACGGTCCTCATATTCTAAATAAACTGATAATTAGTCTCTGGATGTTTGCAACATTTAGAACTACATGCTATTAGGTATAACAACCTGAATTATTAACAAATCTGAATAACTGCTACATGTTATTTCACACCTAGGCAAGCCTTAGGCAATCAACTTTAAAATAAAATTATAACTGTCTTTGTGATTAGTGTTTAACTGTCAACGTATTAAAAATCAGTAGGCAAGCCTAAATCGGACTTCTTTCTGAGTCATGTAATAAATTTGGTTCTGCTGTTATCACTTAGATAACTTGTTAGGATCTGAATTTAGACCTTAATTGCATATGAATCATGTTATTTATGTGTACTATGTGTGGAAGTATATATCCGAGCCTTTCATTTGTCTTCCATGCTCCCCTTTATTGAAGTCCTACTTGTTTATTGTATGTCGCTTTAGTATTTTACCTTTAAACATGAGGGTCTGCCTAGAACCTCCTCTATAGGATAGGAGTCCTAAATTCCTCCGGGACTGATAGAAAGGGACGGTTAACAACATGCAATAGGTGTCGAGACCAACCTTCGCTTTAATTACCTTCACGGGACGGGAAAGGGTAGATATGGACATAATGACTGGTGCGTTAATACCACGTATAGCCCCTCTTTAAGAAGTGTCATACCGGGTATTGCATTGATGTGATCCATATTATAAACAAACCTAGGACACCCCCTTTATATTCACAAATGTGCTTAGATAGTAATTCTTTTTAAACTCTTGCTTTTTCACTAATTGTTTTTCAAGCACTTGTGTATTTAAACTTAAATCCCCTACTATTTGAACCATACTTGTTTATTTGCTACTTGTACAAATTCACAAAAACTGTTTGGCCGGGAACCACAATAGTGGATCCTGAGGGGTGCCTAACACCTTCCCCTTAGGATAATTTCAAGCCCTTACCCTATCTCTAGTTACCAAACGTAGTTATAAATGAACCTCATAGGTGTCCTAACGCACCTTAAATCGTTAGGTGGTGAATCTTTAAAAATGCAAAACCCCCTTTCCAAAAAGAAAGAGTTGTCCCAACCAAAATATCATAAACCCGATTCCGCGAAGGAAAAAGGGGGCGCGACAGCATGGCGACTCTGCTAGGGATATTTAGGCTTTTACCATTTCATATCATTTTTGTGAATTTGTACCCCTCCCTATGTGCAATTATTTGTTTAATTTTTTAAGCGTTTAATTTCTTCTTCAAAAGCAAAACTGACATATCTTTCTTGTTTCCTTCCTTTATAACTACTTTAAATTATAAAACTGTTGTATTTATTGCTTTCTTAACGTGCAAATACATGTCAACATGCTTTTAATTATTGCATAATAATGTTCAACATCATACTCCACTCGTGCCAAACAAATACTATAGCAACGCTTGATGAGTGGTTGCGCCCTTCCTATATCATTACCCTCTAAATTCGAAAAGGCTTATTTGCAGTAAAACAAGTCGATCAGCGGTGCAGTCAACAGTTCCGTGCCTTCCCCCTTGAGTTGTCTGCTCAAGGGTACCAGTCTAAAACCTCATAGAAACCTTACTCTATTTAAATTATGCATGCATCATGGTCAAACCTAGCCAGGTCAGTTATGTTGTCCACGTAATGATCCTTTAAGATAGTCTTGTCCAAAAGTCCACTGGGTTTCCCTAAACCCAAACGGACATCACCATGTTCTGTGCATTTATTTGGAGAACTAAATGCTTCGATGTGCTGATCATAAATGTATAAATAGTAGAGTCTGGTGGGGGTAGGGTCTAACCCTTTTTTGTCTTGCAGAAAATTGAGGCACGAAGTCCCCAGATTCGGCATGGTCACCAATATCCACCCAAGATGGCTAAGTTGGTGGGAAGATTTACATTCTAGTGGCAAAACCCTCGTTAAAAAATATCTGGGTAATCTACCATCCATCTTGGAGATCCAGCCGAACAACATGATAATAGAAGTTGCTACCTTATTTTGGGATTGTGAAAGGGTCGTGTTCCGCTTTGGGGACATCGAAATGACACCTTTGCTAGAGGAGATAGGAGGACTGGCTGGTCTAGTGTGGAAAACTCCGGGTTTGCTAATGCCTGAGAACCGCACAGGCAGGGGTTTCCTAAAAATGATGGGTTTGAAGAAGAATGCAGAATTGGTATGCCTGAAGAAATAGTACATCCCTTTTGACTACTTGTATGAAAGGTACGGTCACAGTAAATCATACCGTACCTACCATGATGGTTTGCCATCACATCCTTGGGACATATCCATTGTAGGGTTTTTGTCTTCATGTTTTGCTTCCTGGTCTAATCGTGTTTCCAATGAAGAAATGGTGAATCCATACCAGGCTGGCTACGGTAACCAAGACCCTAATGGAGGGGATTGGTGGGCAGACATTCAGCATTGTACCCATGATCATCGCAGACATATACCAAGCCTTAGAGAAGTGTCAACGAGGAGTGAGACACTTCGAAGGGTGCAATCTACTACTTCAGCTTTGGCTCATGGAACATCTCTAAAAGGGAGAATACCGACAAGAAATTCAGCGAAGGACCTGGGATGATCACATCTCTTTCCACCACCCAAAGCGAATAAATCACATCCCCAACATGTTCGCTCAGCTGAGAATGCCAAAGAATGGGGTGAGCTCTTTGATAATCTGACTGAAGCATAGGTTCAATGGATGTTTGAGTGGTTTTCGACAGAAGAGTTCATCGCACGATCTAGAGATGCACCTTTCCCGATATTGATTGGTCTAAGAGGAACATATCTTACATCCCTCTTCGAGTTATGAGGCAAGCAGGTAGGAAGCAAATTATACCCAGGGTCGACAAGATGTGTCATCTTCGAGCTGACTTCCAAAATGATGATAGTCCCCACAAGTGCCAAGTCCAGCACATGTGGCACTGTAAGATCGTAATGGGGAAAGACACCATCGAGCCAGACATATATCATGCCGGTTGTACCCCTTTCTATTCGGGTTGGTTGGAAGACAATTGGGATGGTCTGGGCCAGTCAGGGTTCGTTTGAGATCACAGAATTATAGATGAAAAAGCCAAGGCGCAAGTCAAGTACAACCAGCTGCGCATAAGGATCCGTGAATGCGAGAGCGAACACCGTGAGATACAAGAGTCCAACAAGAAGATGATTGAGGAATGGAAAGACATGGCTATCAGTGCCAACAAAAAGCTAGGATACTTGGAGCGAGGCATAGTAGAACTAGATGGAAAATTTCTCAAAAGGGATGAAGACTGTCAAAAGGCTGAAGGAACCGAAGGTGGACATCTAGCCAGAGCATACCTGTTGCTGGGACTTCGCGAATTGGGGAAGCTATTCGTTGGAGCCAAGGATGTCAAATCTGGGGAAGGTCCTTCTGGGACCAAATAGATAGGAATTTACTTTTTTGCTTTATGAATGTAATAAGGCCAATGGCCATTAGTGACTTTTATTTCTTTCTTATTTAGTACTATTTTGTTATTTGCCAATCTTTATCAATAAAATGAGGCATTTATTGGTATTTGAAGTTCTCCAAATCTATTTGTCACTAGGCCTACCTTGGGCACAAAGAGGTTCTCAAATCAGGACATGCTTTACATTTCCTCACTATGTGTTTAAATATTGCAATACTTTTTACAATCCTCACTGACTTGATTACCTTTTGTTTTATTTTTGTTTTTATTATTCCCCTCCCCAAATGTTAGTTCGTGCACTCTGGCATCATCATCTTATTTCACAAGATCCAGGGGCCCTCCACCCACTCCTTCTCTTAGTCCCATTAAAGGCAAGAACAAAGGCAAAATGGAAGATTTAAACAACATCAGGAAGGAGAACACAACTGAACGGGTAGAGACCACTGATGGCCAGGTTATTCGGGTTCCTAACGAGAATGTGTCACAACTTGTACAGAAACTGTTGAAATTCCAGGAAGAGCTCGATCAAGTTTGGAATCTGGCAAACCTGTCATTTTCCCTTAACACCCCAGATATCAACTTTTCCAACGCTCAAAACCCTACACCTCCTCAAAAAATCCCAAAATAGCAGAATCAGCCCGCACCTCATCATTACACTACTCCACTAAAGAACCAATGTAACGCCTACCATACCCCTAACAACACCCTACTACTCATCCCAGAACCTCAGAACTCCAGAAATGACCATTTTCACACTCATACTAGGCCACCATAACAATCCTATCTATGTAGAGACCATGCCACACTCCACCCAACCTATCTCATGCACACTTGAGTCTGATGAAAAAGATCTGCTTATCAGGAACTTTGCCAAGGAACTTAAAAAACTGACCAACCGAATTCAAGGCGTTGAGGGAAGCAAAGGAATGGAGGGGCTGAACTACGAAGACCTTTGCATACATCCTGATTTCGAACTGCCTGAGGGGTACAAACCTCCTAAGTTCAAAATGTTTGATGGTACGGGTGATCCAAGGGTCTTTTTGAGGACATATTGCGACGAGCTGGTTGGAGTATGGAAGGATGAAAGAATTCGCATGAAGCTGTTCATGAGGAGTTTGAAAGGAGACGCATTATCTTGGTACATCAGCCAAGATCCCAAGAAGTGGTCAAGATGGGTAGGCATGGCGTATGACTTCATGGACAGATTTATGTTTAATATAGAGAACGTGCTAGACATGTTCTATATCCAGAATTTGAAGAAGAAGACCACGGAGACATTTCGCGAGTATGCTACTCGCTGGAGGTCCGAAGCTGCTAAGGTCAGACCTGCCTTAGAAGAGGAGCAAATAAACATGTTCTTTGTCCGGGCTCAGAACCCGCAGTACTATGAACGGCTGATGATGATTGAGAACCACAAGTTCTCCGACATTATCAAATTAGGTGAAAGAATTGAAGAAGGTATTAAAAGTGGTATGGTTATAAATTTCGAAGCCTTGCAAGCTACAAATAAGGCCCTACAGTCCGGTGGTGTGTCCAAGAAAAGGGACGTAGGGGTCGTGATGGTTGCACAAAGGACCAAGTCTCCCCTTAAATACCAAGCTTACCCAACACCTCCACTCACATACTAGCCGACCCCAAATTACCAAGCACCATCGTACCAAGCTTCGCCACCAACTTATCAGTCATCTCCACCTCCTACATATCAACCTACCTCACCCAAATACTCCCAACCCGCTCATGTCTACCAAACTTATTATGCTCAACTATTCCATTATCAATCACCCCATGCACGCCAAAATTCCCCCAGACCCCGACCTAATTTTGATCGCAGACCACCAAAATAATATATAGTCATCGTTGAACCCATCGACCAGCTGTATGAGAGACTCAAAGTTGCTGGTTATGTCACCCACATCCTTGCTGCAACCCCTGAGAATCCTTCTTGGTGGGTTAACCCGAACAAGTCCTGTGCATACCACTCTGGCATGAAAAGGCAAACCATCGATGAGTGTCGCTCCCTAAAAGACAAGATACAGTCCTTGATTGATAACAGAACATTGTGGAAAAAGAACCCGCATTAAACATCCGCAAAAACCCTTTGCCAGATCATAAGGGTGGAAGTATCCACATGATTGAAGTAGAAGATGACTGGGTTCCTGAGGGATCAATCGGGTTAATCGCAGAAGGTGATGACCCGAAGAAACCGACAATTACTCTCAATCCAATCATAGTCTAGATCTAACCGTTTGAGAACGCTGAGGTGAATATGTCTGTACCTTTTGAGTTTGAAGCAGCGCCATCCGCAAAGACACCGGTACCGACTGAGGTTAAATTCGAGTCTCCAGCAAATGCACCCCTACCATTTGAGGTTGCAGTCTTACCACACAAGGCATATATTCAGTTCGAAGTAAGGATAGCCGTGCTGGTCCCAGTGACGATGTCTACCATGCCATCATTCTATACAAATGCTGTACCCTAGGACTATACAGCCGAGGCGAGAAGGATGGGCAAGGTCAAGATTGAAGAAACTGTCGCAGCATAGGGTATGACAAGAACTGGTAGAGTCTATACCCCTGAACATCTGGCTAAATCAAGCAAGCAGGCCTCCAACCGGCCGCCCCTCATTGAGACAGATCCAGACGACATTTGGAGGAAAATACAGGCCAAGGAACATTCAGTCATTGACCAGTTAAACAAGATGCCAGCACAAATATCCATTCTCTCTTTGCTGCAAAATTCCGAGACGCACAAGAATGCTTTGTTAAATGTGTGCTAAATGAAGCATACATACCAAGTAACATCACTAGCGGGGAAGTGGCTAATATGGTAGGACAAATGCTGGAAAGCCATAAGATCACCTTTCATGAGGACGAGCTGCCACTTGAAGGGCTGGGGCAAAACAAAGCACTGCACATCACCGTGCAATGCGAAGATTATTTCATCACCAGAATCCTAATCGATGGAGGTTCCAGTCTTAACATTTGTCTGCTGGTAACACTCAAGAAGTTGGGTAAAGGGCTGCATGAGATAAAGGATGGAGCAATCAATGTGAAAGCTTTCGATGGTTCTCATAGGTCCACCATTGGTGAGATTAGTCTATGCCTGCAGATGGGACCAACCTGGTTCGAGGTCGATTTCCAGGTGAGAGATGTACCAGCGTCTTACAACTTTCTGCTAGGACGGCCATGGATTCATGCTGCTGGGGCCGTAGCATCAATGCTACATCAGGCAGTAAAGTTCGAATGGAATCACCAGGAAGTGATCATTCACGACGACGGTAGCCACCCTATTATATATAGTCTCTAGATCATTCCTGCGATCGAGGGAAGAAGGAAGCTGGGTGGAGAAACTTACCACCACATTGAACGGGTCAATGCTATCGACAAAGACAAATGGTGGGATAGCAAAATCGAGAGTATACAGAATTGGAGTGGGTACGAACCTGGCAAAGGGCTCGGCAAGAACCTCCAAGGAATCTCTAAACCTATAAAACTCAAGAAACATGGCACTACCTTCGGTTTGGAATATGAATACACCTGGGAAGAATTCAATAATTGGTCGCCACCATGGCGCGGTCCTTACTACCCACTAGAGCAGCCAATCCCGCATCTGGAGCAGACCTTCCAACAGGCCGACATTATTTATGGGTCAGATGAAGAAGAAGTACTTGCAGCAGGGAAGAACTTGTTTCTAAAGGACAGTGGTATGGGCTGTTGCATTATTTTCGAGGAGGAAGGGGAGAAAGGCCCTTCCATACAGGCTGTGAGCAGAGGGGGCACATCTCAAAAACTGGACCATCAGGACAACCAAAGCCCGACGTGCCTCGGGGTAGCAAGGCTAAAACAAGCATTATTCACTGTTTTATTTACTAAATGATTTTCTTTTTGCATTTTTCAATTCCCGCAATAAGATCTTCGATGCTCAAAACAATATTTAGTTTATAAAAAGCATTTTTGATTTTTTCTTATGAATTAATATTTATTGCTACCATTTTTCTCTCCTTGCTTTACCAATATAGCATTACTATTACTTGTCTTGATGAACCAATGACTGTGACATGCAATGAGATAACGCAACAAACGGACATGGATTCAGAAGAAGATGACATACCTGACGAGATTGTCAAAGAAGTTGAGAACTTTGAGAACAGACCTAAGTCCAACCTGGACGAGACCGAGATTGTCAACCTAAGAGATGCAAAAAACATCAAGGAAACGCGAATAAGCATTCACCTATCGCCATTAGAGAAGGAAGAATACACAAAATTTCTAAAGGAGTATGAGGACGTATTCGCCTGGTCGTATGATGACATGACTGGTTTGATTACGTCTATTGTGGCTCACAAACGGCCAACCGATCCAATGTGTCCACCGGTAAAGCAAAAGAATATTTCTGGCCAGAAATGCATTGTAGAAAAGTTACCAACTTTATCTTCTGGCTTATACTATTCAAAAATTAGTATAGTTGAAGCACACTCTATCGTAAACCAGAAGTTTACGGATTCAAATACTTTTGTGCTTTGGCATGGCCGTTTGGGCCATTATGGATCAATAATGATGAGACGAATTACTGAAAATTCGACTGGGCATCCATTAAAGAACCTGAAGATTCTTACAAATGACGAATTTTCTTGTTATGCTTGTTATCAGGGCAAAATGATCACTAGACCATCACCAATGAAGGTTGGCATTGAATCCCCTGCCTTTTTAGAGCGTATACATGGGGATATATGTGGACCTATTCACCCACCAAGTGGGTTGTTTAGATATTTTATGGTCCTACTAGATGCATCTTCAAGATAGTCTCATGTGTGCCTACTATCATCTTGCAACCTGGTGTTTGCAAAGCTATTAGCCCAAATAATTCGATTAAGGACACAATTCCCAAATTATCCTATAAAGGTTATTTGCCTTGATAATGCTGAAGAATTCTCATCTCAAGCTTTTGATGATTATTGTCTATCAGTTGGGATAAAAGTTGAACATCCTGTAGCTTATGTTCATACTCAAAATGGCATTGCATAGTCATTTATTAAACGCCTGCAATTGATAGCAAGACCACTACTTATGAAAACAACATTGCCCACTACTGTTTGGGGCCGTGCTATCTTGCATACAACATCACTTATCCGTCTCAGACCGACACATTATAATAGACACTGTGTGATAATCATCGTGGTTTGTGCTTTCTGCTTGAATAGGACTGGGCGGTTTTTGAAAATTACCGTTGGTTGTGCTGGCTGCTAGATTAAGACACGGCGATTCGTGCACATGACTGTTGCTTGGTGAGGACGACATGCTTATCAGTGTCGGAATTGAAGTGCTCAGCCTTCAACTACTGGATAGTTGGAACTAGTATTCTCCCTTCATTGGATTTATGTCTTCAATTAGCACACCAAAATTGACTTCTTTTGTTTCCTTTTCTTTCTTTATTTCCCCTTTCCAACCTGGTTTCCACCCCAAAGTATCTAGCATTTGTTCACACGAAAAAGTTGTTCACACGAACAAAATACGCAGCAAAATTGAATTTAAAATAAGAAAGTTGGCGTTACCGGACCTATGGCTGTCCAACGGGACGGGACGAGATAAACGGGATGAAATGGTCGTCCCATCCCGTCCCGCTAACAAACGGGATGGAACGGGACGAGACGGGATGACGGGCCTTAAGTGGGCTGCTTTTAAAAAAAAATATTTAAGCATTAAGTTTGGCAACAACTAGTTTTTTGACAATGACTAAGTTTTTAAAGTTTGCAACGACTAGTTTTTTAACTTATTTAATAAACTTAAATGTTAAAACCCAAATTAAGAAACTAAGTAAAGAATTATAAAATATTAAAACAAAAGACTTGTAATGAAATATTCTAGTAATTATAATAGAATTATAATTTATTTAATACAATTTCAAGCCATTAAGTAACTAAATAAGAGTGTAAGACAATTCTTAAAAAAATTCAACGCTTAGAACCTTTTATTTTATTAATAGAACTTTAAAATCTCACATACAAATATAATTCTTTTGAAGAGCACCTAATCTACGCAACCACCTTCTAGGAAGTGTTCTGTTTGAACTAGGCCTCTTGGTAGCCAATTACAAATTATCATACTAATATTTGTAAGCTCCTATATAGCTTCGTTGTAACTTATCTATAATTTGTCTCAGACATTGTTCTGGAATTGGCAATGTTGATTGATGTTCTATGAGCTTCATGCCGTCATCGGTCCCAGTATTAAGTATCTCATTGTATTTTTCTTCTTCCCTAGTGGTTAATTTTTCAAAACCAAGATTTCTTCTTTCTGCATTAATCCAGTCTCTGAATAATACGGAAATCTCTAGGTTGTCCTCTGCTAATTCGTCTATGATCTCCGAGTTAAAATATTGTTGCGCTAAAAGCATTCTCCGATGCTTAGAATCAAGTTCATTATCAATAAAGGAATCAAAATATGTTATATCATCCATATCTTCCCATAAAACTTCTACTCTAGACTTTAGAAGTAGAAGGAGCAGTTTTACCACCTTTTGTTTCCATAGATTTATATTTATCAAACATTGATCTAGATTCTAGCATAAGAATATATGTTAGCTTGGAAGTGTTCGAGAGATGGTTGTTCATTTTCTTGAATTGCTAAATTTTGATAAATTTTATGAACAAATCCCTTTGCACCTCTTAATTTTAAATATGGGTTAACTATAGTAGAAATTAAATAAACTTGGGGAATAGAGAAAAAAATACTTTTCAAATTTTGCAATCATTTCATTAATGGTCGGTACATAAGTTGGATTTGTTTTATACTTACCAAATACAACAAAAATTCCACAAATATACCATAAAAACTCGCGGGACAGTCGGATAGGCGGGACGAGACGGGATGGGACGGACAAATGGGACGAAATGGTCGTCCCGTCCCATCTCGTGTCCCGTTTAATATTGGCTCATCCCGTTTAAAATGAAGTGGGATGGGACGGGACGCGGGACGGAACGTGGCCGTCCGGTTAGACAGCCATATCCGGACCTATAGAACCAGACAAACAAAACTCAAATAGCAGCTATTTGGAAAACTGCGCCATTGGCCAATTCCAAGCGCTTGATTTCAGCTCGACGAGAGCGTCTACTTAATATGCCTAGTGATTTGAAACGACACAGCATTTGATCAAATTGACCATTAACAGGATCAAAGTAACTAACTTTATTCTAAGTAGAGGTGTTAATTGGGTCGGGCTGACCCGCTAACAACCCGGTTCAACCCAGGTCAGCTCGGTCCATCCCGTTACTGTGCATATGTTTGCGGTTTGGGACGGGTTGGACGGGGGGCGGGCTAGTAACGTTAAGTTTTCGCCAAACGGGTACCCGAACCCGCCACAACCCGTTAAGCCCTTAACGGGTTCTTAACGGGCCTCAGCCCGCGACAGCCCGCTAAACCGCCTAATTTTATTTTATTTTTTTAAAATTAAATCTGACCGTTACCAACGGTCAAATCTGTCAAAAACAGCCAAAATTTGGTATTTTATTTATATTTTAGCCCCCCTCCCCTTTATAATTTGTAAATTGCAATTGAATCCTTTTAAAAAACTATAAATACTCCCTTTCTTTTTCATTATTCCTCACAATTATCTCTCAATTCTCTCAATTCTCTCTTGATAATATTCTCAATTGCTCATTATTTCAAGCTTTCAAGTTTCAACTTACAAGTTTCATACTTTCATTAAAAAGTATTATTATCATAAATTTCTAATTCAATTATTCAAGTGAAGCGTGACATTAATTATCAAGTTATCAAATATCAATTGAAGATTTGAAGTTTGAGTTTCTACTTTCTCGTTTCTATATCAAATTTAGTGCGGCATTCGGAATCCCGGTACACTCATTCCATCCCTTTCTCTTTATTATTTAGAATTATTATTTGAATTTTTTGTTTTAAATTAGATAATGGATTTACTTAGAGCGGCCAAAAAAGCTTGCACTAGTAAAGGTGGTAGTAAGAAAAATTCCAAAAGAGTAAGAGGTGGTTCTTCTAGTAGTGCAACACATGTTTCTGAAAGTTCACCCGAAAACGTAAATGTAGATTATGAGCTACTTCAAGAAAATTTTGGTATTGATGATGATTTAGATGATATTTTAGATGATATTCAATCACCCGATAATCTTGAAATACCACCACCTACACCCGGTAATGCTAGTCAAAATATTAGAGGTGGAAGTGTAAGTAAGCCTCCTTTGCCTATTAAGAAGAATAAAAGATTAAGAAGTAAGTGTTGGAATTTTTTTGATAGACTTGAAAATGAGAAAGATTATGTAAAATGTAAAATATGTAATGAAGTTTATAAACACGAGCCCGGTAAGAATGGGGGAACGGGTCAACTTCGTAGGCACATGGGAGAAATTCAATCCTATTGATTGGGGAGTAGGAGATGAAGCTGGGCAACCAAAACTTAACCCGGTCACTGGGGGGTTAATGGATAATACGATATTAAAAAAGATCGAGAAGAATTAACTAAAATGATTATTTTAGGTTGTTTACCTTTTAGTTTTGCTTCTTCACCATATCTTGTTACTTATATTCAAAGAATTTATACTCTTATCTGCTCATCTCTTTTGTACAACTCATCCTTTATTTTTCCTACATTTTCTTCTAAAGTGAGTTGTGTGTTATTAGCTTTCTTTTTACCAGTTCCTAATTTCAATTTTAGATTTTTAGATCTAAGCTCTAGTATAGTGGTGTCATGTTCATGAACCTGGTTCTTTAGCTCAGCATTTTTACTTTCACTTTCACTAGCCCTAAGTTCCAGATTTTTGCACTTAGCTTTCAAAATCACACACTCCTTAGATAACTGTTCATTTTCATTATTTAGATCCTCAGATTCATCAATGAAATCCAGGAGTAACTCAGATAGCCTTTCTTTAGACAGAAACTTAATCTTGTCTTTGAGATAAATTATACTTACCTCAGATTCCTCATCGGATTCTCCAATTGCCATAAGTGCTTGTTCATCTCCATCTTCACCCTCAGAGTCCTCATCTGAGCTTTCTCCCCAGACAGCAACCATAGCCTTTGTTTATCCTTTGTTCTTCTTGGGTTGAACCTATTCCTTCTTCCTGTTCCTTCGTTCAGCTCTTTCCTTCTTCCATTCAATTTCCTATTAAGGGTAGTTTTTGATGTGGTGATCAGTCTTCCCACACTTGTAACACCCCTCATTGTTTTGTTTTTCAGGAACCCTTGGTTTATTGTAGCTTCCACTTCTGGAAGGACCCTTTCCTCTCATTAGGTACTTCTTGAAGTCCTTTGTGATCATGGTCATTTCATCCTCCTCTAGATCAGCACCTTCAGTGATTCTGAATGCCTTGCTCATTTCCTTTTTGGGTGCATCCATCTTTATGGTTTGCCTTCTAAGTTCATAGGCAGTAAATTTCCAATTAGCTCATCCAACTTAAGAGTAGCAATGTTCTTTGATTCCTGAATGGCAGCGATTTTGCTTTCCCAAGTGACTGGCAGAACCCTTGTCAAAATTTTCTCAACTTTGTCCTCTTCAAGAATAACCCTTCCAAGAAACTTAAGTTCATTTGTCAGTGTGGTGAACCTTGTGTAAATCTCCTGGATGGTTTCCCCTTCCTCCATGGTGAAATTCTTATATTGAGAATATAGCAGTGTTCCTCTAGACCTCTTCACTTGAGGTATTTCTTCATGAGCCACTTGCAAAGTATCCTAATTTCCTTAGCAGTGGTACAACTTTGAATTCTACTGTACTCATCTGGACCCAGTCCACACACAATCCATTTTTTGGCCTTGACATTCTTCTCCCATTTCTTCAAATCTTCAGCAGTGCAGTCAGCTCTTTTCTTTGGCACATCCTCTCCTTCAGCATTCTTCTTTGTAGTTACCAGAGGACCATCTGTGACTATGTCCCAGAGTTCATAGTCTTCTCCTATGATGTGATCTCTCATCCTGTTCTTCCACCAAGAATAGTAGTGGCCATTAAAGAGTGGAGATCTATCAGTGGATTGCCCTTCCCAGTTTTCAGGTGGTGCACTCATTTTGATCTTTTCCTAAGGTGTTAGCCTCTTCAAGGATAACCTGCTCTGATACCAATTGATGTTTTATAAGTCAATACCACACAAGAGGGGGGGTGTGATTTGTATGGTGACCAATTTTCCGCTTAAACTATTTATGGAAGGACCTGGTTCTTCTATGTGTTCCAACTACTACTGTTGCAGAATAATAAATATAGAAAGTAAAGAACACAAGTATTTTTACGTGGAAAACACCTGCTCAAAAGGTGAAAAAACCACGACCTACTACTCAGTAGGATTTTCCCCAACACTTCACTAAATCACTGAGCCAAAACAACATTTATAAAACTCTTTTTAACCCTAAGGATTACCTCTAATCCCATTGTAGCAACCAGCCTCTGACTGTTGCGACAACTTCAAGTTAACTCTAACTTGAATACTCAAAGTACCTATTACAATTGCTTCTAGATAAAGCTGAAAAGTACAATATGAAAATACCTACTACAATTGAACTAGAAATAAAGAAAGGCAGATAAAACTCTTTATGGAGCTGGTTCTTCAATCTGGTTCATGTAGTTTCAGGTTTGCACACTTGAATCACACACGAACTGCTTGCAAAAAGCCTTGCTATTTTGCTCCCAATTCACGTTTAACTTATGCGTTTTTGTGCAACACTTGTAATGTGAGAACATCCTACAATTTATAGAGTTAGTAGATGAAGAAATAACTAGAGTTCTGATGCAACTCTTCCTTGGTGGAAGAGTTCTAGTTGATTTCAAATTCTAACTCCTTCCCTATCTTGGATAGTGTTCTCTTTGATTAAGGAGTCCTTCTCCTTATCAATTATGCAACCTTTTCGATCAAGAGATATTAAATACACCAAGTTAACCTTATCTCCTTCACGTGCAACCCATATGCTCGAATCTGCCCGTTTTGTGCACCTGAGGAATGGACCTGGTTCATCCTGAGTTCCTTTGTCAGTCTTCAAAACTAACCTTTACTTGGGCCAACAAACACATAGAAATCCGCCCCTCGAGAACAATGTCAATAGAATCCACCCCTCGGGCAATATCATGGAACAACACTAGCCCCTCGGGCTATATCTCATATCACAATAGGTAACCGTGCTCATTGGCGGTGTACAGACTCCGGGAGGTGCCCCTTATGGCCCAAGCGCAATATCAGGCCATCTCGTGGCATAAGCAGTAGGCTCTTGGCCTCATATCAACAAGCCACCTCGTGGCACACAATCTCGGGCCCACAGCCTCATAATCATGAATCAACTCAAATACCTCATAACACAGGCCCTCGGCCTTACTCAGTCAAAATCTTATAAGCCACTCGGGCATAATAAACATGATGCTCAGCCCAAAATATCGTTAAAATATCACTTAATGTGTTAAAATAGAGTAAGCATGGTTGAGTTATGAAAAATAGTAGAATATAGCATGACTGAGTACAAGTATTGAGTTAAAACAGTGAGAAAATACCAGGAAAAGTCCCCTGAGGGTTCAAATAGTTGGCACGAGGCCCAAATATGGCATTCCGCCCATAACATGATGATAGCAAATAGTTCAATTCCCGGCCCGGGGTTTCTTGAGCTTCCTATTGGTCGCTGTGTCGTACGCTCCTGTCGGTGTGAGAAGTTTCGTCGACTTGTTGTGTGTCCTGTGAATCTGCGTCCGCTAGGATTGGTCCGGGAGCAATATCAGGATTCCGCAGAGGTGCTCCAACGGCCGGGACAGCCATACCATTTTCCACATGATTTTCGAGGTTGTCGTTCTCAACTCCGTTTACCGAGCCGGACATTTGGGCCTGAAATCAAAGAATCTTGGACAAGAAAAAGTGTGAAAGTCTATGTGTATTTGTGTAATGAAAACCAACAAGAAAATAATCACTATTATTTTTAGCCCCACGGTGGGCGCCAAACTATTTACCGTGAAAATGGTAAAAATAATTAAATTTGTAAATGGGATTCTAAAAATACGTGATCTATTCCCGAGCTAGTTGTTAGAGCAGTTGATGCTAAGAACGTGAAGTATAATGATGAAAAGCGAGCTAAAATGAGACAGTAACCAAACCAAGGGGGCCTATTGCCCGGATGCAAAGCCGGTTGACGGGGACCTCGGAGCCAAGGTTCGAGCCGAGCTCGAGCTATCCAAGGAAGTCAGGAATGGGATAACAAGCGGATATATAATCAAGAAAGGATCTATGTTACCAATATTGAGCAATATAGTGAAGAACAAATAAGAGGCGATGAATACGGAGGCGGCCTCGGGCCGGTACCAAGTGATAAACAAGAAGAATGACCGAAGATAAATGGCTTTGAGCCAAGGAGAATAAGCAAATTAGAGAATAGAAAGAGAGAGAAGATATTATTACACTTGAGTAGAATAATTGGAGCCCCCCTTTACAAGGTGTTGGTGACCCCTCTTTTATAGAAAGGGGACGCCCAAACTTAGTACAAAATGCGCAGTATAACAAAAGTGAATGGGATGTGACAGCCTGTTAGCTTTACGTCACATGTGGGCTGATATCGAGCCGCTTAAGTAGATTTGATCGACCCCGGGTGCATTCCTCGGGGGATTTCTGCTTTCGTCGGGGCTTCAGTCGATGTTTATTCTTGGTAGGGTATCGACAGGTTTCGAGGGAAGCGACTGACCCGAGATCCTGTGCTTCCGGGGTCACTCTTTGAAGCATTATGTCAAGGGGAAATCGGTCCCCCGGTTTTCACCGCACACAACATAGATTCACGTAGAACACACAATCAATTAATACATAAAATAATCCAGAATCTACTATGAGCATGAATACCCATGGCAGATGTATATACCCTCGTCAACTCATATATACATCACCTCCACTTGTAGCAAACAATGTTAAATACTAGGAAAAATTTCTTCAACCAAAGCTAGGCAAGACACTTACCTCAAACAATACAAATCAATACTCTAAAAATCTCTTCCCGCGTGAATTGACCTCTGAACGGCTCGAATCTAGCCAAAAACAACTTGATAACATCAAATAATGCCATATGAAACAAACCCAAACGATAAAGATCGAATCTTTAATCAAATACTAAAGGTCAATCAAAAAGTCAACCCGGGTTGCACCCTAGAACCCGATAAAACTCATAAATCCCGAACACCCATTTGAATACTAAACCAAATGCACAAGTTTCATCCAAAATCAACTTCAAATTGGGGTTCAAATCTCCATTTTTCACTTTAAAATTTTTTTACCGAAATTCCTAATTTGTTTCTCTTACATTCACCAATCAAATGCCAAAATCAATGATAGAACAATAAATAATGATCAAATCCGAGTCAAGAACACTTACCTAATCCAAGTGGTGAAAATTGACTCAAGCATTACCTCAATCCAAGCTCTCGAACACAAAATATGATAAAATATGCTCAAAATACCAAAAATGACAACTTAACACACTACCCAGCAATACCTTTTGCAAAGCAAGCCTGTCACGCCTCGAACCTGGGCCTGTAAATCATTACCTGCATCGTGAGATGCAGGCCCCAAGCAAAAGGGACATCAGTACATTTGAATTGTACTAGTATGTAATGTAACTGAAAGAAAGAATTATAAATGCTAAACCTGAAACTAAGCTGATAACTGAGAATTGATAATTGATAACTAAAATGATAACTATTGAAACTGAAATTGAAATGATAACTAATAACTGATAACTGAAATAATAACTAACAATTGAACTGAACAAAGGAAGTAAGGATATGAATACTCCCTCTTCTGAATGATGAACAACATATTTATCGGAATAAGCTACGGCCTCGGGCCCAATATATATGTGCACAAGCTATAGCCTCAGGACCAAGTATACGTATACATAACTACGGCCTCCAGCCCAAAAATGCATAAACCATAAACTACGGCCTCAGGCCCAAACATGCGTAAAGCATAAACTATGGCCTCAGGCCCAAGTATGCATAAAGCATATAACTACGACCTCATGCCCAAATATAGGTATTCAATATTCAGTAACTGAGAATCATACTGAAATACGTGATGCTAAAATATTGAATCATACTGAGTTACATGATACTTGAATGCTGAATAAAGCTAGACTGAGACATGTATTCTTGAATTGGTTATGAAAATTGAAACTTCAATTGTTTAGGACATGGTGAGTAATCTAGACTGAGACTCATGGGCATCAAACCCAAGTCTATATTAATTACGCACTGATTTCACAATGTTTAGAATGAAAGTCATGAATGAGTTATGAAGCTAGAGTATAGAAGTTCTACGACTATTCATGGAACTAAGGCATAATCACTTTCTGAGGAAACTAGTAATAGTCATAATGAATGGGGCGTAGGGAGAATCATGGACATTCCCAAATGTAAAGAGTTAGCCTAACATACCTCAATTTCGCCCCTTAGTGATAGTATAATGATCAACAATACTAAGAACCTTCAATCTACATTAGCAACATCTAATGGAACCAATTTATAACTTCCAGTATCATATATGACCAACCTCCGAAGTGTGCGTTTCTGAGTAGGATTTGCAAGTTCTGGGTATTCTCATTTCGTCAAATATTCCTTGATATCATGAAACCAAGGCTTTCCGTCTGCTTCTTCCACAACATGAGCACAATAAGCTGGCTGATCATGGATCTTTATCGGAATGAGATCAACATAGTTCTTATCTGGATGTTGTATTATGGATGATAGGGTAGCCAATGCATTGGCAAACTCATTCTGGACTATGGGAACGTGCTGGAACTCTGTCTTTGTGAACCTCTTTCTCAACTCTTGTACATGATGCAGATAAGGGAGTCTCTTGGAGTTCTTGGTCGCCCATTCTTTTCGGACCTGATGTATAAGCAAGTCTGAATCCCCAATTACTAGAAACTCTTGGATGTTCATGTCAATGGCAATCTTGAGCCCTAAGATGCAGGCTTCGTACTCGGCCATGTTGTTGGTGCACGTGAACCTGAGCTTGGTAGATATCAGAAAATGCTAACCGATTTCTGATACTAGGAATGCTCCTATGCCAACTCCTTTCAAATTTGCTGCTCCATCGAAAAACATTCTCCAACCATCATGGGATTCTGCAATGTCTTCTCCTATGAATGATACCTCTTCATCAGGAAAATATGTTTTCAGGGGTTCGTATTCTCCATCCACGGGATTTTCAGCAAGGTGAACTACTAGTGCCTATCCTTTGATTGCTTTCTGAGTCACGTAGACAATGTCAAATTCACTCAACAGGATTTGCCACTTGGCCAGCTTGCCAGTGGGCATGGGCTTTTGAAAGATGTACTTTAAGGGATCTATTCTTGATATGAGATATGTAGTATAGGCACAGAAGTAGTGCCTCAACTTCTGAGCTACCCAAGTCAAAGCACAACAGGTGCGCTCTAACAGAGAATACGAGTCTCGTACGGGGTGAACTTCTTACTAAGGTAATAGATGGATCCGTCTCCCTTCACATCCACATTGAAGATAGCACGCAGTGGTGAAACATAAACCAACGTAAATTTGACGATAAAACCTCGACTGATAAAATTCTCTAACACAAAAAGTCTCCAACCTACCTTGAACCTTCTTTGATCACCAACGCTCATATTTACATACCACTCTTTGCCACAATGGTAAAGATACGCGTGTTCTAATATTGGAGGAAGATGCTTGCAGATTTTTCTTGGGATATACTTTTTAAAAATATGCATTACTATTAAGTTACGAAAAATATGAAACTGAATAAAGATATACAATGCTGATGTATATATATATTCTGGAGTTAAGGTATAAGAAACAAAAATATTTTGTATCAAAAAGAATCTTTAACACCCCAAGCATATCGCGGTTAAATACTACATTTTGCGTGAATATATATAGCACGGTTAAGTACTACGTTTTCTGGGTTGCCTTGCCTATAAATAACGGGCGCATTCTAGTTATTTTTTGTGCTTAACAATAACCAATAGCAAATATTTCCATAAAAGTAAGGTTTTTTTTACGTTTTAGCAAATGTCTGATTCCCTTTATGTACCAAGGTGTGAGTGCGGAAAAAATTGAATGATGAACGACTGTTGGGATGATGGTGAAGTTGGACGCCACTACTGGATGTGTATGAATAAGTTTTATAGGGTTCCTGACGAATCTGTTTGCAATTTTGAGGTATAGATTAATGAACCCTATCAGCAGGAATACTACAAAGAAAAGTTGTAGTATCTTCATTATTTGACCAGAAAACAGTGGGAATATAAACGACAATACAAACGAGAAGTTGCGGAGTTGAAGGAGAAACTCAAAGAGGTAGAAGAAGAAAAAATAAGCTGGAAGAAAACTTTATGTGGTTGGAGCAGAGAATACTAGGCGGTGTTGACTAAACAATGACATGTACGTGTTGAGCGTAGTAGTGTATCTTTATGTTTCTCGTGTCATGTGTTTTCATTAGTTGTACTGAATTTAAGTTATGTTAAGTTTCTATGTTTGTGTTTGTGTTGTAGTGTTAAAATAAAGAAGAAATGGGGTAATAAAAACATAATGCGCATATTATGTAAGCATAAAAAATTATTGTTATTATTTACATAAAATAAAAAAAATCAATGTGTCCCACAGCCTTTTTGCTTCAATGCAGCCGTTGGCCTGAGGCGTACCCCCTCCCGCCCGGATACACTATCAGGATCATCCTCATCATGTCGCCTCTTTGTATGAGGATGCGCTGCAACATGATCGTCAGTTGGGATAGTAGGATTAGTAGAAGGGGTCATCGGTCCATCAGCAACCTACAAAACAATAAGTAAGCTTAATATATGAAAATGTATATTAGTAATGTACGTGTTAAGTCAAAAACATTTTCTTACCATGGTCTTGTCGGGCTCCTGAATATAAGCATACGTGGTGTCCTCAGCTATAACGACCCGGCCGATCGTTTTAAGAATTAATGCCCCGATCCCCTATTAACTGCTTTCCCCGTATTTATTTCTGCTATTTTGATTTGCCGGGATGTTCAGGTTTGAGTTTCGGAGAGTTTTTAGACACTTAGTCCCTAAATGAGAGCTTAAGTTTTGAAAATTTGACTGTAGTCGGAACAGTGTGAAGATGGCCTTGGAATGGAATTCCGATGGTTTCATTAGCTCCGTTGGGTGATTTCAGGTTTGTGAGCGTGTTCAGATTTTATTTTAGATGCCCGTAACTAATTTAGGCTTGAAATGCCGAAAGTCAAATTTTTGAAGTTTCAGGTTCGATAATGAGATTTTGATTCGAGGGTAGGAATGGAATACCAGAAGTTGGAGTAGCTCCGTAGGATTGAATGTGACGTGTGTGCAAAATTTCAGGTCATTCGAATGAGGTTTGATAGACTTTTTGATCGAAAGCGTATTTTGAGAGTTTTTGAAGTTCTTAGGCTTGAATCCGATGCTAATTGATTGATTCGATGTTGTTTGAGGTGTTTTGGATATTTGTATAAGTTTGGATAGTAGTATATGACTTGTCCGTGCATTTGGTTGAGGTCCCGGGGGCCTCGGGATGATTTCGGGTGGTTAACGGGAAGTTGGAACTTGGAGTTTGCAGCTGAAGTTCTTTGGGCTGCTGTCATAACCGCATCTAGGTTGAGAGGCCGCAGATGCGGAGTAAAGCTGCAGAAGCGGACAAATAAGAAGTAGGGCAGGGACCATAGAAGCGGATGGATTAACACACCTGCGGGACCGCAAATGTGGCATCTGGGTCGCAGGTGCGGAGATGGAACTTTTAAGTGAGAACCGCATAAGCGGTATCGCAGATGTGATGGGTGGACCGCAAATGCGGTGTTTCTGGGCAGAAAATAGGAATTTTGAGGGTTTAGTTTCAAAAGTTGGAAATTCGATTTGGAACTCGGGAGAGGGCGATTTTGGAAGGAATTTGAAGAGGAAATCAGTGGGTAACACTTCCTTAACCCTTTCTAGTTGTATTCCACTAATCTATTGTTAGTTTTATCATTTAATTTCGGATTGGAGATGAAATTTGGGGAAAAGTTGGAAGAAAGTTCTTAGACCTAGAATTCGAATTTTGATTGGGATTTGACATTGGATTTGGATAATCTTGGTATGCATGAACTCGTGAGAGTATGAGGATCCTGAAAATATAAATTTTACCCGATTCCGAGACGTGGGCCTGAGGGGCGTTTTGGTCATTTTACCTAATTTCGCGTATTAGCTTAGAATTTATTTGTAGAATCAGTTACTTGAAGTGTTATTTATAGTATGCAATTGAATTGAATAAATTCGTGCCATTTGGAGTCGAGTACTCGTGGCAAGAGCGTAGTTTCGGGTTGATTTTGAGCTGGTTCGAGGTAAGTGGCTTGCCTAACCTTGTGTGGGGGACATTTCCCTTATGATTTGGTATTATTGATAATTGAAATGCCTTGTACGTGAGGTGACGAGTGCGTACTTGTGCTAATTGTTGAAAATCCGGTTTTTCATTAAGTAATTACTAGCATGTTTCTTTTTCTATTTATACTACTTGCAAATTTAAGCATGTTGTTAGCTTAGAAAAAACATGTCTAATTGACTTAATTGACTTACTTGCTCAAACTGCCTTATTTGGATTACGTGCAACATGCTAGGTTAGAAATACCTGTCTTACCTTAGTATGGAACTTGAATTGAACTGTGTACTCTTATTGTTGTTGCTGTGTGTTTACTTTGGGACTACGGGACGGTATCCCGGGAGATCCCTCTGTATGTTTACTTTGGGACTACGGAATGGTATTCCGGGAGATTCCCCTGCACATTTACATTGGAACTACGGGACTGCACCCGGTAGATTCCCCCTGTACTGAGTATTTATATTTGGGACTACGGATCAGTATTCCGGGAGATCCCTCGCATTATGAGATGGACTACGGGACGATATCCCGGGAGATCCCTCGCATTATGAGATGGACTACGGGACGATATCCCGGGAGATCCACTAGATATTTATGTTTGGGACTACAGATTGCTATCCTTGTACTGAGCTGTATCTCTTTCTATGTTACTTTGCCTCTGTGGTAGTTGTTGTTGTCCTTATTATCCTGTATTTAATTCTTATTATTATCTTTCAACATTATTGCTTTATCGTATGCTGTCATACCTTATATTTTAGTTTAACCTGAGTAGGGCCCTGACCTTCCTCGTTAATACCCGACCGAGGTTAGGCTTGGCACTTACTAAGTACCGTTGTGATGTACTCATGCCCTTTCTGTGCATGTTTGTCATGTGCAGATCTAGGTACTTCCACTTAGACTTATCACGCTTGAGACGAGGCGCTTGTAGAGACTCTGAGGTATATCTGTCGCGTCCGCAGACCGAAGAGTCCCTTTCTACTCTGCCTTTTAAGTATTAGACCTTCTATATTTTCTTTCCTTTGTTAGCTATTCTGGAGTTAGATACTTGTAGGCATTCAAAGGCTTGTGATCATGAGATTCCGGGTTTTGGAAACTGTATTTAGATTTCGAGAGTTGATATTATGTATGCCGAGCGGCACTTTTAAATACTGTTTTATTTCACTATTTCGTTATTATTATTTCTTCTGCAAAATTGGTTTATTTTTTGCATTGTTAGGCTTACCTAGTCGTAGAGACTAGGTGTCGTCACGATGGTTCACGGAGGGTGAACCGAGGTCGTGACATCAGCATCGCACAAAATGGCCTCCGTGATGGGCTAGGATGAATCCTTAATAAGAAAATTTTAAAAAAAAATTATGGAGAATCAAAGAGAAAAAAACAAATTAAAATTTAATAATAATACAAACATACCTGCGCCTGTGATAGATCCACAGCACCCGTCAACAATGAACCAAAACTCAACCTGCACCCACCATCCACGTCTCAAATGGCCGATCCTCAACTGCGGTCGATGGGCCTGAAAAGAACTGCTCCCAATCTCTGGTGAAGCTCGTGCGCGTAATCAATAATGGATCTGACAGGGTCACCTGCGATGCTGGCAGCACCAGCTGAAGGATGTACGATAGCATGTTGCTAGGATGATCGTCTGGCTGAGGAATGTAACCCGGCAGATCAGCTTCAACCTCCTCATCAGATGCCTCAATAGGTGCCCCAACGCCCCTTGCTGGGGACCACCTCCTCGCCGGCCCCACGACCTCGTGGGGTAACCCTGCCTCGTGGGACATCCCTGCCTCGTCCCCGTCCCCTGGGGCATGCCACAAGCCTACCCCGATGGTAGTTCTTTGGTGCCACATAACCAGGGTCGTGATCTAAGCGCTCGCCCTCTCTGGCTCACTGTAGTGTTCGAGCAACCAGCTCTGTCACCTGCCGACCATACTGCTGCAAAGTGACCGCTTGATCGCTGGCATGCTGCTGCATTTGCAATCCCAACTGGTGGACTAAATGAAGACCAATAGCTTGCACAACATGTAAAATATAAATTACAGAACGTTATATCACAGTTATAAGTAAGAATGGCAAATAACATACCAGTGCCTCCTGCCACCCATGGTATGGAACGTACTAACCGCCAGCTCGATGGTTGGGGTTCCCGATGATAAGTCGGGTAATGCCGCGGTACTAGGGCATATATTCATGCTCAGTATCTTGCAAACTCGGTGAAGGGGGGAGGCGGAATCAGGTCAGCTCGCCAGTCCCATGTATCGATCTGCTCCTCTAGCCATGCCAAAAATACATTGTCCACTTTGGTCTAATCATCCCGCTGGTAATGTGTGGTCTCCCAGGCGGGCGATTTCGGTGGGAGCTGCGGCCTGCCAAACTGGTGAAGTACCCGCTCAATGGCATGATGCTCCACAATATCAAGGCAGAACAACAGGACAAAAGCACCCCACAGAAGTCGGCCGGTCGAGCAATAATTGGGCAAGCTAGCTATCATCGCATCGCTGTATGGCGTTCAGATGAACTATTAACGAAGAACAGAAAAAGTCAGTATACGGCATTTGTGTTTGAAGTAATGACAACTCAACTTAGATATACATTTACATGTGCGCCATCCAGCAAATCCAATATATCTCTACACAAGGAGAGATTATGACAAGCCTCGTTCTCACGCGTATTTCCCCGTCGGAGTACCCACCTCCTAGCTAGAGGAAGCAACTCCGGTGGTACAACCGGAACTAATGGTGGTATAGGTGGATGGAATTGCAGAAGCCGCTCCCAATCCCAAACCTAACATAAAAACTTGACGTCAAATTTAAGATATATTTTTACTAGGTATGTTAAAATGAATAGAGTATTCGAATATGTTGTCACCTGTAGTAGCGGCAAGAATCCAGCAACCTCACACTGGGTGCCCATACTCACCCAGCACTTGCATCTGTACAAGTAGGCGAGAATAGCAGAGCCCTAGCTGTACTGGGGTAAATCATCTAGCCGCTCAAGATGATGAAGAAATCTCAAGTTGACTAGGTTCCCCGAAGTGATCAGGAACAAGACCTCTCCAAACAACAACAGTAGAAGCAACCTCGTATACCGGTCGACATGATAATCCGATATATCGTCATTGATCAGAGGATGCATTTAGTCGTCAAGGGAAAATGACTGGCCCCATGCAGTATAGTCTCATCCTCTGGCCGGAAAGCAGTGAGCCGCTGCAGCATGTCCAGGTACATACCACGTGTTATCTCTCTCATGCTAGACAACAATGAAACGGTTAGTCCATCAACGGGGATCCCATGCAAAACTTCCACATCCTGCAGTGTGACAGTGGCCTTGCCAATGGGAAGGTAGAAAGTGTGCGTATCCGGCCTCCACCGCTCTATCAGGGCCGTGATCAAAGACCAATCGAGATGCAGCCGCCCGATCTCAATCATCCTGTAGAAACCAGTGTCCCGCATGCACGCGACTACACGGGCATGGAGAACTCTACCATGTAGAAAGTCCCACATGTCGCCCACTTTCTTACATTTTTTACTACTATTCTTCCCTCCCCCTAACCCCCAATACATCATAAGCATGACACCTAGTCACTATGTGATTCTGAACCCTTCTCCCTAAACCTAATGAGTAACTCTGTTTAGCACTCCTTAATCTAATACTATTAAGCTCCTGGCATGAACCTTTTGTGATAGGCTATTGCTGTGACTATTTAAGTTCTGTAGTAATTATATGGTGTTAACCTATGTGCAAATATGCTTTCACATATGAACTACTTGTCCCCAATTCCTCCTTTCACTGTCTGTGTTTGAACTATGTATGTTGATTTGGTTTTGAGTTGCTGATTGTCGTGTTTCTTTTCTTCTTCAAACTGGTTTTTCACCGAGGCAAACTTTTCTATTGCTTTCCAAAGCTTATTTCAAACTAATCATTGTCAAAATTGTTTCCAACTCAACTCTTTTAAATCTATGTCAAGCACTCTCACATATACTCTTAGACCACTAGGTTCTACCCCTTTTGTGTGAGCCTTGCCTTGGGACCCTTGAGCTCCTTCTGAACTTGGACACATAAAAGTTGGCCTTTCCACACTGCATTTACTTTGTCTTGGCTATGGAATTTGGGTGTGAGCACTTCCCGGGATCCCTTGAGGTCCTTAGGGAACTCTGACACACCCAGATACGAGAAAGACTATGGAACAATCTTGGCACTTGAGGAGATTTATTACATAACTCAGGGAGGAAGTCCTACTCAGGTGCTGAAAGTCTGGGCCTGTTTCAGGCTCTCTATAGTGTAATTTTTTACTTTTCTTATGTAATTCATTTTAGTATTGGTCTGTAATAATTTGTAAACCACTCTGGGGTTGGATAGTGAAAAGGGGTGGGTAATATACATGTTGTAGTATAATTCAGGGTAGAAATCATATTCCTACTTTTGCTTTCTCTATGCGGAATAGCAGCCATGTTTAGGTACAACATGCCAAGCATGTCATGCATTAGATATCATGCTATTTAAGATTTATATGTACTATTTTCAGCATCTCATCCACACTTAGAAATCATGTCCATAGGGTAGATAATAACAATAAAATAAGCTACTATTATGTGCTTCTACCCACGTAAACATGTTCTGAAATTTTATTTAGAAATCTTGCCTTAGGGTAAACGTGTTAACATAATTTGTTATTCATGCACTCACCATATTGCAACCATGCTCCGCACTTAGAAATCCTGCTTTAGGTAAACAACCAAAAAAACTGTCACTCCTGCCTATTTTGAAACTGTGCATAACTTGATATGCATTTAGAAATCCTGTTTGAGTTATTATGCATCATGCTGCATTAGACATCATGTTATAGGATCGCACTTATTCAATCATACCTAGTCTAAACACAAAGGTATAAATAGTCCTCCTATTCTAAATAAACTGGTAATTAGTCTCTGGATGTTTGCAACATCTAGAACTGCATGCTATTAGGTATAACAACCTGGAATTATTAACAAATCTGAATAACTGCTATATGTTATTTCACGCCTAGGCAAGCCTTAGGCAATCAACTTTAAAATAAAACCAGAACCGTCTTTGTGATTAGTGTTTAACTGTCAACGTGTTAAAAATCAATAGGCAAGCCTGATTCGGACTTCTTTTCTGAGTCATGTAATAAATCTGGTTCTGCTGTTATCACTTAGATACCTTGCTAGGATCTAAATTTAGACCTTAATTGCGTATGAGTCATGATGTTTATGTGTACTATGTGTGGAGATATATCTGAGCCTTTCATTTGTCTTCAATATGTGTGGAGATATTGAAGTCCTACTTGTTTATTGTATGTCGCCTTAGTATTTTACCTTTAAATTTGAGGGTCTTCCTAGAACCCCCTTTTATAGGATAGGAGTCCTAAATTCCTCCGGGACTGATAGGAAGGGACGGGAAACAACATGCAATAGGTGTTGAGACCAACCTTCTCTTTAATTACCTTCACGGGGCGGGAAAGGGTAGATATGGACATGATGACTAGTGCTTTAATACCACGTGTAGCCCCTCTTTGAGGAGTGTCATACCGGGTATTGCATTGATGTGATCCATATTATAAACAAACCTGGGACACCCTCTTTACATTCACAAATGTGCTTAGATAGTAATTCTTTTTAAACTCTTGCTTTTTCACTAATTGTTTTTCAAGCACTTGTGTATTTAAACTTAAATCCCCTACTATTTGAACCATACTTGTTTATTTGCTACTTGTACAAATTCACAAAAAACTGTTTGGCCGGGAACCACAATAGTGGATCCTGAAGGGTGCCTAACACCTTCCCCTTAGGATAATTTCAAGCCCTTACCCTATCTCTAATTACCAAACGTAGTTATAAATGAACCTCATAGGTGTCCTAACGCGCCTTAAATCGTTAGGTGGTGACTCCTCAAAAATGCAAACTCCCTTTCCAAAAGAAAAGAGTTGTCCCAACCAAAATGTCATAAACCCGATTCCGCGAAGGAAAAAGGGGGCGCGATAGTCAACATATATTTGGTGCTACTGGACCACAAATGTCGAGCCTCGAACCCACATATGAATATTTAATAATTAAATATTGTATAATTATAAAAATTAATTATTTAATTTACAAACAAACATATAAAATTATAAAACTAACATGTAAAATTATAAAATTATCGAGCATGAAACCCATATGTGAATATTTAATTATGAAAATTAATTATTTAATTTATAAACTAACATATAAAATTATAATAAAACTAACATATAGAAGAATTTAGGATATCTTGGTGCTACTGGGCCGCAAATATTGAGCTTGGAAACCATATGTGAATATTTAATAATTAAATATTGTATAATTATAAAAATTAATTATTTAATTTCCAAACATACATGTAAAATAATAAAACTAATGCATAGAAGAATTTAGGATATCTTGGTGCTACTGCGCGACAAATATCGAGCCTGGAACTCATATGTGAATATTTAATAATTACATATTGTATAATTATTAAAAATAATTATTTAATTTACAAACAAACATATAAAATTATAAAACTAACATGTAAAATAACAAAACTAATACATTGAAGAATTCAGGACAAATTGGTGCTATTGGGCCGCAAATATCGAACCTGGAACCTGTGACGACCCGGCCAGTCGTCTCATGAGTTACCACTTCGTTTCCCCCATTTCTGCTTCTTATTGCTTTGTTCATCAGTTCTATGAGTGATCGGGTTGGTTCGATCCGGTTCGGAAAGGATTTGGTAAGGTTTGAGGCACTTAGTCTCTTTTGAGGAAGCTTAAGTTGGAAAAGTCAACCGGATGTTGACTTATGTGTTAGAGGGCTCGGATGTGAGATATGATGGTTCGGATAGCTTCGGGAGGTGATTTGGGACTTAGGAGCGTGATCGGAATGTGTTTTGGAGGTCTGGAGTAGATTTAGGCTTGAATTGGCGAAATTGGATTTTTGGCGTTTTCCGGTTGATAGGTGAGATTTTGATATAGTGGTCGGAATGGAACTTTGAGAGTTGTCGTAACTCCGTTGGGTCATTTGGGATGTGTGTGCAAAATTTCAGGTCATTCGGACGTGGTTTGGTATACTTTTTAATCAAAAGCATAATTCGGAAGATTTTGGAAACTTAGGCTTGAATCCGTTGTGTTTTGGTTGATATTATGTTGCTTTGAGCGTTTCGAAGATTGGAACAAGTTTGAATGATGTTATGGGTTATGTTTGTGTTTTTGGTTGAGGTACCGGGGGCCTCGGGTGATTTCGGATGGTTGACGGAGAGATTGGGAGTTTGGTGAAGCTGCAGATTTTTGTTGTTTCTGTTATTTCCGCACCAGCGGATTAGGGACCGCAGGTGCGACGCCGCAGATACGAGAAAGCAGTCGCAGAAGCGGAAGATCCTAGGAAAGGCAGGAACCGCAGAAGCGGTTGAAGGACTGCACCTGCGATGGTGCAGGTGCGGATAGAGCATCGCAGATGCAGAAGTAGAGTATTTAAGTGATTTGCGTAGAAGCGCACCTGGGACCGCAGATGCAGGTTCGCAGGTGCGAGTTTGGGACCGCAGAAGCAGTTTAGCTGGGGCAGAACATATAAATTCATTCCTTCGCGATTTTGAGCTATTCCACCATTTCTAAGTCAGGTTTTGGAGCTTTTTGGGCGATATGAAGAAGGATTTCAAGGGGATTTCATTGAGGTAAGGATTTTGGACCTAAAACTCGTTCCTATGGTATTATTTCACGGATTAGAGCTATAATTAATGGAATTTAAGGGTTAAAATTGGGGAAACTAGGGCTTGGTATTGGAGACCTAGACTTGAGGATTTGAGGGACCATTGGTGGTCGGATTTTGGTAGTTTAGATATGTATGAACTCGTGGGGAGATGAGGAATCTATTGATATGAATTTTATCAAATTTCGAGGCGTGGGTCCGGGGGTCGGGTTTTGGTAATTTCGGGATTTATGTTGTAAATTGATTATTTTCGCTTGCGCTTTGTTCCCTTAGCATATTTTAACATCGTGATTCTGATTCTGGATAGATTCCATGCAAGTGGAGGCTGATTCGAGGGGAAAAGGCATCGCAGACAATAGTTTGGACCGGATTGAGGTGAGTAATGATTGTAAATGTTGTCCTGAGGGTATGAAACCCCGGATTGCACATTGTTGTGCTATATTTAAGTGACATACATGCTAGATGACGAGCGTGGGGGCGTGCACTGTTGGGGATTGTGACTTAGTCCGTCCTGAATGACTAGTTTACCCCGTATTTGACTGAAAACTATTTGTTATCATCATGTTTTGGGCTGACTGCCATATTTGGGCTGCGTGCCAACTATTTGAACCCTTAGGGGATTTTTACTGATATTTCCTCACTATTTTGACTTTATACTTGTACTCAGTCATGCTATATTCTATTGTTTTCATAACTCAGCCATGTCTACTCTGCTTTAACACTTAAAATAATATTTTAAATGATATTTTGGGTTGAGCATCATATTTTACTGCTGCTCGAGTGGCTTGTGAGAATTTCAACTGAGTAGGGCCGAGGGCCTATGTTGTGATGAAACACCTAATTATGATTATGAGGCCGAGGGCCTGAGATTTGTACGCCACGAGGTGTCTTGTTGGTTATTCCACGAGATGGCTTGATATTGCGCTTGGGCCGTAAAGGGCCCCTCCAGGAGTCTGCACACCCCCAGTGAGTGAGGGTACTCATTGTGATGTGAGATATAGTCCGAAGGGCTAGTTATTGTTTTCTGTGTTGCCCGAGGGGCTAATTTTGTTGGTATTGTGCCCGAGGGGCGTTTCTTTATGTGTTTACCTTTCTAGTTGACTGTCTTTTACTTGCTTAACTATTTTAAAAAGGCATTATAAGAAGCTTAAATTGAACTAAAGTGATTCTGCATATTTTCACTATTTCATTACTTTTATTGGTTTTTACTGCTTCCTTATAGCCTGTAATATGCCTTACGTGATTTCTTATTTCTCAGTCTTTATTTTTTGATTATTACTCACTGAGTTGGAGTACTCACTTTACTCCCTGCACCCCGTGTGCAGATTCAGGTGCTGCTGATCCTGCTTGTGATGGTTGAGAGCTCCTGGCAGATTTCAGAGTTCACGAGATAGCTGCTCGGCGTTCGCAGCCCTGTGCTTCTTCCCCTTTATCTCATTTCCTTTCTCTTGTTAGTGATTCTGTAATAGCTAGTAGACTCTCCAACCTTGTAGTATATTGATAGATGTTCATGACTGGTGACACCCCGATGTCGGGTTGTATTGGTTTTAATTCCGCAAGTTGTACTGTTCACCGCTTATTTTGGGATTTTATCATGTTAAAGACTTAATACTTAGTATTTTAGTTGCTTAAAATGAAGTGGGAATGTGTCGGCTGACCTTGTCTTCACGAGAGGCGTCATCACGACCGGGTCCGAGGTTAGGGTCGTGACAGAACCCATATGTAAATATATAATTATAAAAATTAATTATTTAATTTACAAACAAACATAAAATTATAAAACTAACATGTAATTAATGTTGTTTAATTTACATTAGACATGGAGGTGCCACCTATTCATCCCGGACCTTCAAGCGATAAGCTACTATTGTTATATGGCGATCATAGGTCCGCCCACATATGGAGGGAGAGTTACTGACCCAGACTCTCCACGTCAAGAGAGTGGACGACATGTGGGTCTTTCTGCATGACAGAGATCTCCATCTCCGTGTAGTCGCACGCTTAGGGGAGATGCATTTCTACAGGATTTTGGAGATCGGGCGGCTGTAGCTCGATTGGTCCTTGGTCACGGCCCTGATAGAGTGGTGGTGACCGGAGACGCACACATTGCACCTGCCTATTGGCGAGGCCATCATCACACTACAGGACATGTAGGTTTTATATAGGTTGCCCGTTGATGGACACCCCGTTGCTCTGCCGCATAGCATGAGAGAGATGACACGTGTGCAGTACCGGGACATGCTACAACGGCTTACTGCTTTCCAGCCAGAGGATGAGAATGTATTGGCTGGGACCAGCCATTTTTCGTTGACAACTATTCGACAGTATTTGGAGGCATTGCATCCTGACATCAATGGAGATACATCGGATTATCATGTTCACCAGTATACGAGGTTGCTGCTACTCCTTATTTTTGGAGGGGCCTTGTTCCCGAACACTTCGGGGAACCTAGTCAGCTTGAGATTTCTTCATCATCTTGAGCAGCTAGATGAGTTATCCCTGTACAGTTGGGGTGCTGCTGTTCTCACCTACTTGTACAGGCAGATGTGTCGGGCGAGCATGGGCACCCAGCGTGACGTTGCTGGATTTTTGCCGCTACTACAAGTGACAACATATTCAAATACTCTAGTAATTTTAACATACCTAGTAAAAATATATCTTAAATTTTACGTCAACTTTTTATGTTAGGTTTAGGCCTGGGAGTGGTTCCTACAATTGCAGTCACTTCTACTACTATTAGATCTGGATGTGCCCCCTCTGTTGCTTCCTCTAGCTAGGAGGTGGGTTCTCCGGTAGGGACATACACGCGAGTACGAGGCTCAGCATAATGTCTCCTTGTGCAGGGATATCTTGGATTTGATGGATGGCGCACAGGTAATGTATATCTAAGTTTACTTGTCATAGCTTCAAACACAAGTTGCGTATACTCAAGTTTTCTGTTCTTACTTAATGGTTCATTTGGACGCCATACAGCGATGCGTTGATAGCTGGCTTGCCCAATTATTGCTCCGCCGGCCGACTTATGTGGGGTCTTCCATCCCGTTGATCTGCCTTGATATTGTGGAGCATCATGCCACTGAGCGGGCCCTTTGGCATTCTGCAGCTCGTACCGACACCGCCTACCTGGCAGACCACACACTACCAGCGGGATGATCATTCCAGGGTGGACGACACATATTTGGCATGGCTACATGAGCAGATATTTACTTGGGACAGGCGATTTGATTTGATTCCCCCCCCCTACCGAGTCGAGCTGATACTAAGCATGATTATATAGGCTGGTCCTGTGGTGTTACCCGACTTTTCGTCGGGAATCCAATTCATCGAACTGGCGGTTGGTATGTTCCATACGCCAGGACGTACAAGGCACTGGTATGTTACTTGGTATTCTTACTAATAACTGTGACCTAGCGTTTCGAAATTTTATATTTTACATGTTGTGCAGGCTATTGGCCTACATTTATTCCACCAGTTGGGACTGCAGATGCAGCAGCATGCCGGCGAGGGAGCGGTTATTTTGCACGAGTATGGCCAGTAGGTGAGCTGGCTGCCCGGACACTGCATCAAGCTAGAGAGGACAAGCGCTTAGAGCACGTCCCAGCTTATGTGGCGCCAGAGCACTACCATCAAGGTAGGCCTATCCCACGAGCGAGGGGAGCATGAGGCAGGGCTTTCCCATGAGGCAGGGTTATCCCACGGGGTCGTGGGGGCTAGCGAGGAGGTGGTCCTCAGCAAGGGGGTGTTGAGGCACTTGTTGAGGATGTTGGAGCTGATTTGCCGGGTGACCTCCATCACCCAGACGAGCATCACAGCAGCATGCCATCATTCAACCTTCAGCTAGCGTTCACTCCATCAGCATCGCAAGTGACCCCGTTAGATCCATTGTTGATCACGGGCACGAGCATTACCGAAGATGATTGGGAGCAGTTCTTTTCAGGCCCATCGACCGCTGCTGAGGATCGGTCGACCCGAGATGTGGATGGTGAGCGCCGGTTGAGTTATGGCTCATCATCGACGGGTGTTGTGGATCTTTCGTAGGTGCAAGTATGTTTGTATAATTTGTTTTTATCTCATCGATTCACCATAAATAAATTTATATTTTTCTTATTAAGGATCCATCCCAGCCCATCACGGAGGCCACTTTGTGCGATGCTGAGTAGGATGCGACGGATGCTTATATTCTAGAGCCCGACGAGACCATGGTAAGACTATTTAAAAAAAATTTGACTTAACATGTACATTACTAATATATATTTTCATATAATGAGCTGACTTATTCTTCTGCAGGTCGCTGATGGACCGACGACCCCTTCTATCGATCCTGTCAGCACTACTGACGATCATGCTGCAGCGCATCCTACGATAAAGAGGCCATGATGATGATCCTGATAGCATATCCGGGCAGGATGGGATGCGCCTCAGGCTAACGGCTGCATTGAAGAACACAAGTTGTGGGACACATTGGTTTTTTTTGTATTTTATGTAAATAAAAACAATAATTTTTTATGTTTACATAATATGCGCATTATGTTTTTATTTCTCCGTTCCTTCTTTATATTAAATACTACAACACAAACACAAACATAGCAACTTAACATAATTTAAATTCAGTACAACTAATAAAAATACATGACACGGGAAACATAAAGATAAAGTAGTACACTCAACACATACATGTCATTGTTTAGTTACTACCGCATATTATTCTCTACTCCAACCACTTAAATTTCTCTTCCAGCTTATTTTTTTTTCTTCCGCCTTTTTTAGTTTCTCCTTCAACTCCGCAATTTATTATTTATATTCTCGTTCATATTCCCGCTATTTTTTGGTCAAATCATGAAGATACCGCGAAGATCATTTGTAGCTTTCGTGCTTACATGGTTCATTAAGCCATAGCTCAAAATTGCAAAAATTTCCGTCGTTGCCTCCAAACTTGTTCACACACATCCAGTATATGTGCGCAACTTCACCATCATCCCAACAGTCCGCCATCATATAGCGTTTGCCATATTGGCACATTGGTACTTACATGCGTTCAGACATTTGTTAAAGCGAAAAAACCCCTGCTTTTATGGAAAGTTTTGCTATTTGTTATGGTTAAGCGTAGAAAATAACTAGAATGCGCCTGTTATTAATAGGAAATGCAATACACATAATGTAGTATTTAACCGCGTTATGCTAACACATAATGTAGTATTTAACCGCGCTATGCTTCGCGTGTTAAAGATTCTTTTGGATACAAAACAGCTTTTTCGCAGTTGGGCAACTTTTTAGATCGACAAGACAACACATATAACGTAGTATTTAACCGCGTTATATATATTCACACAGTACGTAGTATTTAACCGCGCTATGCTTCATGTGTTAAAGATTCTTTCTGATACAAAATAACTTTTTCGCAATCGAACAGCTTTTCAGATCGAGAAGACAACACACATAACGTAGTACTATATATATATATATATATATATATATATATATATATATATTTACTTATTTATCAAACATCTTTTATTTTTTAATCCAATACATTTTTTGATTACATGAACGGGAGGGAGAAATTCATTAATTTACTCAACTGAAAAATGTTAAATATCAATAAGATTTAACAACAATGGAAACATAATTTTATTTGATACATCTTGCAACATAAACAAGTACATACACTTATTACAAAAACGAAAACAAAACACTACGTGTATCATTGATAGTTGGGCACATTAGATGAACCTGCATCAGGAGCTGGATTACCACCGCCACCCAAACCAGCTGAAGGACATTTACGACGGTCGTGTCCTGTTTGCGAGCATATGCCATATTTACGCGCATAAATGGTATTACCAATATCCATTTAATTCCGTATACACGTTCTTTTTTGCACTTGTAGCTTACGCAAATAGTCCTTATTACACAATTTTTTAAATGGCTCTGGTGGCTAATAATGCTCAGCACCCACTGGCTGCATCTGCCCACTATAATTGTTTAAGTATGCAGTAACACTGTATTGCCTATCAACATAGTTGGTTGCCCCTAAACTTGTATGTTGAAAGCACTTCATGGCATGTGAGCATGGCATGTGGTAGATGGTTCATTTCTCACATGAACACAACCTGCTAACTTCATTTACGGTGTGGATATTATTCCCCCGGTGTTGATGGATAGCGGTGCGAACTACAAAAATATTTCGCATGTTGCAATACTATAAAAATGAATGCCAATGTGCTCGCCTCCTGTATTTCTCAAAACTTTTCATTAGTATTGGCATAAATTCAACACCCTTGTCCATCAATTTTGATGCACCTCTATGCCTTTCAACAAACCTCTCCGCCATCTGTTTGAATGACATCCGAGCCATGGCAGTGACAGGAAATCCACGTGCAGACTTCAATAACCCGTTGAAAGACTCTGACATATCTGTAGTCAGGGTTCCCCATCGTCTGCCACTGTCACGACCCGAATTTTCCACCTTCGGAATCATGATGGCGCCTAGCATTGTACTTGCTAGGCAAGCCAATGTTACAGAATATTACACATTTTTCCTTTATCATTTTATAATTAACACTTAACAAAACTAAATTAGCGAAAATTAAAGCGTAAGTACATGATTTAACTAATTACGTTTATACTATTAACGAAACTGAAGTACCACCTAGAAACTGGTGTCACAACTCACGAACTTCTACTAAAAATACTAGTCTGAAAGAAAAGAATATATCTGTCTTGATAGCATCACACCTCCTTTTTACCACCCGATGGGGGTATATAAGGGAGTTTTTCCAATTAAAGTGACATAAATCGAAAGGAGATTATTTTAATTATTTTTCAGAGTCGCCACTTGGAATAATTTATTTGGTGTCCCAAGTCACAGATCTATTTTTTAAATCCCAAATCGAGAAAAATCGACTTTATTTAAAAGTCTGCGAAACCAGAAATTCTAGATAAGGAATTTCGTTAACTCGAGAGAAGGTGTTAGGCATTCCCGGGTTCTGTGCTTCGAGCACGGTCGCTTAACTATTAATATTGGCTTAATTATCTGATTAATTACAAGTTTTAAACCTAGCGTACATTTGTAACTTTATAACTGCTTTTAATTAATTTAAAATCGTTTTTTAGGATTTATGAAATTATTTCTTGAACAGGTTACGATTGTCGTGCAGTTGCCGTTTTAGAACACACCGCAAACCACGCTACATGAAATGCACCTGCGATTCACGATATGTTAATTTTTATTAATGTTCGAAGTTTTTATGATCAGGTCACATAAAATGCACACCCGAATGTTGGAATTAGGCATCGTAACTATGTCACGGGAACCGTACCCATAGTCACGATGGTTTGTTATAGCGCCTAAAGCGAACTACGGATATTCATGGCCTAATATTTCTATGTTTGAGATTATTATAAGGCCATGAATTATGGAGTAGTTATGGAATAGTGTGATAAACTAGTTATGGAAGGGTGTTCTTAATGCAAAAAAAAACATTGCTAAAGATTAAAGTGTGAGATCAGTCTACTACTTTGTAATAGAAAAAGGCATGTTACCTTAGATACAAAAAATGTTTCTTCACTATGTGAAGGCAACACAAATCTGATGCAAAACATTTAAGAAGAAAAAGAAAAACTTCCATGGAGAGAAAATAATTAAAGTAGGTCATTCAACTGAGCATATTATTAATCTCAGACACAATTATGGATTTCAGGATATGCAACTGACTTTTTTGGAAAGGCCAAGCTAAACAAGTCAAAATAAGAATAACTATAAATATCCTGCTGAAAAGTAAAAATAACCTCACTAAATTGGACGCAAGAAATCTATGGCCCAGAAAGATAAGCATGTGGTGAGTCTTATCTTCTACACATGATTCTTTAAAAGGTGATATTTGAAAACCAGATACACACAGGTTCTCTTAATTCACACAAAGGATCAGGACAAAATTAAAAATTATCTGGGCACAAATTTTTCTTCCAATGGTAGAAATAGTTTCAATTGGGTATAATCCACGTAGAGTCTCAACACCGAGAAGAATTGCATCAAGTAAATAAAAAAAAGTTCAAACAAAATTTCAACAACAGGCAAACGATACTGTTATTCCAGCAGCGACATCAAATCGCAACCAACAATTAACGAGCAAGATCATTCAACAAAATACTAAAAGAGCAAATTGACACAAATTTTATAAAGAAGATAATAATATGCATCTGACCCAACAGGCTTCTCATACACTACGATCACAGTAACTAAGAGAATATGGCATCACCATATTTCAATCACAACAATACGAAAGTAACATCGAGAATAACAGAGAAAAAGGAGAAAAGATGAACCTGTTTATTCGAAATTCTTTTAATAACATTAGAAGAATCAGCAGATACAATGTTTTGCTCCAAAATTCTAGCTGAAAACAGCAGCGTTATCGAGCAGAAACAGCGACATCGGCGGAAAGGAACAGTGATTTGAATCGGGCTTCTTCTTTGATCCCAAGCGATTTTATGATGAACAAACAGTAACTAAAAGACTTTGAACCTCTATTTTTAGTCCTACTGCTCTTCAATTTCAAAGTACTCTTTATCCTTTCTCTTTTCCTTTTTTTTGGGTTTTTCGAAAATGGGGGGGGGGGGGGGGTCTATTATTAGTATAGTAGGGAGGAACGACGATAGCCTTTCTAAGGGGAAAGTTTTCTGATTATTCCCATTTGAGAAGAAGAAGGAATGGAGAAAAAAAATAGGGGCTCCCCAGATCCCCCGTTTGCCTCTGTCTTCTCTAAGGTGGAGCTTCTGATTCTTTTTCTAGGTCTATATCTGATGTTAGTCAACTTTTGTAAAGAAGGGGGGGTGAGGTCGCCGTTTCTCTTTCAAGGGGAAGGGGTCTTCTTGTTTTTTCGTTGAAGAAAAGATGAGCTGATGAAGAAGAAGGTCCAAATGGCGCTCCTCCTTTTTTCTAAAGGATCTGATCTTCTTTGTTCTTTAGGGTTTCTTTTTTAATAAAAGGGAAGGGGAAATGGGTCAGGCAGGTCAGGGATATGGACCAGGTTTATTGGAACGGATTCGGGGCAGGCTTGTGGAATAATTAGGCCATCAGAAATGATTTTTGGCCCAAGTTTGAAACAAAACCAAATTAAAACCTTTTCTTTCTCTCCCTTGATTTTTGCAACGTTACCCACTTTCAACTCTAATTTTGTTTGATCTAATTTGTATGGCCAAATTATTTATCTATGTTGCTTAATTAACTAACCTAAGAATGTTTATTTAGTTATTTAAATGATGCCTTTAGCAATGTAATTAATTCCTAAATGCAAATTAAACCTAAGATGACATGAAATTAAAATGTGATAATTTTTATGGTTTTTCTCATGATTTTAAAATATTAAACATGCATGAAATGCAACTAAATAAAGAAAAACTTTTAAAATTCATTAAAATTTATTTTTGGTCTATTTTTAGGACTTATTTTCATGTAGGGCAAAAATTGGGTGCTCACAAATACTAAATAAAACAGGAATGAAGGAAGGATATGAGGGGACGCCAGGGCCTGCGGACGCTTACAGGACTACCTTAGGTCTCCTGAATGCAGTAGCAGCAACCAGCCTCTCGATCAGCCACTAGCTCCAAACTTGTCACGATCCCGGTTCGCCCTCCATGAACCATTGTGACGACACCTAGTCCTCTACGACTAAGTAAGCCTAAATTGCGGAAGATAACCAAAATGCGGAATAAAACAAATTAAAACAGAATGAAGAGTGATAAAAACTGTGTTTAAAAGTGTCGCTCGGCATATACTACACAACATTTTCAAAATCAAGTACACTTTCCCAAAACCCGGAAATTCACAGAACCACAAGCCTTTGGATATCTACAATGTCTAACTCTAGAACATCTAACAAAGGAATGAAATATAGAAGGGGAAATGTTAAAAGCTAGAATAGAAAGGGATTCCTCGGTCTGCGGACGCGACAGATGTACCTCGAAGTCTCTAGAGCAGTGTCTCACCTTACAGGTGGTAGGACTGAGTCGCAGTACCTAGATCTGCACATGAAAAACATGCGCAGAAGGGGCATGAGTACATCACAACGGTACTCAGTAAGTGCCAAACCTAACCTCGATCGGATAGTGACGAGGAAGGTCAGGGCTCTACTAAGGTTAAATAAAATATAAAGATCAACAGTATAGAACAGAATAGTATAATTAAGTACAGTAGTAAAATAACACAAGTTGTACAGAACAGCAACAACTATACAGAAGCAAGGTAAACACGGAAAGGAAATACAGTTCAGCACCAATAATAACAATCGGGGATCTCCCAAGATACCGTCCTGTAGTCCCATATGTACATATCCAAAGGATCTATGGGGATCCCGTCCCGTAGTCCAACTCATACTGCGCGGGGATCTACCGGAATCTCGTTCTGTAGTCCCAAATGTAAATACCCAGTACTGGGGGAATCTACCGGGTGCATTCCCGTAGTTTCATATAATTCTGCAGGGGATCTACCGGAATCCCACATCTGTAGTCCCAAAATAAACAAACAAGGGGGAGCTACCGGAATCCCACATCCGTAGTCCCAAAATAAATACACAGCAGCAACAGGAAAATATACAAAAATGGCAAAGTTTCATATTAAGGCAACAAGTGATTCTAGCCTAGCATGCTGCATAGAATTCAGGTAAGGCAGGTTGAGCAAATAAAGCAATTAAGTCACTTAGACATGCTTTCCTAAGCTAACAACAGGCTTAATAGTGCAAGTAATAGAAACAGGAAAGGAAACATACTAGTAATTACTTAAAGAAAATCGGATTTCCAACAATTAGCACAAGTACGCACTCGTCACCTCACGTACAAGGCATTTCAATTACCAAATATGCCAATCCTAAGGGGAAGGTCCCCCACACAAGGTTAGACAAGCCACTTACCTCGAACCGGATCAAAATCAACCTGAAATCGCGCTCTTGCCATGAGTACTCGACTCCAAATGACCCAAATCTATTCAATTCAATTGCATAATATAAATAACACTTCAAGTAACTGATTCTACAAAGAAATTCTAAGCTAATACGCAAAATTAGGTAAAATGAGCAAAATGCCCCTCGGGCCTACGTCTCGGAATCGGGTAAAATTTATATTTTCAGAATCCTCACATTCTCCCAAGTTCATGCATACCAAATTATCCAAATATAAAGTCAAATTCTAGGCCTAAGAACTTTCTTCCAACTTTTCCCCAATTTTCATCTCCAATCTGAAATTAAATGATGAATTCATGTTTGGATTAATGGGTTACAAGCAAAAAGGAGTTAAGAATCGTTACCCAATCAATATCTCTAAAAATCCCTCAAAATCTCGCTCAAATCCGAGCTCTCAAGCTTAAGTTTTGATAAAAATGGCTAAACCCTCGATTTTGAACTTAAACATTCTGCCCAGGCATGTTCTTCTTCGCGAACGCGAGGCTAAGGTCGAGAATGCGATGCACTAAAGTTCCGCTGGCCAGTCTCCCTCTTTGCGAACTCGGTGCCTAAGCCGCGAACGCGATGATCATTTCTCTTCTCCTACGTGAATGCCTAGGCACAAAGTCCCACAGCCTCGCGAACACGTAAGCTCCTTCGTGAACGTGAAGCATTAATTCCTCACCAGCCCCAGCTCCTCTTCGCGAACGCTAGACCCCACTCGCGAACGCGAAGAAGGAAACCAGAACTAACTGCTGCAACATTTTTCTGCAATTCTCTAAGTCCAAAAATGACTCGTTGAGCATCTGAAACACACCCGAGGCCCCCACGACCTCAACCAAACATGCCAATTAGTCCTAAAACATCATTTAAACTTGTTCCAACCTTCGGAACGGTCAAAACAACATAAAACACCTATTTTTCATCGGATTCAAGCCTATGAATTCCAAAAACTCTAAAAATATGCTTTCGATCAAAACGTCTATCAAACCTCGTCCGAATGACCTGAAATTTTGCACACACGTCACATAGAACTTCTAGAATTCTATTCCAACCCTCGGATCAAAATCTCACTATCGAACCGGAAACTTCAAAAATTCAACTTTCAGCATTTCAAGCCTAAATTAGCTACGGACCTCCAAAACACAATTCAAAAACATGCCCCTAAGCCCAAAATCACCCAACAGAGCTAACAGAACCATCAGATTTTCATTCTGAGGCCGTCTTCACACTGTTCCAACTATGGTCAATATTTCAACACTTAAGCTCTCATTTAGGGACTAAGTGTCCCAAAACTCTCCGAAACTCAAAATCGAACATCCTGGCAAACCAAAATAGCAGAAATAAACTTAGGGAAAGCAGTTAATGGGGGATTAGGGCATAAATTCTTAAGACGGCCTGCCGGGTCGTCACATCCTCCTATACTTAAACATTCGTTCGTCCTCGAACGAGCATAAAGACATACCTGAAGTAGTGATAAGATGAGGGTAACGACTGCGCATATCCTGCTCGGTCTCCCAGGTCGCCTCCTCGACCAGCTAGCCCCGCCACCGAACCTTTACTGATGCAATGTTCTTTGACCTCAGCTTCCTAACCTGCATGTCCAATATTGCCACTGGCTCCTCAACATAGGATAGATCCTTGTCCAACTGGACTGAACTGAAATCTAACACGTACGACGGATCACCGTGATACCTCCGGAGCATCGAAACATGAAATACCGGATGAACTCCGGCCAAGCTGGGAGGCAAGGCAAGCTCATAAGCAACCTCCCCAACACGCTTCAATATCTCAAAAGGGCCAGTAAATCTCGGACTTAATTTTCCTTTCTTCCCGAATCTCATAATGCCCTTCATAGGAGAATCTCATAAGGAAACATCACGAACCTTCTGGTCCGCATAACTCTTATGTCTGGACTGGGCTGTACGGACTCTATCCTGAATCACCTTAACCTTCTCCAAAGCATCCTCAACCAGGTCTGTGCCCAATAATCTAGCCTCACTTGGCTCAAACCAACCCACTGGGGATCTACACCGTCTCCCATATAAAGCCTCATACAGTGCCATCTGAATGTTGGACTGATAGCTGTTATTGTAAGCAAACTCTGCCAATGGCAAAAACTGATCCCAAGACCCTCCAAACTCAATCACACACGTACGAAACATATCCTCAAGAAACTGAATAGTGCACTCGGACTGTCCGTCCATCTGAGGGTGAAGTGATGTACTCAACTCCACCCAAGTACCCAACTCATGCTGAACGGCTCTCCAGAACTGTGATATGAACTGAGTACCTCTATTTGAAATGATGGAAACCGGAATACCATGCAGTCGAACAATCTCCCGGATATAGATCTCCGCCGACCGCTCCGAGGAAAAAGTAATACACACAGGAATGAAATGAGCGGACTTGGTCAGCTGATCCACAACCACCTAAATAGCATCGAACTTTCTCAAAGTCTGTGGGAGCCCAACTACAAAGTCCATGGTGATCCACTCCCACTTCCACTCCGGAATCTCTATCTGCTGAGGCAACCCACCCGGTCTCTAGTGCTCATACTTTACCTGTTGACAGTTGAGACACCAAGCTACGAATCCAACTATATCTTTCTTCATCTGTCTCCACTAGTAGTGTTGCCTCAAATCCTGATACATCTTCGTGGCACCCGGATGAATGGAATACCACGAGCTATGGGCCTCCTCTAGAATCAATTCTCGAAGTCCATCAACATTGGGTACACAAATCCAACCTGCATCCTCAATACCCCATCATCACCAATAGTCCTCTGGCATTACCGTGTTGAACCTTGTCCTTGAGGACAAGCAAATGAGGGTCATCATACTATTGCTCCCTGATATGATCAAATAAGGAAGACCGAGAAACCACGCAAGCTAGAACCCGACTGGGCTCCAAAAGATCCAATCTCACAAACTGGCTGGCTAAGGCCTGAATATCCGTCGACATAGGCCTCTCCGATGCTGGTAAATAAGCCAAACTCCCCAAACTCTCTTCCCGGCGACTCAAAGCATCGGCCACCATATTGGCCTTGCCCGAGTGATACAAAATAGTAATGTCATAGTCCTTCAGCAACTCTAACCACCTCCTTTGGTACAAATTTAGATCCTTTTGCTTGAACAGGTGCTGCAAGCTCCGATGGTCAGTATAAATATCACAAGGAACCCCGTATAAATAATGGCGCCAAATCGCCAGGGCGTGAACAATGACAGCTAACTCAAGGTCGTGAACATAGTAGTTCTTCTCATGTATCTTCAACTATCTGGACGCATAGGCAGTCACCCTACCATCCTGCATCAACACTGCTCTGAGGCCAATCCTCGAGGCATAACAATAGACCGTATAAGACCCCGAACCTGTAGGCAAAATCAAAATTGGGTCTGTAGTCAAAGTTGTTTTGAGCTTCTGAAAGCTCGCCTCACACTCCTCCGTCCACTGAAATGGAGCACCCTTCTGGGTCAACCTAGTCATAAGGGCTGTAATCGATGAAAATCCCTCCACAAAACGAGGATAGTAACCCGCCAGGCCAAGGAAATTGCGGATCTCGGAAGTTGAGGATGGTTTGGGCCAACTCTACACGGCCTCTATCTTCTTTGGATCCACCTGAATACCCTCATTCGATACCACATGGCCTGAGAATGCCACTGAATCCAACCAAAACTCACATTTCGAGAACTTAGCATATAGCTTCTTTTCTCTCAGAGTCTGAAGCACAGTCCTCAAGTGCTGCTCTTCCCGACTTCGGGAATACACCAGAATATCATCAATAAAGACAATGATGAACGAGTCGAGATATGACCGGAATACACTATGCATCAAATGCATAAAGGCTGTTGGGGCATTGGTCAGCCTAAATGACATGACAAGAAACTCGAAATGACCATATCAAGTCCTGAAAGCAGTCTTCGGGATATCTGGCTCCTGAATCTTTAACTAATGGTAACTTGAGCGCAAATCAATCTTGAAAACACCCGTGCGCCCTGAAGCTGGTCAAACAGATCATCAATACGAGGCAAAGGATAACAGTTCTTAACTGTCACTTTGTTCAACTGGCGATAATCAATACACATACGCATAGAACCATCCTTTTTCTTTACAAACAAGACCGAAGCACCCTAAGGTGATACACTAGGCCGAATAAAACCTTTGTCAAGCAATTCCTGTAATTGATCCTTCAACTCAGGAGGAGCCATACGATACAGAGGAATAAAAATGGGTTGAGTTCCCAGCAACAGATCAATGTCAAAATCAATATCTCTATCAGGCGACATGCCTAGAAGATTAGCTGGAAACACATCAGGAAAATCCCGTACTACTGGAACTGAATCAACTAAAGGGGTATCAATACTGACATCTCTCACATAAGCTAAATACGTGTCACACCCCTTCTCAATCATACGCTGATCTTTAAGAAAAGAAATAACTCTACTGCGAGTGTGGCCTAAAGTACCCCTCCACTCAACATGCGGTACACCTGGCATAGCCAGCCTCATGATTTTGGCGTGACAATCAAGAATAGCATAATAGGGCGACAACCAGTCCATGCCTAAGATAATATCAAAATCTACCATACTGAGCAACAATAAATCGGCTCTGGTCTCAAAACCACTAAGAGCAACCAAACACGACCGATAGATACGGTCTGCAACAAGAGAATTTCCCACACGAGTAGAAACATAAACAGGGGAACTCAAAGAATCCTGAGATACACCCAAATGCGGAGCAAAATAAGAAGACAGATAAGAGTAAGTGGAGCCTGGATCGAATAGAACCGATGCATCTCTGTGACAAACCAGTATAATACCTGTGATGACAGAATTAGAGGCAACAGCCTCGGTACGGGCAGGAAGGGCATAGTATCCGGTCTGACCTCCCCCTCTAGGGCGACCTCTACATCCCCGACCTCCACCTCTAGCTAGCTGAGCAAGTGTGGTAGCAACTGGAGCCATAACCATAGCCTGAGAACTCTGTGGGGCACGTTGTGGCTGAGAAGTCTGTGGAGGTGCACCTCTCCCAAGTCTGGGGAAATCCCTCACCATATGACGTGTGTCACCACACTCAAAACAAGCTCTGGGAGGACATAGTGGTTGTGACTGGCTCAGGCCAGGTCTGCTGGACTGACCTCTGAAAGCACCCCGCGTAGGAGGCGTGCTAGATACTGGTGGTTGCATAATAAGGATCCTGAAGCCTAGGAGGAGCTGGGATACAGATAACCCCTACCATGACGACCTGCTGCCGATAAAGCCCTCAATAAACCAGTGAACCCTCTCATGAACAGTAGAAACCAAGGCTGGTGCATGCTTAGCCAAACTAGTGTAATGGACAGCATACTCTGAGACAGTCATAGAACCCTGGTGCAAATGCTCAAACTCTGTGCGCCATGCGTCACTGAGGCTCTGAGGAACATACTCTCTCAGGAATAGATCTGAAAACTGAGTCCAAGTCAGTGAAGCAGCCTCATATGGACTGTCTAACTCATAGGTGCGCCACCACTCATATGCAGCTCCTCGAAGCTGGAAAGTAGTGAAGGAAACCCTGCTCGATCCTAATATACCCATGGTACGGAGAATGCGGTAACTCTCATCTAGAAATCCCAGAGCATCCTCCGATGCTAGACCACTGAATACAGGAGGCTTGTACCTCTTGAACCTCTCAAGCCTCAGCTGCTCCTCCTCGGAAGCTGCTACCCTGTCCTCTAGCTGAACTGGCACTGCAGGCGGTATAGGAATAATCTCAGTGACCTGCTCAATATGCACTCGCTTCTCAAGAGCGCAGGCGGCAGGAGTCTGTGCTCCTCCCCTAGCCTGAGATGTAGCTACAATAAGGGGAAGCAACCCTGCCTGAGCCAGAGTGGTGTACATGCTCAAGAACTATGCCAAAGTCTCCTGAAGAGCTGGAGAAGTGGTAGCAGTAGGCGTGTCAGTTGCCTGGACTCCGGCTGGAACTGTTGGTGGTACCTCAGCATCAGCTCGTGCAGGTGGTCTGGCTGCACCACGTGCGAGTCCTCGGCCTCTACCCTGGCCTCGGCCTCTAACGGCTACAGTAGGGGCGTGGGTGCCTGATCATCTCGGGTAGCACGTGTCCTCACCATCTGTGAGAGAATAGAAGACATAAGTTTAGAATTGTGATGTCAAAATATCGCATGACAAGGAAATCAAATAAAGTGGAATTTTCCTAAAAGTTACATAGCCTCTCTAGATAAGTACAGATGTCTCCGTACCGATCAGCGAGACTCTAATAAACCGGATTGTGATCCACGACTCCTATGAACCTAGAGCTCTGATACCAACTTGTCACGACCCCGGTTCGCCCTCCATGAATCATCGTGACAGCACCTAGTCCTCTACAACTAGGTAAGCCTAAATTGTGGAAGATAACCAAAATGCGGAATAAAGCAAATTAAAACAGAATGAAGAGTGATAAAAATAGTGTTTAAAAGTGCCGCTCGACATATACAACACAACATTCTCAGAATCAAGTACACTATCCCAAAACCAGGAAACTCACAGAACCACAAGTCTTTGGATATATATAATGTCTAACTCCAGAATATCTAACAAGGGAAAGAAATACAAAAGGGCAAATGTTAAAAGCTAGAATAGATAGGGACTCCTCGCACTGCGGACGCGGCAGATGTACTTCGAAGTCTCTAGAGTAGTCGCCTCGCCTCACAGGTGGTAGGACTGAGTCGTAGTACCTGGATCTGCACATGAAAAACATGCGCAGAAGGGGCATGAGTACACCACAACGGTACTCAGTAAGTGCAAAGCCTAACCTCGATCGGGTAGTAACGAGGAAGGTCAGGGCCCTACTGAGGTTAATAAAATATAAAGATCAAAAGTATAGAACATAATAGTATAATTAAGTATAGTAGTAAAATAACACAGGATGTACATGACAACAACAACTATACAGAAGCAAGGTAAACACGGAAAGGAAATACAATTCAGCACCAATAATAACAACCGGGGATCTCCCAAGATACCGTCCTGTAGTCTCATATGTACATATCCAAAGGATCTACCGGAATCCCACATCCGTAGTCCCAAAATAAATACACAGCAGCAATAGGAAAATATACAAAAATGGCAAAGTTTCATATTAAGGCAACAAGTGATTCTAGCCTAGCATGCTGCAAAGAATTCAGGTAAGGCAGGTTGAGCAAAAAAAGAAATTAAGTCACTTAGACATGCTTTCCTAAGCTAACAACAGGCTTAATAGTGCAAGTAATAGAAACAGGAAAGGAAACATACTAGTAATTACTTAAAGAAAATCGGATTTCCAACAATTAGCACAAGTACGCACTCGTCACCTCACGTACAAGGCATTTCAATTACCAAATATGCCAATCCTAAGGGAAAGGTCCCCCACACAAGGTTAGACAAGCCACTTACCTCGAACCGGCTCAAAATCAACCTGAAACTGCGCTCTTGCCACTAGTACTCGACTCCAAATGGCCCAAATCTATTCAACTCAATTGCATAATGTAAATAACACTTCAAGTAACTGATTCTACAAAGAAATTCTAAGCTAATACGTGAAATTAGGTAAAATGACCAAAATGCCCCTCGGGCCTACGTCTCAGAATCGGGTAAAATTTATATTTTTAGAATCCTTACACTCTCCCAAGTTCATGCATACCAAAATTATCCAAATATAAGGTCAAATTCCCAATCAAAAGTCGAATTCCAGGCCTAAGAACTTTCTTCCAACTTTTCCCCAATTTTCATCTCCAATCTGAAATTAAATGATGAATTCATGTTTGGATTAATGGGTTACAAGCAAAAAAGAGTGAAGAATAGTTACCCAATCGATATCTCTAAAAATACCTCAAAATCTCGCTCAAATCTGAGCACTCAAGCTTAAGTTTTGATAAAATTGGCTAAACCCTCGATTTTGAACTTAAACATTCTGCCCAAGCGTGTTCTTCTTCGCGAATGCGAGGCTAAGGTCGTGAATGCTATGCACTAAAGTTCCATGGCCAGTCTCCCTCTTCGCGAACGCGACGCCTGTGCTGCAAACGCGATGATCATTTCTCTTCTCCTACGCAAACGCGTTCGCGAAGGCACAAAGTCCCACAGCCTCGCGAACGCGTAAGCTCCTTCGCGAACGTGAAGCATTAATTCCTCACCAGCCCCAGCTCCTCTTCACGAACGCGAGACCCCACTCATGAACGTGAAGAAGGAAACAAGAACTATTTGTTGCAACATTTTTCTGCAATTCTTTATGTCCAAAAATGACGCGTTAAGCATCTGAAACACACCTGAGGCCCCCCCACCCCGGGACATCAATCAAATATGCCAACTAGTCCTAAACATCATTTAAACTTGTTCCAACCTTCGAAACGGTCAAAACAACATCAAAACACCTATTTTTCATTGGATTCAAGCCTAAGAATTCCAAAAACTCTAAAAATACGCTTTTGATCAAAATGTCTATCAAACGTCATCCGAATGACATGAAATTTTGCACACACGTCACATTAAACTCTACAGAGCTACTCCAACTTCCAGAATTCCATTCCGACCCTCGGATCAAAATCTCCCTATCGAACCGGAAACTTCAAAAATTCAACTTTCGGCATTTCAAGCCTAAATTAGCTACGGACCTCCAAAACACAATTCGAACATGCCCCTAAGCCCAAAATCACCCAACGGAGCTAAAAGAACCATCGGATTTTCATTCCGAGGCCGTCTTCACACTGTTCTGACTACGGTTAACTGTCCAATACTTAAGCTCTCATTTATGGACTAAGTGTCCCAAAACTCTCTGAAACTCAAAACCGAACATCCCAGCAATCCAAAATAGTGCAAATAAACTTGGGAAAAGTAGTTAATGGGGGATCGGGCGTAAATTCTTAAGACGACCGGTCGGGTCGTCATAGAAGTATGCACAAGAAGTACAAAGTGCAGTATCAGTACAACTGACCCCATGTACTGGTCGGTGTTGAGCCTAACCTCGACGTGGTAGTGACGAGGCTACGGTGGGGCATAACATCATATATAGCATGCATCAGTTATACTAAAACAGAAAGGGAATACAGAATGAAATATAAGTAACTTGCAATAAATAAATATGAAACCTAGTCTTCTACCAATATTCAGCAATAACCAATCCTTAGGGAAGTTTCAACACTACGATAATGTGCCTCAGCAGAAATGAACACATAAACAACAATTGATGCGGCACACATCCCGATCCCACCATATAGTCAATAATGGTATAAATATTCACCCTTATTACTGCTTGTTGTGGCGTGCAACCTGATTCTACAGTCCACCCTTATTACTCCTCAATATATATATCACCCTTAGTCCTCTTATTGAGGCGTGCAACCTGATCCCACCTGTCCACCCTTATTACCCCTTGTTGTGGCGTGCAACCCGATCCTACCAGACAATCGCATACACCCTTATTCCTTATGTTGCAGTGTGCAACCCGGTCCTAATATTTATATCAGCACCAATCACAAAATAAAGACAAGTGTTTCACAAGTTAACTCAAATCCTCCACAACACTTATACCTCAATTTAATACAATGGAATATCACTACAATTATGAAGTTTCACCAGTTAATACTACACAGCGAGAACAACCAAAGTGTACCATGAAGCACCAATAACCAATATAACCCAACAAGGAAATAAAATGAAACTACGAAACAATTAACACTTCAATAGAGAAATCAACAGTTAACATGAAGCAATTAGACATGGAAACGTTTATGAGCAAGTAGCAATCAAGACAGAGAACAATATAATAGGAAATGGGGAAGGAAACAGACTAAAATGATAAATTGGTAGCGCATAGGTACTCGTCACCACACCTATATGCCGCGCACATGGGAATTCACATAGCAATTAATTCGGGGATCCCTAATCCCTCAAGTCAAAGTTAGACCAAACACTTACCTCAAGTCAACGGTATCTCAAAGCTCAATAATCGCTTTACCTCTCGATTCCACCACCAATTCACTTGTATCTAGTCATAATTATCTCAATAACATCAATAAATGCTAAATAAATCAATCCCTATGCAAAATCATAGGTTTTCTAATATTTTCCCTAAAAAGTCAAAACCCGACCCTGGGCCCGCTTGGTCCAAACTCAAAAGTCGGACTAAAACCCGATTACACATTTGTATTGGGAAAAATCAAGTTAATATATCGAATTAATTATGTGAGGACATGTCATGACACGTGGATCAGTAAAGGAATGACAGTTGGCGAAGAATAGTTGAAGATGCATGAGCTTTAGCAGGCACGACCAAAGATCCAAGAAAGCCAGAAGGAACATTTGCTCGAACCACTTGATATTTTGAAGAAGCTTCAGAAGAATGAACCTAAATAGCAAAAGGGTATAAATACGTATTATTGGTAATTAATAGGCATTAATTACGGAAAACATTATGGAATCTGTATTGAAACAGTTACGATTGCCAATGAAAATGATAGAGTTGCAAATGAACAAGCTATCGATGAAGCTCTTAAAAAATTAATTGCTCAACAGGTCGACAACGCTCTCCAGGCTTTTACCAGCCAGTTGCCGGTTGTATCGCCAGCACCAACTCCAAATAACAACACTTTGGAAAATCATCATTCTGGACTTGTTAATTCAGGCAGTGGTGGAACTCCCAGCGAGTCTCGTGATGGAGAACCAGGTAACACAGTTAATTCTGATTTACAAAATTTAGTATTAACTTTGCAGAAATAGCTCATGGAGCAAAGCGACTGCATAGAGCAAATACCTTGAGTACCGCCTGTAATCAAGGGAATAGATATGGACAAATATTCACAACAACCTTGGAAGCCAAGTGCTGCTCTTCTACCAATTCCGAAGAAATTCAAGATGCCCGATATTCCGAAATACGATGGAACAACTAATCCACGAGACCATGTAACTGCATTCACAACCGATGTAAAGGGCAACGACTTGACCAAACAAGAAATTTAATCAGTATTGGTCAAAAAAATTCAGTGAAACACTCACTAAGGGAGCATTAATATGGTATTCTCTTTTACCCGAAAATTCTATAAATTCTTTTGTTGAGCTTGCAGATTCATTTATCAAATCACACTCGGGAGCTCAAAAATTCAAAAAAAGATTGGAGGATATTTTCAAAATAAAGCAAGGAGATTCGGAGCTGCTCAGATAATTTGTGGACAGATTCCAGCATGAAAGGATGATGTTGCCACACGTACCTGATAACTGGGTGGCTATGGCTTTTGCCGGTAATCTAAATGAGAAAAGTTTAGAAGCCATGTGACGACTCACGGAAAGTCTATGTGAATTTCCAGCAATAACTTGAAATGATGTTTACAAAAGATACAGCACGAAGCTGCGGATAGAAGAAGATACCATCACACAGTCTCAAAAAGAGGATAGGGTAAGTTCAAGACGTGTTGAAACTGAAAAAAGGTCCAGTAAAAATAGGTACGAGCCCTACATGGGACCAGCAGGAAGAGACTCTCGTTCAAAGCAGGATAACTCAAGGTACGATCATAGATCGAGAGATAAAGAATCAGGCTCATCATCATGGTTTGGAAAAGAGTGAAACGTGCGAGAGACGCGAGATGATGATAGAGGCTCGAAGGCAAAGTTTGGCGGTTACAATTTCAATGTTAGCACATTAGAGTTAGTAGCAGTATTAAGAATCATGGGAGATAAGGTGCGATGGCCAAAGGAAATGAGATCAAACCCGAATAGGTGAAATCCTGATTTTTGGTGCGAGTTTCATAACGATCATGGTCACAAAACGGCAGATTGTAGATTGCTACAAGGTGAAGTTGACCATTTGTTAAAACAAGGATATCTACCTGAAAGTTTCAAAAATTACAGTCACACACGGGAAGCGAGTTCGACGTGTTTTGGAAGAAGAAAGTATTACATTTGATGATGCAGATGCAAATGGCGTACTAACCCCACACAATGACGCACTGGTAATATCTTTACTTGTACATGACACTAATGTGAAACGAGTTTTGATTGATCCAGGTATCTCCATGAATATAATTTTGCTAAGAGTGGTAAACGAAATGCAAGCTGAAGATAAGTCGATACCCAAGGTGCACACATTATCTGGTTTTGACAACTCGAACGTCGTAACAAAATGGGAGATAATACTCACCACATTCGTAGAAGGAGTTGTCAAAGACACGAAATTTCAGGTGGTAGAGATGGACATGGCTTACAATATGATTCTCGGTAGACCATGGATTCACAAAAGGGATGTTGTGCCATCTACTCTGCACTAAATTATTAAATTCCCTTCACAATGGGGAATACGACAAATCCATGGTGATCAGCAAATGTCTAGAAGCATCACTTCTGTAACAGATTCAAGTGGAAAAAATGAAGAAAAATAGCAATCACAGAATCCAGTTGAGGATGCTGCAACACAAGCCTCAACTGAACACGAGCGAAAAGATGTAGACTCGAGGCCCGATTCCATCCAAGAACCAGAGGAAAATGAAACATCAAAATGATGATTGAGGAATTGGAAGCGTAGTACTATTTGCACCCTGGCCTGAAAGGAAAGTCTACATTGGGGCCAACCTAAGCCACGAAATGAAAGCTAAGTTGACTGAATTTTTGAAAACTAACGTGGATTGTTTTGCCTGGTCCCATTCTGATATGATAAAAATACCTCCGGAAATGATGACTCACAAGTTAAATGAAGATCCATCATATCCACCTGTCAAACAAAAGAAAAGAAAGCAAGGATTTTTAAAAAATCAGGTGATTCAAGATGACGTACAAAAACTTTTAAAATTGGGTCCATCCGCGACGTAAAATATCCAAATTGGTTAGCTAATACTGTAGTGGTACCTAAAAAGAATGGTAAGTGGCGAGTTTGTGTAGATTATACTGACCTAAACAAAGCTTGTCCTAAAAATTCTTTTCCATTACCGCATATAGATTAACTAATCGATGCCACTACAGGACATGAATTGTTAAGTTTTTAGATGCATATTTAGGATATAATCAAATCAAAATGGATCCCATAATGAGGAAAAAACTTCATTTATAACAGACAGGGGGACTTACTATTACAAAGTAATGCCATTTGGTCTCAAGAACGCTGGGGCCACATATCAAAGGTTGGTGACCAAAATTTTTCAAGAACATTTAGGGAAAACCATGGAAGTCTATATAGATGATATGTTGGTCAAGTCACAACAAGCAGGGGATCAAATCCAACACTTGTCTGATACATTTCAGATTCTCCGTAAATTTAACATGAAGCTAAACCCCGAGAAATGTGCATTTGGAGTTTCATCAGGTAAGTTCTTGGGATTTATTGTTTTTAACCATGGCATTGAAGTAAATACCGCACAGATTAAAGCTATTGAGGAAATTCCTAATACACTTACAAGTAAAAAAAAGTACAGAGACGGACGAGAAGAATAGAAACTTTGGGAAGATTTATTTCCAAATCATCAGAAAGATGCTTCAGGTTCTTTTCAGCTCTAAAAAAGAAGGATCAGTTCGAATGGTCTGAGGAATGTCAACAAGCGCTTAAAAATTTGAAAGTATACTTGTCAAATCCACCGTTGCTTGCGAAGCCAAAAGATGGGGAGAAACTACTCATCTACCTTGATGTTTCAGAAGTAGCGGTGAGTGTTATTTTAGTTCATGAAGGACAAGGTAAATGGTCTCCAATTTATTATGTTAGCAAGTCATTATTAGATGCTGAGACTCGGGGTCCTCATCTAGAAAAACTTGCACTTGCATTAATTATGGCATCTAGAAAATTAAGACCTTATTTTCAATGTCATCCCATCTCTGTAGTAACTGCCTACCCCCTACATAATATATTACATAAAAAAGAGTTGTTAGGTAGGTTAGCTAAGTGGGCCATAGATCTAAGTTAATATGACATTATGTATCAACTTAGAACTGCAATAAAGTCTCAAGTGTTAGCATATTTTGTGGCAAATTTTAGCCAAGGGATACAACTAGAAGCAGAAAAAGAACTACAGGTATTCAATGGGTCTAATCTAGGAACTTGAACTTTATTTACTGATGGTTCATCGAATGTGAAAGGGGTAGGTCTAGATATTGTTTTGGAACCACCTACGGGAGAAATCATAACAATAAGGCAGAGTATGAAGCTGTAATTGCAGGTTTAGAACTGGCATGAGAGCTTGGCATAGAACAGGTCGTAATCAAAAGTGATTCATAGCTCGTAGTTAACCAAATACTGAGACTTATATAGCTAGAGAGGCAAGAATGCAGCAATACCTGGAAAAGGTACGTGATCTGGTTAGGTAATTCCAAACTTGGAAAGTAGTGTAGATACCAAGAGAGGAAAATGTTGAGGCAGACGCCCTAGCTAATATTGCATCTGCTGTAGAAGTGACAAATGATGAAAATGCTTCTGTAATTCATTTATTTCATTCAGTACTTGATCAAGACAAAAATAAGGTAAATTTCAATAATTTAACTTGGGATTGGAGGAACGAGATTGTCACTTTTTTGTAGTATGGAATTTTACCTGAAGATAAGAAAAAGGCTCAAGCACTCTGTAAAAAAGCTGCTCGATACTATTTAAAACAAGGCAATCTTTATTGTAAAATGTTTGGTGTCCCCCTAAAAAGATGCCTCGTACCTTCTAAAACAGAGTATGTGATGAGAGAAATACATGAGGGACATTGTGGAAATCACGCGGGAGGAAAATCTTTAGTAAAAACCATGATTAGAGCCGGTTATTATTGGCCAAAATGGAAGAAGACGCGAAACCTTTTGTGGCTAAATGTGACAGGTGCCAAAGATACGGTAACAACATGCATAGACCTGCTGAATTATTACATTCGGTCATTGCATCGTGTCCTTTTATGAAGTGAGGGATGGATATCGTGGGTCCACTACCACAAGCCAAAGGCAAAGTAAGATTTTTGCTAGTACTCACTGATTACTTTACTAAGTGGGTAGAAGTAGGAGCTTTTAAACAGGTACGAGATAAAGAGGTCAGATATTTCATTTGGTGAAACATCATATGCCGATTCGGCGTACCAAAGGAAATTGTATGTGATAACGGCCCGCAATTTATAGGCACGCAAATCACAGAATTTTTTCAGAGTTGGCAAATTAAAAGGATTACTTCAATGCCTTATCATCCGATGGGTAATGGACAAGCTAAATCAACGAATAAAGTCATTATCAACAATTTGAAAAAAAGGTTGGAGGAATCTAAAGCCAATTGGCCAAAGGTGTTACCTGGAGTTTTGTGGGCTTATCGAACAATCGCAAAAACAAGTACGGGGGAAACACTATTCTCACTTGTATATGGAGTTGAAAACTTAATTCTAATCGAGATAGGAGAACCAAGCATGAGATATACACAAGCAACTGAGGAGTCAAATGAAGTAGAAATGCAAGTAAACCTGCATTTACCTGAAGAGAGGAGGGAAGCTACATTAATAAGGATGGCAACGCAAAAACAAGTTATGGAACGATACTATAATCGGAAAGCTCGTCTCAGATACTTCAAGATTGGGGACTTCGTACTCAAGAAAGCTTTCCATTCAACGAGGGCAGCTAATGCAGGAAAGTTTCGTCCAACTTGGGAAGGACCTTATAAGATTCACGGTATCACAGGAAAAGGAGCATACGAACTGGAAATAATGGATGGCAAGATTCTACCTTCACATTGGAATGATGTTAATCTAAAGAGATACTATTTCTAAGGAAAGAAAATACCCACGGGCAGGTACCCTCATTTTAAACTTTTATTTTTGAAATTTTACTGATGATTTTAGATGATAGGCAAAAAGCTATCCCACACTAAATGATGAATTACGACCTGAAAAGACACGTGGAAAGAACATAATTCCCGATCTAGGGTTACAACTATTCTGATAGAAATTTAAATGGGTTAAGTAGTCTTCATCTAAAATCGTACCTCCGAGTCCCGTATGTTTTTCCTTTCAAGAAAAGGACCGCATGGAAGGAATAATCAAGTGCTAGAGATTTCAAACTTCAAAGTTCGAACACTTGGAGGACTATATAATATACATATGATATATGTATAAAGAAGGCAAAGAAGACTGAAAACAATTAAAGTTCAAGTTAGGCCCAAAAGTCTACTCATCAAATGTATCAAGTTCAGAGCAAAATCACGAGCCAATAACACAAGCCAGTCAAAAAACCTTTATATAGATTTCAAAATTTTATGATGTCTAGGTTAAAGGGAATATTTAGCCATGAGTTATAAAAAAACCCTTGGTTTTTATTTCCTTTTTTGCAAATCTATTGTAAAGAAAATAGTTACGAAAAAGTTATAGAAGATATTTAAATACATGTAAGATGTTATTTAAACTTGACAAAGTTCAAATGAAAAATTTATCAAAGTTATTTCAAGAAACATGTGTGTTCCTATTTCTTTTTTCGTATATTTACACCGTTATGAAGTTGAGACGTCATCTTCATTAAGTGTCGTATATAAAAGGGCCCTCTTTTATAATTTCATGTTTGATTCAAAGATACATGAAGTTAATAAAGCATTTTATAAAAAAAATGCAAAAAGGGTAAGATGAAAACCCACGAATTAACAAAGAAGACCTTAAATATAAAGGCAAAAAAGAGCAAAACAGAAACTCAAGGTACTTGAGTCGAAACGAAAACTTTTTAATATTAAATTTAGACTAAGTATGAACTTAGTCATAAACTGATTGTCATTTTTACAAAATGCCCCGAAAAGGTCTGGAGACTTGTCATTTCCAAAAACTAAACCCCCAAATAGGACCAGGGGTAAAACCACATTCCACCAAGAAAGAAAAAAAAGGGAGTCACACTTCATAAACCTTTACTAAGGGGTAGAAGAAGAATCTAAAGCGGTATCATTAGCAGCAGAAGTTTCGAGTTGACTTGAAGGAACTGGGGCATTCACCGTACCTATATTATCTTCAACATGCTCAGGAGTATCAGCCATGGGAGAATAAAAATTTTGGCATTGCTGAGTTTTTTCAATGGTCTCCTTTATCTTGGCTAACTCAGCATCCAAGTTAAAACCCTCTTGTCTAGCCTCCACAAGGGTATCATGGTGTGTGTTTAAAATTGCCCAACTCACTTCAATAGCAGTCTTGTCCTCAAGAATCTCATAATCTCTCTCCCATTGGTCAATCTCGTTTTTAAGCTCTTCTTTCTCGGCTAAAGCAGCATCATAAGAAGATTGAAAGAGGGGCAAGTGAACTTTCTAAAAATCTGACTTTATCAGAAGACTCCCGAAGATCTTCTTGGGTTTGGGTAAGTGTTTGAACAAGTTCACCGGTGTAAACCTCTTTCTCGTTTAGCAATGCCTTCAACCCTCTAATATCTTCACTGGCTTTGGAGAGCTGCTCAGAAAATGATGTCTTGAGGAGATTTTTATCCTTTTCATCTTGATTTGAGGAAGCCTTCTCAACTGCTAACTCTAAAGTCAAAACCTTCAACTGTTGCTCTAAGGTGCACTTGCTTCTTCTAACACTTCCCTATCAAGTTGAAGGCTTTCATATTGTTCTTTCCAGTTGTTTACTTCAATCTAATAATCATGCATTAACTGCTCTGTATGAGAAACCCTCTCCATCATCTCTATGCCAATAAGATTGATCTAAAAAAGAAGAAAGGGGTAAGAACCTTAATAAAAGAAGAATAGAATAAAGTGTAAAAAGAAGCAAATACCTTTAATGATGATTGCACTATATTATTCATCCAAGTCAAAGAGGTATGACTCTCGAGCTTGGATTTCTCAACTGGACTGATCAGAGGTTTCAAACATACGTCATCCCGACCTAACTTTTTCAAAAGATTACCATCATCAGGGACCTCACTAGTAATCTGCTTCATCGCTCCACTTTCACTCGAAGAACCAACCTCGGTACGAGGAACGGTAGTAGGGGGAACTGTAGAGGAAGTCATAACAATTTGGGGTGGAGCAGCAACAGTAGTAGTCACAACTAGCAAAGAACGCACCACAGGGACAAGCATGGTAAAAGAGGCAAGGGGTACTTCATCGGAAACCAAATCCAAATTTTCACTATCAAACCCACGAGAAAAAAGCTGATCATCAGAGTCACGAGGTGCCGCAGGAGTATCATCATCAAAACTCAACAAGGTGGCTTCAATAGCCTCGGTTATAGGAACAGAATAGGGTGGAGTCGCTTCATCATCTTAAAAAATGTGTCTTCTGGCCTGCGACCTTTTAATCAAGGAACCTCCATCATGTTCCTCTTCTTCAGAATCTTGGGTTGTATCAGCCTTCCTTTTCAATGAAGAACTCAAGATTATCTCTTGAGCTCTTTCCAAAGAAACTCTAGAAGCCACGACTGCTTCGGCACTTACACCACGAATGGGAAATCCTGATAAAAAAAAGGGTCAAATTAAATTCTAAGGGAAAGATGAATGAAAATATGAAAAGGAGATGAGTAAAGCATTTACCATGAGTTTTAAACTTCCAACCAAACCTATGCGAAAGATTTTTCCAAGATCTACCTTCCATTGGAGCAACTTTCAATAACTTTTCTACCCAACCATGGAAATTGGGAATCTCATCAACAGTTCCCATGGTTGCTGGAAAAAAGAAAAGGTTAAACAGTAGCGGGAAAAATAAGGAGAAAAAAGAGAGAAAGTTGTAAAAGAAAAACTTACATGCAAAATTCCATTTTTCAGGAAATGGAACATTTTCTTCTCCCACTAAACCAACAGTGGGGGCAGCAACAAACCTGGAATACAAGCCATGGTCATTATCATCCTCTGGGCTAACTAACACCCTCTTACTTCTCGCCACTAAAGTGAAGATCCCATGACGGAAAAACATAGGGGAGTAGAGATGAATCAAATGGAAAAAAGTAAAAGGCAAGTTAGCCAACCTTGTTAAGTGCCTTAAAAAGCAATAGCCCTCCACACAATCGGGCCAATCTGTCCTAGATAAACGTCGAAAAAATGACAGAATTCAATGATAACAGGATTAATGAGGGGTTTAAAATTCAGCGTAAAGGGATATGTATACACAAAAGAAAACCCGGTCAAGTAGCATTAGGAATTATAATAGGGAAATCAGGTCTCCAATGGCAATCCCTACGAACAAAAGAGATCAAAACTTTGGTGATTTGAGAAGGGTAAACATCAGCACAATCTAAAGAAGACATAGAAGAAACTTGGTTTCTAATCGATTCTCTATCAGTGTAAAAAGATAGTTCAGCAGGGACAATTTCATCTACTAAAGGGTCACAAACGGGTTCATTAGAGTCTTTACTTCTAAATGAAGGTCTGTGGGAAAGAGAACCCCGAGTTCTAGAAGGAGGAGTAGAACTCACTGGAGGTAAAGAAACACCCAGTATAGATGGAGACCCGAAACTATGTAATCTTCCTCCTCTTCTGCTTCTAACAGGAGCAAGAGGAAGATCATCAACAATGGGGACTCTTCAAGGATTAAGGTTTGAAGAAGACATGGCAGTACGAGGAAGATAAAAACAAGAGTGAATATTCTAAGATATGAAACTTTCTATGAAAAAGAAAAAGACAAAAGCTATATTTATACTCAGAAGCAACCGTCAAAGAAAAAGGTGTAATGATGGAAATGTCATGATGGAAATTGTCACTTCGTAATTGATGAAGCCGCAAAAAGCCCTACCCCGGGCTTGCTTGGTCCAAACTCGAAAGTCGCACTAAAACCCGATTACCCATTTGTATTGGGAAAAATCAAGTTAATATATCGAATTAATTATGTGATGACATGTCATGACATGTGGATCGGTAAAGGAATAACAGTTGGCGAAGAATAGTTGAAGAGGCACGAGCTTTAGCAGGCACGACCAAAGATCCAAGAAAGCCAAAAGGAATATTTGCTCGAGCCTCTTAATATTTTGAAGAAGCGTCGGAAGAATGAACCTAAATAGCAAAAGGGTATAGATACGTATTATTGGTAATTAATAGGCATTAATTACGAAAAATATTATGGAATCTGTATTGAAACAGTTATAATTGCCAATTATAACGTTACATTAAATGTCATTAATTGTCCATAATGACTCCATTATGAAAGGAGAGAAATGTATTATTTAGAAATAGCTATAAAAGGTGAGGAATGAACATTTGTAAGGACACGAAATACTATTGGAATATACTGATTTACTTTGCTTTCTATTCAGCTATTATTTACATCAATTATTACTATTTCTGTTTGGTTATCAGTAACCCGAATTCTTCTAAAACAAACTTTGACCGAAATCCCTATTTTTGGTTAAACACCATTCATCCCCAAGCCCATATATACAATTGATTTTAGAATCTGACCTCAATTTGAGGCCTAAACTCCCAAATTTCGAAATTCCTAAATTCTACCCAAAAACACCCAATTCCACCATGAAAAACCCTAGATTCTAGGATTAAATCTTGTAAAAGATGAAATAGATCGGAAGAAATAAGTTAAGAATCATTTACCCATGATTTGGGGAAGAACTTGCTCTAGGAAAGTCGCCTCTTGGAGTTTAGGTTTATAAAAATGAATGAAAAATTCCGTCCAAGACCCTTTTACTCAGCTGCAAATGTCGCATTTGCGAAGCTTGCAAATGTGAGAAAGGCATCGCAAATGTGAACCTGTCACATTTCTGTTGTTGTCGCAAATGCGAACCATTTGGTCAAAAATGTGAAAGTTCCCCTTCCCTGACTACTTTACAAATGCGAAGAATTGTTCACAATTGCGAACATGACCAGGACCAGCTTCCTTCACATTTGCGATGGAAGCCTCGCAAATGCGACATTGACAATGGTCGCAATTGCAAACCCTGACCTCGCATTTGCGAGATCTGAAGCCTGCAACTCAGCTAAAGCATACCAGCAATTCCCTAAGTTGAAAAATCACTCTGTAGCCTATTCAAAACTCAGCCGAGTCATCGGGGCTCCAAGAAAATCATGCACACAAGTCTTAAAACATCATATAAACTTACTCGCGTGATCAAATCGCCAAAATAATATCTAGAACTATGAATTCAACATCAAAACTCATAAAATTTTCAAGATAGTTCAAAATTTCTATTTTCTCAACCAATGGTCTGAATTACATCAAATCGCTTCTGTTTTTCACCAAATTTCACAGATAAGGTCTAAATATCCTAACGGACCTTTATCGAGCTCCGGAATCAAAATACGGGCCCGATACCAATAAGATCGAATCTTATTAAATTTCCAAAAACCACTATATTTTCAGTTTAACAATTTTCTTCAAAAATTCATTTCTCGGGCTAGGGACCTCGGAATTTGATTCTGGGTATACGCCCAAGTCCTAAATTTTACTACGGACCCTCGAGACTGTCGGAACACGGGTCCGGGTCCGTTTACCCAAAATGTGGACCGAAGTCAACTAAAATCATCTTTTTAAGCCAAAAATATCTTTTCTTAAGTTTTTCACATGAGGGCTTTCCGGATACACGCTCGGAATGCGCATGCAAATCGAGAAGAGATAAAATGAGGTTTTCAAGGCCTCAGAATCACTCTATAGCCCATTCAAAACTCAGCCGAGCCCTCGGGGCTCCAAACCAATCATGCATACAAGTCTTAAAACATCATATAAACTTGCTCGCGCGATCAAATCGCCAAAATAACCTCTAGAACTATGAATTCAACACCAAAACTCATGAAATTTTCAAGACAATTCAAAATTTCTATTTTCTCAACCAAGGGTCTGAATTACATCAAATCGCTTCCGTTTTTCACCAAATTTCATAGATAAGCTCTAAATATCCTTACGGGCCTGTATCGGGCTCCAGAACCAAAATACAGGCCCGATACCAACAAGATCGAATCTTATTAAATTTTCAAAAACCATTATATTTTCAGTTTAGCAATTTTCTTCAAAAATTCATTTCTCGGGCTAGGGACCTTGAAATTTGATTCCGAGCATACGCCCAAGTCCCATATTTTACTACGGACCCTCCGAGACCGTCAGAATATGGGTTCGGGTCCGTTTACCCAAAATGTTGACCGAAGTCAACTAAAATCATCTTTTTAAGCCAAAAATCAACTTTTCTTAAGTTTTTCACATAAGGGCTTTCCAGATACACGCTCGGACTACGCATGCAAATCGAGGAGAGATAAAATAAGGTTTTCAAGGCCTCAGAATACGGAAATGGATTTTAAAAGAAAAGATGACCTTTTGGGTAATCACATTCTCCGCCTCTAAAACAATCGTTTGTCCTAGAATGGACATAGAAAAGTACCTGAGTTAGTGAAAAGATAGGGATATCGGCTCCGCATATCGGACTCGGACTCCCAGGTAGCTGCCTCAACAGGCTGACCTCTCCATGGAACATGAATTGATGGATAACTTTTCAATCTCAACTATCGAACCTGCCAATCTAGAATAGCTACCGGATCCTCCTCGTAGGTCAAATCCTTGTCCAACTGGGCAGTGCTGAAATCTAACATGTGGGATGGATCACCGTGATACTTCCAAAGCATGGACACAAGAAGCACTGGATGCACTGCTGATAAACCTGGTGGCAATACAAGCTCATAAGCCACCTCACCCACTCTCCAAAGGATCTCAAATGGTCTGATGAACCTAGGGATTAGCTTGACCTTCTTCCCAAATCATATCACGCCATTCATGGGCGACACCCGAAGCAACACTCGCTCTCCTACCATAAATGCCACATCACGAACCTTACGGTTGGCATAACTCTTTTGCCTGGACCGAGCTGTACGAAATCTATCCTGAATGATCTTAACCTTATCCAAGCTATCCTATACTAAATCTGTTCCCAACAACCGAGACTCCCCCAGCTCAAACCACCCAACAGGCAATTGACACCGTCTACCATATAATGCCTCATAGGGAGCCATCTGGATGCTCGACTGATAACTGTTAGTTTAGGGAAATTCCGCTAATGGTAAGAACTAATCCCAAGAACCTCCATAGTCAATAACACAAGCGCAGAGTTCCTCCAAGATCTGAATAGTACGCTCGGACTGTCTGGTCGTCTAAGGATGAAATGATGTGCTTAACTCGACCCGCGTACCCAACTCACGCTATACTGTCCTCCAAAAATGCGAGGTAAACTATGTACCTCGATCAAAAATGATAGACACAGGCACACCATGAAGTCGAACAATCTCACGGATGTAAAGATTCGCCAACCACTCCGAAGAATAGGAAACTGGCACAGTAATGAAATACGCTGACTTAGTCAGCTTATCCACAATAACCCATACTGCATCGAACTTTCTCTGAGTCCGTGGGAGCCCAACAATGAAATCCATAGTGATACGATCCCACTTCCACTCAAGAATCTCAATCTGCTAAAGCAAACCACTAGGTCTCTGATGCTCGTACTTTACCTGCAGACAATTCAAACACCAAGCTACATATGCAGCAATATCCTTCTTCATCCTCCTCCACCAATAATTCCACCGCAAGTCCTGATACATCTTTGAGGCGCCCGGGTGAATAGAATATCGGGAACTATGGGCCTCCTCTAGAATCAACTCACAAAGTCCATCCATATTAGGCACACAAATATGACCTTGCATCCTCAAAAATCCATCATCTCCAACCATAACCTACTTGGCACCACCGTGTCGTACCGTGTCCCTAAGGACAAGCAAATGAGGGTCATCATACTTGTCATGACCCTAATCGAAGGGAAGTAACGGGTACCCGGTACCTTAACCGAACACCAACATAACATATATTTCTTATCGTACTTTCATTGGCAAATGGGCCAAACAGGCCATCATGGGCTAACTAGAATTATCACATAGGTGACAATATTAGAGATGTGAGTTTGGCAAAGATTTAATAACATGAGTGTTGATACCCAATTTTTCCCTATTATATTTTTGAAATGCATATATACCTTTAAAACTATGCATTAGCATCAATGGGTATTTTCCCATAAATTTAACATCTTTAAATTAATTTATTTCAATATTTTCTTCATATAAATAATTGTAAAATTGCATCACAAATGAATTTAGAACATGTCTTGATTTAATATTACTATTACGGTCCTATTGAGTCCAAATAATTTCATAAATAGCCAAATTGGCACCTTTCAGCTATAATTGCAATAACTTTGCAATTATAGCCCATGCGTACATTTTTGTATTATTTCTACCAGAAATTAGTCATTTGCATTTTTAAATACTAAATAACTATTTTTAAAAAAAATACTTCTATGCATGAAATTCATTTTTTATAATTAGTAATTATTTTACAAATTATTTTTAATCAATTGTTTAGGGTATTTAACAAATAGCCTCCTTTATTTCAATTTAGCCTAAAATCTACCAGCCGAATACCTTATAAAAGCAACTCAAAACTCCCTTAGGTCCAATCTGCATGCCCTAACCAAATAGCTCCGTTTAATCATGGACGTTGATCATTTTGATCAATGGTCCATGATTAAACTTATCATATTAACCCAAATGACCCCCTAAACCCTTTCATTATCTTTCATTTTCGCCGCCTTTAGTTCCCTCATCTCTCAAATGTTCTCTAACTCTAGCCCTAATTCGGCCTCGCCGTCACTCATCCACTATTGTTCATGGTGGTTTCTCACCAGTCCCAGGCCTCTAATGGCCTCTCCTATGCTGGTACCGCCATCTGTAAGGTCCTCGGGGGACTAGGGTCAGTCCGCTTACACCTTTGGCCCTTTATTGCCTATTTCAGGCCATTCCGGTTTGATTTCGAGTAAGATCTTCCTATTTTGCCTTAAACCTATGGATTTCTAAGCCTACGTCTTCATCTCTATGTTGTTTTCTAGAAACCCTAATTTCGCCCTTTGAACTTCTCAGATTTGTACAAGATCTGAGATGGATTGAAATTATTTTACATGAGTTTTACAAAAATCTTCTGATTTTAGGGTTTCCTGAAAATCTCTTTCTTCAAAACGTTTTGCTGATTTTAAGTATTTAATCTTCTATTTTATGTGTTTTTGACTGATTTCGTAGAGTTTGCTTCCACCCTAACTAGTTTCTGATAAAACCCCAATTTTTTGATATTTTTGTTTGGATTCTAAGCTTGTCTGTGTTACTTGTTACATGATTTCATTTTGTGCTTTGATTCGCATGGTTTCTCCTTCGTTTAATTTGAATGTCTTGTGATTTTACCCTAATGTGCCTCTATTAAGGTTCCTGGTTTGAATTCTCGACTGATTCTATGTGTCTAACTCATTCTGTTTATTTATTCATGGAAACCCTATATTTTTCTCCTTAAATCAGTGTTGTTTTGAATTCTTGATTTACTAATTGGTTTAGTTAAAACTGATATGCTGAGCCTTGATTATTCCTTTATTTGCAACCTTATTTAGTTTCTAGCCTTATTTGAATTAACTATGATACTTGCTGATTCTTACTAATTGTTTCCTTAATTAAACTCATGTTTATTCACCCCTAATTGCCTATTCCGTATCTAAGTCTTACTTGATTTTTTCCTTAAATATGTTTCCTGATCTTTACCATTGATTGATTACCCCTTGATTAGGGGAGACTTTATTGATTTTACGTGTGACTGATTTTGTAAATTTTCCTAATTGCTACATAATTGATTCTTTACCTTATTCTGTTTAACTCTTGATTACTTTATATACTCTCCTCTATTCTCACTTCTACACGAACATTAGTTCACCACTATGCTTATACTCTAAAAAGCTCTATGTTCTTTCTGCTACTTGTGATATTCATTAGTCTTGCCGTCTGTAAGCCAATGCTAGATATTGCACAACATCTGGTTTACATCTTGTGTTCTCTTTCCCTAACTGGTATGTCTCTGATTAAATTTTAGAATCTAAACCCTATGTGTTTCATTACTGCCTTAGTTCATCAGTCATGAGTTCCATTCTTGTTCATGTTTACTGTCTTGCTTAGCATGCCTAACACTGTCTTGTCTAATATGTGATTAGCATGTCTCAACTATACTTGACTGTCTATTGTTTATCTAGCATGTCTAAATCTTGTTTTGTTCAGTGTGTGATTAGCATGTCTACACTATGAATGCTTGTGTGGTGTTTTGCCTAGTCTGTTCATTTAAGTCCTTGCCTGCTCTGCTTTACTAATGAGATCTAGTCTTTCAAGGCAACTCTAGTTGTGTGTCCAAGGTTTATGTGTTCTCAACATATCTTTGTTGTAATCCCTGCTCCATGTCTCAATCACCTACCCTTGTAACTAACTTATTAATTCTACAAACTCTTGAGAATTCTATGCATCTGGTTGCTTATGTGCTCAACTATACACTAAGGTGTATTTTATGTGTCCCTAACTCCTTTCTCCCTGTGTGGACTCTGTTTGCCAATGTGTTTCTGAATCTGGTTGTTCTGTGATTTGGGTTCTGATTTCAAAGTGTTTTCATACTTTTCTCAAGCTGTTTTACCACCAAACTAATTCTAGTTTTCAGAAAATCTTTTCACTCCTAAAGAGTCCTCTCTATACTGTTTACCAAAACCTTTTCAAAATTATGTCAAGCACTCTCAATTACTCTTAGGTTATTAAGTCCTGCCCCTCAGGTATGTGTACTGCTTAGAGATCCCTTGAGATCTCTCTGAACTCTAGCATATCAGGGTTGGCTCTTCCACACTGCACATAATTAGTCTTTATTTGAGTAAAGTCCGGGTGTGAGCACTTCCCGGGATCCTTGAGGTCCTTAGGGAACTCTGACACACCTGGACACAAATGTGGCAATGAAATCTGGGGCATTTGAGACTACTGAAGGCCTGGTACCCCAGGTTTGCTTTGGGCCTACATCAGGATCCCTATAGATTTATTTCTATTGCATTTATGTAATTTATTCAATTTTGGTCTGTAATAATTATTTGTAAACAGATATTGGGGTAACTAGTGAAACGGGAGGGTAGTTGTATGGTACTTTGGGGTAATGCTGGGTAGAAATTATGCTATAGGCTTTATATTCTGCAAATCTGTATTAGAATCCATGTTCTAGTATTGCTATGTCTATTTGCATTTAAACCATGTTGAACTTGTGCATTAGATAACCTGTTTTTTAGGACCTTCATGTTTATGGCTTCAGCATATTACATGCCATATATCGCTATTCCAGTTTTGATTTTGCATAAGTACTTTCACTTAGAGATCATGCTATTAGGTTGATAAACTCGCCTTAATAAAAATAGTCGTCTCTTGTATGCATTAGATACCATGTTTTCTAGGAACTCTAGTTGCATCTGTTTGAATCATGTTTATTCCAATCACTGTCTACAAATGGTTTAAACATCCCCACACCTAGACATCATGTCTCTAGATACAAGTTGATATAAAACACTTGTTATAACCTGTATCACCTAGATCGGCATGCTCATAGGTTAAACGATTCCAACTATTCAAACAGTTCTTGTAATTGCGATTACGTATAGTCCCCATGCTGCCCTAGATGATTAATGTCCTTATATCAAACTAGAAACTGTGTTTCAATTGTGTATAAACTGCTTAAGTCTCACGGGGCTTAAAACCAGTAAGCAAACTAACTTGGACCCTGCCATTGAGTTCTGAAATATCGTTGCAGGATCTGTGTATTAATGTTCACCTAGATATCCTGTCCTATGATTCATTCTAAAAATTACCTGAATCTGTATTTTAGACGTGTTGTTTATTTTCCTATATACATGCTGAGGTAAACATGAGCCTTTTAACTGTTTTTTCCTATTTTCTTGTCCTACATGTTATTTGTTTGTCGCCAAGATTTTTGCCTTTTAAAAACCTTAGGTTTGTCTAGAAGTGTCCAGATTTAGAGGTCCCAAATTCCTCCGGGGCCATAAGGAAGGGACGGGTAGCAGCACGCTTAGAGTTCGTTAATCAAACTCGCTTATATAACCATTGAAGGGAGGGTAATGGGTAGTAAAAGGATATGATGGCCTGCGCGCTAATGTCACATGTAGCCCCTCTAGTTGAAGAGGATTACCGGGCATTGCACAGATTGATCCTGTAGGCTAATCAACTTAGAACTTCCCTTTCCCGATTCCTATATGTGTTTAAATTATCTAAACTTCCTTTTCTTTACATATACATGTGCAAGCTGTCCAAACCTTTCTTACTTTCATTAGCTGAATTTCCTTGATCATATATGTATTTAGACTGTAAAAACTACCTTTATTTGCAAATATGTGTTAAAAATATTTACTTGTTAAAATGGCTAATTCACATAGTTTAAGCTCGGCCGGGACCCACCGTTGTGGACCGCGAGGGGTGCCTAACACTTTCCCCTCAAGGTTATTTCGAGCCCTTACCCTAATCTCTGGTAATGCAAACTAGTTACACGAGTTATTTACTCTAGGTGCCCTAACGCACCTTAATCTGTTAGTTGGCAACTCTTCAAATTCAAATACCCAATTCCCAAAAGGAAATGATTTGTTCCCCTATGAATGTCAAAACCCGGACTCCACGAGGAAAAAGAGGGAATGACAGCATAGTGACTCTGCTGGGGATATTTTAGGCTCTTATCATAACAAACTTATTTTTGTGAATTAGTCTAAGCATGCTCTATCCCATGTACCCTTTCCCCTTATTTGAATTTAACTGCTTATTTTCAAACATTTATGATTTCTTTATTTTCCTAAGACTGACTTGTCTCTTTATTTTTTTCCATAACTGTCTTTCAATTATTTAAATACTGCATTTATCATTTTTTTACGTGCAAATACTTGACAACATGCTATTTATTGTTGCATAAATCATGCTCAACCTCATATTCCACTCGTGCGTAATCAATCCAATAGCAACGCTTGATGAGTGTTTGCGCTCTTCCTATATATCACCCTTTAAATTCGGAAAGGCGTATTTGAGGTAAAAGTAGTCGATCAGCGGTGCGTTCGACGGTTCCGTGTCTTTCCCCCTCAAGTTGTCCGCTTGAGGGTCCCAGTCTAGACCTCTATAGTAGCCTTACTATGATTAATTGTACATGCATCATGGTCAAACCTAGCCGTGTTAATATATTGTCCACATAATAACCCTTTAAGACAAGCCTCGTCCAAAAGTTCATCGGGTTTTCCACAATCCCAATGGATGTATCCACGATTGTGTGTATTAATTTGGAGAAATAAGTGCCAATATACTAATCATTACTGTATAAATAGATGAACCTGAAGGGGGAAAGGGCCTAAATATCTCTTGTTTTGCAGAAAATAAGGCACGAAATCCCCAGATTCGGTATGATCGGTAGCATACCTCCACTTTTGATAGACTAGTGGAGGGACCTTCCCTCAAGTGACCAAAATAATGTGAAAAGAGTTTTAGGGAATTTGCTATTACTATTGGATCTTCAACGAAAAAAAATGTTGATAGAGGCCACCACTTTGTTTTGGGATAAGGAAAGGGTTGTGTTCCGCTTCGAGGATATAAAAATGTCTCCCCTCCTAGAGGAAATAGGAGGATTTGCTGGGCTACCATGGGATAGCCCTGGTCTGTTGGCACCTGAGAATCGCACCTCCAGAGGGTTCCTTAAGATGATGGTGCTGAAGAAAAATGATGATTTAGAGTGCTTGAAAAACTCCTACGTACCTTTTGACTTCCTTTATGAAAGATATGGTCACAGTAGCTCTTACCGTATTTTTGATGATGAGTTTCAATCACCTCTTTGGGTTGGGTTCAACGTAGGGTCTTCGTGTTCATTGTGTGCTTCTTGGGCATACTGGTATTCCCAATCCAAGGAGATAGAATCCATACTAGGCTGGCCATGGTGGCCAAAACTCTGATGGACGGGATCGAGGGGAAGACATATACTATTGTCCCTATGATCATTGCAGATATGTACTAGACCTTGGAACGCTGTCAGAAGGGGTCCAGATTCTTTGAGGTTGCAATTTGCAATTACAAGTCTGGCTGTTAGAACATCTCCAAAGGGGTTAATATCGCCAAGAGTTTCCATGAAGGCCGTGGAATGACCACATAGCCTTCCATCACCCTAAACGGATGACTTACATTCCAGACATGTTCGATCAACCTAAGGATACTGTAGGATGAGTGCAGTTTTTCAACAAGTTGACTGAGGACCAAGTTCAGTGGATGTTCGAGTGGTTCCCCACTGACGAGTTCATCATAAGATCCAGAGATGTCCCACATTTGTTATTGATTGGGTTAAGAGGGATATACCCTTATGTTCCCCTTAGAGTTATGATATAGGCAGGCAGGAGACAAGTCGTACCATGGGTTGCTAAGATGAGTCACTTCATAGCTAATTTCCAAGGAGACACCATCCCATATAAGAATGAAGCACAACATATGTGGACTTTGATGATTATTGTATAGAAGGATACCATCGAGGCGGACCGATATCATGTCGGTCATTCATACTTTTACCCCTCATGGTTGGATGATAATCTATCAGGAGTCTTTGAGCCAAGGGTTGGTCCAGGAAATAGGGTCATAGATGAGTTTACCGAAGTAGAGGTGAAGTACAACAAGTTGCGCAAAAGAGTTCGATAGTTTGAAGCTAAGCATATGGCACAGCATTAAGCCGTCATGGAAATGATTACCGAGTAGAAAGAAAGAGCTGTTAAATCCAGTGAGAGACTGAAATATCTGGAATACAGTTTAATGGAATTGGAAGGGAAGATAAGGAAGAGGGTCACTGACTGCCAGAATGCTGAAGGAAATGAAAGAGGGCATCTAGCAAGGGCATTCCTACTGTTGAACCTGCGTGAGCTGGGAGAGTTGATCAACAACAGCATCCGATCTGGAGAGGGTCCTTCTGGGTACAAATAGATTAGATTTACTTGATTCCCTTTAAATGTAATAACGCCAAGTGCCACTAGCTACATTATCTTATTTAGTGTTGTTTTGGGTCGTTTATTTTTTCACTAGGACGCGAATTTACATTCCCACAATATGTGTTTAAATACTGCAAAATATTTCAGAACCCTTACTGACTTGTTTACCTTTTTGTTTTTCTTTATCCTTTATTCCCATCCCCTAAAGTTAGTTCGCACATACTAGAATCATCAGCGTATCATACCAGATCTAGAGGCCTTCCACCTCCTCCTCCTCTAAGTAATACAAAGAGCAAAAGGAAAGCTCAAAATGGATGATTTAAGTGGTATTCGAAAGGAGAATGTGGAAAATGCAGAAACTTCAGATGGACGGAGTACTCCGGCACCAAATGATTTAGTTTTAAGGTTGGAACAAAAGATACTGGAGCTATAGGGAGAGCTTTAGCAGGTCCGCAACTTGGCAAACCTATCCCTCACCTTGAATGTCCCCGATGTCAACCAACAAAACACCAAGAACCCAGCACCTCCCCAAAATACACTGAACCAACATCCCCAAAATCCTCCTGCACCGCATCAATATGCAATGCCACCTTAAAATCTCAATCCCTTACCGATACCAACTCTGCCACAACACCACCATCAACCAATCCAGTACCCACCAACCGTCACTTATTACACTCCACATAGCACACCATAACCCATTCTTGATCCTAAAAACTCAACCAATGACCACCACTATACCCAGGCTCCTGGCACTCACCAAAACAACCCTATATACGTGGAAATCATACCTCACTCCATCCAACCAACTTCCTATACACTAGAATCTGCTGAGAAGGATCTGCTCATCAAAAACATGGCTGAGGAACTCAAGAAGTTGACAAGTCAAGTTCAAGGTGTCGAAGGAGGCAAAGGGATAGAAGGTATGAACTATAAAGACCTATGCATACAGCTAGATGTAGAACTGCCAGAGGGGTACAAACCTCCCAAGTTCGAGATGTTTGATAGTACAGGTGATCCCAGGGTTCATCTAAGGATCTATTTTGACAAAATTGTTGGGGTCTAAAAGGATGAAAAGATCCGGATGAAGATTTTCATGAGGAGTCTTACGGGAGATGCTTTGTCCTGGTACATCAACCAAGATCCTAAGAAATGATCCAACTGGGTGAGTATGGCTTCTGATTTCATGGACCGATTCAGGTTCAACACAGAAAATGCACTAGATGTTTTCTACATTCAGAACCTCAAGAAAAAGCCCACCAAGACTTTTTGCGAGTATGCTACTCGTTGGAGGTCGAAAGCAGCCAAAGTCAGGCCATCTTTGGACGAGGAACAAATGAACAAGTTTTTCGTCAGAGCACATGATCTTCAATACTATGAAAGGTTGATGGTTATTGAAAACCATAAATTCTCTAATGTCATCAAACTTGGGGAAAGAATCGAAGAAGGCATCAAGAGTGGGATAGTAACAAACTTTGAGGCATTACAGGCCACAAACAAGGCTTTACAATCATGTGGCATATCAAAGAAGAAAGATGTTGGGGCAGTAATGGTGGCTCAAGGCCCGAAATCTCCACTTAAATATAAAACACCTCCACCCACATATCAAACACCTCCACCCACATACCAAGCACCACCACCTATATATCAACCCTTTATCTCCCATATATTCCTAACCGTCCACCGTCTATCATACCTATAATTCCCAACCATCTCATTTCCAGTCACCTCCAACTCGCCAAAATCATCGAAGGCCACGACCCAATTTTGACTGAAAACCACCTAGAAAATACACCGCTATTGCTGAACCCATCGACCAGCTGTATAAAAGGTTGAAAGTTGCTGGTTACGTCACTCTCATTCCCGCTGTGGTAGTAGAAAACCCATCCCAATGGGTCAACCTAAACAAAACATGTGCATACCATTCTGGTATGAAAGGGCACACCATTGACGAGTGCCAAACATTGAAATACAAAATCCAAACACTGATTGACAACAATGTTATACAGGTGAAAGAAGTTGCACCCAATGTCCGCAACAATCCTCTCCCGAATCATAGGGGTGGCGGGATACATGTGATAAAGATGGATGAAGAATGGGATCTTGAGGGGTGAATCGGGCTTATTCGAGAAGGCGATGACTTCAAACCCGCAGTCACACTTACTCTATTATAGTATAGACTCAGTCACCGATCAAAGTTGAGATCACTGCATCATTTTTGTTTAAGGTAGAGGTAGCTCCACCTGCAGCCACCCCTGTTCCATTTGAAGTAGAAGTGGCCACACCTTTCACAGTGACAGTATCCGTCACACCTCCTTTCAACTCAAAAGCAATACCCTAGGATTATGTTGCCAAAGCTAGGCGAAAAGGAAAGGCAAAGATGGAGGAATCCGACGCTGCACAAGGGATGATTAGGACAGGAAGAATCTATATACCTAAACACTTGGGAGGACCAAATAAGGATGCCACTACCAAGCAGCCTGTCATTGAAACAGGGCCAGATGACCTTTGGAGGAAAGTATAAGAAAAGGAATATTCCTCCATTGATCATTTGAACAAAACCCCAGCTCAGATATCCATTCTATCACAGTTGCAAAATTCAGAGGCGCACAAGAATGCTTTGATGAAGGTGTTGAGTGAAGCTTATGTACCCAACAACATCACATGCAGAGAGATGGCCAACATGGTAGGTAAGGTGATGGAAAGTCATAAAATAATCTTCCACGAGGATGAGATACCGCCTGAAGGGTTGAATCATAACCGAGCATTGCATATCAAGGTGTAATTTGAAGACAAATTCATCGCCAGGGTCCTGATTGATGGGGGTTCAAGCCTCAACATTTGTCTGTTGGATACTCTAAAAAGATTATGCAAAGGTTTTTGTGAAATACGGGCAGGGAGCATGAACGTTAAAGCCTTCGATGGGTCTCAAAGGGCCACGATCGGGGAGATTAATCCTTGCCTGCAGATGGGGCCAACTTGGTTCAACATTGAATTTCAGGTACTTGACACATCAACCTCATACAATCTTCTGTTGGGCCGACCATGGATACATGTCGTTGGGGCTGTGACTTCCACACTACATCAAGCCGTGAAATTAGAATGGAACCATTAGGAGGTGACCATTCACGGAGACGGGAGTAGCCCCATTTACACCAGTCAAACCATCTCGGTTGTCGGGAACAGAAGAAGACTAGGAGGGGAAACCTATCATCACATCGAACGTGTTAATGCCGTTGAAAAAGACAAATAGTGGAGTAGCAAAATAGAAATCATATTGGCATGGTCTGGGTATGAACCCAGCAAAGGGCTTGGGAAGAATCTCCAGGGTATTACTAAATCGATACAGTTGAAACGTCATGGTACTACTTTCAGGCTCGGATACCAGTATATATGGCAGGAGTATGACGATTGATCGCCTTCATAGCATGGACCTTATTACCCTCTCAAGTAATCAGTACCACATCTGGGTCAAACTTTTTACCAAGCATACATAATATGGGGAACTGCAGAAGAAGAAGCATTGGCATGGCTGAGGAATCTGTCTTGGAGGACGAAGACGTGAATTACAGTTCAATAATTGAGGAGGAGGAAGAAGACCTCATTATTCAGACTGTGGAGAAGGGAGCTGTTCTTAGGAACTGGACCGCCACACCATCTCGGGCCCGTCGAGTCCCTGGGTAGCTTGGCAGATTTTATTTCTATAGTCATTCTAGGTAACTAAGATTTTCGGTATTTTTTTCAAAGACTCACTTGTTTCAAAATAAATGCTCGATTCATCGAGCCGTACTTGTTTGGATGTTTTAAGTCTTAATCAAATGCATTGCTCTTTATTATTCATTATTATCTTCCACATTTTTCTTTCCACAATGTTATTATTACTTTTCCTGATGAACCGGTGACTGTGACATGTAATAAGGCAGTACAATACGAGGATAGTGATTCAAATGAATAAGGTGAGATACCGGAGGAAGTTGTTAGGGAGGTTGAAAACTTTGAGAATAAGCTTAAGTCCAACCTGGACGAAACCGAAGCAGTAAATTTTGGGGACACCGAGACCGTCAAGGAGACTCGCATTAGCATTCACTTATCGCCGACAGAGAAAAAGGAGTACATTTGTTTCTTAAAGGAGTATGAGGACATTTTTGCATGGTCATATGATTACAAGACCGGTTTGAGCATATCCATAGTGGATCACAAGTTGCCTACCAATCCCATATGTCCGCCGGTGAAGCAGAAACTCAGAAAATTCAAACCAGATATGAGCCGGAAAATTAAGGAGGAAGTTACTAAGCAGATCAAAGCCAAAGTCCTCAGGGTGGTTAAGTACCCAACCTGGTTAGCCAACATTGTGCCAGTTTCAAAAAAAGATGGAAATGTCAGAGTATGTGTTGACTATCGAGACTTAAACAGAGCAAGTCCCAAGGACAACTTTCCACTGCCAAATATACACATCTTGATCGACAATTTCACCAAGCATGAACTCCAATCCTGTGTAGATTGCTTCGCGGGTTATCACCAGATCTAGATGGATGAAGAAGACGTAGAGAAAATAGCTTTTATTACACCATGGGGGGTATATTGTTACAAAATGATGCCATTTGTTCTAAAGAATGCTGGGGCTACTTACATGAGGGCCATGACAACCATCTTCCATGATATGATACACAAAGAAATAGATGTGTATGTGAACGACGTCATTATCAAATCCAAGAGGGTTGCAGATCACATAGCGGACTTGAGAAAGTTCTTTGACAATTTAAGAAGGTACAACTTGAAACTGAACCCCGCAAAGTGTGCATTCGGGGTTCCCACAGGAAAGTTACTGGGATTCATTGTCAGTCATCGAGGGATCGAGCTGGACCTGTCCAAAGTTAAGGCTGTTTAAGAGTTACCGCCGCCGAGAAAAAAGGACGTGATGAGCTTCCTAGGACGTCTCAACTATATTAGTCGCTTCATAGCACAGTCCACAGTCATATGTGAACCCATCTTCAAGATGCTAAGGAAAGATGTTGAAACAAGCTAGACCGGGGATTGTCAGAAGGCTTTCAACAAAATCAAGGAATATCTGTCCATACCACCAGTTTTGGTCCCGCCAGAACCAGGATAGCCTTTGCTACTCTATCTATCCGTATTGGATGGAGCTTTTGGATGTGTTCTAGGACAACATGACGAGACATGGAGAAAGGAGTAAGACATATACTACCTAAGTAAGAAATTCACACCTTATGAAGCACAATACTCTCTACTGGAATGCACTTGTTATGTTTTGACCTGGACGGCCCAAAGGTTGAGGCATTACTTATGTTCCTATACCACATATCTCATATCTAGGATGGACCCGTTGAAGTACATATTTTAGAAACCCATGCCAACTGGGAAGTTAGCCAAGTGATAGATACTGTAGAGTGAGTTCGATATCGTCTACGTAACTCAAAAGGAGGTCAAAGGACAAGCATTGGCAGACCATCTTGCTAAAAATCTGGTGGGTGGAGAATATGAACCCCTAAAAATGTATTTTCCTGATGAAGATGTGTCATTCATAGGAGAGGACATTACCGAAGCATATGACGGTTGGAGGATGTTCTTTGACGAAGCTGCAAATTTCAAAGGAGTAGGCAATGGAACAGTTTTGGTATTAAAAATAGGTCAACATTATCCGGTATCTGCTAAACTCAAATTTCCCTACACCAACAACATGGCAGAGTATGAAGCCTGCATACTAGGAGTCAACATGGCAATCGACATAAATATTCAGGAGCTGCTGGTAATCGGTGATTCAGATTTGCTTGTGCACCAGGTACAAGGAGAGTGGGACACCAAGCATTCCAAGATATTGCCATATCTGCACCACGTACAGGAGTTGAGAAAAAGGTTCACGAAGATAGATTTTCGGCATGTTCCCAGAATTCAAAACGGGTTTGCTGATGCTTTGGCTACCTTGTCATCTATGATACAACATCCGGATAAGAATTTCATTGATCCCATCCCAGTGAGAATTCATAATCAGTCGGTGTATTGTACCTATGTTGAAGAAGAAATAAATGGAAAACCTTGGTTCCATGACATCAAAGAGTATTTGGCAAAAGGAGAATATCTAGAGCATGCAAACCACACTCAGAAACGCACACTTCGGAGATTGTCCAATCATTTTTTCCACAGCGGAGGAAACTTGTATAGAAGAACTCCTGATTTGGGATTGCTAAGATGTGTCGACGCAAAAGAGGCTTCTAATCTACTTGAGGAGATACATGTTGGGACCTGCGGCCAAGAAGATACTTAGGGCCGGTTACTTTTGGATGACTATGGAGACAGATTGCGTCCAGTATGTCCGCAAATGCTACCAATGTCAAGTGTATACCGATATGATAAAAGTGCCACCGAATGAGCTCAATGCAACAAGCTTACCTTGGTTGTTCGCCGCCTGGGGAATGGATATCATCGGTCCTATCGAGCCCACTGCTTCAAACGGGCACAGGTTTATTCTAGTAGCCATTGACTATTTCACAAAATGGGTAGAGGCTGCATCCTACAAACCTATGACCAAGAAAGTCGTCGTAGACTTTGTCAAGGATCGTATTGTTTGCAGATTCAGAGTTCCCGAGTCTAATATTACTGATAATGCCGCCAATCTCAATAGCGATCTGATAAAGGCCATGTGTGAGACTTTCAAAATCAAGCACAAGTATTCCACAGCCTATAGGCTTCAGATGAATAGAGTCATAGAAGCCACCAACAAAAACATCAAGAAGATACTAAGGAAGATGGTAGAAAACCACAAGCAATGGCACGAGAAACTGCCCTTTGCTTTGTTGGGATACTGCACTACAGTTTGCACATCAACCGGGGCAACTCCCTATGTGCTGGTTTATGGTACCGAAGCTGCCATCCCAACCGAGGTAGAAGTTCCTTCTTTAAGGATCATACAGGAAACCGAACTCAACGATGCAGAATGGATAAAGAGCCGCTATGAGCAACTCACCCTTATAGATGGAAAAAGGATGAACGCAGTATGTCACGGTCAGCTTTACCAAAACAGAATGTCCAGAGCTTTCAACAAAAGCGTCAAACCAAGACAGTTTGCACCAGGACAGCTAGTACTGAAGAAGATCTTCCCACATCAAGATGAAGCTAAAGGGAAATTATCTCTCAACTAGCAAGGTCCATACATGGTTCACCGAGTGCTAACAGGAGGAGCACTCATACTTGCAGAAATGGAAGGAGAAGTCTGTCCAAAACTAATCAATTCAGACGCAGTCAAAAGATATTATTCTTAGAAGTTTCACATTCACATGATGTAATTGAACTGCGCTTGACCTGATTCCCGTTTAAGAGGGGATACGTAGGCTGCCCTATGGGTTCGGCCATATTATAATAAAATTTTCATTTCCCCCCAAGATCAGAAACTGGGGCAGAATTTTGAGGAGGACCCTCAAAATTCCGGAGCAAGTCCAGCCAATGCCATTGCATGCCAGAAAATTAGAAATTGGTTAAGAAACTGGGGCAGAATTTTGAGAAGGATTCTCAAAATTCTGAAGAAGGATCAACAAGTTTCGTTACTCGCAAATGGTCGAAGGATCATCCACCAAACTGGGGCAGGATTTTGAGGAGGACCCTCAAAATTCTTACATGAGAAAGCTGCAATGTCTCTGAAATGTGTTACAGTCACTAGTTTATCTAAAATTACTTGATATTTCAATATGTTTCTAAAATAACTCTATTTTTATCAATAATTGCATATTTTCAAAATCTCTATTTCTGTAACAGTTAGGTGTTACTCAGGGAAACTCAAACAAGGCCTCCAGAATGGAGCAAAGCAAGGCCAGCGGACAAAGTCACGAACCAACCTCCCCCTCACAAAACTTACAATTTTTCTTTGAATGCAGGCAGATCTAACGTAGCAATAGCATTCGCAAATAGATACACAAAGCAAAATCACTATCAATCGGGCCACCAGACACTGAATGTATCCCTAGCTAAGAAACATTTTACTTTGTTACCTTCTATTCACATGGGACTAAACCATGTCCTGCATCTTGCATGAGGCTAAGCCCTACCTCCATATTTGCATAAGGCTAAGCACTGCCTTACATTTGCATGGGACTAAGCTCTGTCCCGCATCCTCCATGAGACTAAACTCTGTCTCCATCTTGCATGAGGCTAAGCCCTGCCTCCATATTTGCATAAGGCTAAGCTCTACCTTTTGCTTGCATGGGACTAAGCCCTGTCCTAAACCCTTCATGAGGCTAAGACCTGCCTCCATGTTTTCATAAGGCTAAGCATTGCCTTCCCTTTGCATGGGACTAAGCCCTGTCCCGCATATTGCATGAGCCTAAGCCCTGCCTCCATATTTGCATAAGGCTAAGCACTGCCTTACATTTGCATGGGACTAAGCCCTGCCTTGCATCCGGCATGAGACTAAACTCTGTCTCCATCTTACATGAGGCTAAGCCCTGCCTCCATATTTCAATAAGGCTAAGCACTGCCTTCTATTTTCATGGGACTAAGCTCTTTTCCGCATCATGCATGAAACTAAGCTCTGCCTCCATATTTGCATAAGGCTAAGCACTTCCTTCTATTTGCATGGGACTAAGCCCCGTCCCATATCTTGCATGAGGCTAAGCCCTGTCTCTATATTTGCATAAAGCTAAGCACTAACTTCTATTTGCATGGGACTAAGCCATGTCCCGCACCTTGCATGAGGCTAAGCCCTGCCTCCATATTTGCATAAGTCTAAGCACTACCTTCTATTTTCATGGGACTAAGCCCTATCCCGCATCCTACATGAGACTAAACTCTGTCTCCATCTTGCATGAGGCTAAGCCCTGCCTCCATATTTGTATAAGGTTAAGCACTGCCTTCTATTTGCATGGTACTAAGCCCTATCCCGCATCTTGCATGAGGTTAAGACCTGCCTCCATATTTGCATAAGGCTAAGCATTGCCTTCTATTTGCATAGGACTAAGCATTGTCCCTCCTTGCATAAATGTTGCTCTATTTCGGCACTATCTATTTGCTCCTCTTTCGGGCTAAGCTCTTCCCTCAACCTCACAAGACTAAGCCTTGTCTTGTTCACTTAGCATCATATTATTGCATCTCATGGGTTGAAATATCACCAATCTGTTCAAAGGTGTCATAGTCTAAAGGAATCATCCTCATAGCCGGAAGACACCATGCCATGGCCTGAGGATCTCTCGAATTTGCATATCATTATTCAAAGGCATCATGGTTCGGAGGTACCATCTTCATGGCCCGAGAACACCATTTCATGGCCTGTGAATCTCTCACTAAACAATTCATGGCCCAGGACGTCATGGTCTAAGGACTTCATCCTCAACCGCCCAAAGACAACTTTCATGGTCCAAAGGAAATCTGCATCATGTTTAAATTTCTACAAAACACATGTTCGTAGCATCTCTTTATCTGCAGGTGACCAGTAAGCGACCGCTATTCCAGCAGGAGTGACCTCGCTCCAATTCCTTCAACTATCGCAAACTTGACCGTTCACCATAACCACTCTTTTATCCATCCCGAAATCTCGTGTCCATTCTTGTAATGACTTCATCGGTATATTCCGCGGATAGATCTGGAACTACACATGGCCCGATTATTGTAAAACCAGGGATATGTAAGCAGCTCAAACGCCAGAGTCTGGCCTCTATCTTTCAAAACATCCCATCCGGTCAAAATTGGCCATCATTTCTTTACCTAAAAACTCTTTCATCTTTCCCGGGCAAAGGGGGCAGATGTTGATACCCAATTTTTTCCTATAATATTTTGAAATGCATATATACCTTTAAAACTATGCATTGGCATCAATGGGTATTTTCCAATAATTTTTACATCTTTAAATTAATTTATTTCAATATTTTCTTCATATAAATAATTGTAAAATTGCATCACAAATGAATTTAGAACATGTCTTGATTTAATATTACTATTACGGTCCTATTGAGTCCAAATAATTTTATAAATAGCCAAATTGGCACCTTTTGGCTATAATTGCAATAACTTTGCAATTATAGCCCATGCGTATATTTTTGTATTATTTTTACCAGAAATTAGTCATTTGCATTTTTAAATACTAAATAACTATTTTTGTTTAAAAACACTTCTATGCATGAAATTTATTTTTATAATTAGTAATTATTTTACAAATTATTTTTAATCAATTGTTCGGAGTATTTAACAAATAGCCTCCTTTATTTGAATTTTAGCCGAAAATCTACCAGCCCAATACCTTATAAAATAGCCCGAAACTCCCTTAGGCCCAATTTGCATGCCCTGACCTAATAGCCCCATTTAATCGTGGTTGTTGATCATTTTGATCAACGGTCCACGATTAAACTTACCATATTTACCCAAACGACCCCCTAAACCCTTTCATTATCTCTCATTTCCTCTGCCTTTTCGTTCCCTCGTCTCTCAAATGCTCTCTAACTCTAACCCTAATTCACCCTCGTCGTCACCCATCCACTGTCGTTCACGATGGTTTCTCACCACCCCTAGGCCTCTAGTGGCCTCTCCTATGTTGGTACTGCCATCTCTAAGGTCCTCGAGGGACCAGGGTCAGTCCGATTACACCTTTGGCCCTTTCTTGCCTGTTTCAGGCCATTCCGGTTCGATTTCGAGTATGATCTTCCTATTTTGCCTTAAACATATGGATTTATAAGCCTTCGTCTTCATCTCTATGTTGTTTTCTAGAAACCCTAATTTCGTCCTTTGTACTTCTCAGATCTGTATAAGATCTGAGATGGATTGAACTTATTTTACATGAGTTTTACGAAAATCTTCTGATTTTCGAGTGGCTTTCCATTTTCCTAAACTAGGGTTTCCTGAAAATCTCTTTCTTCAAAACGTTTTGCTGACTTTAAGTATGTAATCTTCTATTTCTATGTGTTTTTGACTGATTTCGTAGAGTTTTCTTCCACCCTAACTAGTTTATGCTAAAACCCCAATTTTTTGGCATTTTTGTTTGGATTCTAAGCTTGTCTGTGTTACTTGTTACATGATTTTGTTCTGTGCTTTGATTCGCATGGTTTCTCCTTCGTTTAATTTGAATGTCTTGTGATTTTACCCTAATGTGCCTCCATTAAGGTTCCTGGTTCGAATTCTCAACTGACTCTATATGTCTACACTCATTCTGTTTATTTATTCATGGAAAACCTATATTTTTTTCCTTAGATCAGTATTGTTTTGAATTCTTGATTTACTAATTTATTTCGTTAAAACTTATATGTTGAGCCTTGATTATTCCTTTATTTGCAACCTTATTTAGTTTCTTGCCTTATTTGAATTAACTGTGATACTTGTTGATTCTTACTAATTGTTTCCTTAATTGAACTCCTGTTTATTCACTCCTAATTGCCTACTCCGTACCTAAGTCTTACTTGATTTCTTTCCTTAAATATTTGTCCTACTCTTTACCATTGATTGATTACCCCTTGATTAGGGGAGACTTTACTGATTTTACGTGTGACTGATTCTGTAAATTTCTGTAATTGCTACATAATTTATTCTTTACCTTATTCTATTTAACTCTTGATTACTATATATACTCTCCTCTATTGTCACTTCTACACGAACATTAGTTCACCACTACGCTTACACTCTAAAAAGCTCTCTGTTCTTTCTGCTACTTGTGATATTCATTAGTCTTGCCGGCTGTAAGCCAAGGCTAGATATTGCACAACATCTGCTTTACATCTTGTGTTCTCTTTCCCTAACTGGTATGTCTCTGATTAAATTTTAGAATCTAAACCCTATGTGTTTCATTACTGCCTTAGTTCATCAGTCATGAGTTCCATTCTTGATCCTGTTTACTGTCTTGCTTAGTATGCCTAACACTGTCTTGTCCAATATGTGATTAGCATGTCTCAACTATACTTGCCTGTCTACTTTTTATCTAGCATGTCTAAATCTTGTTTTGTTCAGTGTGTGATTAGCATGTCTACACTATGAATGCTTGTGTGGTGTTTTGCCTAGTATGTTCATTTAAGTCCTTGCCTACTCTACTTTACTAATGAGATCTAGTCTCTTAAGGCAACTCTAGTTGTGTGTCCAAGGTTTATGTGTTCTCAACATGTCTTTGTTGTAATCCCTGCTCCATGTCTCAATCACCTACCCTTGTAACTAACTTATTAATTCTACAAACTCTTGAGAATTCTGTGCATCTGGTTGCTTATGTGCTCCACTATACACTAAGGTGTATTCTATGTGTCCCCAACCCCTCTCTCCCTGTGTGGACTCTGTTTGCCTATGTGTTTCTAAATCTGGTTGTTCTGTGATTTGTGTTCTGATTTCAAAGTGTTTTGATACTTTTCTCAAGTTGTTTTACCACCAAACTAATTCTGGTTTTCAGAAAATCTTTTCACTCCTAACGAGTCATCTCTATACTGTTTACCAAAACCTTTTCAAAATTATGTCAAGCACTCTCACTTACTCTTAGGTTATTAAGTCATGCCCCTCTGGTATGTGTACTGCTTAGATATCCCTTGAGATCTCTCTGAACTCTGGTATATCAGGGTTGGCTCTTCCATACTGCACATAATCAGTCTCTATTTGAGAAAAGTCTGGGTGTGAGCACTGCCCGGGCTCCTTGAGGTCCTTAGGGAACTCTGACACATCTAGACACAAATGTGCCAATGAAATCTTGGGCATTTGAGACTACTAAAGGCCCGGTACCCCAGGTTTGCTTTGGGCCTACATCAGGCTCCCTATAGCTTAATTTCTATTGCATTTATGTAATTTATTCAATTCTGGTCTGTAATAATTATTTATAAACAAATATTGGGGTAACTAGTGAAACATGAGGGTAGTTGTATGGTATTGTGGGATAATGCTGGGTAGAAATCATGCTTTAGGCTTTATTTTCTGCAAATCTATATTAGAAGCCATGTTCTAGGATTGCTATGTCTATTTACATTTAAACCATGTTGAACTTGTGCATTAGAAAACCTATTTTTTAGGACCTTCACGTTTATGGCTTCAACATATTACATGCCACATATCGCTATTCCAGTTTTGATTTTGCATAAGTACTTTCACTTAGAGTTCATGCTATTAGGTTGATAAACTCGCCTTAATAAAAATAGTCGTCTCTTGTATGCATTAGATACCATGTTTTCTAGAAACTCTAGTTGCATCTGTTTGAATCATGTTTATTCCAATCACTATCTACAAATGGTTTAAACAGCCCCACACCTAGACATCATGTCTCTAAATACAAGTTGATATAAAACACCTATTATAACCTGTATCACCTAGATCAGCATGCTCATAGGTTAGACGATTCCAACTATTCAAACAGTTCCTGTAATTGCGATTATGCATAGTCCCCACGCCTAGGCAAGCCCTATATGATTAATGTCATTATATAAAACTAGAAACTGCATTTCAATTGTGTATAAACTGCTTAAGTCTCACAGGTTTAAAACCAGTAAGCAAACTGACTTGGACCCTGCCATTGAGTTCTGAAATATCGTTGCAAGATCTGTGTATTAATGTTCACCTAAATATCCTGTCCTAGGATTCTTTCTAAAAATTACCTGAATCTGTATTTTAGACGTGCTGTTTATTTGCCTATATACATGCGGAGGTAAACATGAGCCTTTTAACTGATTTTTCCCTATTTTCTTGTCCTACATGTTATTTGTTTGTTGCCTAGATTTTTGCCTTTTAAAAACCTTAGGTTTTTCTAGAACTGTCCAGATTTAGAGGTCCCAAATTCCTCCGGGGCCACAAGGAAGAGACGGGTAGCAGCACGCTTAGAGGTCATTAATCAAACTCGCTTATATAACCATTGAGGGGAGGGTAATGGGTAGTAAAAGGATATGATGACCTGCGCGCTGTCACATGTAGCCCCTCTAGTTACGGAGGATTACCGGGCATTGCAAAGATTGATCATGTAGGCTAATCAATTTAGGACTTCCCTTTATCAATTCCTATATGTGTTTAAATTATCTAAACTTCCTTTTCTTTATATATACATGTGCAGGCTGTCCAAACCTCTCTTACTTTCATTATCTGAATTTCCTTGATCATATATGTATTTAGACTATAAAAACTACCTTTATTTGCAAATATATGTTAAAACAGTTTGCTTGTTAAAATGACTAATTCACATAGTTTAAGCTCGGTTGGGACCCACCATTGTGGATCACGAAGGGTGCCTAACACCTTCCCCTCAAGGTTATTACAAGCCCTTACCATAATCTCTGGTAATGCAAACTAATTACACGAGTTAATTACTCTAGGTGACTTAACACACGTTAATCCATTAGGTAGCGACTCTTCAAATTCAAATACCCAATTCCGAAAAAGAAACGTGTTATTCCCTCATGAATGTTGAAACCCGTATTCCGCGAGAAAAAAGGGGGCACGACAATGAGTCATACATTCACTTTGAAGAAAGATAAGCTTTGTAATTTCAAATAAACGGAAGCCACCCTTTTAATAGAGCCAAAATATAAGCTTTGGTCATTAAAGAGTTTCCGAATTTACAAAGTTATTCAGATTTATAGATGAATTTCTTTATTCCATGTTTCATCTATGCCTTTTACGTATAGATTTTCATACCTTACATACTCAGTACATTTTTTGTACTGACGCCCTATTTCACGGGGCCTATGTTTCATGCCCGCAGGTGCAGGTGGGCAAGTTGACGGTCCCCCTTCTTAAGATCCTTGATCAGCGAGAGTTGGCATGCTCTACTTGATCTGGAGTTGCTTTTGATTTTGGTACAATACGCTTGGATACATATATGGGTATGACGTGGCTTAGTCCCATCTTTGTACAGTTGTATTCCCATTAGAGGTCTGTAGACAGTTATGTACAGTTGGATAGTATGTGGCCTTGCCGGCTTTTAGTTTGGGTATATAGTTGTCTATCGCGGCCTTGTCGGCTTGCCCACTATAACCCGCACGTATACGTATATATGTATTATGGACAGGTTTCCTTCATGTATGTTATTCTCGTAATTCAACAGATGTTAATCAAGCTTATAGCTTAGACGCATGCTTAGGGGTGTTCGACTGGTAGGGCTCGGGCACCTATCGCGGCCCTTCAGTTTGGGTCGTGACAATACTCTCGATCTTTAATACGCTCAAATAATGAAGACCGAGCGACTGTGCAAGCTAAAAACGGCTGGGCTCAGAAATATCGAACCTCACAAACTGATTGGCAAAAGCTTGAACATCCAAGGCAAGCGGTCTCTCACCAACTGGAATATACGCAAGGCTGCCCATACTAGCTAACTTCTTACTCAAAGCATCGGCCACCACATTGGCCTTCCCGGGATGATACAAGATATTGATATCATAGTCTTTCAATAGCTCCAACCACCTTCCCTGCCTCAAATTGATCTCCTTTTGCTTGAACAAGTACTGGAAACTCTTGTGATCTGTGAACACCTCACACGACACGCCATATAAATAATGCCTCCAAATCTTTAGCGCGTGAACAATGGTTGCTAGCTCCAAATCATGAACAGGATAATTCTTCTCGTGAATCTTCAACTGCCGTGAAGCATACGCAATAACCTTGCCATTCTGCATCAACACCGCACCAAGTCCAAAACAAGATGCGTCATAATATACTATATATGACCCTGAACCTATGGGCAACACCAACACCGGTGTCGTAGTCAAAGTTGTCCTGAGCATCTGAAAGCTCACCTCGCATTTGTTCGACCACCTGAACTGGTCACCCTTCTAGGTCAACCTAGTCAACGGGGTTGCTATAGATGAAAACCCCTCCATAAACCGATGGTAATAACCTGCCAAACCCAAGAAACTCCGGATCTATGTAGCTGATGTGGGTCTAAGCCAATCCTTGACTGCCTCAATCTTTTTAAGATCCATCTGAATACCCTCTACTGATACAACATTACCCAAGAATGCAACTGACTCGGCCAAAACTCACATTTCGAGAACTTAGCATATAACTGGCTGTCTCTCAGAGTATGAAGGACGATCCGAAGATGCTACTCATTCTCCTCTCGGCTATAGGAATAGATCAAGATATCAGCAATGAATACAATTACAAAAGAATCCAAATAACACTTGAACACCCGATTCATAAAATCCATAAATACTGCTTGGGCATTTGTCGAGCCAAATGACATCACTAAGAACTCATAATGCCCATATTGAGTCCGAAAAGTTGTCTTAGGGACATCGGATGCCCTAATCCTCAACTGATGGTAGCCAGATCTCAAATCAATCTTCGAAAACACTTTGGCACCCTGAGGCAGATCAAATAAATCATCAATCCTTGGCAATGGATACTTATTCTTGATGGTGACTTTGTTCAACTGTTGATAGTCTATGCACATCCTCATCGATCCATACTTTTTCTTTAAGAACAACATGGTTCACCCAAGGGTGAGACACTAGGTCTAATAAAGCCCTTATCAAGCAAGTCTCGCAAATGCTCCTTCAATTCCTTCAACTCTGGCGGGGCCATACGGTATAGCGGGATAGAAATGGGCTGAGTGACCAGAGCCAAATCAATACAAAAGTCGATATCCCTGTCGGGTGGCATCCCCGACAGGTCTATAGGAAAAACCTCTGGAAACTCCTGAACAGTTAGCAGAAAATCGATAGAAGGAATCTCAGCACTCGAATCATGAACATAAGCCAAATAAGCCAAGCACCCCTTCTCGACCATACGCCGAGCCTTCATATAAAAGATAACCCTGCTGGTAAAATGACTAGGAGTCCCTCTCTACTCCAATCGAGGCAATCTCGGTAAAGCTAAGGTCACAGTCTTGGCATGACAGTCCAATATAGCATGATAAGGCGACAACCAATCCATCCCCAAAATAACATCGAAGTCCACCATATTGATAAGTGGGAGGTCTACACTAGTCACAAGACCCCAATAACAACCACACACGAACGATAGACACAATCTACAATAATAGAATCACCCATTGGCATGGACACATATACGGGAGCACTCAAAGAATCACGAGGCACAACCAAATATGAAGAAAAACAAGAAGACACATAGGAGTATGTAGACCCTGGATCAAACAGAATTGAAGCATCTCTACTACAAACTGAAACAGTACTTGTGATAACTGCATCGGAGGACTTAGCCTCAGGCTTGGCTGGGAAAGCATAACATCGGGGCTGGGCCCCACCACTCTGAACCATATCTCTAGGACGGCCTCCTGCTGGCTGGCCTCCACCTCTAGCGGCCTGGCCTCCACCTCTAGTGGCCTGGCCTCTACCTTTAGCGGCCTGGCCTCCACCTCTAACCTCTACCTCTAGCGGGTTTACCCCTACCTCTGGCTCCTTTACCCCTATCTCTAGCTGACTGGGTAGGCGGTGCTGGAATTATGTCATGAGAACCCTACTGCTATGACTGAACATGCAGTAATCTCGGCTAGGTCCTACGGATATACCCATACTCTCCACACTCAAAACATCCATCTGAATACTACGGCTAATGGAATTAAGACTGACCCTGACAGGCCAGCTGACCATGATAATAACTCTGAAGAGGAGGTGCTCTAATAGGAGCTGGCGATGCACTATACGCTGGTTGCCCTAAAGGAGGTACGTAAGGACCACGATCCTGTGAAGCTCCATGGGATGTCTGAAGTGCTGAATGGAATGACCTAGAAGGATGGACTCTACCAAAAGTACCTCGACCTCCAGATGAGGTCCCACTGAATCAACCGAAATGATGTGGCCTCTTGTCGGACCCCTGACTACTCCCCTGTGATAGAACCATCTGAACTAGTCTGGCCACATTGGCTGCCTCTTAGAAAGAAATCTCACTCCTTGTCTCCTTAGCCATCTGCAATCTAATAGGCTGAGCAGGTCCCTCAATAAACCTCCTCATCCTCTCCCTCTCAATGGGAAGCATAAGAAGAACATGACGGGCCAAGTCAATAAATCTAGTCTCGTACTGAGTGACGGTCAAAGAACCCTGCTGGAGGCGCTCAAACTACCTCCAATAGTCCTCCCTCTGAGTGATAGGAAGGAACTTCTCCAGAAATAGCTGAGAGAACTGATCCCAAGTCAAAGCAGCTGACCCAGCTGGCCTAGCCAAACAAAAATCCCTCCACCATTTCTTGGCGGAACCTGATAGACGAAAAGTATCAAAGTCGACCCCATTGGTCTCCATTATCCCCATGTTTTGTAGAACCTCGTGATAACTATCCAAATAGTCTTGGGGATCCTCTGATGATGTACCACCATAGGTAGAAGTGAAAAGCTTGGTGAACTTGTCCAATCTCCATATGGCCTCAGAAGACATAGTTGATCCATCGTCGGTTTGTGCTACAATACCCGGCGGAACTACCCCAACTAGCTGAGTTGCTGGAGTCCGAAACTGATGAGCCATCTACTCCGGAGTGTGGGTAGCGGGAGTCTATGTTCCTCCCCCAGCTCGAGAGACAACTAGTGTTATAGGAAGTATGCCGGCCTGAGTAACACTCTCCATAAGGCCCACTAGACGGACCAAAGCATCCTGAAGTACCGGGGTAGCTATGAACCCCTTTGGAACCTAAGCTGGGCCTGCTGGAATGGTCTGGGCCGGAACCTCATCATCAAACTCTACTTGAGGCTCTGCCACTGGTGCTGCTGCTCGAGCTCTAGGCTGAGCCCTGCCCCTGCCTCAGCCTTTAGCACGGCCTCGGCCTCGTCCTCTACCCCTCGTAGGAATTGCCATTGGGGGTTCGGGCTGCTGATCAGCTGATGAGGCGGTACATGTTCTCGCCATTTGCGTAAGAATAGAGTAGAGAGTTCAATTAGTATTGAGAGATCAAACCGCATGACATAGATGAATAGAAGTGAAATTGTTCCTAACTTTGTAGCCTCTAGGGGATAAGCACAAACATCTTCGTACCAATCCCTCTGATCCTACTAATCTTGTTCGTGAATTGTGAGACCTGGGAAACCTAGTGCTGTAATACCAACTTATCACGACCCGAATTTCCCACCTTCGGGACCGTGATGGTGCCTAACATTGTACTCGCTAGGTAAGCCAACATTACCTTTTTCCTTTATCATTTCATAATTAACACTTAACAAAACTAAATCAGCGGAAATTAAAGCGGAAGTACATGATTTAACTAATTACGTTTATACTATTAACAAAAATTGAAGTAAATACCACCCAGAAACTGGTGTCACAACTCACGAACTTTCTACTGAATACTACAAATACTATTTTGAAAGAAAAGAATACATTTGTCTCGATAGTAAATAAAATAGGAAAGAAGGAAGGATATGAGGGGATGCCAGGGCCTGCAGACGCCTACAGGACTACCTTGGGTCACCTGAATATAGTAACAGCAACCAACCTCTCGATCAGCCACTAGCTCCGAAATCTGTACATGAAGTGCAGAGTCTTGTATCAGTATAACCGATCACATGTACTGGTAAGTGTCGAGCCTAACCTCGATGAGGTAGTAACGAGGCTACGGCAGGGCATAACAACATATATATCTTGCAATAGTTATACTAAAATAGAAAGGGAATACAGAATGAAATATAATAGTAACTTGCAATAAATAAATATGGAACCCAGTCTTCTACCAATACTCAGCTATAACCAATCCTTAAGGAAGTTTCAACACTACGATAATGAGCCTCAGCAAAAATGAACACATAAACAACAATTGATGCGGCGGGCATCCTGATCCCACCATATAGTCAATAACGGTATAAATATTCACCCTTATTACTCCTTGTTGCGGCGTGCAACCTGATCCCACCAGTCCACCTTTATTACTCCTCAATATATATATCACCCTTATTCCTCTTGTTACGGGCATGAAACCCAATCCCACATGTCCACCCTTATTACTCCTTGTTGCGGCATGCAACCCGATCCCACCAGACAACCACATTCACCCTTATTCCTCTTGTTGCAACGTGCAACCTGATCCCAATATTTATATCAGCACCAATCACAAAATAAAGACAAGTGTTTCACAAGTTAACTCAAATCCTCCACAACACTTATACCTCAATCTAATACAATGAAATATCACTACAATTATAAAGCTTCACCAGTTAAAACTACATAGCGAGACCAACCAAAGCATACCATGAAGCACCAATAACCAATATAACCCAACAAGGAAGTAAAATTAAAATATGAAACACTTAACAATTCAATAGAAAAATCAACAGTTAACATGAAGCAATTGGACATGGAAATATTTATGAGCAAGTAGCAATTAAGATAGGGAACAATATAACAGGAAGCAGGGAAAGGAGCAGACTAAAATGATAAATTGGTGGCGCATAGGTACTCGTCACCACACCTATACGCCACGCACATGGGAATTCACAAAGCAATTAAGTCGGGGATCCTTAATACCTCAAGTCAAAGTTAGACCAAACACTTACCTCAAGCCAACGAGTATCTCAAAGCTCAATCACAACTTTACCTCTCGATTCCACCACCAATTCACTCGTATCTGGTCATAATTAACTCAATAACATCAATAAATGCTAAAGAAATCAATCCCCATGCAAAATTATAGGTTTTCTAACATTGTCCCCAAAAAGTCAAATCCTGACCCCGTGCCCGCTTTGTCCAAACGTTATGGAATCCGACCTCAATTTGAGGTCTAAATCCTCAAATTTCGAAATTCCTAAATTCTATCCAAAACACCCAATTCCACCATGAAAAATCCTATATTCTAGGATTAAATCTTGTAAAAAGATGAAATAGATTGGAAGAAATAAGTTAAGAATCATTTACCTATGATTTGGGGAAGAACTTGCTCTAGGAAAATCGCCTCTTGGAGTTTAGGTTTTGGAATTATAAGAATGAATGAAGAATCCCGTCCAAGATCCTTTTACTCAGCTGCAGATATTGCATTTGTGACCTGGGCTTCGCAATTGCACAGTTCGCAAATGCGAGAAAGGCATCGCAAATGCGAACCTGTCGTATTTTTGCTACTGTCGCAAATGCGAAGGTCCCCCTTCCCTGACTACTTCACAAATGCGAAGAATTGTTTGCAATTGTGAACATGCGCAGGCCCAGCTTCCTTCACATTTGTGATGGAAGCCTCGCAAATGCGACATTGACAATGGTCGTAATAGTGAACCCTGACCTCGCATTTGCGAGATCTGAGGTCTGCAACTCAGCTGAAGCATACCAACAATTCCCTAAGTTCAAAAATCACTCTACATCCTATCCAAAACTCACCCGAGCCCTCGAAAATTCAAACCAATCATGCACATAAGTTTTAAAACATTATATGAACTTGCTCGGGCAATCAAATCGCCAAAATAACATCTAGAACTATGAATTCAACACCAAAACTCATGAAATTTTCAAGATAGTTCAAAATTTCTATTTTCTCAACCAAGGGTGTGAATTACATCAAATCGCTTCCGTTTTTCACCAAATTTCACAAATAAGGTCTAAATATCCTAACGGACCTGTACCGGGATCCAGAACCAAAATATGGGCCCGATACCAATAAGATCGAATCTTATTCAATTTCCAAAAACCATTATATTTTCAGTTTAACAATTTTCTTCAAAAATTCATTTCTCGGGCTAGGGACTTCGAAATTCAATTCCGAGCATACTACCAAGTCTCATATTTTACTACGGACCCTTCAGGACCATCGAAACACGAGTCTGTTTACCCAAAATGTTGACCGAAGTCAACTAAAATCATCTTTTAAAGCCAAAAATCATCTTTTCTTAAGTTTTTCACATAAGGGCTTTCCGGATACATGCCTGGACTGTGCATGCAAATAAAGGAGAGATAAAATGAGGTTTTCAAGGCCTCAGAATACGGAAACAGATTTTAAAACAAAAGATGACCTTTTCGATCATCACAGCCACCATCCGCATGCAATGTCCACTTGTGAAGCTCATGTCGCATCAACCAATGATAGGGTCTTTCGTCTAACTGCCGGATCGATTACATGCGCCTCCTGAATTTGCACTCCTGGTGATCAGTTGTAGCCATCCATATTAAATCATGCAAGTCCTTATTGGGATATTTCTTTTAGAAATTGGCCTTCAGGTGCCTCACACAATAATGATGGTATGCATAGGGTTCTTGCCATTTAGGCAAATGCTCTAAAGAACTTAATATACCACCATGTCGATTAGATATTAGACAAATACTTGAATATTGTTTGACAACGTGCTGCTTCAAGTTGTTCAAAAATAGCGTCCACGTCTCTTGGCTTTCATTGGCACAGATGGAAAAGGCTAGTGGAAATATTTGTCTATTCACATCTACTGCAATGGCGATCAACAGCTTAATATCATACTTTCCATAGGCATGAGTACCGTCTATGGAAATTACCAGATGGCAATGCACAAAACCATCAATTGCTGGTTTAAATGCCCAGAACACATATCTGAATATATATTCCGGTATTCCTGCACTCTGCTCAAGCTTCCATTCAACAATAGTCTTGGGGTTAAAGTGTTTCAATGCGGCCATGTACCTGGGTAGAGATGCAAATGACTTATCCCAGTCACTATAAACAATTTCAAATGCACGTTTGCGCCCGAAATATGCCTTTCTTTTGGTAATAGTACACCCTATTCCTGGTGGACGGATGTAATACACTCTTTGATCTTGTACCTTATGAACGTTTCAATGTGTGGAATCGATTGAAGAGAAATCAAGTCAACATCCAAGTTGAAGTGATTCCCATTGAATGTGTCCATTTCATAATTATGGGTTCCAATATATTTACCAACTTTCCACAACCCTGTTTCCCTCTTGCTCGCACGCAGCATCCAATGACAACCCGTAAACTATCTATGGCAAACAACCTTGTGTTCCTCTAGACTTGACTCCAATACTATCATCTCGCGACACTCTCTTACGCTATACATTTTTGCAGGCTTGGTTAGGCGAGCATTATCGGGAAAACACATGCCCTTTGCCAGTACCGTTGGTCTAGACTCATCCCACATTGTTGTCCGAATTTCATCAAGATCACTTGTAAGGGTATCCACATCCGGGCCCGCTTACCCTGGGCCTGCTTGGTCAAAACTCGAATTTCGGACCAAAACCCGATTACCCATTCACCTCTGAGCCCGGATATGTAATTAGTTTCGTAATCCGACCCCAAATCAAAATCTAAATTCCCAATTTTTTAAAATTCCTAAGTTTTCCAAAAATCCCTAATTCTACCATGAAAGAACAAGATTTAGGCATAAAAATCTCATGGGTGTTAATGGAAAATGAAAGAGATCAGTTTAAGAACACAAACCTATAGGAGCCTTCGCATTCGCAAGGTAGCGTACACGTTCGCAAAGGTTCACCCCCCCCCCGACCTTTGCGTTCGCGTAGAGTATTACACCCCTCCACCAAGTCCCTGCCAAAATAACCTTCGCATTCGAGATAGCCCGGTCGCGTTCGCAAAGGGTAACACCCCCAACGCTCCGCGTTCGCGACCTATGCCTCACATTCGCGTAGAAGGAATTTTCCCTAAAACAATTTTACTCTTCGCGTTCGTGAGAGTTCCTTTGCAAACGCAAAGAAGGATACATCTATGCACCTGCAACAACAAAAATAGCATAAATCTCTAAGTCTATGACATCCCGAAACCTATCTGAAACTCACCCAAGCCCTCGGGGATCCAAAGCAAACATGCACACAAGTCTAAAAATATCACACGGACTTGCTCGTGCAATCAAATTACTATACAACACCTAAAACTACGGTTTTAGCATTAAAATCAATGAAAATCTCAAGAATTCTTAAAGTTTCTTTTTTCACAACTGAGGGTCCGAATCACGTCATATAAATTCTGTTTCTTACCAATTTTAACACACATAATTTAAATACCATATTAAACCTATACCGGGCTCTAGAACCAAAATACGGGCCCGATACCAACAAGATTGAATGTTCTTAAATTTCCAAAAAATCTTATATTTTTAATTAAACAATTTTCTTCAAAAATTTATTTCTCGGGCTAGGGACCTCGAAATTCAATTCCGGGCAAACACCCAAGTCCCATATTTTACTACAGACCCTCCGAGACCGTCAGAAGACGGGTCCGGGTCTGTTTACACAAAATGCTAACCGAAGTCAACAAAAATCATCTTTTAAGCCAAAATTCACTATTTCTTAAACTTTTTCACATAAGGGCTTCCCGGATATATGCCCAGACTGTGCACGCAAATTGAGGAGAATGAAAATGAGGTCTGGAAGGCCTTGGAACCCCGAATTGGGTTCTAAAACACGAGATGACCCTTTTGGGTCATCACATTCTCCACCTCTAAAACAATTGTTCCTCCTCGAATGGACATAGAAAAGTACCTGAGTCGGTGAAAAGATGGGGATATCAGCTCTACATATCGGACTCGGACTCCCAGGTAGCTGCCTCAACAGGATGACCTCTCTACTACACACGAACCGAAGGGTAACTCTTTGATCTCAACTGACAAACCTGCCGGTCCAGAATAGCTATCGGCTCTTCCTCATAGGTCAAGTCCTTGGCCAACTGAACAATGTTGAAGTCTAACACGTGGGATGGATCTCCGTACTTTCGAAGCATGGACACATGAAACACTAGATGCACAGCTGATAAACCCGGTGGCAACGCAAGTCTATAAGCTACCTCTCCCACTTTATCAAAAATATCAAAAGGCCCGATGAACCTAGGGCTTAGCTTGCCCTTCTTCAGCTTGCCCTTCTTCCCAAATCTCATCACGCCCTTCATGGGCAACACCCGAAGCAACACTCGCTCTCCGACCATGAATGCCACATCATGAACCTTACGGTCGGCAAAACTCTTATGCCTGGACTGAGCGGTACGAAGCCTATCTTGAATGATCATAACCTTTTCCAAGGCATCCTGATCTAAATTTGTGCCCAATAATCGAGCCTCTCCCGGTTCAAACCACCCAACTGGCGACCAACACCGCCTACCATATAATGCCTCATAGGGAGCCATCTAGATGCTCGACTGATAACTGTTGTTGTAGGCAAACTCTTCTAATGGCAAGAACTGATCCCAAGAACCTCCAAAGTCAATAACATATGCTCAGAGCATATCCTCCAAAGTCTGAATAGTACGCTCAGACCGTCCGTCCATCTGAGGATGAAATGTTGTGCTCAACTTGACCTACGTACCCAACTCACGTTGTACTATCCTCCAGAAATGCGAGGTAAATTGCGTACCTCGGTCAAAAATGATAGACATGGGCATACCATAAAGACAAACAATCACCCGGATATAAATCTCTGCCAACCGCTCAGAGGAATAGGATACCGCCACAGGAATGAAATGCGCTGACTTAGTTAGTCTATCCATAATAACCCACACTGCATCGAACTTTCTCTGAGTTTGTGGGAGTCCAACAACAAAGTCCATAATAATACTCTCCCACTTCCACTCAGGAATCTCAATCTTTTGAAGCAAACCACCAGGTCTGTGATGCTCGTACTTTACCTGCTGACAATTCAAACACCGAGCTACATACGCAACAATATCCTTCTTCATCCTCCTCCACCAATAATGGTGCCACAAGTCCTGATACATCTTACCGATGCCCGGATGAATAGAATAGCGGAAACTATGGGCCTCCTCTAAAATCAACTCACGAAGTCCATCAACATTAGGCATACAAACTCGACCCTGCATCCTTAAAACTTCGTCATCTCCAACTGCAACCTGCTTGGCACCTCCAGCCGCACTATGTCTCTAAGGACAAGCAAATAGGGATCATCATACTGCTAATCTCTAATACGCTCAAATAATGAAGAACGATCGACTATGCAAGCTAGAACATGGCTGGGCTCAGGAAGATCCAACCTTACAAACTGATTGGCCAAAACCTAAACATCCAAAGCAAACGGTCTCACACCGACTGGATTATACGCAAGGCTGCCCATACTGGCTGACTTCCTACTCACAGCATCGGCCACTACATTGGCCTTCCTAGGATAGAGATATCATAGTCTTTCAATAGCTCCAACCATCTCTTCTGCCTCAAATTTAGCTCCTTCTGCTTGAACAAGTATTGCAAACTCTTGTGATCCGTGAACACCTCACATGACACGCCATATAAATAGTTCCTCGAAATCTTTAGTGTGAGAACAATGGCTGCTAGCTCCAAATCATTAACTAGATAATTCTTCTCGTCGATCTTCAACTTCCGCGAAGCATATGCAATAACCTTGTCATTCTGCATCAACGTCGCACCAAATCCAATATGAGATGCGTCACAATAAATTGTATATGGCCCTGAACCTATGGGAAACACCAACACCGGCGTCGTAGTCAAAGCTGTCTTGAGCTTCTAGAAGCTCGCCTCACACTTGTCCGACCATCTTAACGAGGCACCCTTTTGGGTCAACCTAGTTATCGAGGCTTCTATAGATGAAAACCCCTCCACAAACCGATGGTAATAACCCGCCAAACCCAAGAAACTCCAGATCTCTGTAGCTGATGTGGGTCTAGGCTAGTCCTTGACTGCCTCATTCTTCTTAGGATCCACCTGAATACCTTCTACTAATACGAAATGACCCAGGAATGATACTGAACTCAACCAAAACTCACATTTTGAAAACTTGGCATACAACTTGCTATCTCTCAAAGTTTGAAGAACGACTCGAAGGTGCTTCTCATGCTCCTCTTGGTTGCGGGATTAGATCAAGATATCATTAATGAAAACAATCACAAAGGAATCCAGATAAAGCTTGAACATTTGGTTCATCAAATCCATACTGGGGCATTTGTCAACCCAAATGACATTACTAAGAACTCATGATGCTCGTACCGAGTGCGAAAAGCTGTCTTAGGGACATCAGATGCCCTAATCCTCAATTGATGGTAGCCAGATCTCAAATCAATATTTGAAAACACCCTAGTACCCTGAAGCTGATCAAATAAATCATCAATCCCCGGCAATGGATACTTGTTCTTGATGGTGACCTTGTTCAACTGCCGATAGTCTATGCACATTCTTATCAACCCATCCTGCTTCTTAACAAACAAGACTGGCGCACCTCAAGGCGAGACACTAGGTCTAATAAAGCCCTTATCAAGCAAGTCTTGCAACTTTTCTTTCAATTCTTTCAACTCTAGTGGGGCTATACGATATGGCGGAATAGAAATGGGTTGAGTGCCCAGAGCCAAATCAATGTGAAAGTCAATATCCCTGTCGGGTGGCATCCCCGGCAGGTCTGAAGGAAATACCTCGGGAAATTCCCGAACATTGGCACAGAATCCATAGAAGTAACCTCAGCAATAGAATCGTGGACATAAGTCAAATAAGCCAAACAACCCTTCTCGACCATACGCCGAGCCTTCATATAAGAGATAACCCTGCTGGTAGAATGACCAAGAGTCTCTCTCCATTCCAATCAAGACAACCCCGGCAATGCTAAGGTCATGATCTTGTCATGATAAGGTGATAACAAATCCATCCCCAAAATAACATCGAAATCAACCATATCGAGAAGTAGGAGATCTACACTAGTCTCAAGACCCCCAATAACAACCGCACATGAACAATAGACACGATCTATAATAATTGAATCACCCACCGGTGTAGACACATATACAATAGCACTCAAAGAATCACGAGGTACAACCAAATATGAAGCAAAATAAGAAGACACATAGGAGTATATAGACCCTAGATCAAATAGAACTGAAGCATCTCTACTACAAACCAGAATAGTACCTGTGATAACTGCATCAGAGGACGCACCCTCAGGCCTAGCTGGAAAGCATAACATTGGGGCTAGGCCCTACCACTCTATACTACATCCTTGGGATGGCCTCTTACTGGCTGGCCTCTACCTCTAGCGGCCTGACCTCTACCTCTAACACCTCGACCCCTACCTCTTGTTGGTTGAGCGGGCAGTGGAACACTCGATGCCAGAACCATGGCACGAGAACCCTGATGTGGAGAACTGCTCAAGGCTCGGGGGCAAAATCTAGCAATGTACCTCGTATCGCCACAAGTATAATAAGACTTTGGCTGCTAAGACTGCTGACCCTGAAACTGACCCTGACAGTCTGAGAACTACCTTGAAAACTCTAGAACGGAGGTGCACTGATAGGAGCTAATAATAGAATACTGCATATGAGAACCGCGGCCACCTGGAGCACCGTGAGAAGCCTCATGTGCTGAATGAAATGGCTTGGGAGGATGGCCTCTACCAAAAGAATCTCTTCCTCCAAATAAGGGACCACTGAATCTGCTAGAATGAACAGGCCTCTTGTCAGACCCCTGACCGCTTCCCTGAGCTAGAACTATCTCAACCCGCCTGGCCACATTGGCAGCATGCTAAAAAGAAATCTCGCTCCTTATCTCCTTCGCCATCTGCAATCTAATAGGCTGAGCGAGTCCCTAATAAACCACCTCACCCTCTCTCTCGCAGTGGGGAGTATCAGAAGAGCATGATGAGCCAAATCAATAAACATCGTCTCGTACTGGGTGACAGTCATAGAACCCTACTGAAGACGCTCGAACCGCCTGCAGTACTCCTCTCTCTGAGTGACAAGAAGGAACTTCTCGAGAAATAGCAGCGAGAACTGGTCCCAAGTGAGAGCTGGTGACCTAGCTAGAAAACAATAATCTCTCTACCATTTCTTGGCAGAACCTGATAGACGGAAAGTAGCAAAGTTGACCCCATTGGTCTCCACTATCCCCATGTTCCGTAAAACCTCATGACAGTTGTCCAAATAGTCCTGGGGATCCTCTGAAGATGTACTGCCATAGGTAGTAGTAAAAAGTATGATGAACCTATCCAATCTCCACAAAGCATCAGAAAACACAGCTGATCCATCATCAGCCTGAGCTACAACACCCGGTGGAACTACCACAACTGGCTGAGCCACTTGAGTTTGAAACTGGGGATCCATTTGCTCCAGACTGCGAGTAGCTGGAGTCTGTGCTCCTCCCCAGCCTGAAATATGGTTGGTGTTACAGTAAGTATGTCTGCCTAAGTGACACTCTCCATAAGGCCCACAAGACGGATTAGACGATCCTGGAGTACGAGGTAGCGATGAACCCCTCTGGAACCTCAGCTTGTCCCGCTGGAATGGTTTGGGCCAGAACCTCATCATCAAACTCTACCTGAGGCTACGCCACTAGTGCTATTGCTCTAGGCTGAGCTCTACCCCTTCATCAGCATCTAGCACGGCCTCGGCCTTGTCCTCTACCCCTCGTAGGTGCAGCCACTGGGGGCTCGGACTGCTGATCAGCTGACGAAGCAGTACGTGTTCTCACAATCTGCGAAAGAACAGAGTAGAATTTTAATTAGTCTTGAGAATTCAAACTGCACGACAGAGATGAATAGAAGTGAGACTATTCCTAACTCTGTAGCCTCTGGAAGATAAACACAGACGTCTCCGTACCAATCCCTCAGACTCTACTAAGCTTGTCCATGAATTGTGAGACCTAAGCAACCTAGAGCTCTGATACCAACTTGTCACGACCCGAATTTCCTACCGTCGGGACCGTGATGGTGCCTAACATTGTACCCTCTAGGCAAGCCAATGTTACCGATTGTTTTACCTTTTTCCTTTATCCTTTAACAATTTACAAGTTAACAAAAGTAAATCAGCAGAATAAATGCGGAAGAACAGAATTTAACAAATTATCTTAATACAAATAACGAAATCGTAATAAAACTCCACCCACAACTGGTGTCACCACTCATGGACAGTCTACGAATGCAACAAACAATGGTCCGAACAAAGAAATATACATATATCTTGAAAGTAGGTAAAACAGAAATAAAATAGAATAAAAGGGGACGCCAGCGCCTGCGGACACCTGCAGGACTACCTCAGGTCTCCAATGGACTGAAGGCATCAACCTCGAACTACGGTCCATATGGTCCAGTACCGGGATCTGCACAGAAAGTGCAGAGTACAGTATTAGTACAACCGACCCCATGTACTAGTAAGTGTGGAGCCTAACCTCGGCAAAGTAGTGACGAGGCTAGGACACGACAACCAACATAAACATGTGCAGTTAAATAATATACTAACAGAATAACAATAATAGAAGCTAAACAAAAATTAACGGGAAGGGGCATCATGCTATGGGGGTACCAGAATCAATAATCACAGTAGTAATGGAAATTAAACAATTAATGCACTTGAACCGATAACAGCAAATAATCATAGCGAACAGAAAAATGTACGGCATCACCCTTCGTACTTTTACTCTCAATCCTCACCATGCAATCAATAATAAAAATATGTACGGCATCACCCTTCGTGCTTTATCACTATTCCTCACCATATGAATGATAGAAATGTGCACGACATCACCCTTCGTGCTTTATCTCTCTTCCTCACCGTATGCATCAATATAAATGTAAATGTGCACAACAACACCCTTCGTGCTTTATCACTCTTCCTCGCCATATGCATAAATATGAATGTTCAAGGCATCGCCCTTCGTGCTTTATCACTCTTTCCTCACCCAAACAGTAGAAACAATAACATCCCGGCAAGGGAATCAACAATAGAAACAATAACATCCCGGCAAGAGAATCAGCTATAACCAATCTCGTTTCAATAGTTAAGTTCACAAAATAAGTCTCAACTTGAGTCAATACTCAACAATGGTCAATTACCAAGAAAATATCATAGGTTTTGTTCCACATGGATAATCATCAATTTAAGCATGAATAGCACATAATAAGTGTCACAACAGTCACAATATAAGACTCACTTGTATGCTCGACACCAACGTATAGATACTTTTCACCACACCTATACGTCGTACTCACCGCTAACACATAGAAAATAAGACAACAACATTTATTCCCTCAAGCTAAGGTTAGACCAAATATTTACCTCGATTTCACGGCCAAACTCAAGCCTCAAATACCGCTTTCCCTTAGTTTCCACTTCCAATCTGCCTGAATCTATTCATAATTTACTTATTAACATTAATTGAACCAAAGAACCAATTCCAATGAAATATTATAGATTTCCCAACATTCTTCCCAAAAAGTCAAAACCCGACCCCAAGCCCGTTTGGTCAAAACTCGAAGTTCATACCAAAACATGATTACCCATGTACCTCCGAGCCCGGATATGTAATTAATTTCGGAATCCGACCCCAAATTGATGTCTAAATTCCCAATTTAGTAAAATCCCCAATTTTTTCAAAAATCCCTAATTCTAGCATGAAAGAACAAGATTTAGGCCTAGAAATCTAATGGGTGTTGAAGGAAAATGAAAGATATGAGTTTAAGAACATAAACCTATGATTTGGTGTTGAAATCCCTCTTCAAAAATCGCCCAAGGTCGATTTCTGTGGAAGAAAATATGAAATTTTTGTCTAATCCCGACCTAGGCTCTAATTTAAAATCGTTGGACAAGTCTTCTTCGCATTCGCAAGAAGCCTGTCGCATTCGTGAAGCATTGGCTAGAAGAGCCTTCGCATTTGCGAGGTACCGTATGTGTTCGCGAAGGTTCACTCTCCCCCCCCGACCTTCGTATTCGTGAGCCATTGGCCGCATTCGCGTAGAGTATTTCACCCCCTCTACCAAGTCCCTGCCAAAATGGCTTTCGCATTCGCAATAGCCCGGTCGCATTCGCGAAAGGTAATGCCCCCAACGCTCCGAGTTCATGACCTGTGCCTCGTATTCGTGTAGAAGGAATTTTTCCTCAGACAATTTTACTCTTCGCGTTTGCGAGAGTTCCTTCGCGAATGCGAAGAAGGATACATATGTGCACCTGCAACAACAAAACAGCAGAAATCTCTAAGTCCAAAACATCCCAAAACCTATTTGAAACTCACCCGAGCCCTCGGGGCTCCAAACCAAACATGCACACAAGTCTAAAAATATCACACGAACTTTCTCGTGCGATCAAATCGCTAAAATAACACCTAAAACAACGGATTTAGCATTAAAATCAGTGAAAATCTCAAGAATTCTTAAAGTTTCTATTTTCACAACTGAGGGTCCGAATCATGTCATATAAACTCCGTTTCTTACCTTTTTCACAGACACAATTTAAATATCATATTAAACCTGTACCGGGCTCTGGAACCAAAATACGGGGCCGATACCAACAACATTGAATATTCTTAATTTTTCAAAAATCCTTATATTTTTAATTAAATAATTTTCTTTAAAAATTTATTTCTCGTGTTAGGGACCTCAGAATTCAATTTCAGGCATACGCCCAGGTCCCATATTTTACTACGGACTCTCTAGAACCGTCGGAATATGTGTCCGAGTCCGTTTACTCAAAACGCTGATCGAATTCAACAAAAATCATCTTTTAAGCCAAAATTTATTATTTCTTAAAAAAATTCACATATGGGCTTTCTAGATATATGCTCGGACTGCACACGCAAATCAAGGAGAATAAAAATGAGGTTTTGAAGGCCTCGGAACCACGGATTGGATTTTAAAATACGAGATGACCCTTTTGGGTCTTCACACTCTGGGCATCTGCCAAATCCCGAGTAAATACGTCGGGTCTAAGGGCAATTGAGTGAGGACAGGACCATCAAGTTACTCATTTTCATTACACAAACAACAAAATAATAAGCTACTAAAATTGATAAATACTTTACATATAGCTATATCACTTCACTTACAAGTCGTAATGTGTTGACAATCCATGATGGACATTATCCTGTTGGTGATGACTCCCGGATGGACCACTGTAATCCAACATACCAAAACTACGTATATTTCAACTGGCCGTAGGTTCATAACTTGTAAAATTAATATCTGGACGGTACCCCCAATGGAATATATGAGTGTTAATACAAATTTAATACGATAAAAATAAACACCGTAACACAAAGGAAAATTGAAGTTTACCAGTCGTTTTGTGGATTATGTAAAGTAGGAGAGAAATTATTTCCTCACTCCTCGTTCGCCCGTGGAGATAAGTTTAGATCCGGACAAATTCTTTCAGCTGGAACCTATTGGGCTAAAATTTCTCTAGAATAACCATCCGATGATTGAGGGTTATCCCTGCTTTGCCAACATCATATTGTGAACGTCTTTAACCTTCACGTACATTTCCAATATTTTTATCAAAATAAGTTCCCGATATTCATCCAGAGTCCCCAAAAAATCTCTCAGAGTTTCATCATCCTCGAGGTTAAACTCAGCGTAACAAGCAACCCCTTGCGGAGTCACAGAATATGGATATCTTTCGGTTATTTTAAGATTCACGAACGTTTGCTCAACCTCATTTTATTGCATAACAACGATATCAGTCTATCGTACTCCATTGTAAGTGGCAACTTAACATGACTCTATGAGATAAACTATAGCTCACTGAGTTATTTGCCACCATAACTCCCCCCCCCCTCCCGCCAATATAATGAAACCTTTACTTTTCGCTCTTCAGACATTATGAAAAAAAGCTTGAGAATTTAACAAGAAGAAGAATTTATCAGGAGTTGAAACTTGTTTCTGAATGAATTTTTGTAAAACCCTTAATGCCTTTAAATAAGACAATGCCCAATCTGGGGGGATCAAATTTTTGGAAGTAAAATGCGTTTTAAAAGGGCGTTTTATATATTTGAATTATTGTTATGGCAATTAAGTGCAAAAGAGTTATTGGTGGGCCCACAAAATAGGTAAAATGCGTTTACAAAAAGTGTATTAATAAAACGTAGTATTAAAACGCATTTTACCTTAACGTCCCAAACGGACGTTAAGGTAAAACGTGGTTCAAAACTGCGTTTTACATATTTTGGTCACTAAGTGTTTTTAACCTATTTGTGTATTTTGAGTCCAAAAATACAACATTTAGGTTCCGGAATCCAAATATTTAGGGGCCTTAAGCAAAAGATTTACTAGCCTCCCCTTGAGCCATCACTGGTCTCAGTTCCAAATAAGTTGAGTCAGCTACATGAATCCACACTATATACATTCTGCTCTCTCATGTCCATTTCATTCCGATGACAAATAATTTGCTCGCCAACACGGTAACTAGCTTAGTTCCAAGAAGTTGGTATCACTTTCATGGATCCACATTAGATCATTAATTGTTACAATATAAAAATTTACACAATCAGGTCATTACATATATAGTACTTAATAAGCATTCATCAGTAACCAACAATAAACGGTAAGTAACATGCTATTAAAAGGTTAGATCGGTGCATATAACTTAAATCCATTATATTCATATATGAACATACATTAGCTAATAGATCTAAAAAAGCATAATAAGAATAAAACAACAAATGTAACACCAGTGACCTCACCATAGCTTTAGTCTTGGAATAAAAAGATCCAGTGAAATTAGGAGTATCCTCTTCCTTGAACCCGATATCCGACTCGAACGGATGACCCGCATCGTATTAAAACATGCATTCAGTAGCATAGTTGATAAGGATCAAGCCCTTCTCTCTACAAACATCAGCAAGCGTTAAGGTACTGACCATATTAGTTCTGGTGGTCTCCACCTTATGGGATTTGCACCAGTCAACGTTAGGCCCGCCACTGACTTCAGATGCGTTGAATACATGGGTTGGTTTGATGGTGGATATGTTGGATTCCAAAGAGCTCCAGTTTTCTAATCGACCCGACTCATATTCATAGTCTATGCCTTGAGCTTCACAAAGCTTGCCGAGATCCAGCCGGTGCGGCCATAGATCAAGAACTTGAATGGCTTTTTGCTATTAGCTGGAAAACCCATAATATATGGAGAAAAAGAGAGAGGAGTGAATTTTGAAAGAGGAATAAGAGGATGAGTGATTCAAAGGAAGGAAAGAACGTTGTTAAAATTGAGTATTTATATGCATACAAACATATATTAGGAGTACAGCTTACATACAAGAAATAGGTGGACGGATAATCAAATAAGTACCCATCAAAACTACTCCCAAATTTGAATGGATAATTTTTATTATATATTTTCATTTTTCTATTATAGCTAATTTTATATATATTTTTATCCAACTTGAAACTACTCCCCAAATTGAATTTACCTAACAGAATAACTAAATATACCTGGATCAAACGGGGATCCTGAATCATGGTTGTTAATACCCACATCCTCGTCAACAAGAGAGACATTTGGTGAATGCTACTCTGGTGAATAATCTTGTGACAATATACGCTCAAGTTGTGTATGAATTATATGCCTGGATGGTTCTGTACCCACAACATGCGACTACCCAAGCACAACAGTGGTAGTGTTGGCTAGTTCACCAATATTTCTTTTCTTAGGCTTGCCTTTCTTGGGGTGTGATACGAAGCCCTGCAGAGCTGATTTCCTGCTCCTCAAGGCCTTATTCCTGGTTGCATTCACATCAACAAGATGCTTCTCTTGCTGGGATGATTGTGCATCCTCTACGATTCCTGAGTTCTTGCTCCTCAGGGCCATGCCCCTAGCCGTGGCACTGCTCACATTCAAATCAGAAATAGATATACCTGGGATGATACCTGGATTAAACGGGGATCCTAGGCCATGGGTGTTAATACCCACATCCTCATCAGCAAGAGAAACATCTGGTGAATGCTCTGGTGAATGTTCTAGTGACAATGTATGCTCAGGTTGTGTATGACTTACATGCTTGGATGGTTCTGTACCCACAACATGCGACTACCCAGGCACAACAATGGTAGTGTTGGCTGGATCACCAATTTTTCTTTTCTTAGACTTTTCTTTCTTGGGGTGTGATACGATGCCCTGCGGAGCTGATTTCCTGCTCCTCAAGGCCTTGTCCCTAGCATTGTTCCTGGTTGCATTCACATCAGTAACCACATCAGCAAGAGTGGCATCTTGCTGGGATGATTGTGCACCCACTACGATGCCTAAGTTCCTGCTCCTTAGGGCCATGCCCCTAGCCGTGGTGCTACTCAAATTCATATCAAATGTACCTGGTACATTACGCTCGGTTGAGTGTGACCGTATATCATTAATACTGCCTTTTTTGGAGTTGTCTTTCTTGTAAAATCCCTTTTTACACACCAGAGGATATATGGGAGTTTTTCCAATTAAAGTGACATTATTCGAAATGGGATTATTTAATTTAATTTATAAGAGTCGCCACTTGGAATAGTTTATTTTGGTGTTCCAAGTCACCGGTTTATTTTAAATCCCAAATCAAGAAAATTTCGACTTTTTATTTTGCGAACCAGAAATTCTAAGTAAGGAATTCTGTTAACTCGGGAGAAGGTATTAGGCATTCTCGGGTACCGTGGTTCTAGCACGGTCGCTTAAACTATTAATATTGGCCTATTATCTTATTTACTACATGTTTTAAACCTATTGTGCATTTTTAAACTTTACCCCTTTTAATTATTTATTGTAATTATTCTGGAACAAGTTACGATTGTCGTACACTTATTTGTTTGATACACATTGCGGATCATGTAACGGGAACCGTACCCACGATCTACAACAAGTTTAATTTATTAAAGTTATTAGAAGTTGTGGCCGGGTCACATAAATATACCCCCGAATTTGGAGATTAGGTATCACAACTACGCCACGGGAACCGTACCCGTAGCTATGAGGATTTTGTTATAAACGCGCCTAAAGCAAACTACGAATGTTTAAAATATTTTCCACACTAATTTATAATATTAATGTGAAGGCCATAAATTAGGTGATTCAATTGTGAATGGCACGCCTCGATTTATCTTTGAAAGATTTGTATTTCACTAAAGCAAACTAAGGATGCTCATATTTAAATTTAATTTGAAATTAGGTATCACAACTACGCCAGTTGTGATACTTTATTTAATCATGCCTAAAACAAGCTACGATGTTCAAATTATTTCCTAAATATATGCTCAACAGAGCGACACTTAAAATTAAACATTAGTCCTTGATCTGTCTTTAGAACATAGAAAAGATACAGCTCAACCCTGTTAGAAATTAGTTGCTTTTAGCATCAGCATCAGATATTGCATGAAACAGTTACAATTGACCCAAACCACGCACTGGAATATCAATTTCTAGACATGCATGGGAAGATCAGATAAAAATATGGACACATATGTAAGAATCTAGCAAAATTTTAGCCACAAATAATTGTAGTAACAAAAGATTACTTGGAGAAAAAACTTACCACAATATAGAGCTAAACTTGAGACAAATTAGACAAAATAAAAATACCTTCGCAAAATCTTAATCTACAAATTGAATAAACTTTGAAAAGAATCCAATATTCCCTAATCTAGTGATGGAAACTTGGATATAGGGGAAAAGAAGGTGAATTTGAGAGAGAATATTGAAACGTAATTTTTATAGGAACTCACCGTACTCTTTTTTATTTTCATATGAATCTTAGGGAGGCAAGGTTTATCACCCTCCTATGTAAATTAGTTTCCAACTTGTTCAATTTTTTTATTTAAATCCCATTTTTCTGACAAAAGTTGCACTTTTTTAGTATTCCAGAATCTCCCAAACAAACAAACAAAAATGCACCAGGAGCTTATTTTACCAGCCAACATTTGAGACCTCCCTTTCCCTTTGTGAAAGCAGATTGGGATGCCACCCAGCGAGATATTTCTTCAATATCTTCCATATTTATAAGTGACATTATGGTACAATATCAGTAACTCCTTTCAGATAGACCACACGGATAGAGTCAACATCAGCGACAATAAGGTTGTCGGACTGAAGCAATGGGAAAAAACCAGGGCAAAAGCATAACTCTAAGGCGCCTGAAGGGGGACTTGGAATTTCAACATCTTTTCTCCTTAATCTCTATACAGGAAACTAGAATAGCAAAATCAACCAGCAAATGAGACTCCCACAGCTCAATCAACTGGTATTAGCAGAATTGTTATAGTTATTCCAGACAGAAATGCGAACTTGACTTGTTTATACAGCAGATAAAGAGCAATTCCAATCTGATTGTGCAAAGATGAATTCCAAAATGCCAAATAAGAAGCTAGATGAGAAATGAGCTTAGCAAAAGCAGAAGGCAACATATCCGAACAAAAGCAGCAACAAATCGTCAACCACAGTGATATTTAGAACCTAGAAAAATAGAAACATACAGCAGTTGATTCAAACAATGGCAGAAAATTGTGGTTTCAATCTCTCTCTTTTTTTCGTTTTACTTTGCTTCTTTCTTTCAGATTCAGTTTTGTAAAATTCAAAATGCAGTTCTCAACTGTTTCATGCGTGAGAGAGGTGAGAGCGAGAGTGAGAATGAATGGAGAAGAATAGGGGTTGGTCTGCGCCGTTTCTCCGGTTTTTTTGTCCAAGGGAAGGGTCTATTCTCCTGATGTCTTTCTAGGTCTAGGGTTTTAATTAAAAGGGGTGAAGCGGGTCGGGTAAGGAGATTGGGCTGGTCGGTGGGTTTGGGTAGGGATTTGGGTTCAGCATTAATTTTGGCCCAATCAAGTTTAAACCAACCTTTTTTTTCAATTTCCTTTTTCTTTTGTTTTCTTTTTCTTCCTTTAATTAATTAAACTCTTAAATTAATATAAATTGTAAAATTAAGCTAATTATGAAGTTTATAATAATTATTTGATCCTAAATTAGAAGAAAAAAATCACTAATCCAAAAATTAAAAGGTTTTGTAAACATGAGCCATTTTATTATTTTCATTTTTAATAAAATAATTAATTAACTAATTAATCCTAAAAATATAAAAACAAAGATCTAAATGCAATACATGGAATTATTTTTTTGTATTTTTTATGATTTTAATAAAAGTAAATATACACGGAAAATGCGAGCAATTAACACAAATTCCTACAAAAATTCTATAAAATTGTAAATAATTGGGAAAATCTATTTTTCTTTGATTTTATAGGAGTATTTCGTATAGGGCAAAAATCACATGCTCACAGTTGCCCCTCTTTGCTCGGAAACACGAAGGATTTTCGGGCAAAGATAAAATGAGTAATTACGAGCAATTTTTGCCCGTTTGAAACTCCATGGGAAGCATGTTTTGAAAAAATCTGACCGAACCTTGCTTCGGAGGTTGCCTACATATCATTGGCTGTAAAGAAATCAGGTCAGTGTAGTTCTGAAAGTTTTGGTAGCTGGGACTACCGGATAGCTGTGATTTCACTGTTGTTTCTGTTTGTTGAGCTCCTTATTACACCAAAATGAAAAATAAAAAGCTAAACTAGCTAAGCCTATCAACTACGAGTTACAAGATTCCTATCTATAAACCTTCTAAAGCTTGATCTTGAGTCCTAGATGGTTCTTTCTGCAGACTCTGATCTGAATCTTGAGGCTCGCTTGCTGCAATCGTTGGTTCATTCTTCTTCAGCTTTTCGGATCAAGGCGGGACATGCAAAACTTGTGACTTCAATCATATCTTGAGCAGTCTGCATCTTTTCTCCGCTTCTACACTTAGATTTCAACTTTTTTTCTTGTTCTTCTTTTCTTTTATTTGGGTTGAGACTTCCTTTTTTGGTCATCTCAAACCTTGTGTCTCACGGTGAAAACCTGTTCAAGCACCAAAGCAAACAAATGAACGAAATTTTTCTGCCCCAGTTTTCACTAGAAAAATTTCGTGAGTTATTGTAACAAAATCTAAACAATTTTTTTTATTGAAAGCAATAAAATTAGGATTGTGTATCCTTGAAAAAAAGAGATTAGGTAGTGGAGCCCTATATCTATAATGAAATCAACTAGGGATTGGGGGCCCTAAGTTGGAAAGACTACCAGGTTATGCCGGAAAAATGACCGAGTTATGCCGGAAAGGTCCTCGGGTTATGCTGGAAAAGAAAAAGGTTGTCGGGTTATACCGGGGAGGTCCACGGGTTATGCCGAAAAAGTTATCGGGTTATGCCGAAAAAGAAAAAAAGGTTCTCGGGTTATGCCGGGGAGGTCCACGGGTTATGCCGAAAAAGAAAAAGGTCCTCGGGTTATGCCGGAGAGGTACACGAGTTATGCCGAGAAAGTTATCGGGTTATGCCGGAAAAGAAAAAGGTCCTCGGGTTATGCCGGGGAGGTCTACGGGTTATGCCAGGAAAGTCATCGGGTTATGCCGGAAAAGAAAAAAAGATCCTCTAGTTATGCCGGGGAGATCCACGGGTTATGCCGGGAAAGTCATCGGGTTATGCCGCAAAAAGAAAAAGGTCCTCGAGTTATGCCGGGGAGGTCCACGAGTTATGCCGAAAAAGTCCTCGGGTTATGCCGGGATCAACTAAGGGGTGGGACCCTATGTTGGAAAGATTACCAGGTATGACGACCCGGCAAGTCATCTCATGAGTTACCGCTCTGTTTCCCCCATTTCTGCTTCTTTATGCTTTATTCATCTGAGTTTTATGGTATCGGGTTGGTCGGATCGAATCTGGGATGATTTTGGTAAGATTTGAGACACTTAGTCTCTTTTAAGGAAGTTTAAGTTGGAAAAGTCAACCGGATGTTGACTTCTATATTAAAGGGCTCAGATGTGAATTTCGGTGGTTCGGTTAGCTTCAGGAGGTGATTTGGGACTTAGGAGTGCGATCGTAATGGGTTTTGGAGGTCCGGAGTAGATTTAGGCTTGAATTGGTGAAGTTGATATTTTGGCGATTTCCGATTGGTATACGAGATTTTGATATAGGGGTCGAAATAGAATTCCGAGAGTTGCAGTAGTTTCGTTGTTTCATTTGGGATGTGTGCAAAATTCCAGGTCATTCGGACGTGGTTTGGTTGGGTTTTTGATCAAAAGCGGAATTCAGAAGATTTTAGAAAGTTTGGCTTGAATCCGATGTGTTTTGGTTGATTTGATATTGTTTGAGGTGTTTTGAAGGTTGATACAGGTTTGAATAAGGTTTTGGGTTATGTTGATGCCTTTGGTTGAGGTCCCGGGGGCCTCGGGTGAGTTTCGAGGGGTTGAACGGATCATTTTGAAGTTAAGAAGGTTGCAGATTTTGAGTTCCAGCAGTTGCAGGTATTTTGGTCTTCGCGTTCACGAGTAGACCCTCGCGTTCACGAAGGGTCAGGAAGGGAGGCGTCAGGTTTGACCTTCGCGTTCGCGACGGGGAGTCCCGCGTTCGCGAAGGGACGGGTTAGTATGCATCGCGTTCGCAAGAGGTATTGTCGCGTTCACGTAGGTTTGAGAGGCTGAAGCATCGCGTTCCCGATGGTAGGGTCGCGTTCGCGAAGAAGAGTTTTGGTCAGCGGAATTTTTATGCTTCGCGAACGTGAGGCTTTGACCGCATTCGCGAAGAAGGAATTAATGCCTGGGCAGAAGGTTTTTAAGCTCGTCTTGTCCGTGATTTTGGGGCTTATTTCCTCCATAGTTGGTTGGTTTTGGAGTTTTTTGAAGGAGATTGAAGAAGGATTCAAGGGGAATCACTTGGAGGTAAGATTCTTGGACTTAAAACTCGATCATTATGCGAATTCCACCTAGAAAATCATGGAAATTAAGCCAAAAATTGAAGAACTAGCGCTTGGAAACTTAGGCCTTTAATTGAGGATTTGAAGGACCATTTGGGGTCGGATTTGAGAACTTTTGATATGTATGAACTCGTGGGGAGATAAGGAATCTGTTGATGCAAAAATTATTGAATTCCGAGACGTGGGCCCGGGGGTCGGGTTCTGGTAATTTCGGGATTTGTGTAGTATTTTGATTATTTTCGCTTGGGCTTCGTTCCCTTAGCCTATTTTAACGTTCTCATTCTGATTTTGGATAGATTTGACACGATTGGAGTTCAATTCGAGGGGCAAGGGCGTCGCAAGCTAGAGATTTGACTGGTTCGATGTGAGTAATGATTGTAAATTATGTTTTGAGGGTTTGAAATCCCGAATTGCACATCATAGTGCTATATTGAGGTGAGACACACGTTTGATGACGAGTGTGGGGTTGTGCACTATTGGGGATTGTGACTTAGTCTGTCCCGAATGACTATTTTACCGCGTATTTGACTAGAACCTATTTGTTATCATCATGATTTGGGCTGAATGCCATATTTGGGCCTTGTGCCAATTATTTGAACCCTTCGGGGATTTTTACTGGTATGCTCCTCACTTTTTTGACTTTATACTTGAACTCAGTCATGTTATATTTCACTATTTTTCGTACTCAGCCATGTTTACTCTGTTTTAACACTTACATGATCTTTAAATGATATTTGGGATGAGAAACATGTTTTACTATTGCCCGAGTGGCTGGTGAGGATTTTTGACTAAGTAAGGCCGAGGGCCTGTGTAGTGAGGAAACATTTGATACTAATTATGAGGTCGATGGCCTGAGATATATACGCAACGAGGTGGCTTGATTGATATGAGGCCGAGGGCCTAGTGATGATGCCACGAGGTGGCTTGATATTGCGCTTGGGCCGTAAGGGGCCCCTCCAGGAGTCTGTACACCCCCAGTGAGCGCAGGTACCCATTGTGATGTGAGATTGAGCCCGATGGGCTGGTATTGTTCTATGTGATCGCTCGAGGGGCTGGTACTATTCTGAGATATTGTCCGAGGGGCGGATTTGTTGATATTATGCCCGAGGGGCGAGCCCTTATGTGTTTACTTTTCATAATTGACTGTCAATTACCTGCTTAAGTATTGAAAAAAAAAGCTTTTCATGAAAACACATTTGAGTTAAAGGATTTTACCTATTTTTCGCTGATTTTAAATGATTTTACTGTTTCATTATAGAATGCTTTGTGCTTTATGTGATTTTCTTGCTTTCAGTCTTTATTTACATTTGTTAATCACTGAGTTGGAGTACTCACTTTACTCCCTGCACCCCTGTGTGCAGATTCAGGCGTTGCAGATCTTGCTAGTGCAAGTTGAGAGCTCCCGGCAGATATCGGAGTCCACGAGGTAGCTGCTTGACGTCCGCAGTCCCGTGTTTCTCCTCCTTTATCATTTCTATCTCTTTTCAGACATTTATACTAGCTTATAGACTTATCAGACTTGTATTATGACTTATAGATGCTCATGACTAGTGACACCCCGGTATTGGTTTGTGTTGGGTTGTTCTTCCGCATATTTATGATATTATCTGCTATTTTGAACTATTTTATCATATTTCAACTGTTTCTTAAATGCTTAATCGTTAATAAAATAGAAAATAGGAAGTGTCGGTTGGCCTTGTCTTCACGAGAGGTGTCATCACGATCGGGTTCAGGTTTAGGGTCGTGACAAGTTGGTATCAGAGCCTAGGTTACATAGGTTAGTAGGGTCTCATGAGCAAGTTTAGTAGGGTCTCGCGGATCGGTACGGAGACGTCTGTATTTATCCTCGAGAGGCTTCATAACCTTTAGGAAAAACTTCATATTCTTGAAATTCTTGTCGTACAAATTTGTTGATCCGAATACTAAACTTCTGTTGTTCTATTCCCTCACAAATGGTGAGGACACGCGCTACCGGCCAGGGTGGACGACCACCAGTACCACCGGCTGTGGCCATCAGAGGTCAAGGATGCGGTCGTGTTTGTGGTAGGGGTAGAGCAGCTAGGGCAGCACCTGCAGATCCACCAGCTGCCCCAGTTTAGGATCAGGTCCCAGTTATGGACGCTCCAGCAGCACCAGCTCAGGTACCAGCTGTGCCCATTGTGATTCTAGGTCTTCAGGAGGCCTTGGCTCAGATCTTATCAGTTTTCACTAGCCTAGCTCAGACGGTTTCAGCCACTACAGCCACAGCTACTTCTCAGGCCGGGGGAGGCAATCAGACTGTCGCTTCTCGCACACCTGAGCAAGTCGTGCAGGGACTTCAGACGTCGGGGGAACATCCAGCCCAGCCGGTTGAACCTGCTTAGGTCTATGTAGTTCCTACTTTGCCGGAGGATGAACATCGTAGGTTGGAGAGGTTTGGTAAACTGCAGCCTCCGACCTTCAGTGGTGCAGAGGACGAGGATGCCTAGGGTTTCTTAGATAAGTGCCAGAGGATGTTTCGTACAGTGGGTATTCTGGAGACTAGCGGGGTCGCTTTCACTACTTATCAGTTTTCGGGAGCCGCCTTTACTTGGTGAGAGATTTTTGAGAGGCGTAGGTCTGTTGTTGTAGCACCCCTTACCTGGCAGCAGTTCTTCATTTTCTTTTTGGAGAAGTATGTGCCGCAATCCTGCAGGGAGGAGCTGCGTTGGGAGTTTGAGTGGTTGCGTCAGGGAGAGATGACTATGATGCAGTACGAGATGAGTTTCTCCGAGTTAGCTCGTCATGCTATTTGGATGGTTCCGACAGATAGATAGAGGATTAGGAGGTTTGTTGATGGCCTCACTTATCAGCTTCATATTCTCATGACCAGGGAGAGGGTGATTGGTGCTACTTTCGAGGAGGTTGTGGATATTGCCAGTGAGATTGAGTCTGTTCGTCGCCAGGAGCGAGAGGAGAGGGAGGACAAGAGGTATCGAGGATCTGGTAGTTACAGTGGTACCCCTTCGAGGGGTCAGTTTCAGCACAACAGAGGTCGTCCATTCAGGCATGCTCAGCCAGCTCGCCCAAGTTATCATGGGGCATCATCGGGTCATGGTTCTCATAGTTCTCATCAAGGCCAGTCATTACTTAGTGCCCTTCCAGCTCAGAGTTCGTCCCGTGCTCCATCGGTTCAGGGCTCTTCAATGTCGAGTGCATCTGCTAGTCACTCGGGTTTGAGGGGTTCCCTTCAGTCCCCTTCTCCAGCACCTGGGAGTTGTTATGAGTGTGGTAAGATGGGTCATATGTGGAGGCAGTGCCCTCATCATCTTGCGAGTTTATCTCAGTAGAGGGGTCAATCATCGGCTTCAGCACTAGTTACTTCACCACCACCCACCCATCTAGCTAGGGGTGGAGGTCAGTCAACTAGGGGTCGCCCAAGAGGGGTAGGTCGATTAAGTAGCGGCCAGGCCCATTTCTATGCACTTCCAGCTAGACCCGATGCTATTGCTTCAGATGTTGTAGTTACAAGTATTGTTTCAGTGTGCCACAGATATGCCTCTATATTATTTGATCCCAAATCCATTTTTTCTTATGTGTCATCATACTTTGCTCGTTATTTGGGTATGCCCTATGAGTTTCTTGCTTCACCTATTCATGTATCTACCCCGGTGGGCGATACTGTTGTTGTAGACCGTGTGTACCGGTCGTGTGTGGTGACTATTGGGGGTCTGGAGACCCGTGTGGATCTTTTATTATTGTGTATGATAGATTTCGATGTCATTTTGGGCATGGATTAGCTATCTCCATGTCGTACTATTTTGGACTGTCATGCTAAGACCGTCATATTGGCTATACCGGGTGTGCCACAGATTGAGTGGCGAGATGTGACTGATTATGTTCCCAGTAGAGTGATCTCATTCTTGAAAGCCCAGTGTATGGTTGGGAAGGGTTGTCTTTCGTATCTAGCTTTTGTGAGGGATGTCAGAGCTAAGACTCCTAGTATTGGTTATGTCCCAGTTGTGAGGGATTTTCCCGATATGTTTCCTGTCGACCTGTCGGGCATGCCACCAGATATGGATATTGATTTTGGTATTGACCTGGTGCCGGGCACTCAGCCCATTTCTATTATGTCGTATCGTATGGCACCAGCGCAATTGAAGGAGTTAAAAGAATAGCTTCAAGAACTCCTTGATAAAGGGTTTATTCGGCCTAGTGTGTCACCTTGGGGTGCGCCGGTTCTATTTTTGAAGAAGAAGGATGGCACTATGAGAATGTATATTGATCATAGGCAATTGAACAAAGTAACAATTAAGAACAAGTATCCTTTGCCTCGCAATAATGATTTATTCTATCAGCTTCAGGGAGCGAGAGTGTTCTCTACGATTGATCTCCGTTCAGGTTATCACTAGTTGAAGATCAGGGAGTCGGATATTCTTAAGATAGCTTTCAGGACCCGATACGATCATTATGAGTTCTTGGTGATGTATTTTGGGCTGACCAATGCCCCAACAGCGTTCATGCATTTGATGAACAGTGTGTTCCGGCCTTATCTTGACTCGTTTATCATAGTCTTCATTGATGATATTCTGGTATATTCGCATAGTTAGGAGGAGCACGCGGAGCATTTGAGAGTTGTGTTGCAGAGGTTGAGAGAGGAGAAGCTTTATGCAAAATTCTCCAAGTGTGAGTTTTGGCTCAGTTCAGTGGCTTTCTTGGGGCACGTGGTGTTCAGCGAGGGTATTCAAGTTGATCTGAAGAAGATAGAGGCAATTCAGAGTTGGCCCAGACCGTCCTCATCCACCGAGATTCACAGTTTTCTTGGTTTGGCGGGTTATTATCGCCGTTTTGTTCAGGGATTTTCATCTATCGCATCGCCCTTGACCAAGTTGACTCAGAAGGGTGCTTCATTTGTATGGTCGGATGAGTGTGAGGAGAGCTTTTAGAAGCTCAAGATAGCTTTGACCATAGCTCTAGTGTTAGTTTTTCCATCAACTTCAGGTTCATATACCGTGTATTGTGATGCTTTGAGAGTTGGGATTGGTTGTGTATTGTTGTAGGAGGGTAGATTTATTGCTTATGCTTCTCGTCAGCTGAAGCCCCATGAGAAGAACTACCCCGTTCATGATTTGGAGTTGGCTTCCATAGTTCACACGTTGAAAATTTGGAGGCATTACTTGTATGGTGTGTCTTGTGAGGTGTTTACTGATCATCGTAGCCTCCAGCACTTGTTCAAATAAAAGGATCTCAATTTGAGGCAGCGGAGGTAGTTGGAGTTGCTTAAGGATTATGATATCACTATATTGTACCATCCGGGAAAGGCCAATGTGGTGGCCGATGCCTTGAGCCGAAAGGCGATGAGTATGGGGAGTTTGGCATATATTCCAGTTGGGGAGAGACCTCTTGCAGTTGATGTTCAGGCCTTGGCCAATCGGTTCGTGAGATTAGATATTTCTGAGCCCAGCCGGGTATTGGCTTGTGTGGTTTCTCGGTCTTCCTTATATGATCGCATCAGAGAGCGCAATATGATGATCCACACTTACTAGTACTTAAGGACAGAGTTCAGCATGATGATGCTAGAGATGTGACCATTGGTGATGATGGGGTGTTGAGGATGTAGGGCCGGATTTGTGTGCCCAATGTGGATGGGCTTCAGGAGTTGATTCTGGAGGAGGCCCATAGCTCACAGTATTCCATTCATCCGGGTGCCGCGAAGATGTATCAGGATCTAAGACAACACTATTGGTGGCGGAGAATGAAGAAAGACATTGTGGGATTTGTAGCTCGGTGTCTCAATTGTCAACATGTGAAATATGAGCATTAGAGACCGGGTGGCTTGCTTCAGTAGGTGGATATTCCCCAGTGGAAGTGAGAGAGGATCACTATGGACTTTGTTGTTGGGCTTTCATGGACTTTGAGGAAGTTCGATGCTATTTGGGTGATTATGGATCGGCTGACCAAGTCTGTGCACTTCATTCCTATGTGTACTACTTATTCTTCAGAGTGGTTGGCAGAGATCTATATCCGGAAGATTATTCATTTGCACAGTGTCCAGTTTCCATCATTTCAGATAGGGGCACTCTATTTACATCGCAGTTTTGGAGGTCTGTGCAATGAGAGTTGGGTACTCAGGTTGAGTTAAGCACAGCTTTTCATCCTCAGACGAACGGGCAGTCCAAGCGTACTATTCAGATATTGGAGGACATGTTGTGTGCTTGTGTCATTGATTTCGGAGGGTCATGGGATCAGTTTCTACCGCTTGCAGAGTTTGCTTATAACAACAACTACCAGTCGAGTATTCAGATGGCTCCATATGAGGCTTTGTATGGGAGGCAGTGTAGATCTCCAGTTGGTTGGTTCGAGCCCGGTGAGGCTAGGCTATTAGGGACTGATTTGGTGCAAGATGCTTTGGAGAAGGTGAAGGTGATTTAGGAGAGGCTTCGTACAGTGCAGTCGCGGCAAAAGAGTTATGCTGACAGGAAGGTTCGAGATGTGTCCTACATGATTGTCGAGAAGGTTCTGTTGAAGGTTTCGCCCATGAAGGGTGTTATGAGATTTGGGAATAAAGGGAAGTTGAGTCCGTGGTTTATTGGACCTTTTGAGGTGCTTCGGAGGATTAGGGAGGTGGCTTATGAGCTTGCTTTGCCACCTAGCTTATTGAGTGTGCATCCGGTATTTCATGTTTCTATGCTTCGGAAGTATATTGGGGATCCGTCTCATGTTCTAGATTTCAGCACGGTTCAGTTGGATGATGATTTGACCTATGATGTAGAGCTAGTAGCTATTTTGGGTCATTAGGTTCAGAAGTTGAGGTCAAAGGATATAGCTTCAGTGAAAGTGCAGTAGAGAGGTCGGCTCGTAGAGGAGGCTACGTGGGAGACCGAGCGGGAGAAGCGGAGCAGATATCCTCACCTGTTTGAGGCTTCATGTATGTTTCTTGACTCGTTCGAGGACGAACGTTTGTTAAGTTGGGGAGGATGTGATGACCCGGCCAGTCGTCTCATGAGTTACCGCTCCATTTCCCCCATTTCTGCTTCTTTATGCTTTGTTCATCCGTGTTTTGTGGTATCGGGTTGGTCGGATCGAATCTGGAATGATTTTGGTAAGATTTGAGACACTTGGTCTCTTTTAAGGAAGTTTAAGTTGGAAAAGTCAACCGGATGTTGACTTCTATGTTAGAGGGCTCAGATGTGAGTTCTGGTGGTTCGGTCAACTTCGGGAGGTGACTTGGGACTTAGGAGTGCGATTGGAATGAGTTTTGTAGGTCCGGAGTAGATTTAGGCTTGAATTGGCGAAGTTGATATTTTGGCGATTTCTGGTTGGTAGGCAAGATTTTGATATAGGGGTCGGAATGGAATTCCAAGAGTTGCAGTAGTTCCATTATGTCATTTGGGATGTATGTGCAAAATTTCAGATCATGTGGACGTGGTTTGGTTGGGTTTTTTATCAAAAGCGAAATTCGGAAGATTTTAGAAAGTTTGGCTTGAATCCGATGTGTTTTGGTTGATTTGATGTTGTTTGAGGTGTTTTGAAGGTTGATACAAGTTTAAATAAGGTTTTGAGTTCTGTTGGTGCCTTTGGTTGAGGTCCCGGGGGCCTCGGGTGAGTTTCGAGGGGTTGAACGGATCATTTTGAAGTTAAGAAGGTTGCAGATTTTGAGTTCCAGCAGTTGCAGGTATTTTGGTCTTCGCGTTCGCGAGTAGACCCTCGTGTTCACGAAGGGTCAGGAAGGGAGGCGTCAGGTTTGGCCTTCGCGTTCGCGAAGGGTCGGGTTTGTATGCATCGCGTTCGCGAGAGGCATTGTCGCGTTCGCGTAGGTTTGAGAGGCTGAAGCATCGCGTTCGTGATGGTAGTATCGCATTTGCGAAGAACAGTTTTGGTCAGCGGAATTTTTGTGCTTCGCGAACGCGAGGCTTTGACTGCGTTCACGGAGAAGGAATTAATGCCTGGGCAGAAGGTTTTTAAGCTCGTCTTGTCCGCAATTTTGGGGCTTATTTCCTCCATAGTTGGTCGGTTTTGGAGTTTTTTGAAGGAGATTGAAGAGGGATTCAAGGGGAATCACTTGGAGGTAAGATTCTTGGACTTAAAACTCAATCATTATGCGAATTCAACCTAGAAAATCATGGAAATTAAGCAAAATATTGAAAAACTAGGGCTTGGAAACTTAGACTTTTAATTGAGGATTTGAAGGAACATTTGGGGTCAGATTTGAGAACTTTTGATATGTATGAACTCGTGGGGAGATAAGGAATCTATTGATGGAAAAATTATTGAATTTTGAGACGTGGGCCCGGGGTCGGGTTTTGGTAATTTCAGGATTTGTGTAGTATTTTGATTATTTTCGCTTAGGCTTCGTTCCTTTAGCTTATTTTAACATCCTCGTTCTGATTTTGGATAGATTCGACGCGCGTGGAAGCCGATTCAAGGGGCAAAGGCGTCGCGAGTTAGAGATTTGACCGGTTCGAGGTGAGTAATGATTGTAGATGATGTTCTAAGGGTTTGAAACCCCAGATTGCACATCGTAGTGCTATATTGAGGTGAGACACACGCTTGATGACGAGTGTGGGGTCGTGCACAGTTGGGGATTGTGACTTAGTCCGTCCCGAATGACTATTTTACCGCGTATTTGATTGGAACCTATTTGATATCATCATGATTTGGGCTGAATGCCATATTAGGGCCTTGTGCCAATTATTTGAACCCTTCGGGGATTTTTACTGGTATTTTGCTCACAGTTTTGACTTTATACTTGAATTCAGTCATGTAATATTTTACTGTTTTTCATACTCAGCCATGTTTACTCTATTTTAACACTTACATGATCTTTTAATGATATTTTGGGCTGAGAAACATGTTTTGCTACTACCCGAGTGGCTAGTGAGGATTTTTGACTGAGTAAGGCCGAGGGAATATGTAGTGAGGAAACATTTGATACTGATTATGAGGCCGAGGGCCTGAGATATGTACGCCATGAAGTGACTTGATTGATATGAGGCCGAGGGCCTAGTGATGATGCCTCGAGGTGGCTTGATATTGCGCTTGGGCTATAAGAGGCCCCTCCAGGAGTCTGTATACCCCCAGTGAGCGCGGGTACCCATTGTGATGTGAGATTGAGCCTGAGAGGCTGGTATTGTTCTATGTGAGAGCCCGAGGGGCTGGTACTGTTTTGAGATGTTGCCCGAGGGGCGAGCCCTTATGTGTTTACTTTTCATAATTGATTGTTAATTACCTACTTAAGTATTGAAAAAAAGCTTTTCATGAAAATACATTTGAGTTAAAGGATTTTACCTATCCTTCGCTGATTTTAAATTGTTTTACTACTTCATTATAGAATGCTTTGTGCTTTACATGATTTTCTTGCTTTCAGTCCTTATTTACATTTGTTACTCACTGAGTTGGAGTAGTCACTTTACTTCCTGCACCCCTGTGTGCATATTCAGACGTTGCGGATCCTCCTAGTGCGAGTTGAGAGCTCCCGGCAGATATCGGAGTCCATGAGGTAGCTGCTTGACGTCCGTAGTCCCGTGTTTCTCCTCCTTTATCATTTCTATCTCTTTTCAGACATTTGTACTAGCTTATAGACTTAGTAGACTTGTATTATAACTTATAGATGCTCATGACTAGTGACACCCCGATATCGGGCTGTGTTGGGTTGTTCTTCCGCATATTTACGATATTATCTACTACTTTGAACTATTTTATCATGTTTCGACTATTTCTTAAATGCTTAATCATTAATAAATTGGAAAATGGGAAGTGTCAGTTGGCCTTGTCTTCACGAGAAGCGCCATCACGACCGGGTTCAGGTTTAGGGTCGTGACACCAGGTTATGCTGGCATCAGCTAGGGAATGGGACCCCACGTTGGGAAAGATAAAGCTAGAGATTGGAGACCCTATGCTACCATGGTTTTGAATTTTTCTTTTCTGATTTTTATTTAAGAAAATGAGTAAAAATGCAGGAAAGAATTTGGAGGAGACTTCCCTTTTGGATTGATTATTGCTTCAAAGCTGTTTCTAGCTCTTGCGCAGTTTCTTTTTGGTTGCACATGCTTTCTTGCAAGGTTGCTTTGGATTGCACATGTTTCATGTTTTCAAACAAAGAACAATTGTTAATTTGAAACGGTGGTTGGTTTTTTGGCCTTGATTATTTCAGTCGCTTGATCTCGACCCGACTTCTTTGATGAAGATCTCAACTGCAACTGCTTGTTCCCTGAGGACTGATTTCATTTCAGGCCCTGGAGAACCTCTGGTTTTTTCAGAATTTGCCATGGCGGTTGGCCAGTGGAACTCAACATTTTTGACTTTATTTTTCCTTCGTAGGCCTTTCCCTTCTGACTTGTTGTTTTTCTTTTCTTTTCTTTTTTTTTCTTCTTCTTTTTCTCTTTTTTTTTCTTTTTATCTCTTTTTAAAAAAAAAAAACTTCGGAGCATTGGGAAACTGTTGGCTCCTCAAACTTTAGCGCAACTGCTAGTCGCGTGGGACTTAACCTTTTCCAACCTTGTTTTGCCTTTATAGGCCTTTCATTTCTGGCTTCTTTCTTCCAACTTCAATTTCAGAGCATTTGGGGTAACTTGACTTTTCAATCCTTGCCGAGACGGTTAGCCACGTGGGAATTAACCTTTTTTAACTTTATTTTGCCTTTGTGGGCATTTGACTTTGATTTCCTTTCATTTGAAGAGTTTTCTTTTATTTCAAAGCATCGGCCATCATAGACAGTCGATGTCGACTCGATGCACCTGCCGAGGCTGGGTATCTTCTTGAATATTGGTGCATATCAAATGAGAACCCTGTAAACCAGTCTTACCATCCTTACTTTGTCTTAGTTTCGGAACAGTGTTAAACCAAAGGGGATTCAAAGAAAACAAATAATGGAATGGAGAATGAGTTTAAAACAAGAAGTGTCCCTTTCGGGGAAAGGAAAAAAGGACTTATCTGGAGTGCATGCGAACTTCAATAAACATGACATGCCTTTTGGACTGGATGCCTAATCTGTGTAAACCGTCTGAATCTCAGAAATCCATCACAAATTTTGCCTCAAAATCAAGAAACCTTGCCAGGACTCTGTCGATGCTGATGGTTGTGAGGATTCTCTTTTCGATCAGAGGTGCCTTTTGCGGGTTTTCACCAGCTGCCCTCTCTCACTTCTCTTCTCATCATCGCCTTATAATGCTCTTTGCGAGTTTTTACTAACAAGACTCTCTCATTTTCAATTTCTCTGTTTATTGTCGCCTCACGGTACCCGTGTGGGTTTTCACCAATAAAACTCTCTCATTTTACTTCTCTCATTTTGTTGTATCAGATCCAAGTAATTGTATCCTCCCATTTTGAACCTCTTTGCCGATTGATCAGAAGGACTTGAACAGGGTTTTAGGTAAAAAGGATTTGGATTGAGTTGCAACTTTGGAACCTTTCAGGCGAACCGTCGCCAAACCATTATAAATTCTGCCCCAGTTTCACTTTTTAGGGGGAATTTGAATTTTTATTTTGGTGTGACTGAACCCCAAAAAGAGCCTGCCTACGTATCCTTTCGGAATCAAGTCGAACGTAGTTCAGGGAACTTTGTTTTTGATTTTCTTTTGTTTTTCTGTTTTGTTTTGTTTTTTCTTTTTCCTCTTTTTTCATTTCAGTTTCTTTGCCTTTTCTTCCTTTTTCATTTTTTTTTCATTTCATTTTTACAATGTTTCAAAAAAAAATCAATAATACTTTCAGGTTCCAAAGAGGGTAATCAAAGAAGAGTAACTGGCTCAAATGGTTTACAAAAGTGTTAATGGTGTTTGGTTAGTGAGAATGAAAGCCTTCGTCATCCCAACCGGAGTATATTAATACTATATGGAGGATCAACATAGCACATTTTGGCTGCATTTGCATTGACAATTGTTTGAGGGACATTTCCTTTGATGCGTCCCAAGTATAACGCACTCTTTTGGCAGTACTCTTGTTGCAATGTATAGACCTTTCCAATCTAGAACCAATTTTTCTTCAGCTGTTCCAACTCTTTGTTTTATTTCCTTAAACTTCTCTTCATTGCGATCTAATTATTGATTCATTATTTCGAGTCTGACAGCTTTTCAGGATCTGGGTCTGAAGTCCGCAAGCATGTCATATTATTGAAATCTGCATTTAACAGAACTAAAAAGAGAATAAGAAAGAAAAATGACAAGATTAAGAAAAGAGACATTCCTGGACAATGAAATAGTAATTTCATTTGATTTTTGATTTTTGATTTTTTGATTATTTTCTTTTTTTTCAATTTTGAAGATATAAGGGTTTACATCAGAAAGTAAGACAATAAGGCAAAAAATCCGAATCACACCCTGAGATAATCCGGGCAGAAAGGATAGCAAAACTGACTGCCGAGACTCTCGTCTGATGGGGAACTTTCAGGCTTGGCGACCATTTTTCGGCTTTTCTTCTTTTTCAGCCATGGCTGCAATGGCCTTCAATGCCGGATCAAATTCCTCAGCTTCACAAATCATTCCGACTATTGGCCCGATGTTATGGGTAGGCAACAGATTGTTCATCACATCAGGAGCTTCTTCATCCCGAAAAACAATTCTTTCAGCTTCAATTAAATCTTCAACTGCCCTTTTGAGGGTCCAAGAGTCTTCTGTACTGTGTTCCATTGCTCCAGAGTGGTATTCACATATAGTATCAGCTTGGTGTGAGGGAGGCTCGAGGTTTGGCCGGTTCGGGGCCATTGCTGCAATAGATTTAGCATGATTAGCTTTTGGAACAAGCTCGAATACGATTCACCAATAGGGGTGAACTGATTCTTTCTGAAAGGCTCTCTTGGGCGAGGATTGTATTGGGGATCATTTGGTTGAGGATTATATGGAGCTTGGTAAGGATGGGAATTTCTGGGAAGTGAAGCTCGGTTTTGTGTATAATGTTGTGGCTGGGTGTAAGGTTGCACGCTCTCACTGCATAGGGAGGCGGTGCTACGGCATAAGCATCATCTTGAAGGGGATAATAGTGTGGTGGGACCATATGAGGCACACATGATTGGCTGAATGACCTGCGGGCCCCCCACGAGCTTGAAATCATCATAACTCCCTCTTCACTCCTATTTCTGTTTATCAAACCCTCCGAACCATTATGAGCAGACTGTGATGTGGCCTTAAAAGCAGCATGACTCAAGATTCGGCCTGTTTTTTAACCATTTTCAATTATTTCCCCAATTTTGATAGCCTAAGCAAATGGCTTACCCACAACAGACATCATGTTCTGGAAGTAGTCAGCCTATTAGGCCTGCAGAAAGACCGTGACCATTTCAATTTCGTCCATTGGAGGCTTTACTCTGGCAGCTTTCTCACGCCATTTGACAGCATATTCGCGGAAGCTTTCCACAGTTTTATTTTTCAAATTGGACAAAGAGTTTCTGTCGGGAGCGATGTCCACATTATATTGGAGTTGGCGGACAAAATCTCGAGCCATATCGTCCCACACATGCCAATGAGTAATTTCTTGATTTGTATACCACTCAGAAGCAATTCCGAAGAGGCTTTCCCCAAAATAAGCCATTAGCAACTCCTCATTTCCACCATTACCTCTCAGCTGGTTACAATATCATTTCAGATGAGCAACCAGGTCTCCGTGCCGATCGTGCTTTTCAAATTTTGGCATCTTGAAGCCAGCTGGCAAGTGGACATGGGAAAACATATAGAGGTCAGAGTATGAGACACTCTTTTGGCCACTCAGACCTTGCATGTTTTTCAAGATTTGCTCCAGGTTCTTCATCTTCCGAGCCATTTCCTCTTGCTCGGGATTTTTAACAACCTTTTCTTGCTCCACCAAGAGATCATATTGCGGAGGTTGAGTGAAAGAGTACGGGGTCACATATGTTATTTCTGGTTGAAGTTGTGGACCCTGAAAGATGAACATTGGAGGCGGTGCCCTTGAAGCCGGTGCCTGGGGGCGAACCACAAAAGGCATGCCAAGATCATTGGAGGGCATTGGAGGGTGCCCGCATGGGATGAGCAGGTTAGGCACAGGGGTGGAGGTAACCTCATCTGACCTGGGGATCAACTCAGGGAACCTAGGGATTGCACTTGGCGGTTCCCTACCATTAGACCAGGCGTCCCACATCTCCAATATGTGGAGACGCAATATCCTATTCTCTTCAGCAACTGCTGATTCTAGCTGTAGAATAGCCGATGTCGGGCTATCATCAGGACCGATGATTGGTAGATTGCTTGCGGAGGCCATCTGTGCCTTTGGATCTTCAGAAGGAGGGGTAGACTACCAACAAAACCAACCACCAAAACCTTGCTAGTTTTCACACCCAACAACCTTGTTAGTTTTGAGACATTTAACGTATAGAAAATCGCACGTTGGGATGCAATGCACCTAGCAGTTAAACGTTTCTACCATGTGTTTGAACGATTGCATATTTCATCCCGACCTTAACTAACTCTTTTCACTATGTACCTCTTTTCTTCATTTCTGCCTCTCTTTAATCACTCTTGATTTTTTCATCTCGTTTATGTCGCTCTTTTATTTTTTGGCACTCTCTTTTTCTCTTTTTGTTTTTATCACTCTTTTATTTTTGTCGCTCCCTATTTTCTTTTTTCTTTTTTTTTTTTTGTCTTTCTTTCTCAATCAAATTTTTTTTTCTTTCTCTCTTTTTTTTCCAAATTATTTTTCACTCAGTTTATTTTATGGCTATAATCGAATCCGATGAGGATTGCCTACGTATCATGACGCCGCACGAATCAAATCTTGCGTAGTTCGGGAAGATGAGAATCGAGTAAATAAGCTAACTCTTTTATTTTTTGTTTACTTTTATAAAACTCAGACCATGAAAGCTTTAAGAAAAAGAAAAATATATTTTTTTTTGAATTTTTCGTTTTGTTGTTGTTGTTGTTTTTTTTTGAAATTTTCGAAAGAAATGCTTTAAAAGAAGAAAGGAAATATTTTTTTTTTTGGACTTTGATTTTATTTTTATTTTTTTGAAAGAAAGACTTCTAAAAACTCATTTTCTTTTGATTTGAACTTTGGGCATTTCAAAAGTAAAAGGAAAATATTTTTATTTGAATTTTCATTTGTTTTCTCTTTTTCTAAAGAAGAAAGAAATTTTTTTTTTTTTGGATTTGGATGTTGCCTCTTAATTTCGAAAAAGGGACTTTTTAAGAAAAATAATTTGGATTTCTGAGTTTTATTATTTTTTTTTAAATTTACAAAAGTACTTCTAAAGAAAAACGAAAATATTTTTGGACTTCAATTTTTCAAATTTTTTTACATTTACGGAAGAAAGACTTTTAAAGAACAAAAAGAATATGTTTGGATTTTTTTGGGGAGTTTTTGGAAAAATACGTCAAAATAAAGGAAACCTGTATTTTGGATTTTGATTTTTTATTGATTTTCTTTTTATTTCTTTTTTTTTGTATGAAACACTTCAGAAAAAAGGAAATAATTTTTTTTTGAGTTTAAAAAAAACTTCTTTTTTTAATTTTCTAAGGAAAGATTTCTAAAGAAGGAACTAAAGGAAAATATTTTTGGATTTTTGAAAATTGGAGGTCGGAACCGATAAGGTTTGCCTATGTATCTCACATCCGGTGAGAATCAGACCCGCGTAGTTCGGTCAGTTTTGACGGAACAAGGGAAACATGACCTTGAAAATTTTGGCTCAATTTGAAATGACTTTTCTTTTTCTTTCTTCTTTTTTTTTCATAATTTTGGAAGAGTTTCAGAATTTTCAAATACCTAACTCACTCTTGGTATTTTTTCTCTTTTTTTTATCTATTCTAGAAGTCAGTCGACATACAAGCCGAACTAAACAGATGCGCATGTAGCACGTAAGATGCATCAGAATGATCTTTTTATTTTGGGTGTACCTGTACTAGACGGACTCAACTCATGTGTTGAGTCCCCAAAGTCAAATGCACATGATGCAAACAAGCGTTCCTACTAGGGATCTGACATGAGGCTGAGTTATTCTAGGTTTAAAACCTGGGTATATTGTCATAGACTTGATTTACCCCAGCGGACAACTCGAGCCGGGGGGCTACGTACCGGGAACCAAAAGGTCATCCGGCTTTGTAACTTGTCCGAGCCTCTTTCTAATTTAAGGTATGACACTAAAAGAATAGGAGTCACGCTAGCATGCACATCCTCGAAGACGAGAAGAAAAGGGTTTCGTAACAGTTTATAAATTGAATAAACTTTGAAAAGAATCCAGTATTCCCTAATCTAGTGATGGAAACTTGGATATAGGGGAAAAGAAGGTGAATTTGAGAGAGAATATTGAAACGTAATTTTCATAGGAACTCACCGTACTCTTTTTTTTTTCATATGAATCTTGGGGAGGCAAGATTTATCACCCTCCTATGTAAATTAGTTTCCAACTTGTTCAATTTTTTTATAATCTTAAAATCTCATTTTTATGACAAAGTTACACTTTTTTAGTACTTCAGAATCTCCCAAACAAACAAACAAAAATGCATACCTTAAGGTCTGACTCAGTAGTATATACAAGCTAAAAATCTAAAGTGAAATGCACCAGGAGCTTATTTTACCAGCCAACATTTGAGACCTCCCTTTCCCTTTGTGAAAGAAGATTGGGTTGCCACCCAGCGAGATATTTCTTCAATATCTTCCATATTTATAAGTGACATTATGGTACAATATCAGTAACTCCTTTCAAATAGACCACACGGATAGAGTCAACATCAGCGACAATAAGGTTGTCGGACTGAAACAATGGGAAAAAATCAGCGCAAAAGCATAGCTCTAAGGCGCCTGAAGGGGGACTTGGAATTTCAACATCTTTTCTTCTTAATCTCTATGTAGGAAACTAGAACAGCAAAATCAACCAGCAAATGAGACTCCCACAACTCAATCAACTGGTATTAGCAGAATTGTTATAGCTATTCCAGACAAAAATGTGAACTTGACTTGTTTATACAGCAGATAAAGAGCAATTCCAATCTAATTGTGCAGAGATGAATTCCAAAATGCCAAATAAGAAGCTAGATGAGAAATAAGCTTAGAAAAAGTAGAAGGCAGCAGATCCGAACAAAAGCAGCAGCAAATCTTCAACCATAGCGATATTTAGAACCCAGAAAAATAGAAACACACAACAGCTGATTCAAACAGTGACAGAAAATTGCGGTTTTAATCTCTCTTTTTTTCGTTTTTCTTTGCTTCTTTCTTTCAGATTCAGTTTTGTAAAGTTCAAAAGGAGCTCTCAACTGTTCCATGTGTGAGAGAGGTGAGAGAGAGAGTGAGAATGAATGGAGAAGAATAGGGGTTGGTCTGCACCGTTTCTCTGGTTTTTTTGTCCAAGGGAAGGGTCTATTCTCCTGATGTCTTTCTAGGTCTAGGGTTTTTATTAAAAGGGGGTAAAGCGGGTCGGGCAGGCGGGTCGGGTAAGGAGATTGGGTTGGTCGATGGGTTTGGGTAGGGATTTGGGCTCAACATTAATTTTGGCCCAATCAAGTTTAAACCAGCCTTTTTTTTTCAATTTCCTTTTTCTTTTGTTTTTTTTTCTTCCTTTAATTAATTAAATTTCTAGATTAATCTAAATTATAAAATTAAGCTAATTATAAAATTTATAACAATTACTTGATCCTAAATTAGAAGAGAAAAAATCATTAATCCAAAAATTAAAAGGTAAAATGTAAATATGAGCCATTTTTTTATTTTCATTTTTAATAAAATAATTAATTAACTAATTAATCCTAAAAATATAAAAATAAAGATCTAAATGCAATGCATGGCATTTTTTTGTATTTTTTATGATTTTAATAAAAGTAAACATGCACGGAAAATGCGAGCAATTAACACAAATTCCTACAAAAATCCTATAAAATTACAAATAATTGGGAAAATCTATTTTTCTTTGATTTTATAGGAGTATTTTGTATATGGTAAAAATCACATGCTCATAGTGGGATGACACGCTGCCACGCTGAGCTGAGTTGCTGCTCCTCACCTTGTCCCTAGCCATTGTCCTAGATGATTGAGCATCCATAATATTGGACACTTCAAGCACAGTGTTGGCTGGTCTACTAGAATTTGGTATGTTTGCCTGATTACCTTTCTTGGACTCTTTTTCTTATAAGATGATCTTTTGACCTGCATATCTAATTCCTTAATCCTCTCCTCCTCGTTAGCCTTAGTTGTGGTCATGGTCCTTATCTGCGGGCCTGCTGGTGTACCGCCATTCCCCTTGGTCTTGGACCTTGTTTGCGGGCCGACTGGTGTACTGCCATTACCCTTGGTCTTGGACCTTGTTTGCGGGCCTACAGGTGTACTGCCAACCTTGGCTGCTTGTGAAGAGTTAAACCTGACTCTCTGGGGGGCGTTCCTAGGGGCTTCTTGTTGGGAGGTCTCTGCCTCATGGGTGACTAGTATGTTGTGTCCTGATTCATCGTGGATACCAGAAGAGTTATGCATGACGACTAGTGTGGGCACTGAAGTGTCCTGTAACTCATGGTCGACATGGGGTAAAGTGTGGTCCTATGGAAGAAAGTCTAGGGGGTTCTGTTCGGGAGGAAGAACTTTTAATGAGTTCTGTTCGAGAGGGTTAAGCCTAACTTTCTTGCTGGCGTTACTGGGGCTTTATGTTGGGAGGTCTCTACCACATGGGTAGCTATTACGTCTGTAGGGTCTGGAGGATAATGGTGGTATGCTGTGTGATTCATGGTGAGTACCAGAAGAATTATGCGTGACAAGTGAAGCGGGCACTGAAGTGTCCTGTAACTCATGGCGGACATGGGGTAAACTGTGGTCCTGTGAAAGAGAGTCTAAGGGCCGAGTTCTGTTTGGGAGGAGTAACTTCGAATTTTTTTATCAGCTCCAAAAGCTATTTGTTCCTGGCTCTACATCTGTCTCTCTCGCGTATCAGTACATAGAACAATCAAAGCATAGAAAACAAAATTAGTACAACAATCAAAACAAAACCCCTAGGAGGTAGTTATTACTAAAAAACGGAACCACCAAATAAGTAGTTCTGACAACCCCAAATCATATTCATATTGGCATAAGTCTCAATAATCTAACAAATCAATATTATGTAATTGCAAATAGACATAAAACAATTACCAGAAAAACAAAATTCCTAAATCAATAATTTTGTTCTGGGCTCTACATCTGTCTCTCTCTCGCTTATTAGTACATAGAACAATCAAAACATAGAAAACGAAATTAGTACAACAATCAAAACAAAACCCCCAGGAGGTAGTTATTACCAAAAAATGAAAACCCGAAATAAGTAGTTCTAAAAACCCCAAATCATATTTATATTGGCATAAGTCTCAATAATCTAACAAATCAATATTATGTAATTTCAAATAGACATAAAATAATTACCTGAAAAACAAAATTTCTAAATCAATAATTTTGTTCCGGGCTCTACATCTGTCTCTCTCGCAGTACATAGAACAATCAAAACATAAAAAACGAAATTAGTACAACAATCAAAACAAAACCCCTAGGAGGTAGTTATTACCAAAAAACGAAATCCCCAAATAAATAGTTCTGAAAACCCCAAATCATATTCATATTGCCATAAGTCTCAATAATCTAACAAATCAATATTATGTAATTGCAATTAGACATAAAACAATTACGAGAAAAATAAAATTCCTAAATCAATAGTTTCGAACCATCAAATCATATTGATATGCGCATGAATTTCAATAATCTAAAACCTAAGATATGCAAATATATACTTAAGCAATAAAACCTAAAATATGCAACTCACACTGTCAAACCTACGACCGACTCCCAGCATCCGCCAACAGGATCGTCCTTAAGCGCTTCAATCTCTTGCATGCTGTGATTCACTCATCCACTAACCACAAAACATAGACTTTGTATCCTTTCATTTATCCGCCGTTTTTCTTTTTCATTGTTCTTTCTTTTTCATTATCCAATGGATTTCTTAGCCCAACACTCACAACAAGAATATGATCAATATTTAGCAAATTTTTCAAGAGAACTTATGATTATAGACACAAAAAACACCACCAAAAAAGTGGTAGTAGAGTCCAAACACATGACCAAGAAACAACAAACACTACTTCTACCATAAAAAATGTTACATTTTCTCCTAGGAATTAACTAATTGTGTCTTTTTGTTGGTTCAATGTCATCAACTCTACTCTTAAAATTCTACTTCAATCACAAAGGTGCAAGTCGTTGGGTTTCTACTTGGGTTCAATCTGCTAGTTTTCCTTTTCTCCTTCTCTCTATTTATTTACCTTTTTATGTTTTTAAATCCACCGATAGAAAACCATTTACTGGTTTCACTCCTAAAATCTTGTTACTCTCTATTCTCATTGGTTTTTTATTAGGTTTTAACGATCTTTTATTTTCTTGGGGCAACTCTTATCTTCCCGTTTCGATAAATTCTCTTGTTTTATCATCGCAGTTAGCTTTCACTCTCATCACTCCATAATTATTGTCAAACAAAAAATCACTTACGCAAATCTTAATTGTGTTACTTTGTTAACACTTAGTTCGGTCCTGTTAGCCTTAGGTTCGAGCCATGACAAACCAAAGGGTTTGACAAAGTCAAAGTATTTTATAGGATTTTTCTCAACAGTTGGTGTTGGATTATTATTCGTTCTTTATCTCCCATTAATGTAAAAAATATATAAAAACGTTTATTGCTATTCTATGGTTGTGGAAATGCAAATAGTGATGGAATTAGCAGTAATGGTTTTGGCCACGGTGGGTGTCACGACCCAAACCGAAGGGCCACGACGGGCACCCGGTGCCTTACTCAACCGAGTACCAACGTAACATATCTTTCTTAACATGTTATCATGAGTAAATGAGCCAGAAAACCCGTCATGAGATAACAAGAATAAAACATAAGGGAATACTCAACATATGAAGACCTAACATGATATACAAACTAATATATGTGACATACGAGCCTATAAGGCCGACATGACCATTAGTAAACTCGAAACATAGGCCGACAAGGCCATACGATTATCCATACACCTGACATCTGTCTACAAGCCTCTAAGAGTACATAAAATCATAAAGGTCGGGACAGGGCCCCGCCATACCAATCAATATATATCCAAAGCATACTGACCAAATAGGCAACTCCGGAGCAAGTGGAGTGCACCAACACCTTCGCTGAGCTGATAGCCTACTAGGAGGACTGTCAACCTATCATTCGAGACCTACGGGCATGAAATGCAGCATCCCTAGGCAAAAGGGACGTCAGTACAAATAAAGTACCGAGTATGTTAGGCAGGAAAGCTTAAACAAGAACAGTAATGTAAAGAGAGAGATAGAGGAGATACAACCTGTAACATCTGAGTGCCTCTGGGGGTTACTGATATGAAATGCATAATACATATATATACATAAACTTTTTAAAACATTCGCCTCTATAGGCATCATCATATCGTACCCGGCCTCAAAGAGGACTCGGTAAACGCATACCCGACCATCATAAGGTTCGGTAGAATCGTACCTGGCCACGTGGAGCTCGGTAAACCCAACTGATCAGTGGTTGCACAATAGGTGCCGTACCCGGCCGACTATAGAGCGGCTCGGTAGAGTAAAATAGATACTATATATAATACATGCTAGACTCATGAAATCACCTTCTAAACCTTTTGGAGTGACTTAAGAACACTATGGACATCCATACCCTCAATATGAACCTTAGTAGGATTCAAGGATCATACACACTTGCTTAGAATAATTTTATAAGGAAAGAACAACATGGACAACCTTAGTTGCTAGGAGTAGATCCGTTATGAAGTAGCGTATTCATTTCACTTTAGATCATGCCAAAAGAAAGAAGAAAGTGCCTTAACATACCTTAAACCCGTTGAGTCCTTAATCACTTCCAAGCAACTCTTCAAACAAGTCAACTCAATCTATCATAGTATAAGGAGATTCAAAATCAGTGCTGAGCAAAGGCTAAGTCTATAACTTAAGCTAGTAGCTCGTTTACGTAAATTTTGGCAGCATCTCCCTTGTAACAAGGGCCTCCTCCAATACCATATACAAACAACAATGACCAGAGCAATCCATCAATACATAATTATCAATATCAAGACACCATATAACAACAACAAGTCACAACTACATTACGACGAGCGGCAAGCTCCGATTGGAATCCGTATACCCCTTATCAATCCTTATAGACTTCTTACTTCAACATAAAAGTATCATTAACTTGATAATGAAGTCATTAATCAATGATTCCAGCCTTATACCATATATTTATAACAACGAAAATAATCCACAACTTCAACTATCCCCAACTAGCAACTTTATTCACTAGTTCATGTCTAGCCCATCCATTTAACTTAATAAATATCAAGATAACCTTAGGCACAAGCAAGAATACAATATACATACCTCCTACAGTAACTTCAAGTCAAAATCCAAGTTATATTCATTTTACAACAAACCTTAATAGCAATACAACACCATAGAAGTGACTTAAGCTAATCCAAGTATTATCTTGTAGTTTATCATCCTAACAACTTAACCAACATACAAGAAAGATTAAGTACAATTAGTCGGCTATTATATTCACCTTATACAGCAACAACAACTTGGAATTTCATCCAAATACAGCCCACAACAATCCTCAATGACAACACAACCTCAAAGAGGTGTTGTTCTTCACTAGAACTAAGTTTTGATGTTGAAATATGGTGTAATCACTTTGGAATCACTTCAAACCCTTGTGGTATATGTTTAGGAGGGTTAGGAGAAGTTTGGAGACGAATATTAGTTGAAAAATGAGCAAAAATAGGCGTCCAAATCGTTTATAAATTGAAGTAGGTCAACCACCGCCTAAGTGGGTCCCATTGGGAGCTGCTTGCGCGGTCTTGCGAAAACAAAACATGAATATCTCTCTACTCCGATGTTGTATTGACGAACAGTTTAATGCGTTAGAAACTAGACTCGTAGATCTTCAATTTGATATGTAGAACAACTCATGATTCCAAGTATATTTGGAGAAATTCTCAGATACATTTGACCAAAATTTCACCAAATTTATGAATGTAACTTGTGATGACCTTTGTCAACTCTTGTTCCACAACTTGCTTGCCTTCAAAATGTAGAAAATGAATATCATACTACTAAAATAACTCATAGAATAACCTCCTTATCATGTTAAGAACCCTAGTCTCACCCCAAAGTACATGTTATAATATTCCAAACTTGTCGACTTTTGACGAAACTTATTTTCTTCAATTGGTTTAGCTTCTAAGATTTCCAACCCTCTTGGTACTCATTATTCATGATCTTAAATATTTGTAACCTCCAAGGTAACATGATTAAATTACTTTATTTGCTTCCAAATATAATCTCATTTCTGAGCTTACATCAATGACTTACGACGTACTCTCATGTATGAAAACTTGGGGTGTAACATCATTCCCCCTTTGGAACATTCGTCCTCGAATGTTGACTGATGCACTTATCAGTTTCATAAACTATGGCTCTTACGAATACTTTAATGCTCATCTTTCCATCTAAGCAACTGTTTTGTGAATAAATCCAAATGCTTGGGCATTCCCCCCTTTTAGGCCTCTTTGTCACGCCATGACATGTGGTCGGAATTCTTCCAACATCGTAACATTTGTTACCTTATGTCATGTAGTATGTACGACTGTGTCCTTGTATGAGCGCCTAGCGACTCGTCTTCTCTTTTTCCTCCATCTTTTAGCCAATCTCTAAGCCTCACTTTATGAACATATACAGAATTATGACAAGTTGTCCCTCTAGGCATCTATAGGTGTACTGATGTCTTTCGCTTGGTACTTTATCGAACTTAAGACTATTTCTATCTCTTGTTTCATAGCCTTGTATATCTATCCTTATGGATTTACTACATCTAGGTAGGTTATACTATACCATAAAACTTACTTCGGTTTATTATTACCGAGGTTTGCTACCCAACTCCAGGTTACTCTCTCGCTGCTTATCCTATATGTATAAATCTAAGTCCTTTAGTGCTTCCTCATTATTATTCATCTAAGAATAACAAACAAATCTCATCTCGAACTTTGGAACTTGTACCCATCTATTGTTTATTCACCTTAATGTTGATCTATAATCTATCACTGATAACTTGCAACCTCTTACGTAATACACTGTCACTAGGGCTCACATCTTATCGGGGAACATATGAAGTGATTTTCCTGATCCACCTAGGGATAATACTATACTTCAATAACCGTATTTCATTGCATCCCAACGCGATTCATCTTATGGGGGTATTCTAATCCCGTGCAATTAATGAAATCCCTTTCTCGTTAAATCATTACTCAATCAAAGGCCTAAGCATCATCCTCTTATCTATCACAATTACACCCTTATTCTACTGCCAGTGCAGCATTCCATCTCTTCTAAATGCACCTAGTCTCAGACTCCTCTGTGTTCATTCAGGCTGTACCGAGCTTTTTATTACATATGGAAATCATCAGCTCCCTTGTTTTGATGGGTTTAATCCCGAGGACATACATATTCTCGTCACCTTCTCACTCACCTTTTCATATCCTTACTCCTATCTACCTAAAACCTTGTTGCTCTACAATACTTTACCTTAGGACCTACACCGATCTATTTATACTACTCGCAACCTTCCTTCAACTTGCTAGCACTATAAATTTCCTTTTGTGCCTTCTCAGTTGTCCTTAAATGTAAGCAATTACTTTTGCTGGTCGTTGTATCACTTGTTACATGAATACTTGGCTTATCTTTTTGCCCATGAATACTATAATTTCCTGTACCTCATATGATCTCAAACATCACCTTTGATGGCTTTTTTTTACCATTCATTAGCCATGATAGGTGCCACTTTCTTATGGAGTGTATACAATATTGTAGTGAGACTGTTGTTACAGGATCATTTACTCTTTAGCTCACTATGCTTAGGTGGAAACCTTCTTCCTTATTTCCTCAGCTAGTCTTTCATTGTAGTACTTAGGGAGACCTTCTGGCTCTTGTAAAGTTGCGAGCTTGATATATCGTACACCCGAAGGTAATTTTCGTTATTCTTACTCGCCTATAATAATCCTTAGTTACATAAATTTATGCCTTTGTGCTCGTAGGGTTACTTCTAAGCTCAAATTTTTATTGTCTCCTTAGTGACACTCTCTCTTATTTTTATAAACCTTAAAATGGTACCTTTAACTGCCTCAACTCCTATCTGAAATTTTTTTCAAATGATTGTGATCTCGTATCTGCGAGACTGAATTCACTATGCTGCGATTCACTACATTTATCTTGCATGATCTATTGATTTATCTGTGACCTCTTGTCTAGCCATAACTGGGCTCTTCCTGAATCAACTACTAATTACTCGTTGGTCCATTCTCATATATATATATATATATATATATATATATATATATATTCTGCATAATCCCTCTTGGGATATATCCTTTGTCTTAACTTATCTCTCTCCACTAGCTCCTGATGTATCAAGTGTCCATTCACACTTATTTATCAATAACATCCTGGCCGGAAACTTTTACTGCCTCTCTCCGGTGTCGTGCTTGTATAATGTTCTAGAGTTGCAACATATCTGCAGGAACTGAATAAATGCAACATCACCCCTTTCTCCTTTTTACCACATTCTTTCTTTACCATTCCATAGTTAACTGAACCGTTTAACTCCGACTTAATATCATATCACACCATATTCCCCCCTTTAGGGGAGTACTAAGATTTAGTACTACGACGATCTACCTATAATTGTTTTACCTTTTCATATTCGGCGTCTTTTCACATTATCAATTAACCTTAATCACCTTATGGTAACTTTCTGTACCAGGGATAACTAAATTTCTTACGCACGAAGGTGACACCTACGGTAACTGGCACACTTAGTCCCTTAAGATTAACTCTGCTCAAAGTGCTTGCTTTAGGTAAGCGACTTCCTAAATAACCTTTAAAGGTTATTCATCTGTTGTCTATTCTATTATTGTTGGAGCACGATCTTTGAAATTCTCACGATGTCGACCATTATCAAATCCTCCGGTCCCTAATTCATGTTCGGTTTTATCTTATTCACCAGCTCATACTGATTTTTATTACTCTGGGGTCTAACCTTTCCTCCTAGTAATCATATTGAAGTCACCATCTTATTTCTCGAAATAAGAATATGACTTTATGGCTTATACTCTTTTATTGCCTTAAGGCTTGTCACCTCTTGTATTTTCCTTCACTTGACTATAGACTCTGTCATCGTGTCATATTTTGAGTTACTGTTATCACCCATATATCACATCTTACTCATGATGCTTCATTTATTTTCTTCTTATTCTCCGGATAATATTTATTTGTCTATCACTTTATTCTGAAAACTTCAACAAAAAGTTCTTTCCTTATAAGCTCCCCTAGCTTCATCTCACTGGCTCTTGGGAATGCCTAACATTCTTTTTTTTACTCGGGGCTAGAGTCATACTAAGGTAAATATTTGTCCCTTCTAGGATCCCACTGCCTATCTTCTGAAATTTCTGAATATTCCAGTATTCGTATCTGATTGTACTACTCTAGAGTTCACCATCTGGGTGTCTTAGAAGGAGATCTATTACCACATTTGCACCATCTTTCGGAAACGTTAGTTAATGATAACAACCTATCCACAATTTTTGGGTTACTCTAACTCCAACTGGATCCTGATATCCCATCTTTCTCTTAAATAATATCTGTTAGCTCCCATAGAACATAACTGAGATGGGTGTGGCCAATTGTACTTACCTCTGTCATTGATGAAGGTACCAAAATGCTTATATTTCTCTGCCTGATTTGAAAATATTGATAATCTTCATTATCTGGGTGCCTCGTACCCCTCTTCACCTTACTTCTTTTACTTGTTAAAACTTGTATCTAGCTTCTGAATTCCTCATAGATTTTCACCATATTCGTGAATAGATATCCGTGCCTTAAGGCTCCTTATTAAGAAGCATACACATCTTAGTACACACATGATCTGTTGAAGACCTCATATTTACTCATCATAAGCATGATGTGAAATCGAGTTCCTCTGACTCAACTCTTCCACATCCACATGCAATCTCTTACCAACTGTCTTTGTGGATGTAGGTATCGTTGTATTACGACTAAAGTCGAATTTAGGAGTTTGAATTCTTACAACTGAGCTCTACTGCACGATCTAGAGTAAGAAGAAAGAGTGACAGACCTAAATGCCCTGTAGCCTCCTGCTTATAAGTGTGGTGCACAACACACCCATAAACAAGACTCTACTAGACACGGCTTGTAGACTCCCTAGGACAGAACTGCTCTGATACCACTTCTGTCACGACCCAAACCGAAGGGCCGCGACGGGCACCCGGTGCCTTACTCAACCGAGTACCAACGTAACATATCTTTCTTAACATGTTATCATGAGTAAATGAGCCAGAAAACCCGTCATGAGATAACAAGAATAAAACATAAGGGAATACTCAACATATGAAGACCCAACATGATATACAAACTAATATATGTGACATACGGGCCTATAAGGCCGACATGACCATTAGTAAACTCGAAACATAGGCCGACAAGGCCATACGATTATCCATACACCTGACATCTGTCTACAAGCCTCTAAGAGTACATAAAATCATAAAGGTCGGGACAGGGCCCCGCCATACCAATCAATACATATCCAAAGCATACTGACCAAATAGGCAACTCCGGAGCAAGTGGAGTGCACCAACACCTTCGCTGAGCTGATAGCCTACTAGGAGGACTGTCAACCTATCAATCGAGACCTGCGGGCATGAAATGCAGCGTCCCTAGGCAAAAGGGACGTCAGTACGAATAAAGTACCGAGTATGTTAGGCAGGAAAGCTTAAACAAGAACAGTAATGTAAAGAGAGAGATAGAGGAGATACAACCTGTAACATCTGAGTGCCTATGGGGGTTACTGATATGAAATGCATAATACATATATATACATAAACTTTTAAAACATTCGCCTCTGTGGGCATCATCATCATCATATCGTACCCGGCCTCAAAGAGGACTCGGTAAAAGCATACCCGACCATCATAAGGTTCAGTAGAATCGTACCTGGCTACGTAGAGCTCGGTAAACCCAACTGATCAGTGGTTGCACAATAGGTGTCGTACCCGGCCGACTATAGAGCAGTTCGGTAGAGTAAAATAGATACTATATATAATGCATGCTAGACTCATGAAATCACCTTCTAAACCTTTTGGAGTGACGTAAGAACACTATGGACATCCATACCCTCAATATGAACCTTAGTAGGATTCAAGGATCATACACACTTGGTTAGAATAATTTTATAAGGAAAGAACAACATGGACAACCTTAGTTGCTAGGAGTAGATCCGTTATGAAGTAGCGTATTCATTTCACTTTAGATCATGCCAAAAGAAAGAAGAAAGTGCCTTAACATACCTTAAACCCGTTGAGTCCTTAATCACTTCCAAGCAACTCTTCAAACAAGTCAACTCAATCTATCATAGTATAAGGAGATTCAAAATCAGTGCTGAGCAAAGGCTAAGTCTATAACTTAAGCTAGTAGCTCGTTTACGTAAATTTTGGCAGCATCTCCCTTGTAACAAGGGCCTCCTCCAATACCATATACAAACAACAATGACCAGAGCAATCCATCAATACATAATTATCAATATCAAGACACCATATAACCACAACAAGTCACAACTACATTACGACGAGCGGCAAACTCCGATTGGAATCCGTATACCCCTTATCAATCCTTATAGACTTCTTACTTCAACATAAAAGTATCATTAACTTGATAATGAAGTCATTAATCAATGATTCCAGCCTTATACCATATATTTATAACAACGAAAATAATCCACAACTTCAACTATCCCCAACTAGCAACTTTATTCACTAGTTCATGTCTAGCCCATCCATTTAACTTAATCAATATCAAGATAACCTTAGGCACAAGCAAGAACACAATATACATACCTCCTACAGTAACTTCAAGTCAAAATCCAAGTTATATTCATTTTACAACAACCCTTAATAGCAATACAACACCATAGAAGTGACTTAAGCTAGTCCAAGTATTATCTTATAGTTTATCATCCTAACAACTTAACCAACATACAAGCAAGCTTAAGCACAATTAGTAGGTTGTTATACTCACCTTATACAGCAGCAACAACTTGGAATTTCATCCAAATACAGCCCACAACAATCCTCAATGACAACACAACCTCAAAGAGGTGTTGTTCTTCACTAGAACTAAGTTTTGATGTTGAAATATGGTGTAATCACTTTGGAATCACTTCAAACCCTTGTGGTATATGTTTAGGAGGGTTAGGAGAAGTTTGGAGACGAATATTAGTTGAAAAATGAGCAAAAATAGGCGTCCAAATCGTTTATAAATTGAAGTAGGTTAACCACCGCCTAAGTGGGTCCCATTGGGAGCTGCTTGCGCGGTCTTGCGAAAACAAAACATGAATATCTCTCTACTTCGATGTTGTATTGACGAACAGTTTAATGCGTTAGAAACTAGACTCATAGATCTTCAATTTGATATGTAGAACAACTCATGATTCCAAGTATATTTGGAGAAATTCTCAGATACATTTGACCTAAATTTCAGCAAATTTATGAATGTAACTTGTGATGACCTTTGCCAACTCTTGTTCCACAACTTGCTTGCCTTCAAAATGTAGAAAATGAATATCATACGACTAAAATAACTCATAGAATAACCTCCTTATCATGTTAAGAACCCTAGTCTCACCCCAAAGTACATGTTATAATATTCCAAACTTGTCGACTTTTGACGAAACTTATTTTCTTCAATTGGTTTAGCTTCTAAGATTTCCAACCCTCTTGGTACTCATTATTCATGATCTTAAATATTTGTAACCTCCAAGGTAACATGATTAACTTACTTTATTTGCTTCCAAATATAATCTCATTTCCGAGCTTACATCAATGACTTACGACGTACTCTCACGTATGAAAACTTGGGGTGTAACAGTGGGAATGACTATAGAGGGTGGATTTTCGGAGCTGAAAAAAGAGAGTAAAAGTGTGTTTGATTTGGGTAAAAATGCTTACTGGTTAACGATGATATTTAACGTGGTGACGTGGTAGTTATGTTTTATGGGTACAGCTGGAATGGTGTTCTTGACAAGTTCGTTGACAGGGAGAGTTTGCATGACAACATTAATGGTCGTTAATGTTTATGCGCGTAAATGGGGCATATGCTCGCAAACAGGACACGACCATCGTAAATATCCTTTAGCTGATTTGGGTGGCGGTGGTAATCCAGCTCATAGTGGAAGTTCATCTAATGTACCCAACTATCAAGGATACACGTACTGTTTTGTTTCCGTAATGTGTTTGTAATAAGTGTATGTACTTGTTTATCTTGCAGAATGTATGAAAAAAATTATATTTCCATTGCTGTTAAATCTTTTTGATATTTAACATTAATATTTCAGTACAACAATATAACATAAACCCAATAAAAACAACCTTCAAAATAATCTTTTTGATATTTAACATTAATACACGTGGTGGCATTTTTTAGTGGATGTTGTAATGTTTATTCAAAAGGTCTTTGAAATATATATGACTTGGTTCAATTTAAGAAGCTTTTTTATACCCGAAATAATTATTATCATGTGAAGCATAGCGCAGTTACATACCATGTTACGTGTATTGTCTTGTCGACTTGAAAAAGTTGCCATTCTGGAAAAGCTACCGTTCTGGAAAAGCTATCTTCTGGAAAAGCATTATTGTACCGTAAAGAATTATTATCACGTGAAGCATACTGCGGTTACATACCACGCTATGTGTATTGTCTTGTCAACCTGATAAAGTTGTCGTTCTGGAAAAACTGTCTTCTGAAAAAATATTATTGTACTGTAAAGAATCATTAGCACGCGAAACATAGCACGGTTAAATATCACGTTATGTGTTTTTTATTGCCTATAAATGACCATCGCATTTTAGTTATTATTTGCGTTTAACCAAAACAAATAGCAAAACTATCCATAAATTTATCATTTCTCTTGCATTAACAAATGGCTGGACGCAATGACCAACCAAGGTGCTATTGTGGCAAACGTGCGATTATGAAGGCATGTTGGTCCGATGGTAATATTGGGCGCAGACACTGGATGTGTCTATACAGGTTTGGAGGCAATGACGAAAATCATTGAATAGCTTCTTATAGAAAGACGCTTTATATATTTTGGTCACAATATTTTTCCACATATTTTGTTCTTTGAGTCCAAAAAAATCACATTTTGGTTTCGGACACCTTATATTCTAGTTCAAAGGCAAAGATTGTGGGAAGGGAAGTGTACAAAATGCAAACTAGAATCTCGGCCCTACCTGTTCGATGGGAGTCTGACCAGCCTAGTTCGAGGAAGACAGATGTACGAACTGGACATATAGTCATTAATTTGATGCAAGGATGACTTACAAATGTAGATAGATGAGCATACATAGAATGAAAAGTTAAAGTTGATCTCTCCATTCCTACCATCTTAGACTGACGCATCTTTGCTTATAACCTGTTTCCATCACATATTATACTGAAATATTTCAGTTTAACATGCATCTACTACTCTCACTTTTTTCGTCCCTGACAATACTAGTTCAATTTACACCTGAGGCTTGAACCGAGCTTGTGTTGCAAAATATGAATATCCTTCTTATATAGACACGAAATGTTTACAATATACTTTGACCAATTTGTCATGTTTTTTATGATGGAAAACATACTTTCACTTTTCTTGTCTTCACTAGGATATATATTGTATTTTTTCACCTGCCTGGTCATTCCTTTTTTAATTTTATTTCTTTTCTATCAGTGAAACCCAAAACAAAGAAACCTCATTTAACTTCAATTGTTTACTCCACAGCAATTTCAGAACCACTTCTTTGTTCTATAAATATAATACTTATTACAAGTTTATGTGATGTTTAGCCAAGTGGCTTCAACAACAACAACAACAATAACATACCCAGTATTATTCCATACCGTGAAGTCTGAGGAGGATAGTGTGTATGAAGACCTTACCCTTACATTGTGATAATGGAGAGTCTGTTTCCAATAGACTCTCGACTAGCTTCACACACACTTAAATTGGGCTTTTTGCTTTTCAGAATGTTGCCAGGACGTTCTTCCGGAAAAAGAATTGGCCCGAAGGCCCACCTTAGGCAAAAGGGCCAAATTTACTAGGCTTTCAGTAGCTTCTTCTGGAGTCAAAGGCCCAGTATTACTAGTAATATATGTCTTCGTATAGCCCAGACAAATACAGTTGACACATATAGAAGAATACTTTTGGGCCACAATTCTTGTGTATGCATTCAAGGCAGCTTTTGAGACTTTATATGCTGCCATATCAGTGGGCCAACCTTTTTCTTCTAGAGACTTTTTCCTTCCTATACCATATATGAAACCTTATTACAAAAAATGTGCATAGTTTCATATTTACCCGCCATGTTCACAGTTATTCTACAAAATATATACTATTCATTAAATACCAATTATTAGGAGCTGATTCCTTCCTAATTAGGCGCGCTACAAATCTGGAACTAAATATTCTTCCAGATATTCCTATTTAGGCGCGCTACAATTATTGAAGTAAATATTCTTTCAGATATTTTCCACCATTGACAGTCATTAAAAAACTTGAAAGCTTTGAATTCAAATTTGAGTTTTCAAAAATCATTATTTGTTTGAATTGGGTGTTGTTGAAAATAATCGGGAATATGGTTTGGAGTTTATATCTCAATTTTAGGGGTTTTGGTGAAGATTAGACTTGGTTTTGACTGAATTTCAGATTGAAACTCGAAGAAGAAGAAGACATATTGCAGAAATTGTAGATAAATTGTAGATTATTTGTATTCTGATTGTAGATGCTTTATTTTCTGTTTTCACAAATAAAAATGGTTAAAACTTCTACAAATCTTCTGGAAAAACGCAATTATGTCAAAAATCACAATTATGCTACAATTGAATGGGAATTGGGATATAAAAATTCAATGTACCCAGTTTGTAGATATTTTGTAGATAAATTGTAGATTATTTGTATTCTAATTGTAGATACTTTGTTTTCTGTTTTCACAAATCAAAAACGACTAAAACTTCTACAAATCTTCTGCAAAAAAATGCAATTATGTCGAAAATCCCAATTAAACTACAATCGAATGGGAATTGGAATATTAAAATTCAATATACCCAGTTTGTAGATATTTTGTAGATGAATTATAGATTATTTGTATTCTGATTGTGGATGCTTTGTTTTCTGTTTTCACAAATAAAAAACGACTAAAACTTCTACAAATCTTCTGCAAAAAACAATCTACAATTTATCTACAATTTCTGCAATATATCTTCTTCTTTTTCTTCTTCGAGTTTCAATATGAAATTCAGCCAAAACCAAGTCTAAATCTTCACCAAAACCCCTCAAAATTGAGATATAAACTCCAAAACATATTCCCAATTATTTACAACAACACCCAATCAAAACAAATAATGATTTTTGAAAACCCAAATTTGAATTCTTTCGTATTCGGATTTCTTATCTCCGCAACATATCTACCCCATGCCTTCTCCTTACGCCTAAGTATCTGCAATTGTTCTGTTGTTCCTCTGCATTTTGAGTACTACTTATATTGTTGCCGTTCTTTCTTGGTTTTGTGCTCTTGTTATTTGAAGAAGTGGATGATTTGATGATATTCATATTCAAATTCATTAACGTGGGGGTGGGTTTGGGAGAGAGAAACGTGTGGGGTGGGGATTTGGAGGAATATACGGTAGCGTTAATTAAAAAGTGATATACGGTATATTAATTGTACAGTTAAAACACATTATGATATAGAATTGATAATTAAATATACTAAATATAATTAAATCAAACCTTAAATATTAAAGATAATATAGTTTTCTATATGGAATAGGAATGTAAAAATTCTTTTCTTCTAATAAACCCTCTTTGAAATCCATAAGAAACTCATTCAATACTTCATCCACTTTTTCTGTCGTAAGGCCTTCTACATCACTTAAAGTTTTTATGGCCCATTCATTTGATACTAGCTGAAAAGTATGTCAACCAACAAAAAGAATTAACTTAAATAGTGGATCAGCTAATTGCTCAAATTAAAAATATATATTCTGACATGCTATTTGTGTAAGGATCTCTTTCAAACACGGGAAAGTGAAAAAGAAAAAAATGATAAAATGCAAGAAAATGTGATATTGTGAGCTACAACTTTTTACTTTTTTATTGTAAATATTTGATTTCTGCTATTTCCGGTGGGACTATACTGGATATGTTATTGTTGTTGTGTTTGATTCTTAGTACTTATCTCAAATTAGGTACTACAGTTAAATTTTGAGGTAAAATTTAATAATTTTGGCCCTAACAATTCAGATGTTGTTGGACATTACGAAACCTACACAAAGTTTTAAATATATATCTTATATTTAAATTTGTTTGGTGCAGATAAACTTTTACCATATTTTACTAAGTCATAATTAGCAAATAGAAAAAGAGGGAAAAAAGTAATTTCTATGTTCTTTAAGGAAATAGTCCAAAGGTTAAGTTAGGATTACCTTAATATTTCCAAGCAATGAAGAAATATTAACAACCCTTGGTAAAGGAGACAAGAGGAGTAGTGGAATAAAAGCTTCAATCATTTTTTTTGCTCCATAATAATTAGTGGTTACACATTCTTTGCCAATTCAGAAGTCTCTATCAGTTTTTCATTTGACTTGATTGGAGCTTCATCATCCTGCATTAATTATTTATAAATTGTTAATTTATTTAAAAAATAAATATAAATTTATAATTTTCGACAGAATTCGGTAGAAAATTTCAATAAAGTGAAATAAAGGGAAAAATATGAAGTAACCTCAGTTGTAATGCCTAAAGCTCGAGCAGCGTCTCGTTCTATTAGCTCCGGAAGGATTGAAATATAGTTTATGATGGTTTATTGTTAGTTCCTAAGTTAATTAACCAACTCATAAGATAACCCTTTCTATTACTTAATGTGTCTCATATTAGAGTTAAATTAAAGTAAACTTGTCTCGGTATTCTGTTTTGGAGAGTTTTAATAACCAAAAAATTCTTAACAAATCTAGTACTTGCATACATATGTTGTGTTTCATATGCTTAGAAAACAGATATTTCCAAATATTTAACTGTAGTATATACATTAGCAGTGTCATAGATTTTTATAACTTAAAAATAACTTAAGAAATATATGTGTGTAACCATTCATAAAACGTAAGATTAGTAATTTGAAATTTAAACAAATTATTTTATATCAGCAGCTCAAGATAAATCATTTCCAAATTATGTGGTTCAGGTATTGGCGCTGGATTCCCTATATATCAAAACTAGAGATAATATATTGACGAGTTTGGTCCACCTATGGTGCTTTCTATGTCTCCACAGCTGGTTCGTACGTTAGTTCCTAGAAAGATGGAATACTTTACTGGCTAGCAAAAGTCGTCCACTAATAAACTCCAACTTTACTAGTTTATAACAATTTGACAAGAAATAACCCACTAACCGATGTAAAAATAATAGTCAAAAATATATATAAAATTTGTATAATTTTTATATATAACATACGTAATGTATATGTATATACAAAAGTGATAATATGCCTTAATTAAAGTTATTGGGTTTCAGATTTTAATTATTAAAAAAAATCGATAATAAGCTATTCCCTCTTTAATGGGTCTTACACAGTACGAATCTAATAAATGGGTAGGTCACATTTAGCCGGTCCTCAAAAATAATTACATCTGCTCTCAAGTACACAAAAATAATACTGAATAAAAGATGTATAATTTATGTATATTGTATAGTAATATATATAAAATATACATTTTGCCTACTATTATTTTTTGAAGCAGTTATACTATGTTGTTTTTCAATTTAAAATTAATCGACGTCGAAATACGATTACCAAACATAAGCTGAAAATTTCTTTTAGAAAAAAACAAGAAACCGACCTCCTCCCACCCTCAAAAGAAAGAAGAAAAATGAAAAAGAAAGATAAGATCAATGAACAGAGAGAGGATAAATGTATATTATAATCTGTTTATTTTAAATTTATCTTGGATTAAACGATATTAATTAATCTCATTACAAAAAGATTAGAAAACTAATTCAAGAATATATATATTGGATAAATTTCATATATTGTCAAACTAGCTTTCGCTTCCTTTTTTTTTTTTTTTTTTAATTTTCTTCTTCTTTTGCTGTAAAGTCAAAACTAATTTTTGTCACTTAGAAATGAATACATTTTTACATTTTTTTCCAAGGAAAATCAGATCAATTTAGTTATTACTCCGTCCGTTCACTTTTACTTGACACGTTTGACTTTTCATGCCTCTTAAAAAATAATAAATGAAGTGCATAATTTACCATGATACCCATATTAATTGATGCATATTTTATTAAACTTGAAAAAATGATTTGAAATTAGTAATAAATATTGTGGGTATAACAGTAAAAAAAATTGTCTTCTCTTGACATGCATAAAGTGACAAGTAAAAATAAAAATTTATTTTTATTATATATGTCAAGTAAAAATGAACGGAGGGAGTAAAATCTAGGGACAGAAATAGCATAGCGACCCTTCCCGATTTGTCTTTATTGAAAACATTTAAAATAGAATGTGGAGGTATTTCCAAGAACATGGTGTTGTCCACTTTTGGATTTGGTGGAGTCAAACGTTGTTCACACAATCAAAATGCTATAAAAACCCTTATTCGACCTCCGAAAAGCCATATAGGCATGCCAGATCAGCAAACATGTGAACAAGGTTTTGCCATGTCAGCCTTGAGAATTTATGATTAGTGAACGTACAATTTATCGCAATAAAGATATAGAACTCGATACATTATCATTTTCAGCAGATAAAAATTATTCCCTTCAACCAATTACTCGATAATATTTATCTGAAAATTTTTATCGGATAAATTATATCGGGTGAAAAAAACTCTTTAAACATTACAAAAAGTTATATTAAGGATATGAAATAGTGAGCAATGATATTAAACTGTTTTCTTTCATAAGGTTGAAAGAAAAAGAAGAACTATGAAATTATGTACTCCCTCGGGCCTAATTGATGTGATGAAGTTTGGTTTTTGAAAGTTAAATTTCTCAATTTTGAGAGTAAATTTGGATATAGAATATTTAATTAAATATATTTTTTACATAATAACAATTCAAAAATTTAAAGGTCATATAAAAAATATTTGGGTAAAAAATAAATTTGTTTGCTTTCGAAATCCGTACATCTCATAAAAGGGTGTAATTCCTACTCCCTCTGTCTCAAAATATCTGTTGTGTTTATCTTTTACACTACCTTTAAGAAAATATATATAAGAGATTTTTTTACTGTTTTACCCTTATTTATATCTTAAGATATAATCTCTCTTCATTTAATATTTACTCATAATTGAGATATTTGTGGTATTTAAGAACAATTAATATTAAGGTTAAAATAGTAAAAAAAAAATACTAATTAATTTAGTCTTGAATATCTAAAATGGCAAATAACACTATAAGAAATATGATTTTTTGTGACGATCTTTTGCGGCGACATGTATAGATGCCACAAAAAGTTGTTTTTGTGGCGACTTCAAAAGGTTGCCACAAAAGTGATATTTTTAGCGGCGACTCTTTTACCGACGCTGTAGAAAATAGCATATAGTTCGCTACAAAAATGTACTACTCTCTCTGTTCCAATTTATATGAACCTATTTCCTTTTTGGTCCGTTCCAAAAAGAATGACCCCTTTCTAAATTTGGAAACAATTTAGCTTAAACTTACAATTCTACCCTTAACGAGAAACTTTTATAACCACACAAATACTCTGAGTCCCTTTTTGACTTGTTTAGGACTACAAATTCTAAAAGTCTTCATTTTTTCTTAAACTATATGCCCAGTCCAATAGGTTCACATAAATTGAAACGGAGAGAGTAGTTTTTTACAATAAAATATGGTTGAAAATGTATTGTGGCGACCTTAAAAAGCCGCTTCTAAAGACCTTGTTGTGGGGACATTATCGCTCCTGGAGTTTTGGTGGCACCTTATATGTCGCCACTAATTATTTTATTTTGATATTGATTATTATTTTTACTTATATATAGTTTGGGAAAAAGTTCATTATTACCCTTATACTATGGAAAATAGTACACGTTTGTCCTCCGTTTTAATTTACGTCCAAAATCACTCTACCGTTAACAAAGTAAGTGAAACTGCTCCTAACCATAACGGATGGCCAATGTGGCACCTGACCCAGCAAAATTTTTGTCACATAGGATTTCAAGTCAGTTATTCATTAATTCTTAGCCAACTTAATGAAAAGCTGACTTGGATCCTATGTGGCAAAAATATTGCGGGGTTAGGTGTCACATTGTCCATCCGTTAGGGTTAGAGGCAGTTCCACTTATTTTGTTAACAGTAGGGTGAATTTTGGGTGTAAACTGAAATGGAGGATAAACGTATACTATATACAATAGTACATGGGCAATAATGGCCTTTTCCCTATAAATTTTACTATTAGTTGAAATAAGTTCATGTATTTTTTGTACCTTAATATTGCTGAATAAGTACTTAAAATAATTTTATATATCTATACACTTAAATATAAATACTGATATACTGAAAAGGTTTAATATTTCACCCCAGTTCCCTCTGGGCCCTTCATATCTAAAAGGAGTTTATGGTTTCCTCTCTTAACTCGCATTGTTTACCATCAGAGACACAATTACCTCTCGGCCAAGAAGAAAACCCATCTCATTTTTGAATAAAGGAGGAGATTTAAAAGAGGTAGCAGAGGTCTATGTCCCAGAAGTTGAAGTTTGAGTAACATTAAGGTACAATCGTTTTTTTTTTGTGTTGGTTTGATTCAGTTTCTTTTTGGGTCAATTTGACTTTTCTCTTGCACATCATTATTCATGAAAAACTCACATTTCCCGTTAATTCCAATTTCTGTGCTACCGAAGCAACAAAATAAACAAATTCCGACAATTTCAGTTCTTGCTGACTTTTTATTTCTAGGGTTTGGTTGATTCTCGCAGATATAGTTGCATCGAGGTGAGCTGAAGTCACTCCTTTCTAACTTAGGGTTTCGTTATTACACCGTTTTTGCATTTTGTCAAACTTTTTGGCTCTCTAAACATCTATGGCTTTGTTGCCCTTGAAGTTTTTGGCTCTGTTCATTTCTGCTTATAGAACAGGGGGCCGGCCGCGACCAGTGCCACTTTTCTTCAATTTGAGAAAATTTCCCTGGTTGAGGTTAAGTTAAAACTAGTCCTTGTTCTCATGGTTATCGTTTATGTTCTGCTTTTAATGATGAATTTTATTTAGCCACTGAATTGTGTATGTATTGTTACTACATCTAATTAGTTGTTTTCTTACATTTTTATTTCTATCAATTCTTTGTTCTGCTTTTCTTTTGTTTATTTCAATTCTTGGTTTTGCTTCTCTTTCTGCTCTCGCTGTGCACATGCTTGTGTTTTTATTTTTGACCTTGTATCTTTTTTCTTGGTATTTGGTTCTTTGATTGGTTTTGGGAGGAAGAAAGAGTAGAAGCAATATGAAAAATTGAAGTACTCTGTTCTGGTTTCCTCTTTGAATAGAATGTAATCTATATGCATAAGAGGAAGACAGGACATAATGCGGAACATAATTTATATCCTTAATATTAATGTGGCGAGACAAACAATGCAGAACGTATTTATATCCGGTTTTATCATGGAGCAAAGGGAGGAGCATGATTCTAAAAATTCAAGAAAATGCAATACTACACTTCTTAGCTTACTATTTTAATGTCTTTAGTCTTATCTTTATATCAGCTTCTTTATCTAAAATAGTTTTATTAAGCATCTAAAGATGGACTTCTGGTCATTCGTTAACCTTCTCCATAAATGATGAAGAGAGAAAAGCGTGTCTAATTTTAAAATGAGAAAGGAGCTATGTATATGCTAAGGATTTTTAATAACTAAAAGAGTTTAAGATTGACACAATTTATGCTTTTCTTGTTTGTACCGAACTACAAGTAACCAATAACTATGTTCAGCAATGTAAGCACAGCTATACTGGGTTGTAAAGATATACCATCCACATTAAACACTTATCTGATGCAAGTATAACTATAATATTACAGATTGGTGGTTTTAGATCAAGATACTATACATTCATTGTAAGCATGCTTTCTTATTTTTCTTCGGTTATGGCTCACTTTATGTGATGACTCAAAATGTCATCATTTGATTTACAAGTAAATTCTGTATTTCGAGACTTTAAAAGCCTCTTTTTATTTTATCCCGATTTGCGTGCACGGTTTGGGCGTATATCCGGAACGCTTTTATGTGAAAATATGATGAAAATGCTAATTTGGCCTTTAAAATTGAATTTAAGTTGACTTCGGTCAATATTTTGGGTACACGGATCTGAACCCGTGATTTGACGGTCCCGGAGAGTCCGTAGAAAAATATGGGACTTGGACGTATGTCCGGAATTGAATTTCGAGGTCCCAAGTTCGAAAAATGAATTTTTGAAGAAAATTGTTTAACTGAAATTATAAGAGTTTTTGGAAATTTAAATGTGTTTGAATTTGACGGTATGGGCCCATATTTTGGTTCCGGAGCCCGGTATAGGTCTTATATGGTATTTAAGTCAAGCCTGTAGAATTAGGTAAGAAACGAACTTGATATGATGTGAATCGGACCCTCGGTTGTTAAAATTGGAACTAAAGAGTTCTTGAGATTCTTCTTTGATTTTGATACTAAATTCGTTGTTAAAGGTGTTAAATTTGACGATTTGATCGCACGAATAAGTCCATATGATGTTTTTGAGTTAGTGTGCATGTTTGGTTTGGAGCTACGAGGGCTCGCTTGAGTTTTGGATAGGCTGTGGGATGTTTTTACACTTAGGAAAAATTGCAGGTTTGCTGTTTCTAGTGTGCTGGTGTTTTCGCGAACGCGAAGGGTAAGTTAGTCTGAAGGAAAATTCCTTATACGCGAACGCGAAACACAGGTCGCGAACACGAAGCCTTGTGGGTGTTACTCTTCGCGAACGCGAAGGCCTTTTGGTCGGGGATTGGGGGAAGGGATTTTGTTCTACGCGAACGCGGCCATTTGATCGCGAATGCGAAGGCCATTTGGGCCTGACCCATTGCGAACGCGATGAAGGCCCGCCCAGTCATTTTAAAACAGATTTCAAAACGGGCAAAACTCATTTTCTCCATATTTTCGAACTCCCAAGGCCTAGAGGCGATTTTCTTCACACAAATTCATTCCCAAAGTGTTGGTAATCAATTTTAAACTTTTACTCTTTCAATTACCCAATGTTTTTCATCATTTTTAATCAAAAATCAAGAGTTTTCATGGTAGAAATTAGAAATTTGGGTAAAGTTAGTGCTTTTTGAATAATTGAAATTTAGACCTCGTTTAAGGGTCGAATTTCGAAACTAATTGCATATTTGGGCTCGTGGGTAAATGAGTGATCGGGTTTTGGTCTGAACCTTGAGTTTTAATCAAGCAGGCCTGGGGTCGATTTTTGACTTTTTGAGAAGAATGATAGAAACCTATAATTTGGCATTGGGGTTGAATTCTTTAGCATTTATTGATGTTAAACTAATTTGGGCTAGATACGAGCAAATTGGAGGCGAATTCTAAAGGAAAAGCGGTGTTTGAGACTTGAGTTGGCCGTGAAAATTCGAGGTAAGTATTTTGGTCTAACCTTAGCTTGAGGGAATATGTATTGTGCTTTAATTGCTATGTGCTAGTGTAGTATACGACGTATAAGTGTGGTGACGAGTATCTATATGTCGTTGTCAAGTATGCTCGTGAATCTTAAATTGTAATCGTTGTGTTTCTTAATAAGTATTACAAATGCCCAAGTGGTTGATTCTCCGTGTTGTGCAAGAATTATGATTATTCTCTTGGTAATTGTTTACGGTTGAGTATTGGTTCCAGTTGAGGTTTTATTTGTGAAGTTAAATGTTGGTACAAGTTTGGTTATAGCTGATTCCCTTGTCGGGACGTATTTCATTCTTATTGTTGGTTCTCTTATTGGAATGTGTTTATTCTCATTGTTGATTCCCTTGTCGGGATATTGTTGTTCCTTATTGTTCCCTTTTCGAGATTCTTTTGTGATTGATGTTGAGTTGTATATTAGGATTGGGTTGTACGCCGCAACAATACTATATAAGATCGGGTTGCACGCCGCAACATGGAGCAATAAGGGAGGACAAGAGGGGTCGGGTTGCACGCTGTAACAGTGATATATGATTTGGATCGGGTTCCGCGCCGCAACAATAAAGAATAGAAATGGATATTGATTTGTTACTATTTCTTTGTTCTTACTGATGCGAACTTTAAAATGTTTTTTACGCTTTTCTACTGAGTTACTGTTGGTACATGATATTTCCCCGCAGTATGTTTCCCTTTCCATCTTTACCTGCTAGTTTTTGTTATTATTACTTGTCGTATATGCTTTAACTGCACAAGTTTATTTGGTAGTCTTGTCCTAGTCTCGTCACTGCTTTGTTGAGGTTAGGCCCGACACTTACTAGCACATAGGGTCGGTTGTGCTGATATTACACCCTGCACTGTGTGCAGATCTCGATACCGGAGCTTTTGGACCTTAGAGTGGTTGCTGCCTTCAGTCTAGCGGAGACCCGAGGTAGCCCTATAGATGTTCACATGCCTTGGCGTCCCCTTTATCCTTATATTCTGTTTTCATTTACTTGAGAGACAGATTGTATCTTTCTTTCCAAACAATTGTTTGTAGTATTCGTAGATGGTCCGTGATATTGTGACACCAGTTCTAGGTAGAGATACATTTTGTATTTTTCGTACTATTATTTGGCTAAGTTATCAGATTTCGTCTTTCGCATTTCTTTAATTATTATTATTATTCCGCTGTTGATTGCATGTTAATTTAAAATTGTTAAAAGGTTAAGAAAAAAAGTAATAAGATATATAATATCTTTAGGTTGTTTAGGTTTCACAATTCACGGACACGTTTGGTAGAGTCTGAGGGATCGGTACGGAGATGTTTGTGCTTATCCCCAGAGGCTATATAGTTAGGAACAGTTTCACTTCTATTCATCTCTTTCGTGTGGTTTGGTTTCTCAATGCTAATTGAATTTCTACTCTATTCTTTCGAGATGACGAGAACACACGCTTCTTCATCCACTGACCAGTAGCTCGAGCCCCTAGCGGCAGTTTCCACGAGGGGCAGAGAACGAGGTCCAGGTCGTGCTAGGGGCCGAGGAAGGGGCAGAGCTTAACCTAGTGCAGCAACAGAGTTCCTGTGCTATGGTTCAGGCACCAAGTGTTCCACCGCTCGATCAACCAGCTAGGGGTTAGAGTAGAGGTGCTAGAGGTAGAGGTAGAAGTCAGGCTGCTATAGGTGGAGGCCAGCCAGCAGGAGGTCGTCCCAGGGATGTAGCTCAGAGTGGTGGGGCCCAGCCCCGATGTTATGCTCTTCCAGCCAGGACCGAGGCTGAGACCTCCAATGTAGTTATCGCAGGTACCGTTTTGGTCTGTAGTAGAGATGCTTCAATTCTATTTGATCCAAGGTCTACATACTCCTATGTGTCATCTTATTTTGCCCTGTATCTAGTTACGCCTAGTGAATCTGAGTGCTCATGTATATGTGTCTACACCGATGAGTGATTCTATTGTGGTGGATCGTGTCCATCGTTCATGTATAGTTGTGATTGGGGGTTTTGAGACCCGAGTAGATCTGTTACATTTGGATATGGTCGATTTTGATGTCATATTGAGGATGGACTGGTTATCACCCTACCACGCTATCTTGGACTGTCATGCCAAGAACCTTAGCCTTGTCGGGTGGAGAAGGACTCCTGGTTATTCTACCCGTAGGGTTATCTCATATATGAAGGATCGGCGTATGGTTGAGAAGAGATGTTTGGAATATTTGGCGTATGTTTGTGATTCTAGTGCCGAGGTTCCTTCTATGGATTATGTGCCTGTTGCACGTGGTTTCAAGAGGTATTTTCTGCAGACCTGTCGGGTATGTCGCCTGATAGGGATATTGACTTTTGCATTGATTTGGCTCCGAACACTCATCCCATTTCTATTCCGTCGTATCGTATGGCCCCGCCAGAGTTGAAAGAATTGAAAGAATAGTTGCAAGACTTGCTTGATAAAGGCTTCATTAGACCTAGTGTCTCGCCTTGGGGTACGCTGGTGTTGTTTGTTAAGAAGAAGGATGGATCGATGAATACATGTATAGATTATCGGCAGTTGACCAAGGTCACAATCAAGAATAAGTATCCATTGCCGAGGATTGATGATTTGTTTGATTAGCTTCAGGGTGCCAAGGTGTTTTCGAAGATTAATTTGAGATCTGGCTACCATCAGTTGAGGATTACGGCGTCTGATGTCCCTAAGACAACTTTTCGCACTCGGTACAAGCATTATGAGTTCTTAGTGATGTCATTTGGGTTGACAAATGCCCCAACAACTTTCATGGTCTTGATGAACCGAGTGTTCAAGCCTTATTTGGATTCCTTCGTGATTGTCTTCATTGATAATATTTTGATCTATTCCCGCAGTCGGGAGGAGCACGAGCAACATCTTCGAGTTGTTTTTCAGACTCTGAGGGATAGTCAGTTGTATGCCAAGTTTTCAAAGTGTGAGTTTTGGTCGAGTTCGGTTGCATTATTGGGTCATATTGTATCAGTAGACGCTATTCAGGTGGATCCTAAGAAGATTGCGGCAGTCAAGGACTGGCCTAAACCCACATCAGCTACAGAGATCCAAAGTTTCTTGGGTTTGGCGGGCTATTACCGTCGGTTTGTGGAGGAGTTTTCATCGATTGCAGCCCCGATGACCAGGTTGACCTAGAAGAGTGACCAGTTCAGATGGTCAGATGAGTGTGAGGCGAGCTTTCAGAAGCTCAAGACAGCTTTGACTGCGATACTAGTGTTGGTTTTGCCCACAGGTTCAGGGCCATATACAATATATTGTGATGCATCGTGTATTGGACTTGGTGCGGTACTGATGCAGAATGACAAGGTTATTGCATATGCTTCGCGACAGCTGAAGATCCACGAGAAGAATTATCCAGTTCATGATTTGGATTTAGCAGTCATTGTTCACGCGCTGAAGATTTGAAGGCATTATTTGTATGGTGTGTCATGTGAGGTGTTCATGGATCACAAGAGTTTACAATACTTATTCAAGCAGAAGGAGCTAAATTTGAGGCAGAGGAAGTGGTTGGAGCTGTTGAAAGACTATGATATCACCATCGTGTATCATCCGGGAAAGACCAATGTGGTGGCCGATGCATTGAGTAGGAAATCAGCTAGTATGTGCAGCCTTGCGTATATTCCAGTCGGCGAGAGATGACTTTCTTTGGATGTTCAAGTTTTGGCCAATCAGTTCGTGAGGTTGGATGTTTCTGACCCAGCCGTGTTCTAGCTTACTCAGTCGCTCTTTCTTCATTATTTGAGCATATCCGAGATCAGTAGTATGATGATCCTCATTTTCTTGTCCTTAGAGACACGATGTGGCATAGAGGTGCCAAGCAGGTTACAGTTGGAGATGATGGAGTTTTGAGGATGCAGGGTCGTATTTGTGTGCCTAATGTAGATGTGCGTCGTGAGTTGATTTTAGAGGAGGCTTATAGTTTCTGGTATTCTATTCATCCGGGCGCCGCTAAGATGTATCAGGATTTGCGGCAACATTATTGGTGGTGAAGGGTGAAGAAGGACATTGTTTTCTATGTAGCTCGGTGTTTAAATTGTCAGTAGGTAAAATACGAGCATTAGAGACCTGGTGATTTATTTCAGAAGATTGAGATTCCTGAGTGCAAGTGGGAGCGGATCACTATGGACTTTGTTGTTGGACTCCTACGGACTCAGAGGAAGTTCGATGTCGTATGGGTTATTATTGATAGGATGACCAAGTCAGCGCATTTCATTCTTGTGGTAGTCTCCTATTATTCCTAGAGGTTAGCTGAGATCTATATTCGGGAGATTATTCGTCTTCATGGTGTACCCGTGTCTATTATTTCTGACCGAGGTACGCAGTTCACCTCGCTTTTTTGAAGTCCGAGCACAACATTTCATCCCAGACTGACGGACAGTCCGGGCGTACTATTCAAATTTTGGAGGATATGCTCCGAGCTTGTGTTATGTACTTTGGAGGTTCGTGGGATCAGTTCTTGCCTTTAACAGAGTTTGCCTACAACAACAGCTACCAGTCGAGCATTTAGATGGCTCCCTATGAGGCATTATATGGTAGGCGGTGTTGGCCACTAGTTGGATGCTTTGAGCCAGGAGAGGCTCGGTTGTGGGTACAAATTTAGTCTAGGATGCCTTGGATAAGGTGAAGATTATTTAGGACAGGCTTCGTGCAACTCAGTCCAGGCAGAAGAGTTACGCCGACCACAAGGTTCGTTATATGGCATTTATGGTCGGAGAACAGGTGTTGCTCCGAGTGTCGCTCATGAAGGACGTGATGAGATTTGGGAAGAAGGGCAAGCTAAGCCCTAGGATCGTTGGTCCTTTTGAGATTCTTGATCGAGTAGGAGAGGTGACTTATAGACTTGCGTTGCCGCTGAGTTTATCAGCTGTGCACCCAGTGTTTCATGTGGCCATGCTTCAGAAGTATCATGGCGATCCATCCCACGTGTTAGACTTCAGCACTGTCCAGTTGGACAAGGATCTGACCGATGAGGAAGAGTCGGTGGCCATTCTGGACCGGCAGGTTCGTCAGTTGAGATCGAAAAGTTACCCTTCTATTTGTGTTTAATGGAGAGGTCAGCCTGCTGAGGAAGCTACCTGGGAGTCTGAGTCCGATATGCGGAGCCGATATCCCCATCTTTTCCCCGACCTAGGTACTTCTTTTCTATGTCCGTTCGAGGATGAATGATTGTTTTAGAGGTGGAGGATGTGATCACTTGATTTACAAGTAAATTCTGTATTCTGAGGCCTTAAAAGCCTCCTATTATCTCACCTTGATTTGCGTGCACGATCCGGACATATATCCGAAATGCTTTTATGTGAAAATTTGATGAAAAATGCTAATTTGGCCTTTAAAATTGAATTTAAGTTGACTTCGGTTAATATTTTGGGTAAACAAATCCGGACCCGTGATTTGACGGTTTCAGAGTGTCCGTAGAAAATTATGGGACTTGGGCGTATGTCCGAAATTGAATTCCGAGGTCCCAAGCCTGAGAAATGAATTTTTGAAGAAAATTGTTTAACTGAAATTATAAAAGTTTTTGAAAATTTAAATGTGTTTGAATTTGACGGTATCGGCCCATATTTTGGTTCTGAAGCCCGGTACAGGTCTTATATGGTATTTAAGTCGAGCCTGTAGAATTTGGTAAGAAACGGATTTGATATGACGTGAATCAGACCCTCGATTGTTAAAATTGGAACTTAGAGTTATTGAGAATCTTCTTTGATTTTGATGCTAAATTCGTTGTTAAAGGTGTTAATTTGGCGATTTGATCGCACGAGTAAGTCCATATGATGTTTTTGAGTTAGTGTACATGTTTGGTTCGAGGGCTCGTGTGAGTTTTGGATAGGCCACGTGATTTTTTTATACTTAGGAAAAATTGCAGGTTTGCTGTTTCTGGTGTGTTGGTGTTTTGTTATTCGCGTTCGCGAAGGGACTCTCGCGAATGCGAAAGGTAAGTTAGTTTGAAGTAAAATTCCTTTTACGCGAACGCGAAACAAAGGTCGCGAACACGAAGCCTTGGGGGTGTTACCCTTGCGAACGCGGACCTGCTATCGCGAACGTGAAAGCCTTTTGGCCGGGGACTGGGGGAAGGGATTTTGTTCTACACGAACGCGGCCACTTGACCGCGAACGCGAAGATCATCTGGGCCTGACCCATCGCGAACGCGATAGGCCCATCGCGAACGCGATGAAGGCCTGCCCAGTCATTTTAAAACATATTTCAAAACGAACAGAACTCATTTTCTCCATATTTTCGAACTCCCAAGGCTTAGATGCGATTTTCTTCACACAAATTCATCCTCAAAGTGTTGGTAATCAATTCTAAACTTTACTATTTCAATTACCCAATATTTTTCATCACTTTTTAATCAAAAATCAAGAAATTTCATGGTAGAAATTAGACATTTGGGTAGAGTTAGGGCTTTTTGAATAATTGGAATTTAGACCTCGTTTTTGGGTCGGATTTCGAAACTAATTGTATATTTGGGCTCGTGGGTGAATTGGTGATCGGGTTGTGGTCTAAACCTCGAGTTTTGACCAAGTGGGCTCGGGATCGATTTTTGACTTTTTGGGAAGAATGATAGAAAACTTATAATTTAGCATTGGGGTTGAATTCTTTAGCATTTATTGATGTTGTTAAACTAATTTGGGTTAGATACGAGTAAATTGGAGGCGAATTCTAAAGGAAAAGCGGTGTTTGAGGCTTGAGTTGGCCGTGGAAGTTCGAGGTAAGTGTTTGGTCTAACCTTAGTTTGAGGGAATATGTATTGTGCTAGTGTAGCGTACGACGTATAGGTATGATGACGAGTATCTATACATCATTTTCAAGCATGCCCGTGATTCTTAAATTGTAATCGTTATGTTTCTTAATAAGTACTACAAATGACTAAGTGGTTGATTCTCCGTGTTGGGCAATAGTTATGATTATCACGATCCAAATTTCTCACCCTCGGGAGTCGTGATGGTGCCTACTCGTGGTAGGAAAGCCGAATATTATAAAATCATTACCTTTTTTTTATTAAACATGTTCAACAATTTAAAATAATAAGTGATTAAACAGCGGAATAAATTAAATAATCGAAAATGCGGAAGTCGAAACTTAATAATTCAACCAAACACTGATACATAATCTGAAGTACAATACTACCCAGAATTTTGTGTCACAAGTCACGGACTATCTAAAAATGCTACAAATAAGGTATGAATGGAAATATATAAATCTGCCTCTGAATAAGTAAAAACAGAAAGAGAAATGATAGGAGGAGACGCCAAGGCCCGTGGACGTCTGCAGGACTACCTCGGGTCGCCTGAATGGACTGAAGTCAACACCCTTACTGCGGTCAAAACACTCCGGTATCAGTATCTGCACACAGTGCAGAGTGTAGTATCAGCACAATCGACCATATATGCTGGTAAGTGCCTAGCCTAACCTCGACGAAGTAGTGACGAGGCTAGGACCAGACTACCAAATAAACCTGTGCAGTTAAATCATATACAGCGGAAATAAAAGCAGATAATTGCAACTAAAGTTGGGCGGGGGAAACATGCTACGGGGAGTAATAGGTAACAACAGAATAACAATAGAAAAATGTAAAGAACGCCATAAATCAAATACCGGCAAAAGATAAGGAAATAAGAAACAAGTACACATGTAATACCGTTGCAGGCGTACAATCCGCTCCCATTTCATATAGTACCGTCGCAGGCGTGCAACCCGCTCCCATTTCATATAGTACCATTGGAGGCGTGCAGCCCGCTCCCATTTCATATAGTACCGTTGCAGACGTGTAACCCGCTCCCATTTCATATAGTACCGTTGCAGGCGTGCAATCCGCTCTCTTTTCATTTATCAACACCAATCATAAAAGAATGCCGGCAAGGGAACAATAATATAACAACATCCCGGAAGGGAACAATAATATGACAACAACATCCCGGCAAGGGAAAAATAATATGACAACAATATCCCGATAAGGGAACAATAATGGTAATCCTCATATGAAGCACAAATAAACCATAACGGAGTTACAACAATTACAATACAAGACTCACGGGCATGCTTGACACCGACGTATAGATACTCGTCACCATTTCTATACGTCGTACTCCACAATTAACACATAGCAAATAAGATACAACTCCTAATCTCTCAAGTTAAGGTTAGACCAAACACTTACCTCAAACTTCCACGGCCAACTCAAGCCTTGAACACTGCTTTTCCTTTAGAATTCGCCTCTAATACATTCGAATCTAACCATAATTAACTTAAAATCATTAATTAATGCTAAAAGAACTATATTTACTGAAAATTATAATTTTTCCTAAATTTTCGCAAAAATAGTTAAAACCCGACCCCGGGCCTGCTTGGTCCAAACTCAGGATTCAGACCAAATTATGTTTACCCATTTACCCATGAGCCCAAATATGCAATTTGTTTCGAAATTCTACCCCAAAACGAGGTCTAAATTCCAATTATTCAAAAAGCCCTAACTCTACCCAAATTCCTAATTTTTACCATGAAAACCCTTGATATTTGATTTAAAAGTGTTGAAAAATATTGGGTAATTGAAAGAGCAAAGTTTATAATTGATTACCAACACTTTGGGATGAACTTTGGTGGAGAAAATTGTCCTAAGGGTTGTGGTCTTCGAAAAATGGTGAAAGAAATGGTCTTGTCCATGTTTTAAAATGTTGGAATATAACTGGGCAGACCTTCTATGCTTTCGCATGGGTCTATCCACGTTCGCATAGGGTCAGGCCTAATCGGCTTTCGCGATCGCGTAGAGGGGGATGCATTCGCATAGGGTATTTGGGCTCCCCTCCCTGAGGCCCAGTTTAACCTAGTGCATTCGCGAGGGAATCTATGTGTTCGCATAGAACAACTGGTGACCCCAGAACTTTACACTATGCGATTGTGAAAGGTGCTATGCGATCGCATAGCACTAATCCTAGGCACACCAGCAGCAGCAAAAACAGCAGAGAATTTCAAGTGTAAACATCCCGTGGCCTATCCGAAACTCACCCGAGCTCTCGGGGCTCTAAACCAAACGTGCATGCAAGTCTAAAAATATCATACGGACTTGCTCGTGCGATCAAATCGCCAAATTAATATCTTAAACAACGAATTTAGCATTAAAATCAAAGAAAAATTCCAAAACTTCCAAAGTATCAAATTTCACAACTACGGGTCTGTATCACGTCAAACGACTTTCGTTTTTTACCAAATTTTACAGACATATCATAATTATCATATTGAACATGTACCGGGCTCCGGAACCAAAATACGGGCCCGATACCAATGATTTCAAACATTATTTCTTTTCTTTAATTTATAAATATTTCAGCAAAACAATTTCTTTCAAAAATTGATTTCTAAGGCTTGGGACCTCGGAATTCATTTCCGGGCATATGCCCGAGTCCCATATTTTACTGTGGACCTCCAGGGATCGTCGGAACACAGATCTGAGTCCGTTTACCCAAAATGTTGACCAAAGTCAACTTAAATTGAATTTTAAAGGCCAAATTAACATTTTCACATAAAAGCGTTCCGGATATACGCCCGAACCGTGCAAACAAATTGAAGTGAGGAAAAAGGAGGCTTCTAAGGCCTTGGAACACCGAATTTACTCATAAATCAAGTGATGACCCAAAAGGTCATCACATCCTCCACATCTAAAACAACCGTTCGTCCTCGAACGAACATAAGAAGGAAGTACCTGAGTCAGGAAAAAGATGGGGATAACGGCTCCGCATATCGGACTAGGACTTCCATGTCGATGCCTCAGCAGGCTGACCTCTCAATTGAACACGAACAGAAGGGAAACTCTTCGATCTCAACTGACGAACCTGGCAGTCTAGAATAGCTACCGACTCCTCCTCATATGACAAGTCCTTGTCCAATTGGACAATGCTGAAATCTAACATGTGGGATGGATCGCCGTGATACTTCTGAAGCATGAACACATGAAACACTAGGTGCACGGCTGATAAACTCGGCGGCACCGCAAGTCTGTAAGCCACCTCTCCCACTCGATCAAGAATCTCAAACGGGCCAATGAACCTAGGGCTAAGCTTGCACTTCTTTCCAAATCTCATCACGCCCTTCATAGGCGACACCCGAAGCAACACTCGTTCACTAACCATGAATGCCACATCACGAACTTTACGGTCGGCGTAACTCTTTTGCTTGGACTGAGCTGTACGAAGCCTATCCTGAATGATCTTGACCTTGTCCAAGGCATCCTGTACTAGATATGTACCCAACAACTGAGCCTCTCCCGGTTCAAATCATCCAACCGGCGACCGGCACCGCCTACCATATAAAGCCTCATAACGAGCCATCTGAATGCTCGACTGATAACTATTGTTGTAGGAAAACTCTGCTAAAGGGAAAAACTGATCCCATGAGCCTCCAAAGTCAATGACACAAGCTCGGAGCATATCCTCCAAAATCTGAATAGTCCGCTCGGACTGCCCGTTCGTCTGAGGATGAAATGTTGTGCCCAACTCAACCCGCGTGCCCAACTCACACTGAATTGCTATCCAGAAATGTGAGGTAAACTACGTAACTCGGTCCGAAATGATAGACACGGGCACACCATGAAGACGAACAATCTCCCGGATATAGATCTCAGCTAACCTCTCAGAAGAATAAGACTGCCATAGGAATGAAATGTGCTGACTTGGTCAGCCTATCAACAATAACTCACACTACATCGAACTTCCTTTGAGTCTGTGGGAGTCCAACAACGAAGTCCATAGTGATACTCTCCCACTTCCACTCAGGAATCTCAATCTTCTGGAACAAACCACCAGGCCTCTGATGCTTGTACTTAACCTGTTGATAATTCAAACACCGGGCCACATATGCAACAATGTCTTTCTTCATTCTCCTCCACCAATAATGCTACCGCAAATCCTGATACATCTTAGCGGCGCCCGGGTGAATAGAGTATCGGGAACTATGGGCCTCCTCTAAAATCAACTTTCGGAGCCCATCCACATGAGGCACACAAACTCAACCCTGTAGCCTCAAAACTCCATCATCTCCTAATATAACCTGCTTGGCACCACCGTGCTGCACCGTGTCCTAAGGACACACAAATGAGGATCATCATACTGTCGATCTCAGACACTCTCCAACAATGAAGAATGAGCGACTGTGCAAGCTAATACACGGCTGGGCTCCGAAACATCCAACCTCACGAACTGATTGGCCAAAGCCTGAACATCCAAAGCAAGCGGTCTCTCACCGACCGGAATATGTGCAAGACTACCCATACTAGCTGACTTCCTACTCAAAGCATCGGCCACCACATTGGCCTTCTGATAACATGATAAATCTAAGCAATTTGGCGATTGTTTATGCCTCCACTTGTTTATATTCCAACATCATAATATGGTTAATTGATGAAAAATAGGCTCTAATTGTGAGTTGTATACATTTCAGGTTGAGGAGCCTAGGTGATGCCTTAAAAGTGTGATTGGAACCATTTTGGAGCAAGAGAGATTCATCGGAGCTGTGTATGCTTGAGGACGAGGAAAAGAAATGACGAAACAAGAAGCTGGACATGCGCGCCCAGATACGCGCCCGCGCTCGTTTTAGCGCGTCCAAGACAGAAACCTCGCTGACTAGAGCGGACACATGCGCACAACCGCGCTAGTCCAAATTTCGGGAAGAATTAATTGGGGGCAAAATTGGAAATCTGGAGGAAAACCCACTTAACCTATATAAAGTCAAGCTCGCCCAAGGAAGAGAGGAGGAGGTTTTTGATAGTCTAGTGCAAGAAATAGAGAGGCAAGAGGCAAGGAGAAGATTTGACCATCAAGTTCTTATTTTCTTCTCTTTGTTTCTGCTATTTGTGATGAAATTGAACCTATTTGTGATGAACACTAGTATGAGTGGCTAAAACCCATTATTCTGGGGTCATGGGTAAAACATGAATGTTGTTGTTTGGAGTTTAATTTGACAAAGTTGGTTTATCATATTGGGTTGTTTATTTAATTCTGCGTTTAATTATTTTACTGAGTAGCTAATAATGAAATACTATCTACGAATCTTTAGTTGAACTCGAAAGTGGGAACTTTAGATTGCATATAGAATTAAATAGAGCAAGTTTTTGAACCCGGGCCTCGGGGAACGGATTAGCAATTGGGATAGACATATACCCAATTGCCTTGTTTGGTTGAAATACAAGAATTGTAAATGCATTCTTGTTAATCTTAATTCCATAGACATATAGGCATTGAGTTAACTTGAATAGGCGAGTAAGAACTCGACAGATTCTTATGAGCAATATCAACCCTATCAATCAATAACCCAGATAAATCGATTAGTCATTTTAAGCCAATAACACAACACGATTGTTAATTAGCCCATGACCCTGGAATATTCCCTCCTACTGTTTGTTACTCAAAACTGCTATTTGTTTGGTTAATTGCTCTAGTTGGATTAGTTCTTGATAGTTTAGGTCGTAAAACAATTACATCTCTATTTTGTGAAAAAACTCTTGGGTAGATAAAGTAATTGGGTTTGAACCGGTCAACAGTTAATCACAAGTCTTCGTGGGAAAGATACTCTACTCACTACTCTATTACTTGACGATTACGTGCACTTGCGTGAGTGTTTTTGGTCGCAACAAGTTTTTGGCGCCGTTGCCAGAGACTTAGAAATTAGCTACTTGACTAAGTTGAGATTTTATTATTTATTTATTCAAGTTTTAATCTTCAGTTCACTTTATTTGTGCCAATACATGTGTCCTTTTCTTGAATGCGAAGAAGTAGAAGCGCAAACAATCTCCTTCCTCTTGATCCCGAAATTGAACGAACACTTCACAGATTGAGGAGAGAGGTGGACGCTAGAACTAGAATTAAAAGAGAGTTGGACATCGTAGTTCAACCACAACCAATTGAGATGGCAGGTAATGAGGAACGCGCGGTGATCGAAGCAGCAAGACCCAGTCTGGCGAATATGACTCAGGCTATAGTGAAGCGTGATATCACTGGGCACTTTGAGCTAAAACAGTACATGGTCCAGCTGATCCAATCCACAGGACAATTTGTGGGTTTACCTCATGAAGACCCGCAAAGGCACAGTCAGAACTTCTTGGAAATCACGGACACTTACAATTATCCGAACGTCTCCAAGGACTATGTCAGGCTAACACTTTTCTCCTTTTCACTGATCGGGGAAGCTAAGGAGTGGGTGAATAAGGAGCCAGCAAATTCAATCCGCACTTGGATGATCTGGCAAGGAAATTCTTAATCAAGTTTTTCCCCACTAAGAAAACAAAGGTATTGAGGAGTCAAATTCTTGGGTTTGAACAACGAGCTGGCGAGACACTTCGTCAAGCATGGGAAAGGTACAAGAAGATGCTCAGAGACTGTCCTCATCATTGCCAGACGGACGAGGTATTGGGTCACACTTTTGTAGATGGGTTAGATGATGCTTCAAAGATGAATCTTGATTCAATTTGTGGGGGTAGTTGCATGGCCAGACCGTATAGTGAGATCCAAATCTTGCTGAATAACTTCACTACTAATGATAATAACTGGCAAGGTGAGGGTGATTCACGAAAGGCAGTTAAGCAAAAATCAGCTGGGTTACTTGAGCTCGACGAAGTGTCAGCCATGAGAGCTGATATTGAAAAGCTGGCTAATCAGATGACTAGGATGACTAGGATGACAATGCAGCAGCCACATACAATGCAACACGTACAACAAATGACTATTTGCTGCGAACTCTGTGGCGACAGTCATATGAGTGATATGTGTCCCACGAATCCAGAGTCCATCTATTATGTGGGGCAACAGAACAGAGGTCCACCGAATCAGCATGCACAATACGGTAATTCTTACAATCCAAATTGGAGGAATCATCCCAACTTCTCATGGGGTGGAAATCAGCAGAGTCAGAATCAGCATAGACCCCAAGGGAATTTCAATCAGCCTCAGAGACCACCTCAACAAATGGAAGAAAGTACCAATGATCTACTAAAGAAGTTGTTGATTGACAATCAACAACTCAGGACTGACTTCAGAAATCTTGAAAGGCAAATGGGGTAGTTAGCAACAAATCAAAACACTAGACCTGCAGGCGCTCTCCCCAGTGATACAGAAAAGAACCCTCAAGTGAATGCACTTACACTTAGAAACGGGAGGGAGTTAGAGGAAGTGCCAAAGAGAAAGAAAGACAAGCCCATACCTGAGGGACAGTTGATCCCTAAAGTGACTCAAGAGCCAAAGAATGCTGATGAAATGTCAGAGCCAGTGGAGGCCCCAAGACCACCACCACCTTTTCCCCAGAGATTGCAGAAAAAGAATGATGATCACATGTTCACAAAATTCCTCTCTATGTTGAGCCAGGTTCAATTGAATATCCCACTTGTTGATGTGCTTCGTGAAATTCCAAAGTATGCTAAATACATAAAAGAAATAGTGGCTCACAAGAGAAGGTTAACTGAATTTTAGACAGTGACACTTATTGAAGAGTGCACTTCAAGGGTCCAAAATAAGCTCCCTCAAAAGCTTAAAGATCCTGGCAGCTTCACGATTCTTGTGCGCATTGGCAATATTGATGTGGGTCATGCGTTTTGCGATTTGGGGGTGAGAATAAATCTAATGCCCCTATCTTTGTTCAAGCAACTGGGCCTGGGATCTCCAAGGCCCACTACTGTGATGTTACAGCTGGCTGACAGATCGATAGCACACCTTGAAGGGGTGATTGAAGATGTGTTGCTGCAGATTGGGAAATTCATCTTCCCTGTTGATTTCATTATCCTCGATTATGAGGCTGATGAGCTGGTTCCAATCATATTAGGGCGACCTCTCTTAGCTACTGGTGATGCATTTATCAAAGTGAGAGAGGGAAAAATGATTTTGAGGGTAGATGACGAGGAAGCAGTTTTTAATGTCTACAGAGCAATCCAACTTCCCCGCCACTATAAAGAGCTCTCAATGATATCTGTTGTTGAGTCCAATGAGCAGATTCATTATCCGAGTGTATATCTAGACGATTCTCTAGAGAAAGCACTTATGTTGCTTGATAGCCTGGGGGCTGTTGAGGAGGTTGAGGAGATGATGCACATTCTTGATACATCTTGTGCGTACCTGCAAGGGATACACCCCTTCGAGCCTTTGAATAGGCCAGAGGGGCCTCCTCCAAAACCGTCAATTGAGGAAGCCCCAAAATTGGAACTTAAACCCCTTCCACCTCACCTGCAATATGCTTATTTGGGTGATTCTGACACTTTACCTGTTATTGTCTCTTCTGACTTGTCTAAATTGCAGGAAGAGAAGCTGTTGAGAGTGCTACGTGAGCACAAGCGAGTACTTGGGTGGACTATGTCTGACATTAAAGGCATTAGTCCAGCCTTCTGCATGCACAAAATCCTCATGGAGGACGGACACAAGCCCAGTGTAGAGCAACAACGCCGACTCAATCCAATCATGAAAAAGGTGGTAAGAAAAGAAGTGATTAAGTGGCTCGATGCAGGTATTGTATTTCCTATCTCAGACAGCAAATGGGTAAGCCCCGTTCAATGTGTACCCAAGAAAGGGGGGATGACGGTAGTAGTTAATGAGAATAATGATTTAATACCTACAAGAACTGTCACCGGGTGGAGAATTTGCATTGACTATAGAAAATTGAACAATGCCACCCGGAAGGACCACTTTCCCCTCCCCTTTATTGACCAAATGCTTGATAGATTAGCTGGCCAGAAGTACTATTGCTTCTTAGATGGTTACTAGGGGTATAACCAGATTGCTATAGCCCTAGAGGACCAAGAGAAGACCACTTTTACATGTCCTTATGGCACGTACGCGTTCAAGCGAATTCCCTTTGGTCTTTGTAATGCACCTGCGACTTTTCAAAGGTGTATGATGGCCATTTTTACTGACATGGTTGAGAGGTTTGTGGAAGTGTTCATGGACGATTTTTCTGTGTTTGGATGTTCTTTTGATAACTGCTTGATGAACCTTGATAAAGTACTTGCTAGGTGTGAAGAAACTAACTTAGTGCTAAACTGGGAAAAGTGCCATTTCATGGTACGTGAAGGTATAGTCTTGGGGCACAAGGTGTCCAAAGATGGTTTGCAGGTGGGCAAGGCGAAGGTGGAAGCGATTGAAAAACTGCCTCCACCAATATCTGTCAAAGGTATTCGCAGTTTCTTGGGCCATGCAGGTTTTTATCATCATTTCATTAAAGATTTCTCGAAAATTTCCTCTCCCTTGTTCAGGTTGCTTGAGAAAGATGTCGCCTTCAAATTTGATGATGCCTGTTTGAAGGCATTCGAGGAGCTAAAAGGAAGGTTGGTGACTGCACCAATCATAATTGCTCCGGATTGGGAGCAGCCATTTGAGTTGATGTGCGATGCGAGCGACTTGACTGTTGGTGCTGTCTTGGGTCAAAGGAGAAATAAGATCTTCCACCCCATCTACTATGCGAGCAAAACTCTGAATCCAGCTCAGATGAACTACACCGTCACTGAAAAAGAGTTGCTTGCAGTGGTGTGGGCGTTTGACAAGTTCATATCATATCTTGTGGGGACCAAAGTCATCGTTTACACAGATCATTCAGCTATCAGATACCTCTTTGAGAAGAAGGATGCCAAGCCGAGACTGATTCGGTAGGTCCTACTCTTGCAGGAGTTTGATTTAGAGATCCGAGATCGCAAAGGAACAGAGAACCAAGTAGCTGATCACTTATCCAGGTTAGAAAATCGGAACCATGTGGCTGAAGGGGTGCAATCAAAGAAACATTCCCTGATGAGCAGTTATTGGCAATCACCTCAAGCACAGCCCCGTGGTATGCAGATTATGTAAACTTTATTGCAAGTGGGGTGACACCACAAGAATTGACACCAGACAATAGACGAAGGTTCTTGCATGATGTGAGGCTCTACATGTGGGATGCACCATTCTTATACAGGCTATGTGAAGATCAGTTGCTGAGGAGATGTGTGCCTGAGGAGGAGATGAGTGCCATACTTCATAGTTGTCACGCCTCGTCATACGGAGGTCATCACGGTGGAGACAGGACCTCCCAAAAAGTGTTACAATCAGGTTTCTATTGGCCAAAATTGTTTAGGGATGCACACGCCTTTGTTAAAATGTGTGACAGGTGCCAAAGAACTAGAACGATCACGAAGAAGCACGAGATGCCACTGCAAAACATTCTGGTAGTGGAGCTTTTTGATGTTTGGGGTATTGACTTCATGGGACCGTTTCCATACTCTAACGGTCATAGGTACATTTTGGTGGCAGTCGACCATGTGTCTAAGTGGGTGGAGGCCATTGCTCTCTCCTCTAATGATGCAAAGGTAGTGGTAAGCTTTGTTAAGAAGTACATCTTCACACGCTTTGGAACTCCCAGAGTATTGATCAGTGATAGAGGAACGCATTTCTGCAATAAACTGTTGAACAATGTTCTTGCAAAGTACGGAGTCAAGCACAAGGTTTCCACTGCCTATCACCCCCAGACGAGTGGTCAAGTGGAAGTTTCAAACAGAGAGGTAAAGTAGATTCTTGAGAAAACAGTAAGTGCAAATAGAAAAGATTGGGCCGGGAAGTTAGACGACGCATTGTGGGCATATCAAACTGCATACAAGACTCCCATAGGTGCTTCTCCGTATATATTAGTGTATGGGAAGGCATGTCACTTGCCCGTCGAGCTTGAACACAAGGCCTATTGGGCAATAAAAAAGCTGAATATGGATGGGGACTTAGCGGGAGAGAAGAGGTTGCTGCAACTCAACGAGCTTGATGAGTTTCGACTGCACGCATATGAGAATGCCAAATTGTATAAAGAGAAGACTAAGAGGTGGCATGACAAGCACATTCAACATCGAGAGTTCGAGCTAGGGCAAAAACTTCTTTTGTTCAATTCGAGGTTGAAGCTTTTTCCCGGAAAGCTTAAATCTCGGTGGTTAGGCCCTTTTGTTGTGGTAAGTGTGAATCCTCATGGAGCTGTGGAATTGCGGGATATGAGTTCTACTGGTACTTTCTTGGTGAATGGTCAAAGGATAAAACACTACTGGGGCGGTGACTTTGCACGTCACAAGACCTCGGTGGATTTGACGGATGCGTGAGAACGTGTTGAGTCGTGTTGCGATGTTAAATCAGGCGCTGGATGGGAGGCAACCCATTGAATTGTTGTAACCGTTATGCCGCAACGTTAAATCAGGTGCTGGTTGGGAGGCAACCCAACGATAGTAGTAGTGTTAATTTTGTGTTTTAGGATGAACTAACCAATGTAGGTGACAAAGGGTAGGTGCTAAGGCACATGAACGAGATAAGAACAGGTGAAAAGTTGAAGAAACAAATTGCCCAAATGCGCGCCCGTGCACCTGGACGTGCTAAATTGCAGAGTTTCTGTCTTGGCCGCGCTAAAATAAGCGCGATCGCGCATCTGGGCGCGCTACTTAACGCATACCTGGGCGCGCTAGTTGCCCGACGTTTCTGTGTTGGACGCGCTAAAACTAGCTCGGGCGCGCACCTGGGCGCGCTAGTCCGTCGAAAATCCGGCGGTTTAAAGAGTCTTTTAATTTTTTTTCGTTTTTTTTAATTACTCCCCCCATCAAATAAAACCACTCCCAAACCCCCATCTAATAAAACCATCTTCCAAAACCCTTCCCTCTTCCAACCACTCCCAAACCCTCAACTCCCCAATCTCACGATTCACCTCCCCATCTTGCACCCCCCCTCCGAGTTCACTAGCACCTCCCTATTCTCCTTCACCACAGGTATGAGCCCTAATTTCTTTTCTCTCTTTTGCTCTCTTTATTTTTCAGATTTGCTTATTGTATTCTTAGGCCTATGTTCTAGTAATTGTACTTAGATTTTGTAGAGATATTGGTGCAAGATGTTGTAGTGTTGGTGGATGATAAGTGTGGGGTGGAATCCCCTTTTATATGTGTTATTGGTAGATGTATGGGGGTGGTTCTTGTTCTAAAAAGCTTAAAAGGTATTGTGAATGCCTAATGCTCACAAGGTGTTTGTGAAAAGGTCCCAATGAGCACGATTATGTAATTGTGACCACTTATGCATGTGAAGTCTGAGTAATCGCATTAAGTCACACTATTTTTGTTGGGTTGGGCTAATGTGTTCCCCTTTTGCAGGTATCATGACTCCCTCTAGGAAAAGACGCGCCACAGGGGCCTCATCGAGCAGCCGTGCAGGTTAATCTAGGTCCCAAGGGGCTGCACCCGCACGCTCCTTTGACAGTTCCAGATTTGTTTTGCGAAAAAGGCTCGTAAAAAGCCAATTCCGAAGAGAGGTATCAATGTCAGACAGCTCTAGAGACACTGCCCTCCTATGTACGCAGAGTTGGTGAGGCGAGGTTTGCTCACATTCATCAATGAGCCTGGTGAGGGAAATGCAATAGTTGTGCGAGAATTTTATGCAAATGTGCCGGAGAATAATAATGGAGTAGTCACGGTGCGCCGAAGGGCAGTGAATGCTTCTGTGGAGGCGATACGGACGGCCTACCAGCTGCCTCCACCTCCAGCTGCTTATGATAACTTCTATGAATATGGCCGCAACCCAACGAACGAAAAATGAGCGCGATTCTTTGAGACAATTTGTGCACCCGAGAAAGAAGTGATCTGGATGGACTATGGGGAGAAGTTTCACTCCTCAGCACTCACCTTTGAAGGGAAGTGCTGGCTGCACCTCATAAACAACCGCTTGATTCCGTCTCACAATACTACAGAGGTCAATGGACCCCGCGCTGCGTTGATTTGGTGCTTTATAAATGGTTACGACTTTGACGCGGCCAAAGTGATGCATGAAGAGATATTCGTTTGAAGCCAAGTCAAGAGGTATGGTTTCTTTTTCCCGTCTTTAGTTACTCAATTATGCAGGGATGCGCAGGTGCCTGAAAATCCAGGTGTGGATGGGTTGGTAAAGAGGGAAGGCCAATTCCGTGCTGATAAGGTGACCACGGGCAAGGAGCCGGAAGTAGTGGAGGCGGGAGGTGGCCAGTCTGCGAGTAGTAGCTCTGATAATTCTCATGATGGAGAGGATGTTGAGGAGAACATAGGGACAACACCGCCAGTTCAGGAGCAAAATGTGGCAGCAGCAGGACCCTCAGGGATGACAACATCTTCAGGAGCTGCCCGGGTATCCCGTTTTACTGCAATAGATGCGGAGATGGCTGGTTTGCGAACCTCCGTGACTGATTTGGGCACTCGAGTCGAGGCGATAGCTGACCGACAAGTGAAGTCGGAAAAGAAATTCATGGGTTGGTTGCGAGCTCTGGGTCGTGCGTGCCATGTCAACCCAGACACCGTTTCCGACCAGGAGTGAGCCTTCAGGGGAGTTCCTTTACCTCACTGCTCTTTAAAATTCTAAGCCATGAGGATATGTCTTCATTTTTAAATGTGGGGTGGGGATTCCTTCAGTGTATATATGTGATTATATCAATTGATTTTTTGTTTTGTTTTGTTTCATTTTGCTTTGATAAATTTGATGATGTTGAGTAGAAATCATTAGTTTAAAACAATTACATGGCTCATCCCGACGATGGATCCCTGTCGACGGGGTTCTTGAGGGACTGAGTCGGGAAAAAAAAATTATATAGGAGGTAAATACGTAGACTCTTCCTGATGACGGATCCTTTAGATAACTTTCTTGAGGGAAGTTAGTCTCGAGAAAACACCAAAAAGATTTTTTATTTTTCTTTCTTAGATAGTGTAACAACTCCCCCTTGGTTTTTCTTTAGGCCACAGATCTTTTCCAAGGGTTTAACTTGAACCGAGTATAGGTAGTTTTTTTTATTTTGTTTTCTTTTTGATTTGTAGATTAGGTTAATGGGCTACGAGCTAGAAAATCAAAAGAGAACCCATAGCGTTGACACATCTGAACACAATAGACCCTAGAGTCTAACGCTTAGTCTTATTTGTTGAATCTCACTAAAGTGCCTTAATCTGTATGTTTGTTGCTGAATTGAATGCTCGTAACAGAGTGTCTTGATGAGTTGATCTGGAATGAGTCTTATGCCATGTGTGGTGAGTTTTTGTGTAGTCCATGTATTGTACTTGTGTCTAGAACTTGCCCGGTATGTGAGTTGAAGCAAAATTTTGGGTGATGCTCGGTTTGAAAAATGATTTTAGGCTTTCTTTGATCTTTTTGAGCTTAATGGCTTACCACAAATAAAATTTATCCCTAGTTAACCCTTCTGAGCCTGTAGACTTTTGTTTGGCACCCGCATTACAAGCCTATACCCTTTGTTCTTAATTAACATCGTTTTGATCCTTTTACCTCTTAAAGCACTTTAATTGTGAGACGAGCACCAAAAGAAGTAAGAAGGAAATAAGCATAGGGTGGCTTTCGAGTGGAACCAATAAAAAGAAGAAAGGTGCATTTGTTTTGTAGAATAATACACCACTAGCGGAAACTTAAAAAAAATGAATACATTGTGTCTAGTTCCAGCTAGTGGGTATGAATTAATATAGTGCTTAAAGAAGAAGGGAGTATTTATAAGTTGATATTGTTTGTGAAAGTGAAGTGGGTTGAAGAATGTTTGCGAAAATTGCTCTTGTGATGTGTTAAAGTGCTTAGGAGGGTTAGTCACTATTCTTAAATATATCCTACCCGTCCCTTAGCCCACACTACAACCATGAAAAAGTACTAACTGATTTTGGGGCGAGCAAGCCTACATTAGTAGAGATTTACATTAAGGCCAAGCTTATGGTACCAACTACATGCATGTGACTTCTCTTGTGAGGGTGAGTGGTTTCTTCGATATATGTGAGTATATGACTCGAATGTGTGGATTGATTTCAAATTTGCGTTGACTTCTCTTGTGAGGGCATATGATTCGTCACGGAACAACAAGTCTTGACTTCTGTGTAGAGTATGTTGAGGAAGTATGAATATTGCATGACACTTGAGAGTCGACCTTTGAGGCGAGGATTGTTCACTGCTAGGTGTAATGTATGTAAAGTGTTCTAGGTGTAAAGCGCTAGGGGAGATGGTTAAGTGGAGAAACCTTTAGAATGCATAGTTTGATTGCTCGAGGACTAGCAATGTATTAAGTGTGGGGTGTTGATAACAAGATAAATCTAGGTAATTTGGCGATTGTTTATGCCTCCACTTGTTTATATACCAACATCATAATATGGTTAATTGATGAAAAATAGGCTCTAATTGTGAGTTGTATACATTTCAGGTTGAGGGTCCTAGGTGATGCCTTAAATGTGTGATTGGAACCATTTTGTAGCAAGAGAGATTCATCGGAGCTGTGTATGCTTGAGGACGAGGAAAAGAAATGACGAAATAGGAAGCTGGACATGCGCGCCCAGATGCGCGCTCGCGCTAGTTTTAGCGCGTCCAAGATAGAAACCTCGCCGACTAGCGCGGCCACATGCGCGCGGCCGCGCTAGTCCAAATTTCGGGAAGAATTAATTGGAGGCAAAATTGGAAATCCGGAGGAAAACCCACTTAACCTATATAAAGTCAAGCTCGCCCAAGGAAGAGAGGATGAGGTTTTTGATAGTCTAGTGCAAGAAATAGAGAGGCAAGAGGCAAAGAGGAGATTTGACCATCAAGTTCTTATTTTCTTCTCTTTGTTTCTTCTATTTGTGATGAAATTGAACCTATTTGTGATGAACACTAGTATGAGTGGTTAAAACCCATTATTCTGGGGTCATGGGTAAAACATGAATGTTGTTGTTTGGAGTTTAATTTGACAAAGCTGGTTTATCATATTGGGTTGTTTATTTAATTCTGCGTTTAATTATTTTACTGAGTAACTAACAGTGAAATACTATCTACGAATCTTTAGTTGAACTCGAAAGTGGGAACTTTAGATTGCATATAGAATTAAATAGATCAAGTTTTTGAACCCGGGCCTCGGGGAACGGATTAGCAATTGGGATAGACATATACCCAATTGCCTTGTTTGGTTGAAATACAGGAATTGTAAATGCATTCTTGTTAATCTTAATCCCATAGACATATAGGCATTGAGTTAACTTGAATAGGCGAGTAAGAACTCGACAGATTCTTATGAGCAATATCAACCCTGTCAATCAATAACCCAGATAAATCGATTAGTCATTTTAAACCAAGAACACAACACGATTGTTAATTAGCCCGTGACCCTGGAATATTCCCTCCTACTGTTTGTTACTCGAAACTGCTATTTGTTTGGTTAATTGCTCTAGTTGGATTAGTTCTTGATAGTTTAGGTCGTAAAACAATTACATCTCTATTTTGTGAAAAACCTCTTGGGTAGATAAAGTAATTGGGTTTGAACCGGTCAACAGTTAATCACAAGTCTTCGTGGGAACGATACTCTACTCACTACTCTATTACTTGACGATCACGTGCATTTGCGTGAGTATTTTTGGTCGCAACACCTTCCCCAGATGATATAAGATGGTGATATCGTAGTCTTTCAATAGCTCCAACCACATTCTCTACCTCAATTTAACTCCTTCTGCTTGAATAAGTATTGCAGACTCTTGTGATCCGTGAACACCTCACATGACATGCCATATAAATAGTGCCTCCAAATCTTCAGCGCATGAACAATGACTACTAACTCCAAATCATGGACTGGATAGTTCTTCTCATGAATCTTCAACTGACGTGAAGCATAAGCAATGACATTGTCATCCTGCATCAACACCGCACCAAGTCCAATACGAGATGCATCACAATAAACCGTATATGGCCCTGAACATGTGGGCAAAACCAACACCGGTGCCGTAGTCAAAGCTATCTTGAGCTTCTGAAAGCTCATCTCACACTCGTCCGACCACCTGAACTGGGCACCCTTCTGGGTCAACCTGGTCATCGGGGCTGCAATAGATGAAAACCCCTTCACAAACCGATGATAATAGCCTACCAAACCCAAAAAACTCTGGATCTCTATAGTTGATGTAGGTCTAGGCCAGTCCTTGACTGCCTCTATCTTCTTTGGATCTACCTAAATACCCTCTGCTGAAACAACATGACCCAAGAAGGCAACTAACCCCAACCAAAACTCGCACTTCGAAAACTTAGCATACAACTGACTATCTCTCAAATTCTATATAACAACTCTCAGATGCTGCTCATGCTCCTCCCGACTGCGGGAATAAATCAAAATATCATCAATGAAGACTATCACAAATGAATCCAAGTAAGGCCTGAACACTCGGTTCATCAAATCCATAAAAGCTGCTGGGGCATTTGTCAACCCAAATGACATCACCAAGAACTCATAATACCCGTACCGAGTGCGGAAAGCTGTCTTAGGGACATCGGATGCCCTAATCCTCAACTAATGGTAGCCAGATCTCAAGTCAATCTTCGAAAATACCTTGGCACCCTGAAGCTGATCAAACAAATCATCAATCCTCGACAATGGATACTTATTTTTGATTGTAACCTTGTTCAACTACCGGTACACATCCTCATCGATCCGTCCTTCTTCTTAACAAACAACACCGGCACACCCCAAGGCGAGACACTAGGTTTAATGAAGCCTTTTTCAATCAAGTCTTGCAACTACTCCTTCAACTCTTTCAACTCAGGCGGGGCCATACGATACGGCGGGATAGAAATAGGCTGAGTGACCGGAGCCAAATCAATGCAGAAGTCAATATTCATGTCGGGTGGAATACCCGATAGGTCTGAAGGAAATACCTTAGGAAACTCACGAACAATAGGCACAGAATCAATAGAAGGAACCTCGTCACTAGAATCACGAACATATGCCAAATAGGCCAAACACCCCATCTCGACCATGCGTCGAGCCTTCACATATGAGATAACACTATGGGTAGAATGACCAGGAGTACCTCTCCACTCTAGATGAGGCAACCCCGACAAAGCTAAGGTCACATCTTGGCATGACAGTCCAAGATCGCGTGGTAAGGTGATAACCAGTCCATCCTCAATATGACATCAAAATTGACCATGTCCGAAAGTAAAAAATCTACACGAGTCTCAAAACCCCTAATCGTAACTATACACAAGCGATGGACACGATCTACCACAATAGAATTACCCACCGGTGTAGACACATATAAAGGAGCACTCAAGGAATCACTAGGCATGACCAGATACGGTGCAAAATAAGATGACACATAGGAGTACGTAGACCCTGGATCAAATAGAACTGAAGCATCTCTACTACAAACCAGAATGGTACTTGTGATAACTGCATCGGAAGCCTCGGCCTTAGGCCTGGTTGGAAGAGCATAACATTGGGGTTGGGCCCCACTACTCTAAACTACATCTCTGGGACAGCCTGCTGCTGGCTGGCCTCCACCTCTAGCAGCCTGACCTCCACCTCTAATACCTCTACCTCCACCTCTAGAACCTCTACCTCTACCTCTAGCTGGCTGAGCGGGCAGTGTAACACTCGGTGCCTGAACCATGGCACGGGAACCCTGGTGCTGAGAACTGCTCGGTGCTCGAGGGAAATATCTAGCAATGTGCCTTGTGTCGCCGCAAGTAAAATAAGCCCTCGGCTGCTGGGGCTGACGACCTTGAAAACTCTGAAGCGGAGGTGCACTGATAGGAGCTGGCGATGCACTATAGGACTGCTGATCAGAATACTGCATGTGAGAACCACGACCACCTGGGGCACCATGAGTAGCCTGAAGTGCTGACTGAAAAGGCCTAGGAGGATGGCCTCTACCATACGAATCCCTGCCTCCAGACGAGGTACCCCTGAATCTACTTGAATGATGAGGCCTCTTGTCAGACCCCTGACCACCCCCCTGCGACAGAACCATCTCAACTCTCCTGGACACATTGGCCGCCTCCCTAAAAGAAATATCACTCCCAGTCTCCTTAGCCATATGAAGTCGAATAGGCTGAATGAATCCCTCAATGAACCTCCCCTCTCTCTCTCTCAGTGGGAAGTATAAGAAGAGCATGACGGGCCAAATCAATAAACCTAGTCACGTACTGAGTAACAGTCATAGAACCCTACTAGAGACACTCAAACTGCCTCCGATAGATCTCTCTCTGAGTGACAGGAAGAAACTTCTCCAGAAATAGCTGAGAAAACTGGTCCCAAGTCAAAGCTGGTGACCCAACTGGTCTAGCCAAAGAATAATCCCTCCACCAAGTCTTGGCGGATCCAGATAAGCGAAAAGTAGCCAAGTCGACCCCATTGGTCTCCACTATCACCATGTTCCTGAGAATCTCATGATAGCTGTCTAAATAATCATGTGGATCCTCAGAAGATGCACCGCTGAAAGTGGTAGTGAAGAGCTTGGTAAACCTGTCCAATCTCCATAAGGCATCAGCAGACATAGCTGCTCCATTACCGGTCAGAGCTACCACACCCGGCTGAACTGCTCCGACTGGCTGAGCAGCTGGAGTTTGAAATTGGGGAGCCATCTACTCCGGAGTGCGAGTAGTAGGAGTCTAGGCTCCTCCTCCAGCTTGAGAGACGACTGGTGCTATAGGAAGCAAGCCTGCCCGGGTGATACTCTCCATAAGGCCCACTAGACAGACCAGAGCATCCTGGAGTACTGGGGTAGCAATGAACCCCTCTGGGACCTGAGCTGGGACCACTGGAACTGCTTGGGCCAGAACCTCATCATCAAACTCAACCTGAGGCTCCGCCACTGGTGCTGTTGATCTGGGCTGAGCTCTGCCCCTACCTCGGCCTCTAGCACGGCCTCGGCCTATGCCCCTCGTGGTAGCTACTGTTGGGGACTCGGGCTGTTGATCAGTGGACGAGGAAGTGCATGTTCTCGCCATCTGCGAAAGAATAGAGTGGAAATTCAATTAGCATTGAGAAATCAAACCGCACGACATAAAAGAATAGATGTTAATTTTTTCCTAACTCTGTAGCCTCTGGGAGATAAATACAGACGTCTCCGTACCGATCCCTCATACTCTACTAAGCTTGTTCGTGAATTTTGAGACCTATGTAACCGAGAGCTTTGATACCAGCTTGTCACGACCCGAATTTCCCACCCTCGGGAGTCGTGATGGCGCCTACTCGTGGAAGCTAGGCAAGCCGAATATTATAAAATCATTACCCTTTTTATTAAACATGTTCAACAATTTAAAATAATAAGTGATTAAACAACGGAATAAATTAAATAATCGGAAATGCGTCGAAACTTAATAATTCAACCAAACACTGCTACATAATCTGAAGTACAATACTACCCAGAATTTGTTGTCACAAGTCACGGACTATCTAAGAATGCTACAAATAAGGTCTGAATGGAAATACATAAATTTGTCTTTGAATAAGTAAAAACATAAAGAGAAATGATAGGAGGAGACGCCAAGGCCCGCGGACGTCTGCAGGACTACCTCGAGTCGTCTGAATGGACTGAAGACAACACCTTCACTGCCGTCCAAACGCTTCGTTATCAGTATCTGCACACAATGCAGAGTGTAGTATCAGCACAACCGACCACATATGCTGGTAAATGCCTAGCCTAACCTCGGAGAAGTAGTGACGAGGCTAGGACCAGACTACCAAATAAACATGTGCAGTTAAATCATATACAGCGGAAATAAAAGCAGATAATTACAACTATTGTTGGGCGGCAACCCGCTCCTATTTCATATAGTACAGTTGCAGGCGTGCAAGCCGCTCCCATTTCATATAGTACCGTTTTAGGCGTGCAACCCGCTCCCTTTTCACTTATCAACACCAATCATAAAAGAATACCGGCAAGGGAACAATAATATAACAACATCCCGGCAAAGGAACAATAATATGACAACAACATCCCGACAAGGGAACAATAATATGACAACAACATCCCGGCAAGAGAACAGTAATATGACAACAACATCCCGACAAGAGAACAATAATGATAATCCTCATATGAAGCACAAATAAACCATAACGAAGTTACACCAATTACAATACAAGACTCACGTGCATGCTTGACACCGACGTATAGATACTCGTCACCATACCTATACGTCGTACTCTACAATTATCACATAGAAAATAAGACACAACTCCTAATCCCTCAAGCTAAGGTTAGACCAAACACCTACCTCAAACTTCCATGGCCAACTCAAGCTTTGAACACTGTTTTTCCTTTAGAATTCGCCTCCAATACACTCAAATCTAACCATAATTAACTTAATATCATTAATTAATGCTAAAAAACCTATATTTACTGAAAATGATAATTTTTCCTAAATTTTCTCAAAAAAAGTTAAAACCCAACCTTGGGCCTGCTTGGTCCAAACTCGGTGTTCGGACCAAATTATGTTTACCCATTCACCCGCGAGCCCAAATATGCAATTTGTTTCGAAATTCCACCCCAAAACAAGGTCTAAATCTCAATTATTCAAAAAGCCCTAACTCTACCCAAATTCCTAATTTTCACCATGAAAACACTTGATTTTTGATTTAAAAATGATGAAAAACATTGGGTAATTGAAAGAGCAAAGTTTAGAATTGATTACCAACACTTTGGGAATGAACTTTGGTGGAAAAAATCGTCCTAAGGGCTGTGGTCTTCGAAAAATAGTGAAAGAAATGGTTCTGTCCGTGTTTTAAAATGTTGGAATATAATGGGCAGACCTTCTATGCGTTTGCATGGGTCTGTCCGCGTTCGCATAGGGTCAGGCCTAACCGGCTTTCGCGATCGCGTAAAGGGGGATGCGTTCGCATAGGGTATTTGGGCTCCCCTCCCCTAGGCCCAGTTTAACCCAGTGTGTTCGCGAGGGAATCTATGCGTTCACATAGAACAACTGGTGACCCCCAGAACTTTACACTATGCGATCGCGAAAGGTGCTATGCGACGCATAGCACTAATCCTAGGCACACCAGCAACAACAAAAACAACAGAGACTTTCAAGTGTAAAACATCCCGTGGCCTATCCGAAACTCACCCGAGCCCTCGGGGCTCTAAACCAAACATGCACGTAAGTCTAAAAATATTATACTGACTTGCTCATGCGATCAAATCACCAAATTAACATCTTAAACAACGAATTTAGCATTAAAATCAAAGAAAAATTCCAAAACTTCCAAAGTATCAAATTTCACAACTACGGGTCTGAATCACGTTAAACGATTTCCGTTTCTTACCAAATTTTACAGACATATCATAATTATCATATTGAACCTGTACCGGGCTCCGGAACCAAAATACGGTCCCGATACCAATGATTTCAAACATTATTTCTTTTCTTTAATTCATAAACATTTCAACAAAACAATTTCTTTCAAAAATTTATTTCTAAGGTTTGGGACGTCGGAATTCATTTTCGGGCATACGCCCAAGTCCCATATTTTACTGTGGACCTCCCGGGATTGTCGGAACGCAGATCCGAGTCCGTTTGCCTAAAATGTTGACCGAAGTCAACTAAAATTAAATTTTAAAGGCCAAATTAACATTTCCATCACATTTCCACATAAAAGCATTCCGGATATACGCTCGGACCGCGCACGCAACTCAATGTGAGGAAAAAAGGAGGCTTCTAAGGCCTCGGAACATCATTTACTCATAAATCAAGTGATGACCTTTTGGGTCATCACAGATTATTCTCGTGGTAATTGTTTATAGTTGAGTATTGGTTCCAGTTGAGGTTTCATTTGTGAAGTTAAATGTTGGTACAAGTTTGGTTATAGCTGATTCCCTTGTCGGGACATATTTAATTATTACTGTTGGTTTCTTTGCTGGGATGTGTTTATTCTCATTGGTGATTCCCTTGCCGGGATATTGTTTTTCCTTATTGTTCCCTTGCCGGAATTCTTTTGTGATTGGTGTTGAATTGTTTATTGGGATCGGGTTGCACGACGCAACAATATTATATGGGATCGGGTTGCATTCCGCAACATGGAGTAATAAGGGAGGAAATGAGGGGTCGGGTTGCATGCCGCAACAGTGAGATATGATTGGATCGGGTTGCACATCGCAATAGTGATATATGATTGGATCGGGTTAAACGCCGCAACAGTGATATATGATTTGGATCGAGTTGCACGCCGAAATAGTGTTATATAATTTGGATCGGTTTGCGCGCCGCAGCAATAAAGAATAACAGTGGATATTGATTTGTTACGTTTTCCTTATTCTTACTGATGGAACTTTAAAATGTTCTTTATGCTTTTCTCCGGAGTTACTGTTGGTACTTGATATTCCCCCGCAACATGTTCCCCTTCCCATCTTTGCCTGCTAGTTCCTGTTATTATTACTTGCCGTATATGTTTTAACTGCACAGATTTATTTGGTAGTCTTGTCCTAGACTCGTTACTACTTCGCCAAGGTTAGGCGCGACACTTACCAGCACATGGGGTCGGTTGTGCTGATACTACACTCTGCACTGTGTGCAGATTTCGGTACCAGAGCTTTTGGACCTTAGAGTGGTTGCTGCCTTCAGTCCAGCGGGAAGGAGTAGCAATGAACCCCTCTGGGACCTGAGCTGGGACCACTGGAACTGCTTGGGCCAGAACCTCATCATCAAACTCAACCTGAGGCTCCGCCACTGGTGCTGTTGATCTGGGCTGAGCTCTGCCCCTACCTCGGCCTCTAGCACGGCCTCGGCCTCTGCCCCTCGTGGTAGCTACTGCTGGGGACTCGGGCTGTTGATCAGTGGACGAGGAAGTGCATGTTCTCGCCATCTGCGAAAGAATAGAGTGGAAATTCAATTAGCATTGAGAAATCAAACCGCACGACATAAAAGAATAGATGTTAATTTTTTCCTAACTCTGTAGCCTCTGGGAGATAAATACAGACGTCTCCGTACCGATCCCTCATACTCTACTAAGCTTGTTCGTGAATTTTGAGACCTATGTAACCGAGAGCTTTGATACCAGCTTGTCACGACCCGAATTTCCCACCCTCGGGAGTCGTGATGGCGCCTACTCGTGGAAGCTAGGCAAGCCGAATATTATAAAATCATTACCCTTTTTATTAAACATGTTCAACAATTTAAAATAATAAGTGATTAAACAACGGAATAAATTAAATAATCGGAAATGCGTCGAAACTTAATAATTCAACCAAACACTGCTACATAATCTGAAGTACAATACTACCCAGAATTTGTTGTCACAAGTCACGGACTATCTAAGAATGCTACAAATAAGGTCTGAATGGAAATACATAAATTTGTCTTTGAATAAGTAAAAACATAAAGAGAAATGATAAGAGGAGACGCCAAGGCCCGCGGACGTCTGCAGAACTACCTCGAGTCGCCTGAATGGACTGAAGATAGCACCCTCACTGCCGTCCAAACGCTTCGTTATCAGTATCTGCACACAATGCAGAGTGTAGTATCAGCACAACCGACCACATATGCTGGTAAATGCCTAGCCTAATCTCGGAGAAGTAGTGACGAGGCTAGGACCAGACTACCAAATAAACATGTGGAGTTAAATCATATACAACGGAAATAAAAGCAGATAATTACAACTAATGTTGGGCGGCAACCCGCTCCTATTTCATATAGTACAGTTGCAGGCGTGCAAGCCGCTCCCATTTCATATAGTACCGTTTTAGGCGTGCAACCCGCTCCCTTTTCATTTATCAACACCAATCATAAAAGAATACCGGCAAGGGAACAATAATATAACAACATCCCGGCAAGGGAACAATAATATGACAACAACATCCCGACAAGGGAACAATAATATGACAACAACATCCCGACAAGGGAACAATAATATGACAACAACATCCCGGCAAGAGAACAATAATATGACAACAACATCCCGACAAGAGAACAATAATGATAATCCTCATATGAAGCACAAATAAACCATAACGAAGTTACACCAATTACAATACAAGACTCACGTGCATGCTTGACACCGACGTATAGATACTCGTCACCATACCTATACGTCGTACTCTACAATTAACACATAGAAAATAAGACACAACTCCTAATCCCTCAAGCTAAGGTTAGACCAAACACTTACCTCAAACTTCCATGGCCAACTCAAGCTTTGAACACTGTTTTTCCTTTAGAATCCGCCTCCAATACACTCGAATCTAACCATAATTAACTTAATATCATTAATTAATGCTAAAAGAACTATATTTACTGAAAATGATAATTTTTCCTAAATTTTCTCAAAAAAAAGTTAAAACCCGACCCTGGGTCCGCTTGGTCCAAACTCGGTGTTCGAACCAAATTATGTTTACCCATTCACCCGCGAGCCCAAATATGCAATTTGTTTCGAAATTCCACCCCAAAACAAGGTCTAAATCTCAATTATTCAAAAATCCCTAACTCTACCTAAATTCCTAATTTTCACCATGAAAACACTTGATTTTTGATTTAAAAATGATGAAAAACATTGGGTAATTGAAAGAGCAAAGTTTAGAATTGATTACCAACACTTTGGGAATGAACTTTGGTGGAAAAAATCGTCCTAAGGGCTGTGGTCTTCGAAAAATAGTGAAAGAAATGGTTTTGTCCGTGTTTTAAAATGTTGGAATATAACTGGGCAGACCTTCTATGCGTTTGCATGGGTCTGTCCGCGTTCGCATAGGGTCAGGCCTAATCGGCTTTCGCGATCGCGTAGAAGGGGATGCGTTCGCATAGGGTATTTGGGCTCCCCTCCCCTAGGCCCAGTTTAACCCAGTGTGTTCGCGAGGGAATCTATGCGTTCGCATAGAACAACTGGTGACCCCCAGAACTTTACACTATGCGATCGCGAAAGGTGCTATGCGACGCATAGCACTAATCCTAGGCACACCAGCAACAACAAAAACAATAGAGAATTTCAAGTGTAAAACATCCCGTGGCCTATCCGAAACTCACCCGAGCCCTCGGGGCTCTAAACCAAACATGCACGTAAGTCTAAAAATATTATACTGACTTGCTCATGCGATCAAATCACCAAATTAACATCTTAAACAACGAATTTAGCATTAAAATCAAAGAAAAATTCCAAAACTTCCAAAGTATCAAATTTCACAACTACGGGTCCGAATCACGTTAAACGATTTTCGTTTCTTACCAAATTTTACAGACATATCATAATTATCATATTGAATCTGTACCGGGTTCCGGAACCAAAATACGGTTCCGATACCAATGAGTTCAAACATTATTTCTTTTCTTTAATTCATAAACATTTCAGCAAAATAATTTCTTTCAAAAATTTATTTCTAAGGCTTGGGACGTCGGAATTCATTTTCGGGCATACGCCCAAGTCCCATATTTTACTGTGGACCTCCCGGGATCGTCGGAACGCAGATCCGAGTCCGTTTACCCAAAATGTTGACCGAAGTTAACTTAAATTAAATTTTAAAGGCCAAATTAACATTTCCACATAAAAGCGTTCCGGATATACGCTCGGACTGCGCACGCAACTCAATGTGATGAAAAAAGGAGGATTCTAAGGCCTCAGAACACCATTTACTCATAAATCAAGCGATGACCTTTTGGGTCATCACAGATTATTCTCGTGGTAATCGTTTATAGTTGAGTATTGGTTCCAGTTGAGGTTTCATTTGTGAAGTTAAATGTTGGTACAAGTTTGGTTATAGCGGATTCCCTTGTCGGGACATATTTAATTCTTACTGTTGGTTCCTTTGCTGGGATGTGTTTATTCTCATTGGTGATTCCCTTGCCGGGATATTGTTTTTCCTTATTGTTCCCTTGCCGGAATTCTTTTGTGATTGGTGTTGAATTGTATATTGGGATCGGGTTGCACGACGCAATAATATTATATGGGATCGGGTTGCATGCCACAACATGGAGTAATAAGGGAGGACAGGAGGGGTCGGGTTGCATGCCACAACAGTGAGATATGATTGGATCGGGTTGCACATCGCAATAGTGATATATGATTGGATCAGGTTAAACGCCGCAACAGTGATATATGATTTGGATCGAGTTGCACGCTGCAATAGTGTTATATAATTTGGATCGGTTTGCGCGCCGCAACAATAAAGAATAACAGTGGATATTGATTTGTTACGTTTTCCTTATTCTTACTGATGGAACTTTAAAATGTTCTTTATGCTTTTCTCCGGAGTTACTGTTGGTACTTGATATTCCCCCGCAGCATGTTCCTTTTCCCATCTTTGCCTGCTAGTTCCCGTTATTATTACTTGCCGTATATGTTTTAACTGCACAGATTTATTTGGTAGTCTTGTCCTAGACTCGTTACTACTTTGCCGAGGTTAGGCGCGACACTTACCAGCACATGGGGTCGGTTGTGCTGATACTACACCCTGCACTGTGTGCAGATTTCGGTACCGGAGCTTTTGAACCTTAGAGTGGTTGCTGCCTTCAGTCCAGCGGAGACCCGAGGTAGCCTTGCAGGCGTCCGCAGGTCTTGGCATCCCCTTCTATCCTTATATTCTGTTTTCATTTACTTCAGAGACAGATTGTATCTTTCTTTCCAGACAACTGTTTGTAGTATTCGTAGATGATCCGTGATATTGTGACACCAGTTCTGGGTAGAGATTATTTTGTATTCTTCGTACTAGTATTTGACTATGTTATCAGATTTCGTCTTCCGCATTTCTTTAATTATTATTATTATTTCGATGTTGATCGCATGTTGATTTAAAATTGTTAAAAGGTTAAGAAAAAGGATAATAAGATATATAATACTCGGCTTGCCTCGCTTTCACAAGTAGGCACCATCACAACTCCCGATGGTGGGAAGTCCGAATCATGACACTTTAGTAGTTAGATAAAAAAAAACGCATCCATGGATTATGATTTTCCCAATTGCTCTATTTATCAGGACTCTTGAACATGTAGTCCTTGTTCGTTATCGTGAAACGCAAGAGGTTTGCTTGCTATTGTTAGTTTTCTCTTCTTCTTCTTCTTTTCTTTTTTTTTTTTTTTTTTTTTGTATTGACTCTATTCTTATTTTTCTCATTAGAAACTTTCTGAAGATAATTGTTATTCATAAGTGTACATATAAATTTTTAAATTACTTAAAAACTTTTTTTAGAAAAGTATTACTTTCAACCAGTAGTTGGCTAATTGTCATACTCGTTGATACTGTTATGAAAGTATGCTTTTAAAAAAAAAAAGTATATCTAGCTGCTTAATCTGTAATAATTAGTATTAAGGCGCAAAGAATATGCACGTTGCATGAATGTCGTTCACCTTTTAGCACGTGGGAGTTCACTATCTAGTAGTTTCACTTTAAAATTAGTAAATTATAGTTGGAAGAGCACCTTTTATGAGAAACATAGAGAGAACATAGAGAGAACATAGCGAAAATTAGGACAATCTGGAAATGTGAAACATGACTCATGTTTATACCATCAACTGAGAAATTATTTCAAATCTTAATATTTTCAAACTATACTTCCATCAATGTGCACTATGATATGGTATTTAGGAAGTTTGTTCTTTTACAGAGAATACGATTAGTAAATAATCAGTAGAGAAAGTTTTAATTCCTTATATTTTCCATCTGTTGTTAATATGTGTTGATTAGTTTTAATAGATAGCACTTACACATGAAAGAAAATAATTCTAGTCATCATTATTATCGTAATATTTAAAAATACATTGACATGATTACATCATTTCATTTCATGATATCTGAATTTCTAACAAATCACCCTAAATTTCTTTTGTAGGTAGTAACCAATACGCTGAAGATAATACTGTGCCTTCCTATGAAACTGTACAAAAGGAGCCGCACAATATTATCTTATGAAAGTTTGTTGCTGCGGTCTAAGGTCATATTCTTCAAAAAGAAATGAAACTAGCCAAGGACGAGCTCGAAGACATTTGAATTGTGTTGCTTTTCTTTTTGGCATTTCATATGTATAGAATTCCTATTTATTATGAATTTTTAATAAAATGTTTCTTGATCATTCTGTTTGATAGTAGAAGTTTTAATGGTGTCTTTTTAATATTAATGAATTGCTCTAATAAATTTGTGTAATATTAGTTTAAAATATTGCTGTAGCTTAATAATTTTTAAAGAGTAGAACCAGTTGGATAAATAGGTTTTAGGGGCGACCAATTTTGTCACTAAAAATTAGTATTTGTGGCGACCAATATTGCTACTAAACATAATCTTATTGTGCGATCTGAACAACCAATGGTGTAATCCCTTTTGTGGCGACTATTGTCGCTTGCTAAAAGCCCATCATCAGCGGCGACCTACCCTCAAATCTACTTTGTGGTTGCAGGTTTTCTTTACTTGTTGTGGCAAGTTACATCGCCACAAAATGTATGTTTTTGTGGCGACATCCAAGAGTCGTCACAAGTAACATTCAGTAACGGTGTTACTTGGAGCGACCGGAATATCACTACTAAATGGTTTTAGTTGCGAATTTCCATGCTTTAGTAGCGATATCCTGATAAAGCGTGCCTAAGTAGGGAGGTGAAAATGTACATCGTAAAAGAATGCCGTGAGATGATGGTATGGGAGTCATCCCCGGATGTATACAAGGTTATTTGCCGTAGATGATTTACGGGTTGTAATTGGATGCTGCATGCGAGGAAGAAGAAAACAAATATGTGGGTTGTGAGTAAATATACTGGCACCCACAATTGTGAAATGGACATATTTAGTGGGAATCACTTTAACTTGAATGTTGACTTGAGTTCTCTTGTCTTGATTCCACACATTGAAGTCTCCATAAGGTACAATATCAAAGAGTGTATTACATTTGTCCACTAGAAATATGGATGTACCATTATCAAAAGAAAGGCATTTTTTGGTCGCAAACGTGCGTTTGAAATTATTTATGGTGGATGGGATAAGTCATTTGCATCTCTACCCAGGTACATGGCTGCATTGCAACACTTTAACCCCGGGACTGTTGTTGAATGGAAACTTGAGCGGAGTCCGAAAATACCATAATATATATTCAGATATGTATTCTGGGCATTTAAGCCAACAATTGTGGTTTTGTGCCGTAATATCCATAGACGACACTCATGTCTATGGAAAATATGATATTAAGTTGTTGATCGCCGTTGCAGTAGATGCTAATAGACAAATATTTCCCCTAGCTTTTGCTATTTGTGCCAATGAAATCCAAGAGACGTGGACGCTATTTTTGAACCACCTGAAGGAGCATGTTGTCATACAATATTCAGGTATTTGTCTAATATCTGATTGGCATGTCGGTATTTTAAGTTCTGTACAGCATTTGCCTGAATGGCAGGAACCATATGCATACCATTGTTACTGTGTGAAGCACCTAAAGGCCAATTTCCAGAAGGCACATCGCAACAAGGACTAGCATTATTTAATGTGGATGGATGCAACTGATCACCAGGAGTGCAAATTCAGGAGGCGCATGGAATCGATCAGGCAAGAAGACGAAAGAGCCTATCATTGGTTGATGCGACATGAGCTTGACAAGTGGACATTGCATGCGGATGGTGGCAGACGATGGGGAACCCTGACTACAAATGTGTCAGAGTCTTTCAACAGGTTATTGAAGTCTGCACGTGGATTGCCTGTCACTCCCATGGTGCGAATGTCATTTAAATAGATGGCGGAGAGGTTTGTTGCAAGGCATAAAGGTGCATAAGAATTGATGGAGAGGGGTGTTGAATTTATGCCAACACCAATGAAAAAATTTGAGAAATACAAGAGGCGAGCACATTGGCATTCATTTTTATAGTATTGCAACGAGCGAAATATTTTTGAAGTTCACATCGCTATCCATCAAAATCGGGCGAGTAATACATACACCGTAAATGAAGCCAGCAGGTTGTGTTCTTATGAAAAATGGTCCATCTACCACATGTCGTGCTCAGATGCCATGCCAAGAAGTGCTTTCAACATACAGGTTTCATGGCAACCCGGTACGTTGATAAGCAATATAGTATTGTTGTATACTTAAACACATATAGTGGGCAGTTGCAGCCAGTGAATGCTGAGCATTATTGGCCGCAGAACCATTTAAAATGGTGTATAACAAGTGTGAGCACGTGATTTTTGCCCTATATGAATTACTCCCATAAATTCAAAACAAAATAATTTTTTTCATTGTTTGCAATTTTGTGGATTTTCGCGGTATTTTCTGTCAATTGTTTGCATATTCTCTGTGCATGTTTATTTTATTTAATGAATGAAAAATACAAAAAAATGTTGCATTTGCATGTTAGGATTTAATTTTTTATTTTTTGAATTAAGTGGTAAATTAGTTGTTTTATAAGAATTGGAAATCACAAAAAAAATAGTTAATTTGCACTTTTAATTTTAATTTTAATTTTGATTTTTGAGTAGTTTTCTGTTAATTTGCTTTCTTAATTAATGGTGATAATTATTATTTAGATTTAATTAGTGTTTTTAATAGGTTAATTAGGTTTTAGGATTTAACTTACATTTTTATGTAATTTTGAAGAAATAAAAGAAGAAGAATAGGAATTTTTGGAAATATTGATTTGAAATAGAAAAAAAGAGAGAAAGGAATGAAGAAAGAACTCAGCTTTAGGCCAGATTAATTGATTTTATCTTAGCCCAATTAAATACCCACCAAAACCCGGCCAGACCCCAACCCAATACCCACGCCTTGACCCGGTCCTTCCCCCCACTAAGCCAAACGACCTCGTTTGGTCATTCTCGACCTGGGTCGTCTATATTATCTGATCTAACGGGTGGGAAGGGGATGGGTATTTAACATAAAAATGTCTGAAATGTGTTAATCCCCCCAGTCTCTCGTCTCTCTCATACACACTCTCTCAGAACACCCCTTAGAACCCTAGAGCCGCCACCATTTCCCACCGCCTTAGGGTGGAGGCACCTCCTCCAATCCCCACCAAAATTACATCCCATGACCTCCTCACTCCCCTCATCTCAAAACCCCACTCCGTTTGTTTCAAATCCCCCTGAATCTCCTCGAAATTTAGATCAAAAGGACGAACCCTAAATTCCAAAGTACAAATCAACGGGCCCATTTGAAGATTTAAGATCGTAATAGACATTATCCGTGTGTTTCTTCATAAAAACACATGGTTAGGGTCTATTCTAGTCAAAAAATCGAAGAATCCGTCAAGGTTTTTTTTTCAAGTCTGTCCATGACCACTTTTAGGTATTTTTCTTCATATTATGTGGTTAGTTTTTATTTCTTATTAATCACTTCTCATCTTCTTTTGTCTCTTCCATTTTTTTATTTCTGTTTTAGTTTTCTATTCATCCGCGTCTGCATGACTAGTTTCAGATTGGTGTTGATCTTTGTTCTTTCTAGGCCCAAATTCCCCGAGTCTCTAAGACCCTGTAAGTTAGCACTTGAGAGTTTTGAACTTTTTATGTCAAGATTGGGTTCTGAAAATCAGAAGGCCCAAGAGGGAATTGGTTTGGGTCTATTCAGACCCATTAATTTGGGTCAATTGGACCCGGTTACTGTCTGGCATGTAGGGGTAAATAACAGAAGCTAAAAAGGGTAGTTTCAGAAATTGGTTTGGGGAATCTTTAGTATAACAGATTGAGAAGCTTCCAGGAAGTGGTATTGGGGGTTATTTTGAAATTCTGAAAACTAAATAGGGATACCTATGCTAAAATGAAAACTCAAAAGGGTTCAGGTGCACATTCTTAGGGGGCTGCACTAATGCCTTACCTATAAAGGCATCAAGGCTTGCCATTCAAGGAAAAAAAAGGAGAAAAAATTCTGGAAATCAAAACGGCTGAAAAAACTACTGTTCCATTGCTTTTCTTCTAAATTTTTTGAAGATTTTCAATTTCTGAAGAACTCCTCTTTTACCTGGTAAAAATGACTTAAAGAGTGAAATTGGTTGAATTTTGGAGGCTATTTGATTGAATCTTACTGCTGATCTTGCTGTTGTACTCACTGATTTGGTTTGGCTTTAGAATCATTCTCAAAGTCCTTTGTTACTCTTTGCTGTAACAGGTACTTCCCACATCATGAATGACATGTGAGACGCAAATACGTAGTCCAACATGGAAGTCTAATGACAAATATTGCTTGTTGAAATTCAGCCTTTTGCTCTTTAAGATCATGTAGCTGCTGCAAATAGTTTATGCTTCCTTTACATGTTTATTTGCTCATTTATATTCCTGATTTGAATCTAACTTGTAAGCTGGATCAGTGTCATAATTTGGCAAGTTTGATTTGTGAATTAACTGAACCTATGCTTGTTGGACAGGGTAGAATGTTAATCTCCTGTAGCACGGGTCTAAGATAGTTTGAACATTCCTCTTTTGATTTAAGTTTAAGTTTAGAGTCAGATTTGGTTCTCAGATTCAAGTTTGGTCACATTATAAGTTTGTTGGCTCATTTCCTTCTAAAGTCTGTTTGGGCATTTGTTTTTTTTTTAAAAAAGAAAGTCACTATTTGAGTAATAAGTTGTTGGTTTGGCAAGTGTCAAACACTCTGAATCATGTAGTATTCTGCTTATTGATTAAATCGTTGGTCATTTTAAAGTCATTGCTTAGTCTACAATCAATTGAAAAAATAGTTTGGTATGATGACATTAGGGGTCAAACTAGGTACTGATTTATTTGTAATGTGATTTTAAGCATGATTAGTTTATGTTACATGTTCAAATTCGTCTTTATTTGCTGGGATGATTTTATTGGGCTTCGCTCGTCTATAATATGCCCTGAACAGAAGGTTTCAAATTGATTTGAAATTCTGGAGTTATCCATTGAAATTAATTGGAGATTGATTCAAGCGGGATTGGCCAGTGTTTTGTTTGTTGCTGAGAGCCTTGTTGGGTTTGTGCCAACAACCTCGATTTTGTATGTCATTTGCGTGCCTGGGGGCTCGACCTTGAATCCCGCTTGCCTTAGCCTGAACGTTCTCAAAGAATTGGGCTATTGTTTGGGCCCCAGGCCATGAGACCATCGGAATTGGAGCTATAGGACCTCATCAGGTCTTGGCTTGCCCCCTTTATTTCATCTAGATGCCGTGGTCAGGCCCAAACTATTTCCTTCGAATAGTCTTCCCCCTTTAATTCGAGGTTTGCTAATTAGTTAGTAGATTCGAGATTTTATTTAAATGAGTAGAAGTTCCTCAATTCTTCGTAGTTAATTAATTGGTTTTCTTTTCAAAATAGACTGGAGGTGTGCCATAATAACCAATTGAATAAAGTATGGCCCTCGTAATTTAATTTAGAAACCTCTTGATTAGAATAAATTGAGGTGCGCTGTGCCAAACAAAAATGACAAATGTGTGACCCTCATTTAATTATTTCTTATAAATCCTTAGAATTCGAGACGCGCCATTTAGCAAGTTTTCCATGGCCCTCGCAAAACGCGTAGTTGCTGTAGGCGCGTTATTTTAATAACATTACCTTCCTAAACTCGGGTGTGCATTTCATGTGACCCAAATCAAAATCTTAAAATATTGAATAAATTATGTTTAGGATTGCGGGTGCAATTCATATGGCGTGATCCAAAGACGTGTTTTAAACGACGTTCAATCTTCTTTAAAAAATTGAATAAAAGCGGCTAAAAGTTAAAATTGCACATAGGTTAAAACATGTATCAAAACTTAGATAATTAAGCCGAATATAACAGTTGAGCGACCGTGCTAGAACCACGAAATCCGGGAATGCCTAACACCTTCTCCCGGGTTAACAGAATTCCTTACCCGGATTTCTGGTTCGCGGACTATAATACAAAGTCAAGCTTTTCCTCAATTCGGGATTCAACCGGTGACTTGGGACACCATAAATCTCCCAAGTGGAAACTCTGAATTTTTTAATAATAAATCCCGTTTCGATTGTCCTTTAATTGGAAAAACTCCCTTATATTATATACCCTTTCCCGGGGTATAGGTAAAAAAGAGGTGTGACAGCTCTGGCGACTCTGCTAGGGATCGAACCCAGAATCTCTGGTTTCGCAGGGTTCAAGAATTCGAGCTTAGAATAATTGTTATTATTTTGGCTTTATTTATTATCTGATTTTATCACATGTTTGGGCCTAATGTGCTAATTATTGCTTTTACCGCTTTGATATTATCTGAACTGTATATATAAACTGCTACGAAATCCCTCTCTTCTCTCTCTTGAGGAGTGCACGCTGGTCGTGACTTCATTCTGTTAGTGTCATATCCCAAATAGAACGAGGTTCAGACAAGTTGCAAAGCTGGATGATCTTTTGGTTACCGGTACGCAGCCCCCCCTCGGCTCGAGTTGTCCGCTCAGGTAAGTGATGATAGGCTATAATTGCGTATTTTAGTCGATTATTACACTCTAATTTACTGCACTTTAGTTGAGTTTGCGCTTTAATCGCTAGTGTTTTGCACTAACGGTGTGTTTTATGCCTTGTAGGAGTGATTTCGAGCTATATAGATGTTATGGAATGAATTCAAGTGATTTTGAGCTTTGAAATCTGATTAAAAGCCCAAGGAATTAAGCCGGGGTCGTATTCGGGGATCAACGGATGATAAAGCAACAAAACGAAGACTCGAGTAGGCATATTGCATACTGTCTAGTAAAATGCACATAACGTTTTGCTCAAAACTCCATTTGGGCTACACAATATATAATTGGAAAGCTAACTCAAAGGGCTACTAATTTTATGTTTTATATCTTTTCAAATTCCAAACGGAACAGGGTGAAAAGCGCGGTCGAAACCGCGACTGCAGAGCTGAGGCGGGCTGAGGCAGTATACCTGCCATATACCGCGGTTGACCGCGGCCGCGGCAGTCCAGACAAGAAATATTGTCCTTTTTTGCGTAGGAGAAGGTATAATTGTTTGGGTCCGACCCTACTTGCTATATATACATGGAAAAACGGTATTTTTAAGGGTGGGACACACTTTTGACATAAAAATTAGACCTAAGGAGGCTAAGGAGACCGAGGATTCGACCTAAGGAGTCAAGAACACAATAGGAGCAAGGTGGGAAATTCGTCAATGAGTTTTTCCTTCTTCTTCCTATTTTTCATTGTTGGCTATGATTTTTAGTATTGTAGTTTTACATACTATTATGAATAGCTAAATTGTTATCTAGGGTTTTGATAGAACCTTTTGTAGGATAAATTCTTGTTATGTTTTTATATAATTGAGCCGTTGGATTTCTCTACTTGTTCAACTACGTGTTTATTGTTGTTGATTGAATGGCCATCGATTGACTGTGCCTATTTATTATATGTTACTTGAGAAAGGATACATATTTAGGTGATTGTTGAACAACGTCACTCCTAACGTATGTGAGAAATCAATACAGCGGGTTTAAAGGTAGGTTTAGAAATAACAAAGTCTTGACGTGGTCATAATGAGCGGTTAGATAAAGCTAACTAGCGTAGTTCGAGAGAATATGTCTAGTAAATTGTTGTAGTTGCTAGAGAGAGAATTACGAAACCTAAAGTGCTCACGATCAGTAGATAATACATTGGCAAAATTGTAGGGAATATAGCTAGAAGGATTTCGACAATTGGGGAAATCATAACTCTTGGCCTCTTTAATTTAGTCTCCAACCCTTTGTCTCGTTAGTTGATAATTTTACCGTTTTCTAGTATTTGCTAGTTAATTAGTTAGAAATATAAATCTCAATCTTTATAATTTAGAAAATAGTTCAAACTTGTCTTTTTAGTGATATTAAACAGATATAGCTAAGCCTTAGTTCTCTGTGGGATTCGACTTCAGACTTTTAGACCGGATTATATTTGCAGCGACCGCTTATCCTTTTTAGGACTAGAGTTGGGCGTGATCAAATTTTGGCGTCGTTGCCGGGGACCTAACGGTGTAGTTGTAACTGTATATATTGCTAGGTTTCGAGTTTGAACTTTTATTTTGTTTTCTTTTGTTTTGTTTTTTTTTTGTATTTTTTTATAGCTATTGATTTGAGAAATATGAAATCTTGGAATTATGGGAATTTAGGTGTAGATAATTCTACTATTGATCTCCATACATATTGTGAAGGAAACCACCTGTGGCAAAATTTTCAAAATGTTCCTGAGAGCGAGTTATATGCACCAACTCAATCTTATTTGTGGAATGTGTGTGATGTGTGTGGTGGTAAAAATGGTCACTTTTATGGTTGTGCTTATATTTCTTATATTCCCCCAACCCCTTATTATGATGGTTCTACGTTTTCTAGTAAAGTTAACAGGAACAAAAAAACCTGGGGATGCTGGCTTGAAGGAGATCAAGGATATGTTAAAGTGCCTTTTGGCATAAAATAATGAGAAACAACTGCAGATAGAGAGGCAGGAGGAAACTATTCGCAATTTGGAGGATCAATTGAGTCAAGTTGTTAGAGTTGTTAATGCTCAACAAGCCAATATTGGGGATAGTAGCCAAGAAGAGCATGAATTTGAGGTGTTAATTAAGGAGGCCAGAGTAAAACATCAACAACCTAGCCAACTACAATTTGAGGATGTCGATGTTGAAAAAGTGAGACTAGAGTCAGTCAAGGACTTTGAGGATACAAATTTTGTTGATTCTAGTATCATTGATGTTGAGGATGTTGAAAGTCCTGAAGTTCATGTGTTTGAGCACATTGGTCCTCACTCCAAATATTTTTCCACATTGGGCTTGGATGATGATATGGAAATAGAGTTATTCGAGCCGATTGAGGAGTCAAGGAATGAGGAACAAGGTGCCTACAGTCTGGAATTTTTCTTGCCAGAAAGACAGGACTACATACTTTATCTAAAAGCCAAGAAGTGTAGAATAGTATAATGGTTGCTTGGGCCAATTAGATTTGTTCCTCCACCCCTAGATCATAGCCAAAAACTTGATGCCAAATTGGGGGTTCAATTTATAAGCTCAAGGTGGAGGCAAAAAGTGATTCGCGTCGTGCCGCGATGTTAAATCAAGCGCTTATTGGGAGGCAACCCAACTTTATTGCTTTTTTTTTTGTTTTTTTTAATTGAATTATTTTTGTAGTGTCAATATTTTATTTTCTAGGAGCATGGAAAGCAAAGGTATTGGAAAGATGCAACAACAAACCAAATGGTTGGAACTAAGTGTGAGGTACCCTCACGAAGGATCAAGCTTGGGAGAAGTCTGAGTACCCTATGAGCTTTTAGTGCTTCGGCCTTTGGCCTACCAGGGAGTCTTTTTTATTAGTTATGGTGTGCATTGGGGACAATGCACAATTTTAAGTGTGGGGTGAGGAGATTGTCTGAGTGACTTTCTATGCTATTTTAGTTGTGTTAGTTTAATTAAATAATTTTTTTAAATAGAAAAGATTGGACTTTTCCCGACGATAGATCTATTAGACAAGTTTCTTGAGGGATTTAAGTCTAAAGAAAAAAAAACAAAAAGATTTTCTTTTGTTAGGTAGTGTAGCAATTACCCCTTGGTTTTTTTTTAAACCACGGTTCTTTTCCAAGGGTTTTGTTTGAACCGGGTGTAGTTATTTTTTTTGGAGTAGGAGCCATTGTGTTGTGTTTTGAATTGAAGCAATATCTCTTGACTTTGTTATGCCTTGAGAATAGTGAGTACTTTGGTTGTGACGCTTAGGCTCAGTTTTTGACTCTTGTATAAGTACCTTAAATTGTATGATCTTAACTTTGCTTAACTGCTTTGACTAGAGTGTCTATAAATCCAATCCTGAGTGAGTTATGTGCCATGTGTGTGCAAGGTTTTGCGTCATTCTGTGCATTGCATTTGATGCCTAGAACTTGCCCCGTGTGTTTGCAAAGCGAAATAGTAGTTTTGTTCAGTCTTAGAAGTGATATAGGCATTTCTTTGTTGTGCCAGATATGTATATTTTATCCGCCTAATTGTTATGTATCGTAGTTAACCCCTTTGATCCTGTAATCTTGTTTCTTTGGTAACCACATTACAAGCCTTACTCATTTGTTCGATTTAACCATCTATTTGAACCATTGTAACCTCTCATGAGCACTTGAATTATTAATGAACTTTGTAAAGGTTAAAGTGTGGGGTGGTTGGTTTGGCTTTTGAGTGGAACAAATTAAATAAGGAGAAAGGTGCACTGTTTTGAAAAAGTAAGAGCCACTTGAATTAAAAAAAAGTAGTTGGATTGTTGTGAAAAAAAATTCCTTGATAAGTGGTGGCTCTTGATGTAAGTGCGCTTAAAAAAGAATGGGGTAATATACATTGATGTGAAGGTGGAGTTTTAGTTTGACATAAGTATTGTGTTTGAATGTTAAAGTATATGTATTAAAGTGCTTAGGGAGGTGTAGTCACTCTTATATATAAATGTATCCTACCCATTCCATAGCCTACATTATAACCAAATAAAGTCCTAATTGATCTTAGATTGAATGAGCTTTATTAGTGGAGTAATACACTACGGGCAAGCTTATGCTGCATCTTTTGTGGCATATGAATATTATTTCTGAGAGTGAGTGAATTCTTTCTATCTTGAGTTCCTAAGTGTTCTTAAATTTTATTGTGTGGAACTACTCTCTTTTGTTGTGTGAGGGCACTTGATTCATGAAGGAAAGGTAATGTTAGTGACCTCTATGTTAGAGTAAGTAGGTGAGTTGTGAATAATGCGTGGTACTTGTGAGTCAAATCTTGAGGTGAAGATGTTACGCTTTTGTGCTTAGTCTATTTTAAATATTCTTGGTGTGATGAGTTAGGAAAATTGTTTAAAAAGGTCGTGTCTATATAAAGTGTAGTTTGATTGCTCGAGGACGAGCAATGATTTAAGTGTGGGGTGTTGATGATAGGCTATAATTGCGTATTTTAGTCGATTATTACACTCTAATTTACTGCACTTTAGTTGAGTTTGCGCTTTAATCGCTAGTGTTTTGCACTAACGGTGTGTTTTATGCCTTGTAGGAGTGATTTCGAGCTATATAGATGTTATGGAATGAATTCAAGTGATTTGGAGCTTTGAAGTCTAAGTAAAAGCCTAAGAAATTAAGCCGGGATCGTATTCGGGGATCAACAGATGATAAAGCAACAAAACGAAGACTCGAGTAGGCATATTGCGTACTGTCTAGTACAATGCACATAACGTTTTCCTCAGAACACCATTTGGGCTCCACAATATATGGTTGGAAAGCTAACCCAAAGGGATACAACTTTCCTGTTTTACGTTTTTTCAAATTCAAAACAAAACAGGGTGGAAAGCGCAGTCGAAATCGCGACTGCGGAGTTGAGGCGGGCTGAGGCAGTATACCTGCCATATACCGCGGTTGACCACGGCCGCGGCAGTCCAGACATGAAATATTGTCCTTTTTCGCATAGGAGAAGGTATAATTGTTTGGGCCCAACCCTACTTGGTATATATACATGGAAAAATGATATTTTTAAGGGTGGGACACACTTTTGACATAAAAATTAGACCTAAGGAGGCTAAGGAGACCAAGGATTCGACCTAAGGAGTCAAGAACACAATAGGAGCAAGGCGGGGAATTCGTCAACGAGTTTTTCCTTCTACTTCCTATTTTTCATTATTGGTTATGATTTTTAGTATTGTAGTTTTACATACAATTATGAATAGCGAAATTGTTATCTAGGGTTTTGATAGAACCTTTTGTAGGATAAATTCTTGTTATGTTTTTATATAATTGAGCCGTTGGATTTCTCTACTTGTTCAACTACGTGTTTATTGTTGTTGATTGAATGGCCATCGATTGACTGTGCCTATTTATTATGTGTTGCTTGAGAAAGGATACATATTTAGGTGATTGTTGAACAACGTCACTCCTAACGTATGTGAGAAACCAATACAGTGGTTTAAAGGTAGGTTTAGAAATAACAAAGCCTTGATGTGGTCATAATGAGCGGTTAGATAAAGCTAACTAGCGTAGTTCGAGAGAATATGTCTAGTAAATTGTTGTAGTTGCTCGAGAGAGAATTACAGCACCTAAAGTGCTCACAATCAGTAGATAATACATTGGCAAAATTGTAGGGAATATAGCTAGAAGGATTCCGACAATTGGGGAAATCATAACTCTAGACCTCTTTAATTTAGTCTCCAACCCTTCGTCTCTTTAGTTGATAATTTTACCGTTTTCTAGTATTTGCTAGTTAATTAGTTAGAAATATAAATCTCCATCTTTATAGTTTAGAAAATTGTTCAAACTTGTCTTTTTAGTGATATTAAACAGATATAGCTAAGCCTTAGTTCTCTGTGGGATTCAACTCCGGATTTTTAGACCGGATTATATTTGCAGCGACCGCTTATCCTTTTTAGGACTAGAGTTGGGCGTGATCAGTAAGCCAGGTCTAGAACAAATAAACCCAGGGTTTTAAACCTAGTATAACAATACCTCATGTCGGATCCCTAGTAGGAACGTTTGTTTGCATCATGTGCATTTTGACTTTAGAGACTAAACACAGGGGTTGGGTCTGTCTAGGACAGGTGCACCTGAAGTAAAAAGACCATCCTGATGCATCTTACTTGCTACTTGTGCATTTATTTGCTTTGGATTTACATGCTGACCGGCTTTTGAATAAAATGAGAGAGTTCAGAAAAGAAATAGCAGTGTAGAGGGTTAAGAGAGTTAATCACCCGTTTTAAGAAAAATCAATGTCCAAATAGCACCGAAACTCTGCTGAATTTTTGAAAAAAGAGGAGAAAAACGAATTGAAAAAAAGAAGAAGAAAGTTTGGTTTTCAAAAATAGTCCGTTTTATTTGCCCGAACTACGCCAGTTTGATTCCCACCGGATGTGGGATACGTAGGCAACCCCCATCGGGTCCAACTTCCTTTTTTGCAAAATAGCCCAAAAGAACAAAATTTTACTTTTATTTGAAAATAATTAGGGTGATGTCATTCTTGTCAGAAATAGCCGAATGTCCCTAAAAGGGCGCCGGAAGGCTGTTTTTGCAAGAACATCCGCTTGTGGTCATTTTTCAAGGTTTTCACCGGTTAGCCAACATAGCCTTAAAATCTTCGTCTTCGAGGTGCTAAAAGGCCGTATTTGCAAAACCGGATTTTATTTTTTTAAATGACAGAGAAAAATAGAGGAAAAAGTGTCATTTTTGTCTTTGAGTCAAATGAGTCTTGATTTTTGCTTAATCACCCTAATAAATGTGCAGAATGAGCACGAGTCCAAATTTGCCGATAATAGTCATGAACAAGATCCCTTTGGAGTTGCATATGTGGTGGGAGGATCTGGGAAAACCAGAGCAATATAAAGTCAATCTACATTTGGGAGGTCTCACCGGGTAGTTAAAAATCAGACCTAGAGGAGATATCATAAAGGCTTTGGTTACGCTTTGGGACCCGGCCCATAACGTATTTCACTTTTCGGAGTTTGAACTCACCCCAACCTTGGAAGAGATAGCAGGTTATATGGGAAGTACTGAAGGGCTGAGTCATAAGTACCTGATCGCTGCAAGAGCCGTTAACTCTCACAAGTTCATGGATTTGCTAAAGATAAGTAAGGGAGTCCCGTATTCTGAGTTGGAGAATGGTTTTTCTACTCTATGTTTTATATATTAGAGGTACAGGCATGTAGGAGGGTTCAACGATCCGGCAAGCGGGGTTTGTAGCAGAGGAAACCGAACAAAATGGGATGAGCATAGGCGTTTCGCCTTCATGGTAGCTTTCCTAGGCCTTGTGGTGTTCCCCCGAAAAGACAGGAATATCGATTTGCAGGTGGCCAAAGTCGTCAAGGTCCTGATTACCAATGCCAAAAGCATTCTTGTCCCTATGATAGTGTCTGAGATATATCGAGCTCTCACAGCTTGTAAAGCTGGGGAAGATTTCTTCGAGGGATGCAATTTGCTATTACATATGTGGATGATCGAGCACCTGTGTCATCGCCCTCAATACATAAGTTACGGGTCCATAAAGAAAAGTTGCATTGAAGAGTTTGACACAAGGATTTCAAGGTTCAAGCTGCCAGAGGGGTTCGGAGATTGGGTATCCTTCCTTCGTTCCATTACCGCAAGACAAATAGAATGGACATTGGGTTGGCTTTCTATTGAAGAAATTGTGTATATGCCCTCCACTGGTCCTTACTTCCTCCTAATGGGTCTGCGAGGTATCCAACTTTAAGCTCCTTACCGGGCGATGAGATAGTTGGGAAGGTGTCAGGTGATGCACCCAGATGAAGATCTTAGTGTTTATGCAGTCGAGGTTAGTTCCGACGGTCAATTTCATGAAGAAACAGTTTGTTCTATTTGGAATGAATGCCAGTATTTGACAGTGAACACTCGAGTGCGTGACTTATCTAGAGGCAAAGTTTCACCCGCCTATCTTGCCTGGTATAGAAAGAAGAACACTGCCAGGGCTGAACCAGAAAGACCAGCCAAAAAGCCTCACATTCAGGAATTCGTTGAGGCATCGCAAGAACAGTGGGCTTGGTTGGATAAGGAGAATGAGTACAGGACCACAATAGGAAAATTGGAAAAGCGAGTCAGAGAGCTTCAATTCGAGAGTGGCTTGCAAGTCACGGCGGACGAAGGAGAAAAGAAAAGGCTAGCCAAAGAAAATGAGGCTCTTCGAGCCCAAATTCAGAAAATAAAAATAGCAGCAGAAAACCCCGCCCGAAGTGCCAAAGATGAAAAACTCATAAATAACCTGAGACAGAAAGTGAACAAGCCAGGGTTCGGAAGCAGTTGACTAAAAACGCAGATGAGCGAGCATGCCTGGTTAAGTAGTTGAAAGAAAAGTACGACAATGAGGTCGCGGGATTAAAGAAAAGGGTCATCGCCATAGAAAACAAAATGATCAAACAGGCGAAAGACTTCAAGGTTGAAAGAGAACATTGTTATACAGCATTGGCACAATTAGAAATAGATTTGCAACAACTTCAGGAGCAGAACATGTGGCCGAGAAAATTTTGGAAGCCAGGGCCCAGCAGATCGAGCGTTTGTTACAAGAAAAAGGTGTCATAAGAGAGAGAATTAGAAACATAGCCGATTACATTGTTATGAAGTACCAAGTCTGTGAGGATATGACTCGCACTACCTTCTTCGCGGCAGTGATGACATTTGTTAAACAGATAATGAGCGACTTGGACCGACTTCAAAGGGATCTTGCATATAGGCCCTCGGTGAGACCGAATGATGTCCAACGGGCACCAGGAGCACTAATGTACTCATGATTTTCCATTTGAGTCTGTATTTCCTTTTCAGTTAAGAGTTTGTTAGTTGTGTTGAGTCTGTATTTCTCTTTCTGCCGGAGTCTGTCAGTTGTTTTAATTCTGTATCTTCTTTTGTTGGAATATGATAGTTCACATTCAGAGTCTGTATTTCGTCTTTAGTTTCTTTTGGGTCTGTCGGTTTTGAGTCCTTGTAATCAGAGCATTTGCTTTTATGAAAATTGAAACTTCCAAAATGTTTTATTTACTTTCACGCTTATCTTCTAGAACTACGCTTGGTCTGATTCATGCGGGGTCATGATACGTAGGCAATCTCCATAGGATTCGACCATAACCAAAGAAAAAGAGAGAAAAACAAGAGAGAAAAAGAAAAGAAAAAGAGAGAAAATAAGAGAAAAGAAACAATGGCAAAACAAGAGGGAAATGAAAAAGAAGAGCAAAGGCCAGAATGAAAAGAAAGAGAAAAAGAAGGAAAGTTGTAAGTGGAAAAGCCGGGATGACGCAAGCAACCGATCAAATGTATGATAGAAATGGTTAACGCTTAGGTGCATTCATTCCCCAAATGTGTGGTTACCAACTTGTTAAAGCCCTAACCACTAACAAGGTTGTTGTTGATGTATTGAGTTCAGGCAGGTGGTTAGTTGATCGGCATTCTAGCAACTCACTCATACAATACCCGATCAAAAGACAAGCTGAACATGGCCAACCAAGAATTAGAGGCAAGTATTGTTGACCCGTCAAAAGAGGTGGAAGAACTGGATGTTAACGCAATAAAGGAAGAGATGTATAAGTTAAAGTAGCAGATGGCTGAAATATACCAAGCCTGGGCAAAGGGGCATCCACCACAGGTTTATCCCGCCAACCTGCTTATATCCCACCATCTGCCCAACCTCAGGAGCCTCCCACTGTGAACTCATCTCCAGCCTTTCCTCTCTACCAACAATGCTATGGCACCACTTCCCATACTTCTCAAGCTCCACCACCCAAACAAGTCTCATACCCTCCTTCACCAATCACTCATGTTTTTGTGGCACCTCCACCCACTGCATTACACCGATCTTCCAGTGAACCTCTATTCCAGACTCACGAAAACCAGTATTATCCCCCTGAACCCACCTTCAAAATCCCGGAACCATGTTCTTACACCCCTCATCTTGATCTCCCAGCAGAGATCGAGAAGCCGCCCAAAAATTCCGAGCATGAAGAGATGATCAGAAAAGTCAAAAGCTTAGAACAATCGTTCAGAGATATGAGGGGGTTGGGAGGTCAAGTAAGTGTGGCCTATAAGGATTTATGTCTGTTCCCAGATGTTCAGTTACCAGTAGGGTTCAAAATGCCCAAGTTTGATCTGTATGACGGGCATGGTGACCCAGTAGCACACTTAAGAGGATTTTGTAGCAATATGAGAGGAGCAAGCGGAAGAGATGAATTGCTAATGGCATATTTCAGCCAAAGTTTGAGTGGATCGACATTAGAATGGTATACCAAACAAGATCACAGCAGGTGGTACACATAGGACGATTTGGCCCAAGCCTTCGCCTGCCATTTTCAGTATAATCTTGAAATTATCCCAGACCGTCTGTCATTAACAAAGATTGAGAAAAAGCCCGGCGAGAGTTTCAGAGAATATGGATTCCGTTGGAGGGAACAAGCAGTGAGGGTTGACCCTCCGATGAAAGAAAGTGAGATGGTTGATTATTTCTTGCAGGCTTTGGAACCCACTTATTTTGGTCACTTGGTGTCAGCAGTGGGCAAGTCCTTCAATGAGGTTGTAAAAATGGGAGGCATGATTGAGGAGGGACTCAAGTCCAACAAGATCATGAGTTATTCAGCAATCAAAGCGACCACCTAGGCCATTCAAAACGGTACTGGAGGTGTACTCGGGAAGAAGAAAAAGAGGATGTTGCGACAATCGAGTCGGGAGCTTGGGTCGGGTCCAGGGGCCCTTCACGTTACTACAACCAACCTCGACCCTATCATCAAACTTACTCCCACATTCCATATAGCCCACCACAACACTACTACCCACCGTCCGATCCCCATTTTTTCATCCATCACGCACAAACCTATACCCAACCCCCTGCTCACGCACAATGGCATGCGCCAGCTCCACAAAATCCATACCCAGCTCCCCAAAATACCTATCCACCCCCAAAAGCCTACAAGAATCACCCTGGAATAGGTTTTCGGCCCAATCAAGCCTTTAAGAATGAGAGGTTGCAGAAATAGAAGACTTTCACTCCTTTGGGAGAATCATATACTAGCCTATTCCACAGATTGAGACAGTTAGGTATGTTGAATCCGATCGAGGCTAAACTACCAAATCCCTCTCCCAGAAATCTTGACCGCTTGGTGAGTTGTGAGTATTGTTCAGGGACCCCGGGTTATGGCACAAAGAAATGCTGGAAATTGAAAAAAGTTATTCAAGAGCTCATTGATACTAATCGGATTGAGGTCCAAGCCTCGGAGGCACCCAACATCAACCAGAACCTGTTGCCGGTCCATCATGAGACAAATATGATTGAGATTGTGCATAAGGGAGGGGAGCTTAAGAAGCCTTCGCAAACCGTCATGATGATTCGGGCTAGTGAAGCCAAGCCATTTGAAAAGTCAACAAGTGAGAAATCTGTGATCAAGTTGAATAGGGCAAATAATGAACCATCTGTGGAGGTCAAGAAGGGGTCGTCAAGTGACGTTGCAGGAAAACATGAAAGAGCAAAAGTGGTTGTGCTAGGAGTGATGAAAAAGCCTGTGGTAATTGTGAAGGGCACCCGTACAGATCCTGTCATTATCAAACCGGCAACTCAATTACCCATAGTCGACAGCAAGGCAGTCCCATGGAATTATGAACGAGTGACAGTGACTTACAAGGGGAAAGAGGTTAAATAAGAAGTGTGTGAGACCCATGGTTTGACTCGATCAGGGAGATGCTTTGCCCCCGAAGAGTTGAGAAAAGCTAAGACCTCAAAAGATAACCCAGTGTTGGTGAAGAGAGCTGTGACCGAGGAAGAAGCAGAAGAATTTCTGAGAAAGATGAAAGTACAGGACTATTCCATTATGGAGCAGTTAAGGAAGACACTAGCTCAGATCTCGTTATTGTCATTATTATCCATTCAGACGAGCACCGTCGGGCTCTGATGAAGATCTTGAATGAGGCCCATGTTCCTGACAAAATCACAGTAAACCACTTGGAAAAGATAGCTAACAAGATATTTGAGGTAAACAAAGTCACTTTTTCTGGCGATGAATTGCCCGTGGAGGGTACTGAGCATAATAGAGCCCTCTATCTGACGGTGAAATGTGAAAATTCCGTGGTTACTCGAGTACTGGTTGACAATGGTTCCAGTGCAAATATTTGCCCTCTTTCCACTCTGAACAAGTTAAAGGTGGATGATGAAAGAATTCACAAGAACAATATCTGCGTTTGGGGATTCAACGGTAGAGGGAAAGATTCAGTCGGGGATATAGTGCTCGAGCTTACAATAGGGCCAGTTGAATTTACTATGGAATTACAGGTGCTCGATGTGGCTGTTTCTTACAATCTGTTGTTAGGTCGACCCTAGATCATGATGCCAAAGCGGTCCCATCCACTCTGCATCAAATGGTTAAGTTTGAATGGGATAGACAGGAAATTGTTGTGCATGGCGAGGACAATTTGTGTATTCCCGATGAAGCCATTGTTCCGTTCATAGAGTTTGAAGACGACAAGGGGCCATGAGTTTATCAGGTTTTTGACATGGTATCGGTAGATAAAATTCCAGAAGGGAAGTGCGTGCCAACTCCAAGGGCAGCTGCCATATCAGTCATGGTAGCCGTTGAAATGTTGAAAAATGGTTTTGTACCGGGCAAAGGTTTGGGGGCATCTTTGCAAGGTATCGTATAGTCGGTTTCTCTTCCTAAAAACTTGGATACATTTGGTCTGGGGTTCAAGCCCACAGTCGCAGACGTGAGAAGAGCCAAAAAATGAAACAGAGAGCATGGGCCCTTCCAAAGCCAGTCCCGTGTCTTTCCAGATCATTTGTCAGGCCTGGTACCAGAAAGCGCCTAGTGACAACGGTTCCCAGTTCGATGGTTGATATGGATGGATATTTGATGGAAAAGTTCGAGAGGATATTCGACGAAGTGAACACGGTGGAAGCTGGGGAGGGTTCTAGCAAGGTGGATGTGCAATTTGTTGGGCCCATTGCAAAGATTAACAATTGGGAAGCTACTCCTCTCCCCACCAAGAAGGAGTTTTGGTAGTTTGCTTTGATTTTCTTTCAGTTATCTGGATTATCCTAGGGTTGTAGTTCAGATTCTATGTTCCGTCTGTTTGGATGTATAAGCCTTGTTATCTCTAATTTCAATGAAATGCAATTTCCCTTTTTCTCCCTTCCTGATAGTTTTATTTTTCTTTTCTTCCTTGTACAGTTCTTTTTATGCTGGCTTCAATGATATGACATGCATGCGGAATCTCCAGCCCAGTCTTAAAAGCCAATCTAATTCTGAAATAGTAATTCAAGAAATAGAGTGTGATGTTGAATCGGAATATGATGAGGAGGAAGCCTTTGAAGAAATTAGTAAAGAATTAAGCCATTTTGAAGAAAAACCCAAGCCTAACCTGAGTGATACAGAAGCAATCAATTTAGGGGACCAAGATAATGTCCGTGAAACTAAAATAAGTGTCCATCTTGAACCACAACTCAGAGAGGAGATAATTAAAACACTGCTCGAGTATAAAGATGTTTTTTCATGGTCCTATGACGACATGCCAAGTCTAAGTACTGGCTTGGTGGTTCACAAATTGCCCACTGATCCGGCATTCCTCGCTGTCAAACAGAAGCTAAGGAAATTTAAAACTGATATGAGTGTGAAAATTAAGGAAGAGGTCACCAAATAGTTTGAGGCCAAAGTCATTCGGGTCACCCGGTATCCCACCTGGTTAGCCAATGTTGTGCCTGTGCCGAAGAAGGATGGTAAGACCAGGGTGTGTGTTGATTATCGAGACCTCAACAAGGTGAGTCCCAAGGATAACTTTCCACTACCGAACATATATATATTGATCGATAATTGTGCCAAACATGAGACTGGTTCTTTTGTTGATTGCTATGCGGGCTACCACTAGATCTTAATGGATGAAAAAGACGCAGAAAAGACAACATTCATCACGCCATGGGGAATGTACTACTATGGGGTCGTGCCATTTGGTTTGAAAAATGCTCGGACAACCTACATGAGGGCAATGACGACCATATTTCACGACATGATACACAGGGAGATCGAGGTTTATGTGGATAATGTGATTGTAAAGTCTAGAAAGCAGTCTGACCATGTCAGAGATCTGAGAAAGTTCTTCCAAAGGCTTCACAAGTACAATCTCAAGCTCAATCCTGCAAAATGTGCGTTCGGTGTTCCGTCTGGAAAGTTGTTGGGATTCATAGTCAGCCGACGAGGTATTGAATTAGACCCGTCAAAAATCAAAGCCATCCAGGAATTGCCACCTCCAAAGAACAAGACTGAGGTGATGAGGTAGTTGGGAAGATTGAATTACATCAGCCAGTTTATTGCTCAGCTCATGACAACTTGTGAGCCTATCTTCAAACTGTTAAAAAAAGATGATGCAGTCAAGTGGACAGATGAATGTCAGGAAGCATTTGACAAGATAAAGGGGTACTTGTCAAACCCACTTGTGTTGGTCCCGCCAGAAGGAAGACCTTTGATTCTGTATTTGACGGTCCTGGACAGTTCATTTGGTTGTGTGTTGGGCCAGCATGACATTACCGGCAGGAAGGAGCAGGCCATTTATTATCTCAGCAAGAAGTTCACAACTTATGAGGTTAAGTACACTCATCTTGAGAGGACGTGTTGCGCCCTCACTTGGGTAGCACAGAAGTTGAAGCATTATTTGTCATCTTACACTACTTACCTCATCTCTCATTTGGATCCGTTAAAGTATATCTTTAAGAAGCCTATGCCCACAGGGAGGCTCGCAAAGTGGCAAATCTTTCTCACAGAATTTGACATCATCTATGTGACTAGGACTGCAATGAAAGCACAAGCGTTGGCCGACCATTTGGCTGAGAATTTTGTAGATGAAGAATATAAGCCTTTGAAGACTTACTTCCCTGATGAAGAGGTAATGCACATTGATGAATCGGAACAGATTGAAAAGCCAGGATGGAAACTTTTCTTTGATGGGGCTGTAAACATGAAAGGCGTTGGGATAAGAGCGGTACTTATTTCTAAAACAGGGCATCATTACCTTGTTACGGCTCAACTTCAGTTCTAATATACTAACAACATGGTTGAGTATGAGGCATGCATTTTGGGTTTAAGGATGGCTGTGGATATGGGTGTCCAAGAAGTCTTGGTCTTGGGTGACTCGGACCTCCTGGTGCATCAGATTCAGGGAGAATGGGAAACACGGGATTTAAAACTCATACCGTACCGGCAATGTTTGCATAATCTTTGCCAACGATTTCAAGCAATAGAGTTCAGGCATATTCCGAGGATTTATAATGAGGTCGCTGATGCTTTAGCTACTCTAGCATCGATGTTACATCATCCGGATAAGGGTTATGTTGACCCGTTGCATATTCAGGTCTGCGATCAGCATGCTTATTGTAATATGGTGGAGGAAGAGATCTATGGAGAGCCTTGGTTTCACGATATCAAGGAATACATCCTAAGGGGAGTATATCCAGTACAAGCCACAGGTGATCAAAAGAGAACAATTTGTCGCTTGGCAAGTGAATTTTTCTTCAGTGGAGGAGTTTTGTACAAAAGAACTCCAGATCTCGGGTTACTAAGATGTGTAGATGCCAGACAGGCCGCGACTATCATGACCGAAGCACATTCTGTAGTCTGTGGACCGCACATGAGTGGGTATGCGCTGGCAAAGAAGATTCTCCGGGTAGGTTATTATTGGCTCACTATGGAGCGAGATTGTGTCAGTTTCGTGCGTAAATGTCATCAGTGCCAAGTGCATGGAGATTTGATTCATTCTCCACCATCTGAATTACACACGATGTCTGCACCATGGCCTTTTGTTTCTTGGGGAATGGATGTCATTGGACCAATCGAGCTAGCAGCGTCCAACGAGCACATGTTTATTCTGGTGGCCATTGATTATTTCACCAAGTGGGTAGAGGTTAAAACATTCAAGTCTGTAACCAAGAAGGCGGTGGTTGATTTTGTGCATTTAAATATCATTTGCCAGTTCGGGATACCGAAGGTGATCATTACAGACAATAGGGCTAATCTCAATAGTCATCTGATGGAAGAGGTATGTTAGCAGTTCAAGATTACACAATGCAATTCTACCCCATACCGCCCTAAGGCAAACGGAGCAGTTGAGGCGGCCAATAAGAATATAAAGAAAATACTTCGAAAAATGGTGGAGGGTTCTAGGCAATGGCATGAAAATCTGCCGTTTCCATTGCTGGGTTATCGCACTATTATTCGTACTTCAGTGGGGGCGACTCCCTATTTGTTGGTGTACGACACCGAAGCAGTGATACCCGCAGAAGTGGAAATTCCATCCCTTCGAATTATCGCGGAGGCTGAGATCGATGATGAGGAGTGGGTCAAAACCCACTTGGAACAATTGAGTTTGATCGATGAGAAGAGACTGGCAGCAGTGTGTCATGGCCAGTTGTATCAACAGAGAATGGCAAGAGCATACAATAAGAACGTGCGTCTCTGGAAGTTTGAAGTGGGTCAGTTAGTATTGAAACGCATTCTTCCTCACCAGGATGAAGCAAAAGGAAAATTCGCCCCAAATTGGCAGGGGCCGTTTGTTGTAACCAGAGTGTTGTCTAATAGTGCATTGTATTTGACAAATGTAGAAAGCAAATGTGTAGAAATGGCTATCAATTTTGATGCAGTCAAGAGATACTATGTATGATTTCTTTCTTTGATTGTACTCGTTTGTATTTGGCATGTCTCGAATATTGAAATGACGAAGGCATTTTGTTCTGCTATCTAAACACCTTATCCTTCATTACCATTTTGAGCCTTGTTTATTTTCTTTCATACCCCTCTTTCGGAATCAGTAACAAAGATCAGAAACACAAGCGTGAAAGATAAGTAAAGGGAAAACAGAAAAGAAAAGAACGAAAAGGGAGAGAAGAAAAATGAAAATCGAAAAAAAAGAAAAAAAAGAAAAAAAGAAAAAAAAAGAGAAAGAAAAGAATGAAAAGAAAAAAGAGAGAAGAAAAACAACAAAAAGAGAAAAAGAAAGCAAAAAAGAGAAAGAAAAGAAAGAGAAGAGAAAATCACAACAACAAAGTAATTCCTATGTCATGAACTACGTTCGCCCTGATTCCTTTTAAGGATACGTAAGCAGCCTCACGGTTCGGTCCCATCAAAGTAAAAATCCAAAAGTCCCCAAACAAGAAACTGGGGCAGAAGTTGTGGTTGTTATCAGAAATCTGATTCCGAAGGTTGTAATTTTGAACCCAATCAAATTGTTTTGAGCTTTTTATACCCTTCCTTTCTAAACCCATCCAAAAGCCACATTACGGTCCAAAGAAAAACCTTCCGATCAGTCTTCGAGAAATGCCAAATCAAGCAGGCAGAGGTGATTCATGTCAGGGGCGACACTCTGGCCCAAATAGGAAAAAGAAATCAAAAATGAGAGAGTCTTATTGGTGAAAACCCTCACGGGCACCATAAGGCGACGGGATCTGAGAGAAATCAAAAATGAGAGAGTCTTATTGGTGAAAACCCTCACGGGCACCGTAAGGCGAAAGTGAGTTGAGAGATGAACGAAGGAGAGAGGTCTGCCGGCGAAAACCTTTCAAGGCACCGCAGGATGAACAAGGTCAGGATTTGGGTGAAGAAATCAGGTTATGGAAATTCCGGAGCAACAAAGTATGGCAACTGAAAGTTGATTGGTTGGATAGATTGGGCCGATTAATCCAAAATGCATGTCATGATCGTTGGTACCAGCTGCTCTACTCAGATAATTCTCTTCTCTTTTCTTTTTCAGATAGTCTCCCAATTTTGGATTTTCTTATCTTTAACTTTGAAAGTCATTGCATTTCATTTCTTTTGGATTTATTTCTCTAAGATGTTCCCCAATGTCAGTTATATTTAAGCAAATAAGAAGGAATTTCAAAGTTCATTACCAGCTTCAAGATTGCAAAGCACAGTGTGGCCAGAACATACCAAAGATAGCATGGTGTAAGGTGGGATAAAGTGCCGGCAAAAATTCCATCGGCAGAATGATTTAGTAATTTCATGGAAGATGTAGAGTTTCAGTTAAAGGGGTCAGAGGTGTGAAACAACGGTTTGGGTATAGAACACTCAGGTCATCCAAAGTCATGGGGTTTGGAAAGTCAGTTAGAAAGTCAAGTGGTTCAGGGCCAGTTCGGGGAAGCCAGTCAAAGCAAAACAATGTAGCGGAGGGACCTTCAGCAAAGAATGCCATCAACTAGCCACCACATTTTAAACTGAAGAGTTTTTCTTTGATTAAACAGGGGCAGAAAATTTCATTTGTTTCGGAGAAACCCTCAGTGGAGAAAGGCAGTTACCAAACAGGTTTAATTTTTTGATTTTCAGGACCCTCCTGGAAAATGGGACCTAGCGTAAAGTTTAGAAATAGCGTAATCTAGCATAAATATATCCCAAAGGAATATAAGCAGGTTTAGAAGTTTGCATGTTCGAGATAGGATTTAATTACTAGTTCCCAGGACCCTCATGAATAATGAGACTTAGCTTTAAGATTTCGATCAGATAACAACATTTAGCATAAATTCTGCTGTAGGATAGTATAATTCAGCCATAAAAGTTGTCACTCTTAAGATAAAATTTGACCTTTAAGTTTCAGGACCCTCTTAGATAATGGGGAGTAGTTTAAAGATCCTCTTAGCTAGCAAGATTTAACAGAAGTCACACCTGTAGATGATATAATGTAGATTTAAAATTGTCGTTTAGTCAAGAGTTGTCAAGACCCCCCTGAATAATGGGACCTAGCTTTCAAATTCTTAGTAGTATTTGATGATACAATTTAGTTTTACCCTCACATCTGTGCCCAGATATCTAAACTAGGGCAGAAAAGTTTCTTTGTTTTGTCTATGTTGTTGAAGTCAGGAGCTCGCCTAGAGAGCAGGGAATACATTCAAGTCAGCAGTCAGGAGCCCGCCTGGAGAGCAGGGAATACATTCAAGTCAGAAGTTAGGAGCCCGCCTGGAGACCAGGGAATACTTTTCAAGTCAGCAGTCAGGAGCCCGCCTAGAGAGCAGGGAATACTTTTCAAGTTCAGCAGTCAGGAGCCCGCCTGGAGTGCAGGGAATACTTTTCAAGTTCACAGTCAGGATCCCGCCTGGAGAGCAGGGAATACATTTCAAGCCGACAATCAGGAGCCCGCCTGGAGAGCAGGGAATATAGTTCAAGTTAGAAGTCAGGAGCCTTCATGGAGAGTAGGGAATACATTTCAAGTTAGAAGTCAGGAGCCCGCCTGGAGAGTAGGAAATACATTCAAGTTCAGCAGTCAGGCATCCACCTGGAGAAATGGAAAATATCTCAGATTACAAGGTGGCAACAAAGGGATTCCACCGGGAGGATACAAGTCAACAAGGCAACAAGAACCACAAGAGCAAGTTTGAAGATATAGATAGGATTTTGTAATATATAGATCATAGCATAGTCTAACTTCTTTTTATTTTGGTGTAATAAGGAGTTCAGTAAGCAGTAACAGCAGCACTAGTGAAATCACAGCTTCATGGTAGTCCCAGCCACCAAAACTCCCCGAACTACACTGACCTGATTCCTTTATAGCCAAGGATATGTAGGCAACCTCGGAAGTAGGGTGCGATCAAATCTTTCAAAAAGTACTTCCCACGGAGTATTCAAACGGGCAAAAATCGCTCGTATACACTCACTTTATCTTTGCACGAAAACTCTTCGTGTTTCCGAGAAAAAAGGGGCAGCTGTGAGCACGTGATTTTTGCCCTATATGAATTACTCCCATAAATTCAAAACAAAATAATTTTTTCCATTGTTTGCAATTTTGTGGATTTTCGCGGCATTTTCTGTCAATTGTTTGCATATTCTCTGTGCATGTTTATTTTATTTAATGAGTGAAAAATACAAATAAAAATGTTGCATTTGCATGTTAGGATTTAATTTTTATTTTTTGAATTAAGTGGTAAATTAGTTGTTTTATAAGAATTGGAAATCACAAAAAAAATAGTTAATTTGCACTTTTAATTTTAATTTTGATTTTTGAGCAGTTTTCTTTTAATTTGCTTTCTTAATTACTGGTGATAATTATTATTTAGGTTTAATTAGTGTTTTTAATAGGTTAATTAGGTTTTAGGATTTAACTTAGATTTTTATGTAATTTTGAAGAAGAAGAAAAAAAGAAGAAGAAGAAAAAGAATTTTTGGAAAAATTGATTTGAAATAGAAAAAAAAAAGAGAAAGGAATGAAGAAAGAACTCAGCTTTGGGCCAGATTAATTGATTTTATCCTAGCCCAATTAAATACCCACCAAAACCCGGCCAGACCCCAGCCCAACACCCACGCCTTGACCCGGTCCTTTCCCCCCACTAAGCCAAACGACCTCGTTTGGTCATTCTCGATCTGGGCCGTCTATATTATTTGATCTAACGGGTGGGAAATGGATGGGGATTTAACATAAAAATGTCTGAAATGTGTTACCCCCTCCCCCCCCCCTCGTCTCTCGTCTCTCTCATACACTCTCTCTCAGAACACCCATTAGAACCCTAGAGCCGCCACCATTTCCCACCGCCTTAGGGTGGAGGCGCCTTCTCCAATCCCCACCAAAATTACACCCCATGACCCCCTCACTCCCCTCATCTCAAAACCCCACTCTGTTTGTTTCAAATCCCCCTGAATCTCCTCGAATTTTAGATCAAAAGGACGAACCCTAAATTCCAAAGTTCAAATCAACGGGCCCGTTTGAAGATTTAAGATCGTAATAGACATTATCCGTGTGTTTCTTCATAAAAACACACAGTTAGGGTCTATTCTAGTCAAGAAATCGAAGAATCCGTCAAGGTTTTTTTTTCTTTTTTTTTTCAAGTTTGTCCATGGCCACTTTTAGGTATTTTTCTTCATATTATGTGGTTAGTTTTTATTTCTTTATAATCACTTCTCATCTTCTTCTGTCTCTTCCTTTTTTTGATATTTGTTTTTGTTTTCTATTCATCCGTGTCTGCATGACTAGTTTCAGAATGGTGTTGACCTTTGTTCCTTCTAGACCCAAATTCCCCGACTCTCTAAGACCCTATAAGTTAGCACTTGAGAGTTTTGAACTTTTTACGCCCAGATTGGGTTCTGAAAATCAGAAGGCCCAATAGGGAATTGGTTTGGGTCTATTTAGACCCATTAATTTGGGTCAATTGGACCCGGTTACTATCTGGCATGTAGGGGTAAATAACAGAAGCTAAAAAGGGTAGTTTAAGAAATCGGTTTGGGGAATCTTTAGTATAACAGATTGAGAAGTTTCCAGGAAGTGGGATTGGGGGTTATTTTAAAATTCTGAAAACTAAATAGGGATACCTAAGCTAAAATGAAAACTCAAAAGGGTTCAGGTGCAAAACTGATTCTTAGGGGGCTGCCCTAATGCCTTGCCTATAAAGGCATCAAGGCTTGCCATTCAAGGAAAAAAAAGGAGAAAAAATTTTGGAAATCAAAACGGCTGAAAAACTACTGTTCCATTGCTTTTCTTCTACAATTTTTGAAGATTTTCAATTTCTGAAGAACTCCTCTTTTACCTGGTGAAAAATGGGTTAAAGAGTGAAATTGGTTGAATTTTGGAGGCTGTTTGATTGAATCTTACTGCTGATCTTGCTGTTGTACTCACTGATTTGGTTTGGCTTTAGAATCATTCTCAAAGTCCTTTGTTCCTCTTTGCTGTAACAGGTACTTCCCACATCATGAATGACATGTGAGATGCAAATATGTAGTCCAACATGGAAGTCTAATGACAAATATTGCTTGTTGAAATTCAGCGTTTTGTTCTTTAAGATCATGTAGCTGCTGTAAATAGTTTATGCTTCCTTTACATGTTTATTTTCTTATTTATATTCCTGATTTGAATCTAACTTGTAAGGTGGATCAGTGTCATAATTTGGCAAGTTTGATTTGTGAATTAGCTGAACCTATGCTTGTTGGACAGGGTAGAATGTTAATCTCTTGTAGCACGGGTCTAAGTTAGTTTGAACTTTCCTCTTTTGATTTAAGTTTAAATTTAGAGTCAGATTTGGTTCTCAGATTCAAGTTTGGTCACATTATAATTTTGTTGGTTCATTTCCTTCTATAGTTTGTTTGAGCATTTGTTTTTAAAAAAAAAAGTCACTATTTGAGTAATAAGTTGTTGGTTTGGCAAGTGTCGAACACTCTGAATCATGTAGTATTCTGCTTATTGATTAAATCATTGGTCATTTTAAAGTCATTGCTTAGTCTACAATCAATTGAAAAAATAGTTTGGTATGATGACATTAGGGGTCAAACTAGGTACTGATTTATTTGTAATGTGATTTTAAGCATGATTAGTTTATGTTACATGTTCAGATTCGTATTTGTTTGCTGGGATGATTTTATTGGGTTTCGTTCGTCTATAATATGCTCTGAACAGAAGGTTTCAAATTGATTTGAAATTCTGGAGTTATCCATTGAAATTAATTGGAGATTGATTCAAGCGGGATTGGCCAGTGTTTTGTTTTTTGCTGAGAGCCTTGTTGGGTTTGTGCCAACAATCTCGATTTTGTATGTCATTTGCGTGCCTGGGGGTTCGACCTTGAATCCCGTCTGCCTTAGCCTGAACGTTCTCAAAGAATTGAGCTATTGTTTGGGCCCCAGGCCATGAGACCATTGGAATTGGAGCTATAGGACCTCATCAGGTCTTGGCTTGCCCCTTTCATTTCATCTAGACGCCGTGGTCAGGCTCAAACTATGTCATTCGAATAGTCTGCCCCCTTTAATTCGAGGTTTGCTAATTAGTTAGTAGATTCGAGATTTTATTTAAATAAGTAGAAGTTCCTCAATTCTTCATAGTTAATTAATTGGTTTTCTTTTCAAAATAGTCTGGAGGTGTGCCATAATAACCAATTGAATAAAGTATGGCCCTCGTAATTTAATTTAGAAACCTCTTGATTAGAATAAATCAAGGTGCGCCATGCCAAACAAAAATGATAAATGTGTGGCCCTCATTTAATTATTTCTTTTAAATCCTTAGAATTCGAGGCGCGCCATTTAGCAAATTTTCCATGGCCCTCGCAAAATGCGTAGTTGCTGTAGGCACGTTATTTTAATAACATTACCTTCCTAAACTCGGGTGTGCATTTCATGTGACCCAAATCAAAATTTTAAAACGTTAAATAAAATATGTTTAGGATTGCGGGTGCATTTCATGTTGCGCGATCCAAAGACGTGTTTTAAACGATGTTCAATCTTCTTTAAAAAATTGAATAAAAGCGACAAAAAGTTAAAATTGCATATAGGTTAAAACATGTATTAAAAATCAGATAATTAAGCCGAATATAATAGTTGAGCAACCGTGCTAGAACTACGGAATCTGGGAATGCCTAACACCTTCTCCCGGGTTAACAGAATTCCTTACCCGGATTTCTGGTTCGCGGACTGTAATACAGAGTCAAGCTTTTCCTCGATTCGGGATTCAACCGCTGACTTGGGATACCATAAATCTCCCATGTGGCGACTTTGAATCTTTTAATAATAAATCCCATTTCGATTGTCCTTTAATTGTAAAAACTCCCTAATATACTATACCCTTTCCCGGGGTGTAGGTAAAAAGGAGGTGTGACAACAAGGAGTATTTGCGTAAGCTACAAATGCAAAAAAGAATGTGTATATGGAACCAAATAGATGTTGGTGATACCATTTATGCGTGTAAATGTGGCATATGCTCGCAAACAGGACATGACCGTCGTAAATGTCCTTTAGTTGGTTTGGGTGGCGGTGGTAATCTAGCTCCTGGTGGAAGTTCATCTGATGTGCCCAACTATCAAGGATACACGTAGTGTTTTGTTTCTGTAATGTGGTTGTAATAAGTGTATGTACTTGTTTATCTTGCAGAATGTATGGAAAAAAATTATGTTTCCATTGTTGTTAAATCTTTTTGATATTTAACATTAATACTTCAGTACAATAATCTAACATAAACCCCCAAAAAAAACAACCTTCAAAACAATCTTTTTGATATTTAACATTAATACACGTAGTGGCATTTTTTTAATGGATGTTGTAATGTTTATTCAAAAGGACTTTGAAATACATATGACTTGATTCAGTTTAAGAAGCTTTCTTATACCCGAAATAATTATTATCACGTGAAGCATAGCACAGTTACATACCATGTTACGTGTATTGTCTTGTCGACCTGAAAAAGTTGTCGTTATGAAAAAGTTATCTTCTGGAAAAGCATTATTGTACCGTAAAGAATTATTAGCACGCGAAGCATACCGCGGTTACAAATCACGTTATGTGTATTGTCTTGTAAATCTGATAAAGCTGTCGTTCTGGAAAAGATCTTCTAGAAAAGCATTATTGTACCGTAAATAATTATTAGCACGTGAAACATAGCACAGTTAAATACCACGTTATTTATTTTTCTTACCTATAAATGACCAGCGCATTTTAGTTGTTATATGCGCTTAACCACAACAAATAGCAAAACTTTCCATAAATTTATCATTTTTCTTGCATTAACAAATGTCTGGACGCAATGACCAACCAAGGTGCTATTGTGGCTAACGTGCGATTATGAATGCATGTTGGTCCGATGGTAATTTTGGGCGCAGATACTGGATGTATCTATACAGATTTGGAGGCAATGACGCTTTATATATATATATATATATATATATATGTGTGTGTGTGTGTGTGTGTATATATATATATATATATATGTATATATATGTATATATTTTTAAAGGAAATAGTCCAAAGGTTAAGTTAGCAAGAAAGACGCTTTATATATTTTGGTCACTATATTTTTTTTCCACATATTGTTATTCTTTGAGTCCAAAAAATTATATTTTGGTTTCGGACTCCTTATATTCTAGTTCAAAGGCAAAGATTGTGAAAAGTGTATAAAATGCAGACTAGAATCTCGGCCCCACCTCCTCGATGAGAGTCTGACCAGCCTAGTTCGAGGCAGGTGAATGTACAAACTGGACATATAGTCATTGATTTGACGCAAGGATGACTTATAAATGTGGATAGATGAGCATACAATGAATGAGAAGTTAAAGATGATTTCTCCATTCCTACCATCTTAGATTGACGCATCTTTGCTTAGAACCCGTTTCTATCACAGATTGTACTGAAATATTTCAGTTTAACATGCATCTACTACTCTCACATTTTTCGTCCCTGCCAATACTAGTTCAATTTACGTCTAAGGCTTGAACCGAGCTTCCGTTGCAAAATGTGAATATCCTTCTTATATAGACATGAAATGTTACAATATACTTTGACCAATTTGTCATATTTTTATGATGGAAGATATGATTTCACTTTTCTTGTCTTCACTAAGATATATATTTTGTTTTTTCACCTGCATGGTCATTCCTTTTTTAATTTCATTTCTTTTCTACCAGTGAAACCCAAAACAAAGAAACCTCATTTAATTTCAATTGTTTAGTCCACAGCAATTTCAGAACCACTTCTTTGTTCTATAAATATAATATTACAAGTTCATGCGATGTTCAGCTAAGTAGCTTCACAACACTTAAATTGGGCTTTTTGCTTTTCAGAATGATGTGAGGTCTTTCTTCCGGAAAAAGAACTGGTCCGTCGGCCCAACTTCAGGCAAAAGGGCCAAATTTACTGGGCTTTCAGCAGCTTCTTCTGGAGTCAAAGGCCCAATATTACAAGTAATATTTGTCTCCGTATAGCCCGGACAAATACAGTTAACACATATAGAAGAATACTTTTGGGCCACAATTCTTGTGTATGCATTCAAGGCAGCTTTTGAGAGTTTATAAGCTGCCATATCAGTGGGCCAACCCTTTTCTTCTAATAAACCCTCCTTGAAGTCCATAAGAAATTTAAGTGATTTTTTCTTTCCTATACCATATATGAAACTTTATTATCAAAAATGTGCATAATTTCTAATTTACCCGCCCTGTCCACATTTTTTCTATAGTTATTATACCAATCATTAAATACTAATTAATAGTAGCTGAATATTCCTAATTTGTCGAGCTAAAATTGAGGAACAGAATATTCTAAAAAGATTTGGCGTAAATCAGATCAAATCATATTCTTCCAGATATTCCTATTTAGGCGTGCTACAATTATGGAAGTAAATATTCTTCCAGATATTTTCCACCATTGATAGCCATTAAAAAGCTTGAAAGTTTTGAATTCAAATTTGGGTTTTCAAAAATCATTATTTGTTTGGATTGGGTGTTGTTGAAAATAATCAGGAATATGGTTTGGAGTTTATATCTCAATTTTGAGGGGTTTTGGTGAAGATTAGACTTGGTTTTGACTGAATTTCAGATTGAAACTAAAAGAAGAAGAAGAAGAAGAAGAAGAAGAAGAAGAAGAAGAAGAAGACATATTGCAGAAATTGTAGATAAATTATAGATAAATTGTAGATTATTTGTATTCTGATTGTAGATGCTTTATTTTCTGTTTTCCCAAATAAAAAATGGCTAAAACTCCTACAAATCTTCTGAAAAAACGCAATGATGTCAAAATCACAATTATGCTACAATTGGATGAGAATTGGGATATAAAAATTCAATGTACCCAGTTTGTAGATATTTTGTAGATAAATTATAGATTATTTGTATTCGGATTGTAGATGCTTTGTTTTCTGTTTTAACAAATAAAAAATGACTAAAACTCCTACAAATCTTCTGCAAAAAATGCAATTACATCAAAAATACCAATTATGCTACAATCGAATGGGAATTGGAATATTAAAATTCAATGTACCCAGTTTGTAGATATTTTGTAGATAAATTGTAGATTATTTGTATTCTGATTGTAGATGCATTGTTTTCTGTTTTCACAAATCCAAAACGACTAAAACTCCTACAAAATATTTTGCAAAAAATGCAATTATGTCGAAAATACCAATTAAACTACAATTGAATGGGAATTGGGATATTAAAATTCAATGTACCCAGTTTGCAGATATTTTGTAGATAAATTGTATATTATTTGTATTCTGATTGTAGATGCTTTGTTTTCTGTTTTAACAAATCAAAAACGACTAAAACTTCTACAAATCTTCTGAAAAAATAGTCTATAATTTATCTACAATTTTTCTACAATTTATCTACAATTGCTGCAATATGTCTTCTTCTTCTTCTTCTTCTTCTTCTTCTTCTTCTTCTTATTCTTTTTCTTCTTCTTCTTCGAGTTTCAATCTGAAATTCAGCCAAAACCAAGTCTAAATCTTCACCAAAACCCCTCAAAATTGAGATATAAACTCCAAAACATATTCCCAATTATTTACAACAACACCCAATCAAAACAAATAATGATTTTTGAAAACCCAAATTTGAATTCAAAGCTTCAAAGCTTTTTAATGGCTGTCAATGGTGGAATTGCTGCTCTCTTGTCTCTAGGTTTGTTCTTCTTCATTGAGAAAATTTGAAGCTGAAGGTAAATGTGTGTATGAACTTTGAAGATTTGACTTCAATTTTGATGAACTTTGTTGTTCTTCATTGATGAACTTCAACTGGAGTAAAATGGGGAACCAACTTTGTTGAAGGGTTTCTTCAATTTTCTGTGAATTTAGAGGGAGAATTTGGTTTCAGAAGATGGAAAATAGTAAAAAGAACGTGGGTATGAGTAAAACGTGGGTGGGACTGAGGGGTTAGGAGAGAGAAACGTGCAGATTCCTTTAATTAAAGAGTAAAAAATGTACAATTAATTATACCCTTAATTAATTATGGTATAGAATTGGTAATTTGGTATACTAAGTGTAATTAAGTCAAACCTTAAACATTGAAGGTAATAAGGTTTCCTATGTGGCACAGGAATGTAAAAATTCCTTTATTCAATACTTTATCCACTTTTTCGGTTGTAAGGCTTTTCCCATCACTTAAAGCTTTTATGGCCCATTCATTTGATACCAGCTGAATAGGTATTTCAACAAAATAAAAATTGATAAAAATAGTTATCCATTCAATCGCTTAAATTTAAAAAATATATATTCCGACAGGCTATTTCTGTAAGGATCTCTTTCAAACATGGGAAGGTGAAAAAGAAAAAAATGATAAAAATGCAAGAAAAATGTGATATTGTGAGCTCCAACTTTTTACTTTTTTTTTATATTGTAAATATTTGATTTCTAGTACTTCTGGTGGGATTATACTGGATATGTTATTGTTATTGTATTTGATTCTTAGTACTTATCTCAAATTAGGTACTACAGTTAAATTTAGAGGTCAAGTTTAATAATGTTGGCCCTAATAATTCAGCTATGAAACTTACACAATATATATATATATATATATATATATATATATATATATATATATATATATATATATATATATAATTGTTGGGTGCGGATAAACTTTTACCATATTTTACTAAGTCGTTATTAGCAAATAGAAAAGGAGGGGAAAAAAAGTAATTTCTATGTTTTTGAAGGAAATAGTTCAAAGGTTAAGTTAGGATTACCTTAATTTCTCCAAGCAATGAAGAAATATTAACAACCCTTCGTAAAGGAGACAAGAGGAGTAGTGGAATAAATGCTTCAATCATTCTTTTTGCTCCATAATAATTAGTGGTACACATTCTTCTGCCCATTCAGAAGTCTCAATGAGTTTTTCATTTGACTTGATTGGAGCTTCATCCTCCTGCATTAATTAGTATATTTTATATATAACCATGTCAAAAGATTTAATACAAAATTCAAAATTTTAATTACTATCGGTGAGTACATTTTTTCACACAATTGAATTATTTATGACTTTTCATATTTTCCTTAATAACTATGTGGAACACTTATTACAGCCTATTGGTTAAGAAAATTTGAAATAGGTGGCTAGTTTAACATGACATAAGCTTCAAATAATGGCTACGAGACTCTAATATTCGCAAATGACAAAATGACACTTTGCATGAACTTGATAAATCATCTACTCAACAAATTATGCTTCAATTCTATATAAAGTTAGAGTCGGCTGTATGAATCTTTAAAACAAATTCAATAGCATCGGGTTGTTATAAAAATGTAAGAGAAATTAAAGGGAAATATATGAAGAAACCTTAGTTGTGAGGCCTAAACCTCGAGTAGCATCTCGTTCGATTAACTCCGGAAGGATTGAAACATCTCCTCGATCATTAGTCCATTAATTCCGGTATTATATACCTACAATATCCACTTTCACACTTTCTTAATTACCAATTAGGGAAGGTTTTTTTCAAAAATAAAAATAAAAATAAAAATTATGGAAGGTAAAGTGAGCAAATACACAAGTTAATTATCTTACTCCTGAATATATTCTCGTGGAAAAATAAAAATAAACTGAATATTAATTAAATCCCAACTCGTACAAATAGATTATGATGGTTTAGTTTAGTTCTAAAGTAAACCCTTTCAACTACTCCCTCCGGTTCACAATAAGTGACTAGTTTACTTTTTTATTTTGGTTCAAAATAAGTGTCCAGTTAGGTAATCAAGAAAAAATTCAATTTGTTTTTACTCTTTTACCCTTATGTGTATATCCCTAAAAGGTTTTCTCACTCCTTATTATAACTATGTGACCAATTTAATAAGGGTAGTTTAATCATACTAGGTATTTTTGTATAGGATTTAGCATTTTTTAATGGGCGTGCTAAAAGGAAACTGGTCACTTATTGTGAACATGAGGTAGTACTTAATGTTGTCTCATATTAGAGTTAAATTAAAGTAAACTTGTCTCGTTTTCGTGTTTTTGAGAGTTCCAATAAACAAAAATTTCTTAACAAATCGAGTACTTGCAAATATTTTGATCTGTTTCGTGTGTTTCATATGCTTATTAAATAGATATTTCCAAATGTTTAACTTTTATTCTATGCATTAGCAGTATAATAAATTTTTGGTACTAATACATGCATTAGTACATGTGATTAATCATTTGTAAAGCGTGTGATTAGTAATTGAAAAATTAAACAAATTATTTACAAATGATATGGATTTCCTATCAAACAAAAAGAATGTATAGAAGATTGATTTTGGTCCACATATATGGGACTTTTTATGTCTCCACTGTTCGTCCACTAAACTCCAACTTGACAAGAAACCAAACGATATGATAAATATATATTATAGTCTGTTTATTTTCAATGTATCTTGGATTAAACGATATTAATTAATCTCAGTACAAAAAGATTAGATAATTAATTCAAGGATAAATATTGGATAAATTTCACATATTGTGAAACTAGCTTTCGCTTTTTTTCTTCTTCTTTTGCTGTAAAGTCAAAACTTAATTTTTGTCACTTAAAAATGTATAAAATTTTACTTTTTTTTGGCTAAGTTAAAGAAAGACTTCGTTACTAAAAGGAAAACCAAAATTTAGTTATTACAAGCTAGGGATAGAAATCGCATAGCAATCTTTCCCCATTTGTTTTTATTGAAAACATTTAAAGCAAAATGTGGAGTTATTTCCTAGAATATTGTGCTGTCCACTTCTGGATTTGGTGGAGTCAAATTCCGTCCATAAATTTTTACTACGTTGTTCAGAAAATAAAATGTAAAAAAAAACCCTTATCCGACCTCCGAAAAGCCACATAAGGCATGCCAGATCAGAAAGTGTGAACATGGTTTTGCCATGTCAGCCTTGAGAATTTATGATTAGTGAACGTATCATTTATCGCAATAAACATATAGAACTCGACATATTATCATTTTCATGAGATAAAAGTTATTCCCTTCCACCAATTACCCGATAATATTTATCTGAAAAATATTTTATCTGTGTTATGAATAGTTTGTACATTGGATACTACTTTGGATGCTACATTGGATGTCCATGTTGTGAATAACTTAAAGATTAAATTTCCTACTTTATGTCCATCATCTTTCCTTTTTATGCCTATAAAAGGCCATGTAATTGCAATGGAAAGATACACACAATTGAAGAAGAAAATCTCTTCCTTCTCTATATCTATATTTCTTGTTCATGTTTTACTAAATTACTTTTATTTCATAACACGTTATCAGCACGATACTCTCTCTTGAGCACTTTAAAAAGATTTAAGCATGTGGAGAAAGATAAATCAAAGAGTAGCTAGCCAGAGGAGTGGTATTCTTTAGCATACTGTAAAGCAACTAAAGATCTTTCTCATAATCTTTGTCATTCATCATTTGCTTCTTCATCTACTAATATTTCCTTGTCTTAATTAGTTAACTGATCATAAAGTTTGCACATTTGCAATATCTAAGTCTTTCCAGACCTCCCATTTACATTAGTAGCACCTCAGAACCGTAAACTAGAACTTTAACACTTTATTGCATTGTAAAACTCATCACTTCAAGGATTTTGTTAATATAGAACTTAGAAGGACAAGTTAACTGATAAGAGTTAACTCCAATTACCAAGCATTCTATCATGTTTAGTGGACGTAACACATTGTGATGATTAGTGTTGAATGAAATTCGCTTTGTGAATTGTTTAAAATTAACAGTTAGAGATTTTCTTCAACTGTTCTAATATTTTAGTGAAGATAAATTACTTGACTTCTTGATTTGAATGCAATTTGTTACATACTTCCTTGTTCCTACATATATATTTTTATCTTCCAATTATGTTATTTATTCACGTGGACCAATCTTTTACTGCTTGTGAAGAAACATGGACAAAAGCTGAAATCTTCCGGTCCGCTAATAGCCACAAAATGAAGATAACATTTGGTTTTGGTTGCATTTATCAGCATTTTATTTTTAATTTAATGGAAATAGTTTTGCATCAGATTAAGAGATCCAATTTAGATAAAGAAAGTAAGTTAATCTCACTTCACATTTTATTCAAAATACTAAACTATACTTGATCTGCATATGCCTATTATATTAATTTTGTTTGAAAAATTTAGACGTGAACATTTTACATCAGATGACTTTAGTAATATCACTTGGTTTTATGAGTATTTCACAAAATGATATCACTTCTTTTATGAGTAGTCACAAAATGATAAAAAATTTAAAGGCTTGAGGGTGCATCTATGTATATTTTGATTTATTATGACATTGGTTGAGGGTAAGACAATGGGTTCAAGTCTCAATGCACCATGAGGGTAAGACATTATGTTTGAGTCCTGGTGCACCATTATGATAAGAGTTGGGCCCGGATCTCAACATATCATAGCCTAACATGCCTTTATATAAGTAAGACATTAGGTTTGTATCCTATGCACCATATTGATGATATAATAATGACTAAAGAAGAATAATGTATTTTTCGTGAAAATGCATGAAGCTTGTCCCACTTGATTTACTTCATTAATGATGTGAATGTGAAAGCAGTGCATAATAAGTCTAAATGAAGACAAGTTGTTGGCCAATGAACATGGGTGTGCCAAAGACTAAAATAATAATGGTCATCATTATGATAAATGTAAAAAGGAGAACAATAAGGGTTCTAGGAATAGTTCTTCAAAATGTGAAGGCAATGTTTACCATTAAATTGGTATGAAAGAATAATAAAGCAAGTTGTTGATTATGATCCATTCCTCGAAGACAATGTGACTTCTGATAAGCATGGAGAATGCAGACCTATTCCTAAAGGTAAATGTGGCAATATGTGATAAAAGTAATAAATAAAGACATGCAATGCATGTTTGGACGAATGCCACACAACTCACCTCTAAGGGAGGTTTGAGTGGAATAAAGAGAATAAATATTATTGTGTAGTTACATGAATATATCATTAATCGCGTACATGCGGTACACCAAAAAAAAATTTATTTTGTTATGCCTTATAAAAAGTTATTAAACGAAAAATTAAAGCAAGAAATGATTTTACTTATGATGATTTTGACAATGACAATTTATTATGATACATTTTTTTTCCGTGAATGAGACATTTACCATATTAATGGTGTGATAAAAGATTTGTAGTACAAAAATTATTAAGAGCTTCAAAAAACTAATTTGTTACTACTCGGATGAATAAAATTATCCATGACATTGATATTGTAAAGTCTCAAAAGAAACTTTTTGAGTTTCAAATGTATAAGTCAAAGTGGTTGGCATATTGAGACTATAAATGAAAGAAAGATTGAATATCCTCATATTTCTATAATCACACCGGATAAATATGAAAGGTTACCCGATTTTCTTTCTATTTGTACTACACAAATATAAGCATGATGCTGGAAACATATGCCATAAGTAAATTAGAGGTTTACAGAAACAAATATTAGTTGGCATGACCGGTTAGCCATCCCGGTTCAAATATGATGCGAAAAATTAATTGAGAATTAGATTAGCATATATTGAAGTAATAGAAGATTCTTCAAGAATTCTCGTGTGCTGCTTATTCTCATGATATACCAGTTAAGGTTGGGATTGTATCCCTTGATTTCTGGAACAAATAAAAGGTGATAAATATATGAGCTCAGTCACCTGCCATGTGGACCGTTTACTATTATATGATTTTAATAGATGCATCTATTCTATGGTCACATGTGCATTTGTTATCAACTTGCAGATTGGTTTTTACAAGATTGCTTGCTCAAATTATTAGAGCACACTTCCAGAATATAAATTATGATGATTTATCTTAATAATACTGGTTTAAATCCAAGTTGGTTTAGCAAAAATTATGTGCCTCCAATTATAGCTAAATCATTGGTTATGAGAACAAAACTCTCAAAAATAAAATTTTGTATGAGATGTATTATTAATATACAGTAGCACCTGTACGCATCTAGCCAAGTTATGAAAATTTCTCCCAATCACAATCGGTTCAGGGTCAGGAACCAAATAATTTCTATATAGAAATATGGATGTGCTATATGATTTAATTATTTTACCACAATGCACAAAGATGTATTCCCAAAGAAAGTTGGGAAATGTGTTGGTGATTTCAATATTAGGGGGAAAAAATGGGCAGCTGAGGAAGTGATACATGAAATGAATAATTATGAATACAAATAGATCCTCGTATAAGAAAATATGAACTTGAAGTTCAAGTTCAAGTGATAATTCATTTACAAATTATTGTCAGACGCATTTGCTGACCCAAAACTAAATGTCATATTTCAGCTGTTAATGCTCCAAATAGAATAAAGTCCATGAGGGACAGAGTCTATGCCACACATGAAGCGCAGCAGACCAATTGGTTCCAAAGATAAAACTCCTTGAAGAAGGAGGGGGCAAGTGCTCTAGAAGAGCACCACGACATAACACTTCATAAGACCTCATGAGAGAGGCTCAGGTACCTGAAAATAATGAGATAAAAAAAACCTCAATAAGTTATGTCTTTATTAGATAATAATGGAACCGATATTAAGTGATCATCGACTATATTGTTAATATAATGTAGCGCTCAATATTATTAATATTGACGAGGATCTCGAACTCAAATCTGTCATGAAATTTGGACAGATAAATGATTGGCCAAAATAAAATAAAATATACGCAATCAAGATTAATTTCACCTGAAAAATGTAAAGTTGGACGGATAGTCCCAACACCTGAAAGTATAAAGCCAGTGGAGGTATAAATGTGCTCTTGTGCGAAGAAAGACAAGTCGATAGACATAAAGATGACTTGTATCACAAGAAGATTTGTAAATATCCTGGCATTGATTATATAGAGACATGTTCTCTTGTGGTGGATGTAGTCATTTCAGCTTTTAATCTGGCAATACATAAAAAACTTGATATGCGTATAATGGAAATCATTGAAGGATTTAAATTGTTCTGAAGCATATTATGGTTTCCAAGAAATTTATTAAATAAAGCTTCAATAATCCTTATACGGATCGAAACAATCAGGGCGCATGTGGTATAATCGCCCGAGAAAATACTTGTTGGAAGAAGGGTACACGAATAATTCAATTTGTTTTTGTAAAAGGATCCGGATTTGATTATAATCGCCGTATATGTTGATGATTCAAATATCATTAGAACTCCCGGGGAGCTTTATAAAACAGTAGATTGTTTAAAGAAAGAATTTGAAATGAAAGATCTTGGAAAGACAAAATTTTGTCTTGGTCTACAAATTGAGTATATGAAAGACGGAATATTTGTCCATCAATCAACATATACCGAAAAGTTTTTAAAGCGATTCTATATGGATAAAGCACATCCATTGAGTACCGCGATGGTTGTGAGATCACTTGATATAAAGAAAGATCCATTCCGACCTCATGAAAATGATGAGGAGCTTATTGGTGCCGAAGTACCATATCTTAGTGCAATTGGGGCATTAATGTATTTTGCCAATAATTCCCGACCAGATACAACTTTCTCAGTAAGCTTATTGGCAAGATTTAGTTCTTCGCCAACACAAAGACACTAGAATGGTATTAAACATATATTCAGATACCTCCAAGGGACCATTGATATGAATTTATTTTATTCAAATGAATCCAAGCCATCATTGATTGGTTATGCAGATGCAGGATATTTGTCTGATCCACACAAAGGTTGATCTCAGACAGGCTATTTATTTATAAGTGGAAGTACAACCATATCATGACGTTCAACAAAACAAACTATGGTTACTACTTCTTCAAATCATGCAAAGATAATAGCCATTCACGAAGCAAGTCGTGGATGCGTTTGGTTGAGATCGATAACTCAACACATTCAGCAAACATGTGGTCTTTCTTCGAAAGAGAATATTCCAACAATATTATATGAAGACAATACATAGCTCAATTGAAAGGAGGATATATCAAATGAGATAGAACAAAACACATTTCACCGATTTTTTTTTTCACTCATGATCTTCAGAATAATGGTGAAATAGATGTACAACAAGTTCGTTCAAGTGATAATTTGGCTGATATGTTCACTAAGGCATTACCAACCTCAATATTTGAAAAGTTGATATATACGATTGGAATGCGTCGTCTTCGAGACATTAAGTGATTTTTCATCAGGGGGAGTAACTACACGCTGCACTCTTTTCCTTAACCAAGATTTTGTCCCACTAGATTTTTCTGGTAAGGTTTTTAATGAGGCAGCAGACAATGCATATTATAAATAACTATGTACATCCCAATATTTTTTTTTGTAAGTTTTTAATGAGACACATTATCTTACATGGGCATCCAAGGGGGAGTGTTATGAATAGTTTGTACATTGGATACTACTTTGGATGCTACATTGGATGTCCATGTTGTGAATAACTTAAAGATTAAATTTCCTACTTTATGTCCATCATCTTTACTTTTTATGCCTATAAAAGGTCATGTAATTGCAATGGAAAGATACACACAATTGAAGAAGAAAATCTCTTCCTTCTCTATATCTATATTTCTTGTTCATATTTTACTAAATTGCTTTTATTTCATAACAATCTGATAATTTTTATTGGGTGAAAAAAAACTCTTTAAACATTACAAAAAGTTATCTTAAGGAAATGGATAGTGAGCCATGAAATTAAACTGTTTTCCTTCATAAGGTTTAAAACTATGAAATTATGTACTCTCTCGATCCTAATTTATGTGATGCATTTCAAATTTCGAAAATTAAACTTTTTAATTTTGACCGTAAGTTTGGACATAAAAAATTTAATTAAACATATTTTTTAAAACTACATAAAAAATATTTTAAGTGACAACAATAACAATTCAAAATATTTAAAAGTCATATAAAAATATTTGGGTAAAAAATAAATTTATGTGCTTTCGAAATTTGAACTACATCTCTTAAAAAGGGAGTAATTCCTACTCTCTCTGTGTCAAATTATCCATTGTGCTTATCTTTTATATGACCCTTAAGAAAATATTAAATAGGAGAGATTTTTTTACTGTTTTACCCTTATTATGTCTTAAGATATAATCTCTCTCCAATTAATATTTACACATAATTGAGGTATTTGTGGTTTTCAAGAACAATTAATATTAAGGATAAAATAGTTAAAAAATAATTAATTTAGTCTTGAACTTCTAAAATGATAAATAATTTGACATAGCTACGGAGACGGATGGAGTATTTGAAAATATATATATATATATATTGTTGTGTATAATTGGAAAAAGGAGATGTTACCAGAATATCAAGCTTTCCATATTTAGATTTGATGAAGTCAACAAGAGAGGAAATCTAGCTGGATCCACAACAACAACTTGATGAAACACAACAAGATTCTGATCTAAGCTGCCCTCTTTCATCAGCTTTCCAACAGCTTCTTTTCCTCTTTTCTCATCTCTAGCTGTTAACACTACGACCATCACTCCTTTCTTCATTAGTTGCCTGCAAATCCCATATCCTATTCCTTTGTTTCCCCCCTGTGACTACTGCATATCTGAATTAAGAATATACTAAACATTAAAAATAAAAGGAGAGACAAAAAAGAAATATATTTATGGCAACGAATTAAAGAAAACTTGCTTTCTTGTTTGATGGTTGTTTATGGACTCTTCTGCCATTTTTTCTTCTGAGAGAAAAAACTACGGAGAGGTTCAGGTATATATTTAGTGGCGTTAGGAACTCAGAACCTAGGGGTGATATAACTTATTGCGGATACCAAATTTAAATTTAATGGATTTAATGTTTACATTTTTAGCACAAAAGTTAGTGTACTTTTAAATTAATTATGGGTTTCAGAATTTTGGTTTTTATTTCCATATATATAAATCAATTATTATGATGATGACATAAGTTTAAATAGAGAAAAATGATTAGTTTGTACCAAACTACTGTAGCTTACTTTGTTGAGTGATAAAAATACTTGAAGTGAGTATGTATGCTAGTTAATTAAGTGATAATAATATAATAAAGGCACATGTCATATATATTCATTTGGTTAGTGCAAACGCTGAGTGTGAATCGTTATTTTTTCTAAAACTAGATTACTTTTCAAAAAGCAGTGACTTTAATTAAAAGAGAAGAAGTGTGAATTGGAAATGGAGGGAAATAAAATAGAGGGAAAATGAAAATTTGAAGAAGTGAACTTTTGTCTTGCACTTTGTCCCTCATTGGTGAGGGACAATCACATTTATGTGCTTATATATAGATTCACTTCTTAAAGCTCTTAAAAGGAGTTGAAGAGAATGAACCCTCGCGCCGTCGTCGTCGCTCGCTCGGCTCGGCTTCGGCTTTGGCAAACGATCGATAAGATTATTTTTGTACAAAATTTATTTAATTATTTAATAATTAATTAAATGCCAAATCACTGTTGAACGTTCAGAGGGCCTCGCTGGCCGCGGTTCTGCCGCGACCGCGGTAGAATCGCGGTAGTCAGATTCAGAGAGGCTCTCTGGCCGCGGTTCGGCCGCGATCGCGGTAGAACCGCGGCAGGCCGCGTATTTTCTGAAAAGGCACCTTTCCAGACACCTCTTCTGATATTTGCCTATAAATTCTGAGGCAAGGCTGCATCTTTCAGACACGAAAAACACTCTAAAACTTCTTTCTTTCTGAATATACTGCATCCTAATTCGCAGTCTCTCTCTCTCAAATTCGTAAGTGTGATTTTGCTCCGTTCTTTGAGTTCGTTGGTATCCTGCAGTTTGTATTGCCACTGTTGCAGGAAGGTTTATTCCGTTTTATCCTGGGAGGATTTAATCCATTACCTTGGCAACGTGTGAGGGGGTTAAAATTCCTTAAGGACGCACAAGAAAATTGTGGACTCGGAATATTTCCGATTCTTTACTATTTTATATATTTCTTTATTCTTCTAACAATTTTCTGATTTTTGTTTCAACTCAGTATCGTTCACAAGCTTAAGGAATTTCTATTTACTAACGTTTCTGTGTTGATTATTAAACTGCTTTCTTTATACTTTGTTGGAGACTAAAGCCTTGTTTCTTTCTACTCCTATAATTGTTTCTGTCCGGTTTAAAGTACATAAAAACTTTGTCGGAATAATAAACGTACGGGTTTGAAGTATATAAAAACTTCACCATTATTACGTGTTGTATGGTTGGTTTGGTATTCAGTTTGAAGATATCAAAAACTTCACTGATTAACAAGTTCTGTATTGTTTTCAACTTTACAAAAATATGACGAATGAAAACCAAACTAATGGAAGTGTTGCGGGAACGATTGTTACTGTTACAAGTCGTTCTACTCCTGCTCATGCTATGGCACCGGCAGAAAAACCCGGAAAGTTTTCCGGTATTGACTTCAAACGTTGGCAAATGAAGATGCTCTTCTATCTTACTACGTTGAGTTTGCAACGTTTCATCAAGGAGGATCCTCCGGTCATGGCTGAAAATACTCCGGATGATGAACGACTTGTTGTAACTGAAGCATGAAAACATTCTGATTTCTTGTGCAAAAACTACATATTGAGTTGTTTGGAAGATGGCTTGTACAATGTCTATAGTGTCATGGAAACTTCAAAAGCATTATGGAATGCACTTGAGAAGAAGTACAAGACTGAGGATGCCGGACTTAAGAAGTTCGTGGCTGCAAGGTTTTTGGATTTCAAGATGATTGACACTAGGTCCGTCATAACTCAAGTCCAAGAATTACAAGTCATTGTGCATGACCTCCTTGCTGAAGGTATGACCCGAATCAATAATTTTATTAATAAGATTTATCTTATTATTAATTATGAATTTGTTATTGAAGGTATGGTCATAAATGAGGCCTTTCAAGTCGCTGCTTTCATTGAAAAGTTACCTCCGTTGTGGAAGGATTTTAAGAACTATCTTAAACACAAGCGGAAGGAGATGACACTAGAAGACTTGATTGTTCGTCTGAGGATAGAAGAAGACAACAAAAATGCTGAAAAGAAGTCACGTGGAAACTCGACAATAATGGGGGCAAACGTTGTTGAGGAGGCGCCACAAAATAAGAAGAGGAAGAAGGCTTCCGGACCAAAGAATTACCCAAGCAGGAAAAAGTTCAAGGGTAATTGCCACAACTGTGGAAGATCTGGGCATAAGGTCGTGGATTGTCGTGTGCCCAAGAATGATAAGAAGAAAAAGAATCAAGCTAACAGAGTAAGAAGAAAGAGTGACAGACCTAAATGCCCTGTAGCCTCCTGCTTATAAGTGTGGTGCACAACACACCCATAAACAAGACTCTACTAGACACGGCTTGTAGACTCCCTAGGACAGAACTGCTCTGATACCACTTCTGTCACGACCCAAACCGAAGGGCCGCGACGGGCACCCGGTGCCTTACTCAACCGAGTACCAACGTAACATATCTTTCTTATCATGTTATCATGAGTAAATGAGCTAGAAAACTCGTCCTGAGATAACAAGAATAAAACATAAGGGAATAGTCAACATATGAAGACCCAACATGATATACAAACTAATATATGTGACATACGGGCCTATAAGGCCGACATGACCATTAGTAAACTCGAAACATAGGCCGACAAGGCCATACAATTATCCATACACCTGACATATGTCTACAAGCCTCTAAGAGTACATAAAATCATAAAGGTCGGGACAGGGCCCCGCCATATCAATCAATACATATCCAAAGCATACTGACCAAATAGGCAACTCCGGAGCAAGTGGAGTGCACCAACACCTTCGCTGAGCTGATAGCCTACTAGGAGGACTGTCAACCTATCAATCGGGACCTGCGGGCATGAAATGCAGCGTCCCCAGGCAAAAGGGACGTCAGTACGAATAAAGTACCGAGTATGTTAGGCAGGAAAGCATAAACAAGAACAGTAATGTAAAGAGAGAGATAAAGGAGATACAACCTGTAACATCAGAGTGCCTCTGGGGGTTACTGATATGAAATGCATAATACATATATATACATAAACTTTTTAAAACATTCGCCTCTGTGGGCATCATCATCATATCGTACCCGGCCTCAAAGAGGACTCGGTAAAAGCGTACCCGACCATCATAAGGTTCGGTAGAATCGTACCCGGCCACGTGGAGCTCGGTAAACCCAACTGATCAGTGGTTGCACAATAGGTGCCGTACCCGGCCGACTATAGCGCGGCTCGGTAGAGTAAAATAGATACTATATATAATGCATGCTAGACTCATGGAATCATCTTCTAAACCTTTTGGAGTGACTTAAGAACATTATGGACATCCCTACCATCAATATGAACCTTAGTAGGATTTAAGGATCATACACACTTGTTTAGAATAATTTTATAAGGAAAGAACAACATGGACAACCTTAGTTGCTAGGAGTAGAGTCATTATGAAATAGCGTATCGTTTATGTTCATTTCATTTTAGACCATGCCAAAAGAAAGAAGAAAGTGCCTTAACATACCTTAAACCCGTTGAGTCCTTAATCCCTTCCAAGCAACTCTTCAAACAAGTCAACTCAATCTATCATAGTATAAGGAGATTCAAAATCAGTGCTTGAGCAAAGGCTAAGTCTATAACTTAAGCTAGTAGCTCGTTTACGTAAATTTGGGCAGCATCTCCATTGTAACAAGGGCCTCCTCCAATACCATATACCAACAACAATGACCAGAGCAATCCATCAATACATAATTATCAATATCAAGACACCATATAACCACAACAAGTCACAACTACATTACGACGAGCGGCAAACTCCGATTGGAATCCGTATACCCCTTATCAATCCTTATAGACTTCTTACTTCAACATAAAAGTATCATTAACTTGATAATGAAGTCATTAATCAATGATTCCAGCCTTATACCATATATTTATAACAACGAAAATAATCCACAACTTCAACTATCCCCAACTAGCAACTTTATTCACTAGTTCAGGTCTAGCCCATCCATTTAACTTAATCAATATCAAGATAACCTTAGGTACAAGCAAGAACACAATATACATACCTCCTACAGTAACTTCAAGTCAAAATCCAAGTTATATTCATTTTACAACAACCCTTAATAGCAATACAACACCATAGAAGTGACTTAAGCTAGTCCAAGTATTATCTTATAGTTTATCATCCTAACAACTTAACCAACATACAAGCAAGCTTAAGCACAATTAGTAGGTTGTTATACTCACCTTATACAGCAGCAACAACTTGGAATTTCATCCAAATACAGCCCACAACAATCCTCAATGACAACACAACCTCAAAGAGGTGTTGTTCTTCACTAGAACTAAGTTTTGATGTTGAAATATGGTGTAATCACTTTGGAATCACTTCAAACCCTTGTGATATATGTTTAGGAGGGTTAGGAGAAGTTTGGAGACGAACTTTAGTTGAAAAATGAGCAAAAATAGGCGTCCAAATCGTTTATAAATTGAAGTAGGTCAACCACCGCCTAAGTGGGTCCCATTGGGAGCTGCTTGCGCGGTCTCGCGAAAATGCGAATATCTCTCTACTCCGATGTCGTATTGACAAACGGTTTAATGCATTAGAAACTAGACTCGTAGACCTTCAATTTGGTAGGTAGAACACCCCATTATTCCAAGTATATTTGGAGAAATTCTCAGATACATTTGACCTAAATTTCAGCAAATTTATGAATGTAACTTGTGATGACCTTTGCCAACTCTTGTTCCACAACTTGCTTGCCTTCAAAATGTAGAAAATGAATATCATACGACTAAAATAACTCATAGAATAACCTCCTTATCATGTTAATAACCCTAGTCTCACCCCAAAGTACATGTTATAACATTCGAAACTTGTCGACTTTCGACGAAACTTATTTTCTTCAATTGGTTTAGCTTCTAAGATTTCCAACCCTCTTGGTAATCGTTATTCATGATCTTAAATATTTGTAACCTCCAAGGTAACATTATTAACTTACTTTATTTGCTTCCAAATAGAATCTCATTTCCGAGCTTACATCAATGACTTACGATGTACTCTCACGTATGAAAACTTGGGGTGTAACATCATTCCCCCCTTTGGAACATTCGTCCTCGAATGTTGACTGATGCACTTATCAATTTCATAAACTATGGCTCTTACGAATACTTTAATGTTCATCTTGCCATCTAAGCAACAGTTTTGTGAATAAATCCAAACGCTTGGGCATTCCCCCCTTTTAGGCCTCTTTGTCACGCCATGACATGTGGTCGGAATTTTTCCAACATCGTAACATTTGCTACCTTATATCATGCAGTATGTACGACTGTGTCCTTATATGAGTGCCTAGCGACTCGTCTTCCCTTTTTCCTCCATCTTTTAGCCAATCTATAAGCCTCACCGTATGAACATATACAGAATTATGAAAAGCTGTCCCTCTAGGCATCTATAGGTGTATTGATGTCTTTTGCTTGGTACTTTATCGAACTTAAGACTATTGCTATCTCTTGTTTCATAGCCTTGCATATCTATCCTTATGGATTTACTACATCTAGGCAGGTTATACTATACCATAAAACTTACTTCGTTTTATAATTACCGAGACTTGCTACCCAACTCCAGGTTACTCTCTCGCTGCTTATCCTATATGTATAAATCTAAGTCCTTTAGTGCTTCCTCATTTTTATTCATCTTAAGAATAACAAACAAATCTCATCTCATACTTTGGAACTTGTACCCATCTATTGTTTATTCACCTTAATGTTGATCTATAATCTATCACTGATAACTTGCAACCTCTTACGTAATACACTGTCACTAGGGCTCACATCTTATTGGGGAACATCTGAAGTGATTTTCCTGATCCACCTAGGGATAATACTATACTTCAATAACCATATTTCATTGCATCCCAACGCGATTCATCTTATGGGGGTATTCTAATCCCGTGCAATTAATGAAATCCCTTTCTCGTTAAATCATTACTCAATCAAAGGCCTAAGAATCATCCTCTTATCTATCACAATTACACCCTTATTCTACCGCCAGGGCAACATTCCATCTCTTCTAAATGCACCTAGTCTTAGACTCCTCTGGGTTCATTCAGGCTGTATAGAGTTTTTTATTCATATGGAAATCATCAGCTCCCTTGTTTTGATGGGTTTAATCCCGAGGACATACATATTCTCGTCACCTTCTCACTCATCTTTTCATATCCTTACTCCTATCTACCTAAAACCTTGTTGCTCTACAATACTTTACCTTAGGACCTACACCGATCTATTTATACTACTCCCAACCTTCCTTTAACTTGATAGCACCATAAATTTCCTTTTGTGCCTTCTCAGTTGTCCTTAAATGTAAGCAATTACTTTTGATGGTCGTTCTATCACTTGTTGCATGAATACTTGGCTTGTCCTTTTTGCCCACGAATACTATAATTTCTTGTACCTTATATGATCTCAAACATCACCTTTGATAGCTTCTTTTTTTACCATTCATTAGCCATGATAGGTGCCACTTTCTTATGGAGTGTATACAATATTGTAGTGAGACTGTTGTTACAGGATCATTTACTCTCTAGCTCACTATGCTTAGGTGGAAACCTTCTTCCTTATTTCCTCAACTAGTCTTTCATTGTAGTACTTAGGGAGACCTTCTGGCTCTTGTAAAGTTGCGAGCTTGATATATCGTACACCCGAAGGTAATTTTCGTTATTCTTACTTGCCTATAATAATCCTTAGTTACATAAATTTATGCCTTTGTGCTCGTAGGGTTACTTCTAAGCTCAAATTTTTATTGTCTCCTTAGTGACACTCTCTCTTATTTTCATAAACCTTTAAAAGTGGTACCTTTAATTGCCTCAACTCCTATCTGAATTTTTTTCAAATGATTGCGATCTTGTATCTGCGAGACTAAATTCATTATGCTGCAGTTCACTACATTTATCTTGCATGATCTATTGATTTATCCGTGACCTCTTGTCTAGCCATAACTGGGCTCTTCCTAAATCAACTACTAATTACTCGTTGGTCCATTCTCATATATATATATATATATATATATATATATATATATATATATATATATATATATATTTATTCTGCATAATCCCTCTTGGGATATATCCTTTGTCTTAACTTATCTCTCACCACTAGCTCCAGATGTATCAAATGTCCATTCATACTTATTTATCAATAACATCCTGGCCGGAAACTTTTACTGCCTCTCCCCGGTGTCGTGCTTGTATAATGTTCTGGATTCGCAACATATCTGCAGGAACTGAATAAATGCAACATCATCCCTTTCTCCTTTTTACCACATTCTTCCTTTACCATTCCATAGTTAACTGAACCGCTTAACTCCGACTTAATACCATATCACACCATATTCCCCCCTTCAGGGGAGTACTAAGATTTAGTACTACGACGATCTACCTATACTTGTTTTACCTTTTCATATTCGGCGTCTTTTCACATTATCAATGAACCTTAATCACCTTATGGTAACCTTCTGTACCAGGGATAACTAAATTTCTTACGCACGAAGGTGACACCTACGGTAACTGGCACATTTAGTCCCTTAAGATTAACTCTGCTCAGAGTGCTTGCTTTAGGTAAGCGACTTCCTAAATAACCTTTAAAGGTTATTCGTCTGTTGTCTATTCTATTATTGTTTGGAGCACGATCTTTGAAATCATCACGATGTCGACCATTATCAAATCCTCCGGGCCCTAATTCATGTTCGGTTTTATCTTGTTCACCAGCCCATACTGATTTTTATTACTCTGGGGTCTAACCTTTCCTCCTGGTAATCACGTTGAAGTCACCAACTCATTTCTCGAAATAAAAATATGATTTTATGGCTTATACTCTTTTATTGCCTTAAGGCTTGTCACCTCTTGTATTTTCCTTCACTTTGACTATAGACTCTGTCATCGTGTCATATTTTGATTTACTGTTATCACCCCTATATCACATCTTACTCATGATGCTTCATTTATTTTCTTCTTATTCTCCGGATAATATTCTTTTTGTCTATCACTTTATTCTGAAAACTTCAACAAAAAGTTCTTTCCCTATAAGCTCCCCTAGCTTCATCTCATTAGAATGCCTAACATTCTTTTTTTTTACTCGGGGCTAGAGTCATACTAAGGTAAATATTTGTCCCTTCTAGGATCCCACTGCCTATATTCTGAAATTTTTGAATATTCCAGTATTCGTATCTGATTGTACTACTCTAGAGTTCACCATCTGGGTGTCTTAGAAGGATATCTTTTACCACATTTGTACCATCTTTCGGAAACATTGGTTAATAATAACAACCTATCCACAATTTTTGGGTTACTCTAACTCCAACTGGATCCTGATATCCCATCTTTCTCTTAAATAATATCTGTTAGCTCCCATAGAACATAACTGAGATGGGTGTGGCCAATTGTACTTACCTCTGTCATTGATGAAGGTACCAAAATGCTTATATTTCTCTGCCTGATTTGAAAATATTGATAATCTTCATTATCTGGGTGCCTTGTACCCCTCTTCACCTTACTTCTTTTACTTGTTGAAACTTGTATCTAGCTTCTGAATCCCTCATAGATTTTCACCATATTCGTGAATAGATATCCTTGCCTTAAGGCTCCTTATTAAGAAGCATACACATCTTAGTACACACACGATCTGTTGAAGACCTCATATTTACTCATCATAAGTATGATGTGAAATCGAGTTCCTCTGACTCAACTCTTTCACATCCACATGTAATCTCTTACCAACTATCTTTGTGGAAGTAGGTATCGTTGTATTATGACTAAAGTCGAATTTAGGAGTTTGAATTCTTACAACTGAGCTCTACTGCACGATCTAGAGTAAGAAGAAAGAGTGACAGACCTAAATGCCCTGTAGCCTCCTGCTTATAAGTGTGGTGCACAACACACCCATAAACAAGACTCTACTAGACACGGCTTGTAGACTCCCTAGGACAGAACTGCTCTGATACCACTTCTGTCACGACCCAAACCGAAGGGCCGCGACGGGCACCCGGTGCCTTACTCAACCGAGTACCAACGTAACATATCTTTCTTATCATGTTATCATGAGTAAATGAGCTAGAAAACTCGTCCTGAGATAACAAGAATAAAACATAAGGGAATAGTCAACATATGAAGACCCAACATGATATACAAACTAATATATGTGACATACGGGCCTATAAGGCCGACATGACCATTAGTAAACTCGAAACATAGGCCGACAAGGCCATACAATTATCCATACACCTGACATATGTCTACAAGCCTCTAAGAGTACATAAAATCATAAAGGTCGGGACAGGGCCCCGCCATATCAATCAATACATATCCAAAGCATACTGACCAAATAGGCAACTCCGGAGCAAGTGGAGTGCACCAACACCTTCGCTGAGCTGATAGCCTACTAGGAGGACTGTCAACCTATCAATCGGGACCTGCGGGCATGAAATGCAGCGTCCCCAGGCAAAAGGGACGTCAGTACGAATAAAGTACCGAGTATGTTAGGCAGGAAAGCATAAACAAGAACAGTAATGTAAAGAGAGAGATAAAGGAGATACAACCTGTAACATCAGAGTGCCTCTGGGGGTTACTGATATGAAATGCATAATACATATATATACATAAACTTTTTAAAACATTCGCCTCTGTGGGCATCATCATCATATCGTACCCGGCCTCAAAGAGGACTCGGTAAAAGCGTACCCGACCATCATAAGGTTCGGTAGAATCGTACCCGGCCACGTGGAGCTCGGTAAACCCAACTGATCAGTGGTTGCACAATAGGTGCCGTACCCGGCCGACTATAGCGCGGCTCGGTAGAGTAAAATAGATACTATATATAATGCATGCTAGACTCATGGAATCATCTTCTAAACCTTTTGGAGTGACTTAAGAACATTATGGACATCCCTACCATCAATATGAACCTTAGTAGGATTTAAGGATCATACACACTTGTTTAGAATAATTTTATAAGGAAAGAACAACATGGACAACCTTAGTTGCTAGGAGTAGAGTCATTATGAAATAGCGTATCGTTTATGTTCATTTCATTTTAGACCATGCCAAAAGAAAGAAGAAAGTGCCTTAACATACCTTAAACCCGTTGAGTCCTTAATCCCTTCCAAGCAACTCTTCAAACAAGTCAACTCAATCTATCATAGTATAAGGAGATTCAAAATCAGTGCTGAGCAAAGGCTAAGTCTATAACTTAAGCTAGTAGCTCGTTTACGTAAATTTGGGCAGCATCTCCATTGTAACAAGGGCCTCCTCCAATACCATATACCAACAACAATGACCAGAGCAATCCATCAATACATAATTATCAATATCAAGACACCATATAACCACAACAAGTCACAACTACATTACGACGAGCGGCAAACTCCGATTGGAATCCGTATACCCCTTATCAATCCTTATAGACTTCTTACTTCAACATAAAAGTATCATTAACTTGATAATGAAGTCATTAATCAATGATTCCAGCCTTATACCATATATTTATAACAACGAAAATAATCCACAACTTCAACTATCCCCAACTAGCAACTTTATTCACTAGTTCAGGTCTAGCCCATCCATTTAACTTAATCAATATCAAGATAACCTTAGGTACAAGCAAGAACACAATATACATACCTCCTACAGTAACTTCAAGTCAAAATCCAAGTTATATTCATTTTACAACAACCCTTAATAGCAATACAACACCATAGAAGTGACTTAAGCTAGTCCAAGTATTATCTTATAGTTTATCATCCTAACAACTTAACCAACATACAAGCAAGCTTAAGCACAATTAGTAGGTTGTTATACTCACCTTATACAGCAGCAACAACTTGGAATTTCATCCAAATACAGCCCACAACAATCCTCAATGACAACACAACCTCAAAGAGGTGTTGTTCTTCACTAGAACTAAGTTTTGATGTTGAAATATGGTGTAATCACTTTGGAATCACTTCAAACCCTTGTGATATATGTTTAGGAGGGTTAGGAGAAGTTTGGAGACGAACTTTAGTTGAAAAATGAGCAAAAATAGGCGTCCAAATCGTTTATAAATTGAAGTAGGTCAACCACCGCCTAAGTGGGTCCCATTGGGAGCTGCTTGCGCGGTCTCGCGAAAATGGAAATATCTCTCTACTCCGATATCGTATTGACAAACGGTTTAATGCGTTAGAAACTAGACTCGTAGACCTTCAATTTGGTAGGTAGAACACCCCATTATTCCAAGTATATTTGGAGAAATGCTCAGATACATTTGACCTAAATTTCAGCAAATTTATGAATGTAACTTGTGATGACCTTTGCCAACTCTTGTTCCACAACTTGCTTGCCTTCAAAATGTAGAAAATGAATATCATACGACTAAAATAACTCATAGAATAACCTCCTTATCATGTTAATAACCCTAGTCTCACCCCAAAGTACATGTTATAACATTCGAAACTTGTCGACTTTCGACGAAACTTATTTTCTTCAATTGGTTTAGCTTCTAAGATTTCCAACCCTCTTGGTAATCGTTATTCATGATCTTAAATATTTGTAACCTCCAAGGTAACATTATTAACTTACTTTATTTTCTTCCAAATAGAATCTCATTTCCGAGCTTACATCAATGACTTACGATGTACTCTCACGTATGAAAACTTGGGGTGTAACACCGACGAGACAATCTTCATGGGAAATTCATCTACGGCCAAAATTGAAGGAGTTGGAAAGATTGCGTTGAAGATGACATCGGGAAAAATAGTGACTCTAAATCAAGTCCTCCATGTTCCAGAAATTCGCAAGAATCTTGTGTCTACCTCACTTCTTGTCAAGAATGGATTCAAATGTATTTTTGTTTCTAATAGTGTTGTACTTAGTAAGAACGATGTATATGTAGGAAAAGGTTACCTAAATGAGGGCCTTTTTAAGCTAAATGTAATAGCAGTTCCTATCAATAAAGTGAATGTTTCTTCTTACTTACTTGAGTCAAACACTTTATGGCATTCGCGTTTAGGTCACGTAAACTTCAAAACATTGCGGAAGATGATAAATCTAGAAGTATTGCCAAAATTTGATTGCATTAATTCCAAATGTCAAATATGTGTGGAATCAAAGTATGCTAAGCATCCTTATAAGTCCGTTGAAAGGAATTCAAGTCCTTTAGACTTAATTCACACAGATATTTGCGACATGAAGTCAACACCATCTCGCGGTGGGAAAAAGTATTTTATTACTTTTATTGACGATAGCACGAGATACTGCTATGTTTATTTACTTAATAGTAAAGATGAGGCAATTAATGCTTTCAAGCAATACAAGAGTGAAGTTGAAACGCAACTAAACAAAAAGATCAAAATGATAAGAAGTGATAGGGGTGGCGAATATGAATCTCCTTTTGAAGAAATTTGTTTGGAAAATGGCATTATTCACCAAACAACTGCCCCTTACTCTCCACAATCTAATGGAATTGCGGAGAGGAAGAATCGAACATTGAAGGAGATGATGAATGCATTGCTAATAAGTTCTGGCTTACCACAAAACTTGTGGGGGGAAGCTATACTTACAGCTAACCGGATAATCAACCGTGTACCTCATAGTAAAACACAGTCCATTCCTTATGAAAAGTGGAAAGGAAGGAAGCCTAGCTTGAAATACTTCAAAGTGTGGGGGTGTTTAGCTAAGGTACAAGTTCCTAAACCTAAAAGGGTTAAGATAGGTCCAAAAACGGTTGATTGTGTGTTTATTGGATATGTAACCAATAGCAAGGCATATCGTTTTCTGGTTCATAAATCAGAAAATCCTGAGATTCACATTAATACGATAATAGAATCAGATAATGCTGAATTCTTTGAAACTATTTATCCGTATAAAAAGGAAAGTGAAGTGACCTGCCAAAAGTCAAAACGACCTCGGGAGGAAATAACAGATGGTATGCCTAATGAAGAAAATCCAAGAAGAAGTAAACGTCAAAGGATATCTACTTCATTCGGTCCAGATTTTCTGACTTTTCTGTTAGAAAATGAGCCTCGTACCTTCAAGGAAGCAATGTCTTCCTCAGAAGCACAATATTGGAAAGAAGCTGTCAATAGTGAAATAGAATCCATATTGAGCAACCATACCTGGGAATTGGTTGATCTTCCTCCAGGTAACAAAACGTTGGGTTCTAAATGGATTTTCAAGAAGAAAATGAAGGACGATGGTACTATTGACAAATACAAGGCAAGACTTGTTGTCAAAGGATTTAGACAACGAGAAGGTCTTGACTATTTTGACACATACTCGCCGGTAACAAGAATTACATCTATTCGGATGCTAATAGCGTTAGCCGCCTTGTATGGTCTTCAAATCCATCAAATGGATGTAAAAACAGCCTTCTTAAATGGTGATCTTGAGGAAGAAATTTACATGAACCAACCTGAAGGGTTTGTGGTTCCGGGAAAAGAAAAGAAGGTGTGTAGACTTGTTAAGTCTCTTTATGGATTAAAACAAGCACCCAAACAATGGCATGCGAAATTTGACCAAACAATGTTGTCAAATGGTTTTAAGATTAATGAATGTGATAAGTGTGTTTACATTAAGAACGTTCAAAATCATGTAGTCATTGTTTGCTTATATGTTGATGATATGCTAATAATGAGCAAAGACATTGCCGACATTCAAGCTACTAAGCGTATGCTTGCTAGTAAGTTTGATATGAAAGACTTAGGAGTTGCCGATGTAATTCTAGGAATTAAAATCCAGAGGACTCCTCAAGGTCTAGCTTTGTCTCAATCACATTACGTGAAAATGGTACTTGAAAAATTCAAACACTTGGAATTTAGAAGTGCAAGGACTCCAATTGACTTAAACCATCATCTTATGAAGAATAAAGGCGAAAGTACGTCTCAATTGGAGTATGCTCGTGTGTTGGGAAGTCTAATGTACATCATGAACTGTACACGACCCGATATAGCTTGTGCAATAAGTAAACTTAGTCGATTCACAAGTAATCCCAACAAGCATCACTGGGTGGCTATGAAACGAGTTCTGGGATATTTGGAGTATACCCAAGACTACACTTTATACTACAATAAATATCCTGCGGTTATTGAAGGATATAGTGATGCTAATTGGATAACCGGCTCATCAGAAACAAAGTCTACAAGTGGATATGTGTTTACTGTTGGTGGAGGAGCAGTATCTTGGAAGTCTTCCAAACAGACATGTATTGCTCGCTCTACAATGGAATCAGAGTTTATAGCATTGGATAAAGCCGGTGAAGAAGCTGAATGGCTTCGGAATTTTTTAGAAGACATTCTGTTCTGGCCGAAACCTGTGGCTCCTATTTGCATACATTGCGATAGTGAGGCTGCAATAGGACGGGCAGGGAGCGTTATGTATAACGGAAAGTCTCGTCATATACGACGAAGACATAATACCGTTAGACAACTACTTTCTAGTGGAATTATCACTATTGATTATGTAAGATCAAAGGATAATGTTGCGGATCCACTTACAAAAGGCTTAACTAGAGAGGGAGTTGAGAAATCATCTAAGGGAATGGGACTATGGCCGAGGACAAGTCAACATGGCGGTAACTCTACCTAGAATTTTGGTTGTTTCGAGATCTAGGTTCAAGGAGCTCAAACAAAGTTATGATTGACCGGTTCAACATTGTCAAAATAAAAACTTTGGTCCATTCTCATGATGAAGACAATGTTCAGTAACAAGGATAGAAATTTACACGTTCTTTAATGATTACCTAAGTTTGATGAGGTATTTATCAAATAGTGTCAATCTAAAGGATTACACGTTTAGGAATCACCTATGTAAGTGTGAAGTAGAAGCCGCTTCAATGAGAATTCTGTAAGGCCAATTCTCTACGCACTTATGAAACCAGGCGGTGTTCATGGCTAAAACGAACACAACAATGAGAACCAAAAGACGGTTAAGGGTTGGTTGTGTGACATATGGCTGTCTAGGTATACACTAAAGTTCGACGGTTCAAAGATATCAAATCTACCGATTGACCGAGTATATCCGACATATGTTCACTACGGAAAGTTCAAAGGGAAACCTACTTATCCAGATGCAATTAATCCTTACTTGCAAAATCACATAGCTTTCATCTATGATCTTTCTTGATACAGCCATTCCCATTCATGTGGGGGATTGTTGGACTTTAAGCCATTGGGCTTTAAAAGAGAAGAAGTGTGAATTGGAAATGGAGGGAAATAAAATGGAGGGAAAATGAAAATTTGAAGAAGTGAACTTTTGTCTTGCACTTTGTCCCTCATTGGTGAGGGACAATCACATTTATGTGCTTATATATAGATTCACTTCTTAAAGCTCTTAAAAGGAGTTGAAGAGAATGAACCCTCGCGCCGTCGTCGTCGCTCGCTCGGCTTTGGATTTGGATTTGGATTTGTCAAATGATCGATCGATAAGATTATTTTTGGACAAAATTTATTTAATTATTTAATAATTAATTAAATGCCAAATCACTGCTGAACGTTCAGAGGGCCTCGCTGGCCGCGGTTCTGCCGCGACCGCGGTAGAATCGTGGCAGTCAGATTCAGAGAGGCTCTCTGGCCGCGGTTCGGCCGCGATCGCGGCAGGCCGCGTATTTTCTAAAAAGGCACCTTTCCAGACACCTCTTCTGATATTTGCCTATAAATTCTGAGGCAAGGCTGCATCTTCCAGACACGAAAAACACTCTAGAACTTCTTTCTTTCTGAATATACTGCATCCTAATTCGCAGTCTCTCTCTCTCAAATTCGTAAGTGTGATTTTGCTCCGTTCTTTGAGTTCGTTGGTATCCTGCAGTTTGTATTGTCACTGTTGCAGGAAGGTTTATTCCATTTTATCCTGGGAGGATTTAATCCATTACCTTGGCAACGTGTGAGGGAGTTAAAATTCCTTAAGGACGTACAAGAAAATTGTGGACTCGAAATATTTCTGATTCTTTACTATTTTATATATTTCTTTATTCTTCTAACAGTTTCCTGATTTTTGTTTCAACTCAGTATCGTTCACAGTTATAATACTTCTTTTGTTCCTATTTATGTGATATTCTCTCGTTTGTATAATTCAGTCCCCAAAAAATATTATATTTATTTAGAAACAATTTAATTTTAAACTTTTCAGTTTATCCTTAATGAGATGATTTATAGCTACACAAATTAAAACGGAGGTAATGAAAAAGATATGTTTGAAGATGGTCAAACAATTTAATTTTTGTTGCAATTTGACCATTGACGCCTATATATTGTTTTAAATAGTGGAAGTTACATGGATAGCATTCTAAGTCATTATTTTTATAAATATGAATATTAAAATGAAAAGTTGGACATTTCAAACAGTAATACAATCAAATTAAGATTGAATAGAGAATTAATTTATTCCGGATGATGCGCGTTCAATATAATATGCGACTTCAACAAAGATTAAAAAAGTCCACACATGGAAGAGTGAAATGAGAACGACATACATAATTATAGATTTGTCATGAATAGAATTCTATTTAGAGTGAATATCTATCTTGTAGAGAGTTTTACTTTGTGGCTAAGTCATTTTTCCCTTATAAATAGAGGGGTCTTACCCCATTGTAAATCATCCCAAAATTCAATAAGAATTTCCTCTCTCTCTTTCTCTGCAATACTGTTCTTCTACTTTTATTGTTCATCACACGTTATCAGCACGAGACTCTACCGTCTCAAGAAGCTCTTTGAGAAGATTAAGGTATAACTTTCTCCTCTTTTTAATTATGACTGACATTATGAAAAGAAAATTTTTTGCCCATGAAATTTCGGGCAAGAACTATATGACATGGGCGTTGGATGCTGAAATCCATTTAGATGCAATGGGTCTTGGAGACGCCATTAAAGACAAAACTAAAGCATCCACTCAAGACTGTGCTAAGGCCTTGATTTTCTTGCGCCATCACCTTGATGAAGGGTTGAAAATAGAATATCTCACAGTCAAAGATCCACTTATTTTGTGGAATGACTTAAAGGAAAGATATGACAACTTAAAGTTGGTCACTCTTCCACAAACACGATATGATTGGGCTCATCTGAGGCTCCAAGACTTTAAGTTTGTTTCTGAATATAATTCTGCAATGTTCAGAATTACTTCTAAATTGAAACTTTGTGGAGATACTATCACTGATTATGATATGCTCGAAAAAACGTTCACAACGTTTCATGCCTCCAATATGGTCTTGCAATAGCAATACAGAGAGAAAGGTTTCAAGAAGTACTTTGATTTCTCTTCTCCTTGTGGCTGAGCGAAATAACGACTTGCTCATGAGAAATTACGAAAATCGACCCACTGGGTCTACACCATTGCCTGAAGTGGATGAGGTGTATTCCTATTATGCTAAGCGTGGAAAAGGCCGTGACTCTATTCGTGGTTATGGTCGTGGTCGTGGTCGTGGACGTGGTCGTAGACAAGGAAGAAATTTTCCTGGTGTTAATCACCCTCCAAAGAAAAATAATCACCAAAAGTGGAAAGGAAAAGATGAGAAGCCAAAGGCAAATGGTTCAGAAACTGAATGTTATCGTTGCGGTGGAAAAGGGCATTGGGCAAATATTTGTCGTGTACCAAGACATTTGGTTGAGCTTTATCAAGCATCTCTAAAGAATAAAGGCCCTGAAGCCAATTTTGTCTCTGACAATGATTTTGACATCACCCACTTGAATGTGGCAGATTTCTTTGAGCGTCGTGATGGAAAAATAGACCGCTTGATCAGTGATGGATCTGTGGTTAAAGAAGATTGAGTAGTTTGATTTTATTTTTATTTTGCTTATTTGTATTAGTTAGTGAATAAACATTATGTAATGATAATTCTTTACATGAGTAGTAGTCATTAGTATCAATCCATATTATTTATTTTATGGAATAGTGTTAGTATTCGTTTTAAACAATGTTTCAATTTTCTTAATTTTAAAGATTAATATATTTTTTTTATATTAAAGTAACGTTATGATTTGCAAATAACCAAGAGGTTATGTGAAGGCTACTTAAATGTTTTTCCAAGGAAATTCAAATCTTTATTTTTTTTCGCAACTGACATGCTAAGTTGCTAATTGTACGAAAAAAATTTCAGCATCACACAAAAGGCACATGTTCATGTGAACCATTACAGTTTCTTTCATAAACAAAACTTGGTTATGTCACAAACACCAATACGGATTTCCTCTCAATCAATTAATCATAATTCATTCCTAAATTAGTGTATGCCAGTTTGATTAAATCTGACACATTAATTGAACAAGTCAATGAGTATATTTTTTGATCCAATTTCGTCTTTATTTTCCTATTGTGCAAGACTATTAAGTCATTCAATGAAAGGCATAATTATATTATTTTTTTTGCTATGTAATTGTTCGTATCATAAACAAAGTTTGCTCGAAATTACATTATAAGTCATTATTGAGTTATTGACTTCACTTTTCCTTTATCTTTGAAAATACTTATATTTATTCATATATATTTTTTGTATGTCAACCTATGGGAAACAAATATGGATATTCCACAAAGCAAACTTGGATCAAAGTTCAATTGTAAAATATTTGTTTAATTGATTCATGTACGACACATACAATATTCAAAGAGAAGAAATATTTCTCTCATTTAAGTATGTGTAAGGCAGATGCTACTACAATTTCTGGTAGTAGTAAATTAATTGAAGGCTCTGGAAGAGTTACTATAACCCTGCCTAAGGGAACAACACTTATTATAGAGAATGCAATGTTCTCCTCCAAGTCCAAGAGGAACTTGTTGAGTTTTAAAGATATCTGTCGAAATGGATATCATATTGAGACAATAGATGAGAATAATCTTGAATACCTCATCATTACCAAGAATGTCTCTGGCCAAAAGAGGGTTATTGAAAAGTTCTCATCTTTATCTTGTGGCCTGTATTGGACAAGAATTAGTGCAATTGAGGCACATTCTACCGTAAACTAAAAGGTTACTAATTCCAATACTTTTATACTTTGGCATGATCGATTGGGACATCCTGGATCAATTATGATAAGAGACGAATTATAGAAAACTCAAATGGGCATTCATTAAAGAATTTAAAGATTCTTTTAAATGATGAATTTTCTTGCACTTCTTGTTATCAAGGCAAGTTAATTATTAGACCATCACCAACAAAGGTTGGAATTGAGTCCCCTGCATTTTTGGAACGTATACAAGGGGACATTTGTGGACCTATTCACCCACCTAGTGGGTCGTTTAGATATTTTATGGTCTTAATAGACGCATCTTCTAGATGGTCTCATGTGTGCCTATTGTCATCTCGCAACCTCGCGTTCGCAAAATTAATGGCACAAATAATTCGATTACGGGCACAATTTCTCGATAATCCAATTAAATCTATTAGACTTGATAATGCTGCTGAGTTTTCATCCCAAGCATTTAACGATTATTGCTTATCAATTGGGATAAACGTGGAACATCCTGTAGCTCATGTTCACACTCAAAATGGTCTTGCAGAGTCTTTAATTAAACGTCTGCAATTGATAGCAAGACCGTTACTCATGAAAACGAGACTGCCCACTTCTGTTTGGGGTCACGCCATTTTGCATGCAGCAATGCTAGTTCGTCTCAGACTGACAAATTATCATAAATATTCCCCGTTGCAATTAGTTTTGGGTCATGAACCTAATATATCTCATTTAAGAATTTTTGGATGCGCAGTATATGTGCCTGTAGCACCGTCATATCGTACCAAAATGGGTCCGCAGAGAAGGTTAGGAATATATGTTGGGTTTGAATCGCCCTCCATTATTCGCTATCTTGAAACATTAACGGGGGATTTATTCACTGCTAGATTTGTAGACTGTCGATTCGATGAGACACTTTTCCCAAAATTAGGCGGAGAAATTGGTGAAACCAAACGGGAAATTTTGTGAAAAAATTCATCATTATCTCATCTTGATCCACGTGCCTCTATTTGTGAAAAAGAGGTGCAAAAGATTATCCATTTGCAGAGAATAACAAATCAAATGCCAGATGCATTTACGGATTTGAAAAGGATAACAAATCACATATCCCTGCAGAGAATGTTCCAATCCGTATTGATGTCCCAGTTAGACAATCTTCTAGTGTCATAGCTAATGAGTCTAAAGCACGCCTAAAACGTGGTAGACCATTAAGTTCTAAGGATCGAAATCCCAGAAAAAGGAAAACAAATGATCAAAATGACACCACGAAAGAATCTTACGAAGAAATCCACGATTTAATAAATTCTGAGATTCATGAGGAAACCACTGAGCCCGAGACTCAAGAAAATAAGGAACTATCAATAAATCCAATCGATATTGAGACAAATTTGAATCGAGTGGATATAGTGGTGGATTATGTCTTTGCATATAATGTTGCATCTAGCATTATGCAAGAAAGTGAGGATCTTGAACCTCAATCTATTGGAGAATGTCGACAAAGACTTGATTGGCCAAAATGGCAAGAAGCAATCCAATCAGAATTGAATTCACTTGCAAAACGTGAAATTTTTGGGCCTGTAGTCCAAACACCTAATGGTGTTAAGCCTGTTGGCTATAAATGGGTTTTTGTACGCAAGAGAAATGAGAAAAATGAGGTACAAAGATATAAGGCACGCCTTGTTGCACAAGGATTTTCACAAAGGCTTGGTGTCGATTATGAAGAGACATATTCACCCGTTATGGATGTTATAACTTTCCGCTATCTCATTAGTTTTGCTGTCCATGAAAAGCTTGACATGCATTTAATGGATGTGGTTACCGCCTACCTTTATGGCTCACTTGATAATGAGATATATATGAAAATTCCCGATGGATTTAAAATGCCAAACGCAAATAATTCAAAGTCCCGGGAAATGTTTTCAATCAAATTGCAAAGATCGTTGTATGGTCTAAAGCAATCAGGACGAATGTGGTATAATCGTTTTAATGAGTATTTATTAAAGGAAAGCTATAAAAATGATGCCATTTGCCCATGTATTTTTATAAAGAAAATAACATCGGAATTTGTTGTACTTGCCGTATATGTTGATGACATAAACCTTATTGGAACTCCTATAGAACTCCAAAAGGCAATTGATTATTTAAAGAAGGAATTCGAGATGAAAGATCTCGGAAAGACAAAATTATGTCTTGGTTTGCAAATCAAACATTTGGCAAACGGAATTTTTGTTCATCAATCTGCCTACATAGAAAAGGTATTGAAACGGTTTTATATAGATGGAGCACATCCATTAAGTACTCCGATGGTTGTTCGATCAGTTGATGTGAATAAGGATCCATTCCGACCTCAAGAAAAGAATGAAGAGCTACTTGGTCCTGAAGTACTATATCTTAGTGCAATTGGTGCACTAATATATCTTGCTAATACTACAAGGACTGACATAACTTTTTCAGTTAATATCTTAGCAAGATATAGCTTTGCTCCTACAAGGAGACATTGGAATGAAATCAAACACATATTGTGGTATCTAAACGGGACTACCGATATGAGCTTATTTTATGGCAACAATTGCAGTCCCGATCTGGTTGGTTATGCTGATGCTGGGTATTTATCTGACCCACACAAGGCTCGATCTCAAACAGGTTATGTGTTTACCTGTGGAGGCACTGTCATAACTTGACGATCGACTAAGCAATCAATTGTGGCTACTTCATCTAATCATGCTGAGATAATTGCTATTCATGAAGCAAGTCGAGAGTGTGTGTGGTTGAGGTTTATAATACATCTTATTCGAGACAAATATGGTTTGAAATGTGACAAGTTACCCATAATTTTGTATGAAGATAATGCAGCATGCATAGCTCAATTGAAGGGAGGATTCATAAAAGGAGATAGAACAAAGCACATTTCACCAAAGTTATTTTTCACACATGATCTTCAAAAGAATGGTGATATCAATGTACAACAGATTCGTTCAAGTGATAATATGGCTGATTTGTTCACAAAATCTCTACCAACGTCAACCTTCAAGAAGCTAGTGTACAAAATCGGGATGCGAAGGCTCAATGATGTGAATTGATGCTTTCATCAGGGGGAGTTAATGCGCGTTGCACTCTTTTTCCCTTACAAGGTTTTGTCCCACTGGGTTTTCCTTGAAAGGTTTTTAACGAGGCAACCAAAAGACGTATTATTAGAGATGTGTACTCTTTTTCCTTTTCTAGAATTTTTTCCCACTGGGTTTTATTTTAGTTAAGGTTTTAATGAGACATATTACTTATCGAGTAGACATTTAAGGGGGTGTGTTATGAATAGAATTCTATTTAGAGTGAATGTCTATCTTATAGAGAGTTTTACTTTGTGGCTAAGTCATTTTTCTCCTATAAATAAAGGGGTCTTACCCCATTGTAAATCATCCCAAAATTCAATAAGAATTTCCTCTCTCTCTTTCTCTGCAATATTGTTCATCTACTTTTATTGTTCATCACAAGATTGAAATTATTCGGAATTGTACAATGACGATAAATTTTGTATGTATATGAATTGTGATGTTTGCCAAACTTTTATTTAATTTTCGAAAACGACTCCAATTATATATTGAGGTAGCTGAAATTTTATAATCGAGAAAATTGAAAAACGCAACCTAGAATACTTTCGCCATCATTATTAAGAATATCAAACCAGATTGCAATTTAAATATAGCAAAATTAAGGCAAAATACATAAGTTACCCCTGAACTATGGACTAAATCCATGTTACACACTTTTTGTGGACGAAAATTACTTTACACATTCAACCTTTCCAGATTGTGCCTAAGACACACCTCTTTATCTAAGTGGCAGGTGCATGTTTTACAAACAAAATAAGGCGTCTGAACTATAAAAACTGTACATCTCATGCTTTATTTAAAGGGTTCAGATTTAATAAAACTTATCCGACGGTTAAATAAATTTTCTTTTTGTCCTTTTCCAATATCTTCCTTTTTTTATTTTTCTAAAATAATTTGGTTCAAGTTGGAGATAATATAGATGTTTACTATCCATTTTATCCACTTTCAATTAAGAAATCTGTTAAAATTGTAATAGATCGAGGAAAAATATCTAGAAAAATCGATTCAGGAAGAAATTTTTAACAGTGTAGAAGAATTTGTAATGAAATCTTCAAGTGAGATTAGAAGAACAATGTAGAAGAATCTTCTCTTCTTTTTTTCCTTTTCAATGGGGCAGCCATGGAGAAAACCCACTTGTTATATCTGAAAAATTTTCAACAAAAAAAATGCATCAGAAGGTAGGACCAGTTGTTTAGGGCTTCTATTTCTTTTGTTTGAATTGTAAGGTGGAGGTCTGAGTTCTTTGGTGGTCGGTGACAATGGAGATACCGAGAAGGCTGTGGAAGGTGAGTAATGGTGATGGGACGGTGAAAACTAGGTTATATTTTTCATCTATCTATAATTTTTTCTTGAATATGTGTATGTTAATGGATGAAAAATGAAAGAGAAATGTTGATAAAGAAAGAGATATGAGCTGAAAAGCTCTGATTGAAGGCACGATAAAGCCTCAAGGAGATGAGTTTCTTTCCATTTTTGCTTTTTGTTAAAAAAAATTGGGTGGGGTTTGTTTTTCTTTTTCTTTTTCATTTTTTTAAGTTAATGACACGTGTCGTTGTATGACTGGTGCGTGATATTACACATGTTTTGAAAAACTGGTCAAGAAAAAAGTTGTGTGTTTTAGGGACACTCTGAAATGATTGAGTGTGTAAGATAATTTTCGTCCGCAAAAAGTGTATAATAGGGATTTGGTCCATAGCTCAGGGGGTAACCTATGTATTTTGCCCAAAATTAATAATGTTCGAAGACAACGTAGAATGGAATGACAAAGACATATATAATTAAATATGTCAAGATTAAGAATTTTCAAAAGAAGAATATTTTGCATGGATTTGATGTTTGAATTTGAGAAAATGCATAAAGTACCTGTTAAACTTGTCCGAAAAATTACTTACACACCTAAATTTTACGGGCGTTCTTTTACCTCCTTATTCTAAACTTAAGTGAATTTAATACTCTCTTGAGTGATGACCTGGCGTGAAAAGTATAGTTCATTTCGTAGATGCGTGTTGTATACGGTAAAAATAAAAGGATCCGATTTTATGATCATTATGGCATTTCGTGAGACCGCCCCTGAAGCCTCAAGACCCAGCTCGAGGTTCGACCCCGAGGGTTCTTAATGATCGACCTCGAGGTAGTGCAAATCAAAAACTATGATGGACAAACGGGAAGTTTTCAAGGCACGTGATTAAAGCTAACAAAGTCTATTAGACTAGTTCAAGCCCGTACCGTGATATTAAATGTCTGTACCAACCTCATATCTTTGTAATAAATACATATGTACTATGTTGGGATTCTCCCTCATATATAAAGGGGACCCTTGTCATTTTGTAACAAAACACAACATTCAATACAAGAACAAGAACATTATCTGCTCTCTAACTTAAACACATTCTCCCTTGATTCTATTATTTACGTTTATTGCTTACATTTACTATGTTCTATTAATTGTTCTTCATTTATTGCTCACTAGTCTTAAAGTACGCGCGTTGCGCGTGTAACCTATCTAAATGAGTATAAAACTTTTAAAAATTTATATAATATTATTTTTGAATTAAAATAAGTGACTGAATTTATTTTAACAAAAATAAATTTCATATTTTTGTTAAATGTCATTCTTTTATATTAATTTCATATCAAAATAGTCATCTAGGTACCATGTATTCTAAGACAAGTTAACTACAAAGAGAAAAAAATTAGCGACAAATAAATTATGTAGTTAAATAATAAAATTCATCGCTATCCTACTTAGTGACAGAATCAGTTATATATTACAAAAAATCCTATTAGCTATAAGATGAGTTTAGTAACTAATTCATGTTTAAAAGTTAAATTATGTAACAAACTTTCTTAGTAATAATATTAGGTTCTTTTTTACCAAAAAATAAAAGTCCTTTTCCATTTATTTATTTTAACATATGCATTGAGGTAATTTAGGTATTTCTGTAAATTAAATTATGATAATTAATTTTTTTATCACAAATTAATGATTACTATTTTTCAACAATAATTACTATTTCAAAACCTAACGTCGTAGTAAATTTTAACGAATTTAACAACCAAGCTTCTAAGAAAATACTTATGATTTAAGTTTTTAAAACAACAAATAAATCATATGAAAGAAAAATAAAGGCAAAATTGGTCTTTATGATTAAACAAGGACAAAGAATAAAAAATATCACACAAAAACGTGAATTTTCCTTGTTGGAAACAAACAAAAAAATTTCCTCCTACTTTTTTTGTATTCTTTTATGTCTTAATATATTGTATTCTTATTAGGAGAAGATATCAAACACTAAATTATATTAAATTTTTTTAATTTAGAACTCCTAAATATGGGGAAAGTTTTTTTATTTTATAATTTTGTCCAATGTAAAATATGTTTTTAAAGGGTAAAAAAGGCGATCGACATTTCGCTAAGGGTCTTCGTGCTTTTAATATAGTATAGATTATTGATCATAAAGAGCCTTCATCAAAGCTCTCAAAACTGTTAGTCCTTCGTCGGTTGTCCATAGCTTAGTATCGAGCTCGGCATCGAGGCCCCGATTCTCAGCCACTCGGTTTGCTTAAACATATTGCTTTCATGTTCTTATTTTATTTTTTAGTCTCATACCTGTCACACCTCCTTTTACACACCCGAGGGTATATGAGAGTTTTTTCAATTAAAGTGACATTAATTGAAATGAGATTAATTAAATTATCTGAGTCGCCACTTGGAATAAATTATTTGGTGTCCCAAGTCACCGGTTTATTTTAAATCCCAAATCGAGGAAGTTTTTGACTTTATTTAAAAGTCTGCGAACCAGAAATTCTAAGTAAGGAATTCTAATTACTCATTTTAGGATCTATATGCATTTACCTTTTACCGCTTTTAATCACTTGATTTATTAGTAATTAAAGAATTGAGTTACGCGTACGTATACTCATTTTCCTTGGCGCGTCAAAAATCATGTCATGCGAACGTGTCCACAATTAATGACGCTTTGTTTATTTTATTAAGAAAAGTTTGATTGAAGTTGCGCGAACGCATCCCTCGAGTCTTTTTTTTAGAATCAAATTCGCAATTATGTTACGCGAACGTAAACATAATCACGATGATTTATTAAAAGCGTGCTTAAAAATATACTAGGTGTATGTAAGTTATTCTATGGAGAATTGTCCTATATGTTAGATTTAAGAAAAAGCTGGACCAACTAAATTCAACCCAAATGCATGGCCTAAATGACTAAAATGACAAAAAGAAATGAAAACCTCAAAATTAATGAAATGGTGCGCACGTTTAAAATCTATTGTGCCTATTCCAATATTTGCTTTGAAATTTGTTTTCAAGAAATCTAGAACCTTAACAAATTACAACCAACAATCACCTGGTCCATTCCATACTTTCTAGATAGTCTAAATTTCAAGTTAAGAAGTACAATTTAATATACTAACTCAATGATGATAAGGCATAAACACATAAATAAAGAAAATTAAATTAAACTAACTAATATGCTCATGCTAAGAAACAAAGCTTCATTCTCATTTGCAACACAAAAAGAAGAACGAAAAATAATATCTTAACCAAATGTAGAGTATGACACAACCAGCAAACAAATCATGTATATCCTCATTTTTTCAAACAAAAAAAAACGTGAAGTTTAAAAATTGAGGTAAAAGAATATACCTCATCTTTTCAAATAAATGGTACTCCTGTACATCTAGTCACCAAATCCACTATCCACCGAGGGAACACAACTGCTTCCTTCTTCGTCTAGACCGGAACTGAAGCTAGCGAACGGAAAACACTGACGACCTCGAATTCTAAGTTTTACAAGCAGAACGAGAAGAGGTAACTATGTCACGGTGATGAAGAGATCTGAGCAATACGGCTGTTGTCATAAGAGAATACATTAAGGAGACTAATTGTGCTTACTTGATTGTAGCTTCTGTAAATAGAGGTTGTTTGTTGCTAGCGGAAGAGATTGGTTTCAAGCTGGTTTTTGTTGGTTGTTTGGAGTATTTTCGATTTAGTTTTAGAGTGCTCTTTGGTTGAGAAAGAGGGCTTGCACCCGATTCATCTTATGCCCTTTCGCTGGCTTCCTCCTTGTCAAAAAATGACGATGGAGATGGATTTTTCAGAGGATTTGCCGCTGCCTTCTTTTCATTTTTTGGGAATTAAGTTCTATTCCTTGATTTTAGGGGTTAACATTATTTTATAACGGTAGGAATTAGGTTAGGTCAAATGCGGAGTGAGTATGAACTCAATGTTTTTGGTTTGAAGGGATTTGGGTCATGAATTTGGGGCTAATTAACTTTGGGGTAGAAAGACTAAATCAATTTTTTTTTCTCTTTTTCTTTGATTTTACAATCTAATAAAATCCTAAATCAATCTAATTTGTAAAAATTAAAATTGTTTATCTATTAAAACAACTAATTAACTTAAAACTAAATAGAAACACTACTTTTTAAAGACTAAAAGCTAAATATGTAAAAAATGATCATTGTTTGTGATTTTTCTTAATAAAATTAATTGCTAGATGCAAATTGGACCTAAGATGACATGAAATTAAAAAGTGATATTTTTTTTATCATTTTTCTATGATTTAAAAATATTAAAAATGCATGAAATGCAAATAAATAAAGAAAAACTTCTAAAATTCCTTAAAAATTATTTTTGGTTTATTTTTAGGAGTCATTTTCATGTAGAACAAAAATTAGGTGCTCACAATACTTAGCATCTATTGCCTAACAACTAGCATAAAAATAGATCACGTATTTTTAGAACCACAAAATCAAATCTAATTGTAATTACCATTTTCAAGGTAAACAGTTTAGCGCCCACCGTGGGGCTAAAAATAATAGTGATTGTTTTCTTGTTGGTTTACTTCGTAATGTAAGTTATCTTTCAGACTTTTTCTCGTCCAAGAATCTTTAATTTCAGGTCAAAATGTCTAACTCAGTGAACGTGCATGAAAACAACAGTCTTGAGGACCATGGGGAGAATGGTGTAGTTGTTCCATGTATTGGTGTACCACCACGAAACCCTGAGGATGCACCAGAACCGATTCCCGTAGACGTGATCTCACACAACGCCCAACGCGTCGACATAAGCTCCCCCACCAACAGGAGTATACGCCAAGAACACCAACAAGAGGCTCAGAAAACCTCGGTTCAGGAGGAACGAGAGGTTAGCCTTCAAGTCATTTTTGAAATTGTCATGACCCAATTCCCGAACTTGGTCGTGATGGTGCCTCTCATGAAGACAAGGTCAGTCATTCAACCCAATTCATCCTTTTAAGACAATTAATTAACACAATTATAGTATAAACATGGTTTAATAATATCCAATAGTGGAAAGTATAGATAAAATACGAAAATCCAACCCAACTCAGCCCTAACCGGGGTGTCACAAGTCATGAGCTACTACAGAGTTTACTAAAATTCTACAAGGTATGGAATTAGGAACGACATATGAAGATATCATAAATACAGAAGATAAGGGAGAAAACGGGTCTGCGAATGCCATGCGGCTACCTCGATAACTCCGATGAAAACTGAACAGCAGAAAACTCGCTCTATGCCTCAGGAATATCTGTACCTGCACACATGGTGCATGGAGTAATGTAAGTACTCCGACCCAGTGAGTAATAAATATAAATAATAATTGAGGGTAAGAAAACACGTTAAGGCACATAACACTCTATACAGAAGCAGTGAAATCATTTAAAATAACAATTCAGTGAAACATCATGTGAAATTTCTTTAAAACCAGTAAAAAAAAGGTAATTTGGCAGTAAAATGACGAGTAGAAATCTGCCCCTCGGGCTCAGTATCAAAATAATAAGTAGAAATCTGCCCCTCGAGCTCAGTATCAAAATAATAAGTAGAAATCTGCTCCTTGGGCTCAGTATCTCAGAATAGTATCAGCCCCTCGGGCTTAGTATCTCAGAACAGTATCACCCCTCAGGCTCAGAACAGTATGAAGCAACCAATCAATGAAATAAGAGCACATAATTATTATGGCGGATAATGCAGATGAGGAATAAATGCATAAGTGTAATGCAATGCATATGACGGTACCCTCTAGTACCCACTGCGACGTGCAGCCCGAGCCATCCATATTTATTTATCGTCGACGACGCTCACTGGGGGTGTGTACAGACTCTGGAGGGGCTCCTACAGCCTAAGCGCAATAACAAGCCATCTCGTGGCATCAATCAAGTCCTGGTCAGTCATTGTTACCTAACCAATTTATATCACACAGTGCCATTGTTACCACTGTTTCAAGTCACATCATACAGTGTCATTGTTACCACTGTTTCAAATCACTGCTGCGGCACGCAGCCCGATCCATGCTCAGTCCATACCCAATGGTGCTCTACCCCGAAATATCATTTAAGTTTTCAAATCTTAGAAAGATGGCTGAGTTTGCAAAACAGTATTTAAAACCTTGGACTGAGATCAAATGATATGCATGTATGCGAAAACAGTGATGTCAATCCTTGAAGGATTCAAATAATTGGCGAGAAACCTAAATGTAACGATTAAATCCAAGTAGAAAATACGGTAAAAACATCTCTCGGGACGGATTAAGTCACAATACCCAATGGTGCTCTACCCCACTCTCGTTATCCGGCGTGCAAGTCACCTCAATATAGCGTTACGATGTGAAATTCCGGGGTTGCAAACCCTCAGGACATCATTTACATAAATTACTCACCTCAAACCGGCTACTTATTTAGCTTGCGACGCCTTTGCCCCTCGAATTGGCCTCCACGTGCGTCGAATTTGCCCAAAATCACAACGAATATGTCGCATTATGCTAAAGGGACAATACCCAATCGAAAGCAATCGAAAAATATCAAAATTCACGAATTTGACAAAACTCAAGTCCCGGGCCCACGTCTTAAAACTCAGAAATTTTTATACCAAGATGTTCTTCGTCCTCTCACGAGTCCGTACATATAAAAAACACAAAAATCGGAGCTCGTTTGACCCTTCAAATCGACCCTAGAAAATCTTAAAAGCACAAGCCCTAAAACCCCACTTTTCTACTGATTTTCATGTTCTAATTCACATATAATCTTGTATTTAACTTGGAAATAAGTAGAAACAACTCACCTTTGATGCTTGATAAAATCCCCCTTGAAATTCTCTCATCCAAGCCAAATGAAAGAAATGAAAGAAATAAGCCAAATCCGTGTTTAAGGAATCTGTCCGTGCTTCGTCGAGTTGTACCTTGCACTTGTGCTATACAAGTTGTACATCCTATTAAAATTTTCCCTTATCGGACACCTTCTGTTTAAACACCAATAACGTCTTGTATGAATATCCAAATTATAAACGGTTTGAAGATTTAGAAACTAGACTCGAAGATATTTAATTTGATAGGTTTTACACCATATAACTTTTTATATATCCCGAGATATGAGCTTCTAAAGTCGGCTCCATGAAATCCGAAAATTCTGGAGAAACTGCTCCACCAGTCATCTTCAATCGATCATAACTTTCTCTAAAGATGTCCAAATTACGATTTCCTTAGCTTTCTGGAAACTAGACACGAAGGGCTACAACCTTTGTGTTTGAATCATCTCACAATTCCTTGTAGATCAAACGATATAGGCCTCCGAAGTACGCTGCACGACTGCACATTTGCTGTCCAAAGACAGCTTAGCAGCAGAAATTGTAGCAGCTTTTTCTTTTCTTTTTGGGTCCGAATTCCATTCCGTTAACCTTCCGAAATCCACCCGAGGCCCTCGGGAACTTAACCAATATATCAACATGTCCCACAATATCATTCAAACTTGTCCCAATCTTCGGAACACCCAAAATAACATCAAAACATCAAATCATCATCGGATTCAAGCCTATGAATCTCAAGAACTTTCAAATTCCATTTTTGATAAAAAAACCCAACCAAACCACGTCCGAATGACCTCACATTTTGCAGACAAGTCCAAAATGACATAAAGAAGCTACAACAACTCTCGGAATTCCATTCCGACCCTCAGATCAAAATCTCACCTATCAACCGGAATTCGCCAAAATACTAACTTTGCCAATTCAAGCTTAATTCTACACCGGTCATCACAAAAATATTCCGGACACACTCCTAAGTTCCAAACCACCTAACGAAGCTATCCGAACCATAAAATTCGCATTTCAAGCCCTCTAACATATAAGTCAATATCCGGTTGACTTTTCCAACTTAAGCTTCCTCAAAAGAGACTAAGTGTCTCAAACCTTACCAAAACTAGTCCGAATGACTTCAAATTTTGCACACAAGTCACATTCGACATTACAGACTTGCAACAACTTTCAGAATCGCATTCCGACCCCGATATCAAAATTTCCACTTCCGGTCGAATTTTCTCAAAAACCTTCAAATTTCTATATTTAGCCAAATGACTTCAAAATGACCTCCGGACATCCAAATTCACTTCCGATCGCGCTCCCAACTCCACAATCACCATACGGAGCTATTCCCAGACTCGGAATCCCAAACGGACATCTATAACTATGAAATGCCTTCCAACCCAAATTTATGAAATTCTTCTAAAATACTAACTTCCACAATATACGCCGAAATGCTCACGGTTTATCCAAAACCAAATCCGGACATACGCCCAAGTCCGAAATCATCATACGAACATGCTGGAACTTTTAGATCCCAATTCCGAGGTCGTTTACTCAAAATTCCATTCTTAGCCATTTTCTTCAACTTAAAGTTACCGCAATGAAAAGTTTCTTTCCAATTTGACTCCGAATTTCCCGAAATTCAACTCCGACCATACGTACAAGTCAATATACCTGACATGAAGCTGTTCATGATTTCCAACTGCTGAACGACGCGCTAGAGCTCAAAACGACCGGTCGGGTCGTTACAGAAATATTGCAGGCACAACAGTTGGCGATTGCTCTACTGCAAAGCCACAAAAAAACTCCAGGCACAGCAGGACCGGAAATGGCTCCTCGAGCCGAACTGGTATCCACAACAATTTTCGGATAATGTTTGGGCCTTTCCAATTAGGAGCGAACTTTCCTTTTGCTTCCTGGTGGTGAGGGAAAATTCTCCTCAAAACGAGTTGCCCTACTTCAAAGTTTCTAGGCCGCACTTTGGCTATTCTTTGTTGATACAACTGCCCGTGGCAGACTGCGGCCATTCACTTTTCGTCGATCAGGGTTAACTGTTCTAGACGGGTTTTGATCCACTCACTGTCCTCAATTTCAGCTTCAACAATGATCCGAAGAGAAGGGATTTCAACTTCTGCGGGTATCATGGCTTCAATGTCGTAAACCAAAAGATACGGAGTGGCTCCAACTGATGTGCGCATAGTTGTGCGATATCCTAACAGTGCAAATGACAACTTTTCATGCCATTGCCTGGAACTTTGGATCATCTTTCTCAGAATCTTCTTGATGTTCATGTTTGCTGCTTCGACAGCACCATTGTCTTTGGGACGATAAGGAGTAGAATTCTGGTGCGTGATCTTAAACTGCTCACATATCTCCCTCATCAAGTGACTATTCAAGTTTGCAGAATTATCCGTGATGATAGTTGCAGGAATACCGAAACGGCAGATGATATTAGAGTGCATGAAGTCTACCACAACTTTTTTGGTGACATATTTGAGAGTAATTGCTTCAACCCACTTTGTAAAGTAGTCGATAGCGATCAATATGAATCTATGCCCATTTGAAGCTTTTGGCTCGATCGGCCCAATGACGTCTATACCCCAGGCAAAAAATGGCCAAAGTGCTGACATGAGATGCAGTTCTGTAGGCGGTTCATGAATCAAGTCACCGTGCACCTAACATTGATGACATTTTCGGACGAAACTGAGGCAGTCTTTTTCCATAGTCATCCAGTAATAGCCTGCTCGGAGGATTTTCTTTGCCAAGACGTACCCATTCATGTGGGGTCCACACACTCCTGCGTGCACTTCATACATGATTATTCCAGCCTCTTCGGCGTCAACGCATCTTAACAAATTGAGATCCGGAGTCCTTTTGTACAAGACCTCACCGCTCAAGAAGAAGCCGCTTACGAGCTGTCTAATGGTTCTCTTTTGGTCTCCATTGGCTTGCTTAGGATATTCTTTCGTTTTCAGAAATCTCTTGATATCATGATACCATGGCTGGACATTTGGCTCCACCTCGACCATATTGCAGTAACCATGCCTTTCCTGGATTTGGATTTCCAACGGGTCAATGTGGAGATTGCCTGGATAAGGCAACATCGAGGCCAAAGTAGCGAGTGCATCGGCCAACTCATTGTGAAAACGAGGAATGTACTTGAACTTGACTGACTTGAACCATTTACTAAGATCTTCCACATATTGCCGGTATGGAATAAGCTTGACATCCCGGGTTTCCCATTCTCCCTAAGCTTGTCGGATAATCAAGTCTGAATCTCCCATGATTAATAGTTCTTCGACATCTTGGTCGATTTCTATATTCATACCCATAATGCAGGCTTCATACTCAACAGTGTTGTTCGTGCAGAAAAATCGAAGCCGGACTATAGCTGGATAGTGCTGACCAGTGGGTGAGATCAAAATTGCTCCAATTCCAACGCCCTTCGCGTTTACAGCTCCATCGAAGAACATTTTCCAAGCATTGGTGTCTTCTGATGTTACCTCAACTGAATTCACCTCCTCATCCGGAAAGTAAGTACTCAGAGGTTGATATTCATTGTCAACAGGGTTTTTGGCTAGGTGATCTGCTAAAGCTTGGGCTTTCATTGTCGTGCGGGTGACATAGACTATGTCAAATTCAGTGAGCAGGATCTGCCATTTTGCTAACCTCCCTGTGGGCATTGGCTTCTGGAATATGTACATTAAAGGATCCAACCTGGTGATGAGGTAAGTGGTATAGGGCAACAAGTAATGCCTAAGCTTCTGAGCGACCCAAGTTAGGGTGCAACAAGTCCTTTCCAACAGGGTATATTTGGCTTCATAACTTGTGAACTTTTTGCTCAAATAGTAGATTGCCTGCTCTCTTCTCCCGGTCACGTCATGCTGCCTAAGGACACATCCAAAAGAATTCTCCAAGATTGTCAAATACAGAAACAAAGGCCTCCCAGGTTCAGGTGGGACCAAGATTTGCTGGTTCGACAGATATTCTTTAATTTTGTCAAAGGCTTCTAGACACTCATCTGTCCATTTAATTTCTGCATCTTTCTTTAACAGCTTGAAGATGGGTTCACATCTAGAAGTCAACTGGGTGATGAATCGGCTGATGTAGTTCAACCTTCTCAGCAAGCTCATTACCTCTTTCTTGGTCCTTGGAGGAGGCAAGTCCCAAATAGACTTTATCTTTTTTGGGTCTAGCTCGATGACCCTCCGACTGACTATAAATCCCAAGAGTTTGCCAGAAGGAACCCTAAATGCACAATTAGCCGGATTTAGCTTCAAATCATACTTGCGTAGCCGCTCAACAAACTTTCTCAGGTCCCGAACATGGTCGTCCTGTATTTTGGATTTAATGATCACATCGTCCAAATACACCTCAATTTCTTGGTGCATCATTTCATGAAAGATAGCAGTCATGGCCCTCATATAAGTTGCCCCAGCATTCTTCAAACCAAAAGGCATGACCCTGTAACAGTAGGTGCCTCAGGGTGTGGTGAAAGCTGTCTTTTCCGCATCCTCTTCATCCATCAACACCTGATGATATCCTACATAACAATCCACGAAAGACTGTATCTCATATTTAGTACAGTTATCAACAAGGATGTGGATGTTTGGCAAAGGGAAATTGTCCTTGGGACTTGCTTTGTTCAGGTCTCTGTAGTCAACACACACTCGGGTCTTCCCGTCTTTCTTTGGTACGGGAACTACATTGGCTAGCCATGTGGTGTATCGGACCACTCGGATCACTCCTGCCTTCAACTGTTTTGTGACCTCTTCTTTGATCTTGTCACTAATATCAGTTTTAAACTTCCTCTGCTTTTACTGGATAGGGGGACAATCGGGGTAAGTCGGTAGTTTATGAACCACCAAATCGACACTTAATCATATCATGTCATCGTAATACCAAGCAAACACATCTTTAAATTCGAACAAAAATTGGATCAATGCATCCCTGGTTCTTTCATCTGTGTGAATGCTTATCATGGTTTCTTGGACCTCTTCAGAACTACTCAAATTAACCGGCTCGGTTTCATTTAAGTTCAGCTTAGGTTTATTCTCAAATTGTTCCAATTCTCGATTTACTTCCCTAAAAGCCTCTTCTTCATCGTATTTTGGTTCGTAGTTCATTATTTCACAATTAGACAACGTGTTTGGATTTGGGCATGAAGTCCGCAAGCATGTCATATTATTTAAAGCTGCATTATTAGAATTGAAAGAAGAAATAAGAAAAAGTAACAAAAATAAAAAAGAATAAAGAGAGATGAACGATGAAATATTGATTGCATTTCATTGAATTTTGAAGGTAACATGGTTTACATTGGAAATAAAGACAATAAACTAAAAGAAACATCCGAGTTACACCCTGAAATAACTCGTGAAGTAGAAAAGGTGGCAAGACTGGACTACCGAGATTCCTGCCTGATTGGGAACGGAGTAGCCTTCTAATTTTGCAACTTGGCATTGGGTCCCATGACAACACTGCAGCAATGCTTGAGCCTTCTCTTTGCTGAACCATGTGGGTTTCATACAACATCTGTCTCCTAGCCCCACAGATTTCTTCAATTTCCTTGGCCGTGAAGGCCTGATCTTCTTCTTCTTCATTGTACTTGGGCCTGACGAAGGTTTCGAATAGATGCGGGATTGGCTGAGGCAAGACCCAACCGTTGTTCTTTCGCTCATTTGCCCATATTTCGTCAGCTGGCATGTCTTGGAAACCCACACCAAATAACTTCTCGCTAGCAGCCAGAGTGATAGGTTCCATGATTCCTTGCAATGACGTCCCAAGCCCCTTCCCGGGTTTATAACCATGCCTGATCATTTCCTTGGCAACCATAATTGACGCATTTGAAAGATAGGGTTGAGGACAAGGGCTTCCTTCTTCATATTGGTCTGCGACCACAACCTCGAAAGCTTGATAGACTATATGTTCACTTCCCTCCCTAACTTCGAGACATGGGACTGATAGGTCCCGATAAATTGACTGCTCGTCCTCTCCATGGACTACAATCTCCTGATCGTCATATTCAAATTTTACCATCTGGTGGAGAGAGGAAGGTACAGCCCCTACTGCGTGAATTCAAGGTCTTCCCAAGAGGAAATTGAAGGAAGTGTCCATGTCTAGGACCTGAAAGGTCACCTCGAAATCCACAAGAGCAATAGTCAAAATCAAATCGATCTCTCCTATGGTATCTCTCTTGATGCCATCAAAGGCACGTATATAGATGTTGTTAGGCCTGAGTCTCTCTGTCCCAATCTCCATTCTTTTCAAAGTTGAGAGAGGGCAGATATCAACTCCGAACCTACCATCTAGCATGACTCTCTTCACATAGTACCCCTCATATTTAACTGTCAGATGAAGGGCTTTGTTGTGGGCGGCCCCTTCAGAGGGCAAATCATTCTTGCTGAAGGAGATCTGATTGATTGCGAAGAATCTTTCTGCCATCCTTTCCAGTTGCCTAATAGTGGTTTCAATTGGGACATAAGCTTCATTGAGGGTTTTTATCAACACCTTCTGATGCTCGGTTGAATTCATTAACAGAGACAACAAAGAACCCTGAGCAGGAGACTTTCAGAGTTGGTCAATTATCTCATAGTCCGTAGTTTTCATTTTCTCGAAGAACTCTTCTACTTCTTTGGCACTAACTGGATTTTTGATCGGGAAGTGTTTTTGCTTGGCATTGTTCACTTCTTCCAGATTAAGGAGGTACTTCTCAGATGGGTTGGTTTCATTTACTTCCCCTGTAATTTCTTTCCCTTTGTATGTCACAATTGCTCTGTTGTAGTTCCAAGGGACTGCAGTGGGGTCTTTCATAGACCTTTGTGGTGTGCGGCTAATGATCACGGGCTCGCTCAAACTGGGTGGAATTACTGGTCCTTGCGCCACATAGGTCTCTTTGGGTACATACATATTAAGTCTCTTGTTCAACTCGAGCCTCTTAGGGGGACTCAATGCCAATTGTTCTTTCCTGTGAGCTCGGGGAACATAAAGAATGGCGTCTTTAGGGGGTACTACCCCTGTTTTGGTTTCCAAAATCTTTTCTTCACTTCGAAGAGTGGAGTTACTCTTCTTCTCCCCCTTATCTTGCTTTGCGGCAGCCTTTGGCTTCTTTGTCACATCGGCTATGGCAATGATGGCTTTTAGAGCTGGGTCAAACTCTTTATCTTCACAAATCATTCCAATGACCGGCCCGTTGTTGTGAGCTGGCAATGGGTTGTTGATCACATTGGGAATCTCTTCATCTTTCAGCACTACACTCTTTTACTCTATCAAATTTTCAATTGCCCTTTTGAGAGTCCAATAGTTTTCAGTGTCATGCCCTTCCACCCTAAAATGATAGGCGCATCGGGTGCCAGGTTGGTAAGAAGGTGACTCTAGGTTTTGCCTATTTGGGGGTACCGGTTATAACAAACCCATTTGGACCAATTTAGGGAAAAGGCTAGAATATGACTCACCAATAGATGTGAAGTTTGTTTTCCTGGGCGGCTCCCGAGCACGGGCATTATAGGGGAAATTATTTTGTGGAGGCCGGAGATTATACTGAGCTTGGTGAGTAGGTTGATTTCTGGGAAATGGAGCACGGTTTTGGTGGAATTGTTGTGGTGGCCTAGCGTATGGTTGGACATTCATTACTGCATATGGCTGAGGATCCATAGCATAGGCCGCGTCATGATAGGGATAATAATGTTGTGGGGTGCTTGTGGAGAAGTAATTTCTGGGTGGACGGGGTTTTCTCACACTTGAAGTTTCCATTGCCACTTCTTCCTTCTTCTTTTGGTTCGCCACACCTCTAGATCCGCCTTGAATTGCTTGGGAGGTAGCCCTTATAGTAGATTGACTCAATATGCGCCCTGTTTTTAGACCATTCTCGACTATTTCACCAATTTTGATGGCCTCGACAAACGGTTTCCCCATCGCAGACATCATATTTTGAAAATAATTAGCCTCTTGGGCTTGAAGAAAAACACTAACCATCTCTGTTTCATCCATTAGAGGCTTGACTCTGGCTGTTTGTTCGTGCCGTTTGACAACATACTCTCGGAAGCTTTTCGAGGACTTCTTCTTGAGATCTAACAACGAATTCCTGTCAGGGGCTATGTCGATGTTATACTGAAACTGCCTGACAAAATCCCAATCCAGGTCATCCCAAATATACCAACGACATATATCCTGATCCATGTACCATTCAGAAGCAACGCCGACCAGGCTCTCTCCAAAATAGGCCATGAAAAGTTCCTCTTTTCCACCTTCTCCCCGCAATTGGTTGCAGTAACTCTTGAGGTGGGCTATGTGATCCCCATGACCGTCATACTTTTCAAACTTTGGGGTTTTGAAACCTAGGGGTAAATGCATGTGTGGGAACATACACAGATCAACATAGGATACTCTCTTTTGCACACTCAAACCCTGTATATTTTTTAGACTCTACTCCATGCTCCTCATTTTTTGGGTAATCTCCTCTTGTTCAGGGTTCTTTGTGGTTTTTCCTGTCCTGCGGTATACTCGTACCTGGGTGGCTAAGAGTAAGCATTTGTAGTGAACTGGGTAGGTTTCGGTGGGAAGGGTGGTACTTGGAAGGTGAAAGATGATGGATCAAAACTAGGCCTGGGCAAAGTGGGTTATGTCATGGCCGAACAAGGTGGCGTAGTGAATATGTTGGAGGTCGCACCTGAAATCAACACCTGGGGGCGAACCTCAGAAGGTGTTCTAGCAAAGTGGGCTGAGATGGTAGGATATCCAAGTGGGGTGTTCGGATAACTTATTGGGACGTTGGAAGTCCCACTTGCCATGGGAAGTAACTCAGGGAATCCAGGTATCGCACTCGGTGGCTCTCTGCCATTGGACCAGGCATCCCACATTTCCATCATGCAGAGACGCAAAATTCTGTTTTCCTCAGCAGTTGCTGACTCAGAAGTTGGGATGGCTGAGATCGGGCTATCCACTAGGATAGGAACTGTTGGCAGATGACTTTTCGATGATATTTCTACACTTCCTTTTGATCTTGTAAAGTACGGATGTGAAGCCAAATTACCACAAAACCAACCACCTTAATATTGAACCTAAACTCAAAAGTAGACAGCAAACCGGTTAGTTTGAAGCAAATAACACATAGGTAATCACACATTGGGGTGTGATGCACCTATACAGTTAAATGTATTTCTATATGTTTCGCAACAATTGCATGTTTCATCCCGGCTTTGTTTATCTCTCCATTTTTCCTTTCTTTCCACTTTGGCTCTTTAATGTTTCTCCTTTTATTCCTCTCTTCCTCTTTTTTTTCTCTTTCTTGCTTTTGTCGCTTTTCTTTTGGTTTTTCTTTTGCTCTCTTTCTTTTCTTTTGGTTTTTCTTTCATTTGAGTTATTTATAAAATTATGACCGGATCCGATGAGGATTGCCTACGTATCACGATGCCGCGTGAATCAGATCATCACGTAGTTCAAGAAATAAATGCGAAAAATAAAGAAACAATTTTTTAGGGTTTTCCTAATTTTCATTAATAAAACTTCTACTTTACTGAATTACAAAAGAAGTGAAACATACTTTTTCTAGGAATTTAAAACTTCAAAGAGACTCGAAACATACTTTAAAAATGAAAATACAGACTCAAAAAAGAAAATACAATCAAGAGTACATCAGTGCCTCCAACCCTGTCCTACGCGCCATGTCATCTTGGAGACGATAAAGATCCTCCATTATCTGGCGGACAAAGATCATTACCGTGGCGAAGAACATGGACCTGGTCATGTCCTCACACACACTGCATTTCATCATGATGTAATCGGTGATTCTCCTGACCCTTTTCCTTATGATGCCCTTTTCTTGCAACAAACGCCCAATCTACTGGGATCTAGCATCTAAGACCTGGGTGGCGGGATGATTCTGTTCTTGCAAATGATGTAGGTCTCCCTCTAGCTGTGCCATCAAAGTGTAGCAATGTTCTCTCTCGGCTTTGAAGCCCTTGGCTTGTTTAGCCATTTTACCTTCGAGGTTGTTAATCTCCTTTTCCCAACCTGTGACCCCTCTTTCATATATTTCTTTCATCTGTTGAATGAAAGCTGCCCGTCCTTCTGCATTTTTGGCCAACTTTGTTCGTACTTTTTCTAGATCAGACTCAGTTTTTTGCAAATCATCTTCACAGTCATATACCTTTTGTGTAAGGTTATAGATGAGCCTTTCATCTTTTTTGCTTCTGCCCGGGTTCTCGGCTGCAATTCTCAGTTGTCGAACCTAGGCTCTGAGAGCTTCATTTTCTTGGACCAACCTTTTTCTTTCACCCTCGGCCTCTCGTGCCTGTAGATCATTATTGAAGGTGACATTTCTCAACTCTTCTCGCAAAGCGTGGATGCTGGCTTGATATTTCCTTTCTTTTTCTCCTTAGGCCAACCTTTCCTGAATTTTGTCATCAAAAGCTTGAACATGGGGCCTTTTGGCAGGCCTCTCGGGCTTGGGCTTTGGCTCATTGTTCACATACAACCTTCTTTCACACCAAGCAACATAATTGGGATAAACTTTGCCCCTAGCCAGGTCTGGTACTTGGGTGTCACTTTTTAGATCCCGACAACCATTCCAATCTTGTTGAACTAAAGCCTCGGGTAGCATTGCTTCTGGGTGTAATTCAATGACTTGGGTACTTAGATCTGCATCTTCGGGTATCACCTGATATCTTCCCAGTTGTCTCAAAACTCTTTGTGGTGCATATGGTTGGATACTCCTCAATCCCATCATCATCAAGTAGCCTTTTGAGGCTGCCATGTATATGACTTCTATTATCGGAAACCATCCTATGGTCCATTCAATTTGATTTTCTCTCAGATTTCTTAAATAGGAGACTCAAGCTTCAACTCCTTCTGGGGGTTTGTAGTCTTCCACCCTTTCCTTACAATTTTGATGAAATTGTTCCCGTCCGAAGCATATCTCATGAACTTAGTATGATGGCGAAGGTGTTCAATCATCCACATTTGAAGAAGAATATTGCAACCCTCGAAGAATTAAGCCCCAAATTTGCACAAGGTTAACGCCTGGTAAACATCTGCCAGCACTAACGGGACAAGTGTGTGATTTTTTTGAGGGACGAGGATCTGTGCGATTCTGGCCATACGAGTGTCTATTGTGCCCTCCGCATTTGGAAAGTACATGACTCCTAAAAATGCCACGATGAAGGCAAACCGACGATGAATTTGCCATTTGCTCTTGTCTTGTTTGTTATTCAACCCCTTTTTCATGTGTTTCAAACCCGGCTGAGTGCCCAAACCTGAAGTACAAGAAGTAGAAAGAACAACATCCTTTGCTCACGTGGGCCTTATTCATTTGTTTACTAATATTCAGAAGATCAAAGAACTTGTGCACAGAGGGAGCCCTTGGGAATATGAGTTGTTGCTTCCTCAAGTCTTGGCCAAAATCAATGTATCCCACCATTTCCTCTAGAGTAGGGGTGAGCTCGAAATCGGAGAAACATAACACGTTGTGGACAGGATCCCAAAATGTTACCAAGGCTTTGATCAAATCTTCCCGGGGTTTGATGCTCATGATGTCTATAAGGGAACCCAACTGCTTTTTCACCCAACCCTGGCCATCTTTACCTAAATCATTCCACCACATGTGAAGCTGCAACTGAGCCGATTCTATAACAGATTGTGACTGGTTCTGTGATGGGTCCCGGACAGTATTCATTTGTGACAGGTTCTGGACAGTATCCATTTGTACCTATGGAGGGTTAAGATTAGGGTTGACTATTGTGGACTCTTTTTTGCAAAACAAGTTTTCTAAAGAAAATCAACGGACAAAGACCCCTTTTATTGCTAAAAAATGGTCGTTTTTGCAAACGTGGCCCCTTCACAATTCCAAACAAATATTGAGGCCGGGGGTAAGTATTTAATTGGAAAAGACACCTTTTAGACAGACTTGCCCGTTCCTCCTGAAAATAGCCTTTCGACAATTGAAAGGTAATATAAGGCTATTCTGGTAAGAAACGGCTTAAAATACAACCGAAGCTGGGTCGGCTTATTATTTTGACCAAAGACCTAAACCACACTTTATTTTATTATTTGTAAAAATGAGGCCGAACCTTATGTGAGTTGCCTACGTATCCCACATCCGGTGAGAATCAAACCTGCGTAGTTAGGTCAGTTTTGACATAAAAACATGATTTTGACTCACTCTTTTGAAATACATTTTCCTTTTTCTCTCTTTTTTCAAAAATTTGGCAGAGTTTCGGGACATTTTCAAATACCGAGATTTTTAGAACCGGATAAATTTTCTATCCTACCTCACTCTTGGTTTTTCTCTTTATTTCCTTTTCCTAGTCGGTCAACATGCAAGCCGAAATAGATAAATATTCACATAGCACATAGGATACATCAAGATGATCTTTATTTTGAGTACCCCTGTCCTAGACGGACCCAACCCCTGTGTTGAGTCCCCAAGGTCAAATGCACGTGATGCAAATAATCGTTCCTACTAGGGATCCGGCATGAGGTTGCGTTATTATAGGTTTATAACTTGGGGTTTGTGTTCTAGACTTGGGTTACCCGTGCAAACAACTGGGGCCGAAGAGGGGGCAACGTAGCGGGAGCACTAAAGTCTACCCGGCCTTGTTGCTGGCCCAACCTCGATCTATTTGGTATAATTTCTACAGAAAAAGCGGTCCATGCGAAAGTGTGCACCATTTTCAGAAGACTCAGAGGGGTGGCGTAAGAAGACATTTAAATACGGTTCAAGTAATATCAAAGCGGTAAATGACAATTAGCACATTAAGTCCACAAAATACAGTAATATCAACAATAAAGCCAAATAAAAATCGCATTAACAAGCTCAAATTCTTGAACCCTGAACCCTGAACCGAAAGTTTTGGGTTCTAATCCCCAGCAGAGTTTCCAGAGCTGTCACACCTCTTTTTTTACCACCTGAGGGGTATACGGGAGTTTTTCCAATTAAAGTGACATTAATCAAAATGGGATTAATTAATTTATTAGAGTCGCCACTTGAAATAGTTTATTTGGTGTCCCAAGTCACCAGTTTATTTTAAATCCCAAATCGAGGAAGTTTCGACTTTATTTTATAAGTCTGCGAACCAGAAATTTTAGATAAAGAATTCTGTTAACCCGGGAGAAGGTGTTAGGCATTCCCGGGTTCCGTGGTTCTAGAACGGTCGCTTAGCGATTTATACTTGGCTTAAATTGTTTAACTACTCATTTTTAGGACCTATATGCATTTATCTATTAGCCGCTTTTAATTGCTTGATTATTCGTAACTAAAGAATTGAGTTACGTGTACGTATACTCTTTTCTTTTGGCGCGTCAAAATCATATCACGCGAACGTGTCCACAATTTATAATGCTTTTGTTGATTTATTAAGAAAGTTTGGTTGAAGTTACGCGAACGCATCCCTCGAGTCTTTTTAGAGTTAAATTTGAAATATATATTATGCAAACGTATATATAATCGCAATGCTGATCTAAATCGGGTTTAAATCAAGCTACGATGGTTCAAATTAATAAGAGGTTTGAGAGGGCCATGGAAAATTTAATAATGGCACACCTCGATATTAAAGAGTTATTACTAATTATATGAGGGCCATGGACTTAGGGGTTATATTTATCATGGAACACGTCAAATTCACAAATTTTAATTAAGTTTATGAGGTTCATAGGTTATGGGTTTTAAAATATTGCACACCTCAAATTGTTTTAGAAACAACTTCTTTAATTAAAAGATTATAATGATGCATTCATTTAAAAAACTAACTTGAATTTAGCAAAGAGGATATTAACTATAGACTAAGTTTATTTTTTAAAGTCGTTTGGACAAGAAGAAGAGGGGCAATAGCGTTGGTTACCAAATCAGCTTTGAGAGGTGAAATTTGGGCTCATGAATTGGCCCAAAAATCAGAAAGGGAACTTAAAAGCATCATTGCTACAACTGAAATGGGCAGCCCACATTGGGATCAAAATTAGGCGGGCCCAATGACTATATTTTTTAATTTGGGCCTGTCTACCCTTAAAACTAACAAGGACTAAATATTAGTTTTTGCCTAATCAAAAATGAAATCAAAGCATTAGATACCAAATTACCATTTCATTTGAAAATTAATCCCATGATTTTAGAGGCAAGAAAAAAAGCATACACTTAAAACACAATTTATGAAGAACTAAAAAAGGCCTAAATTTGGGCCCAAGATCCAGGCCCAATGGCCTTGGTCCAAATTCCTTTCAGTGATCAAATCATTTGGGGCTTTAAAAATCATCCCTGTTCCAAACGGAAGTAACACTACTCTGATGGATTGAGCTCACAACCCAGCCTATTGCTCCACTATTCTTACAAAATCTCGTGGTAATCCTCACTAACTTAAAAGCAGTTAAAAGCCTTACTCATTACAAATTTCTCATCAGATACAGTTTTCTTAAATAAAATAAAATTATTACATAGTAATTATACAAAATACTTCAAATACTAATCTAAACTAACCAAACTAGTACCATATAATCGAAGGAACACTGATCCTCTTGGACATTGTCTATCCAAAAGAAGAAATTGTGCCTCTCGTGTGGATGTCATTGAAGTGTAGTAGACTCGGGCAACTGAATTCTGAATTTATAGGCCTTTGGACCTGCTGATTTGGTCAACTAATGACCAAATCTGTAGGTGTTTGGCTCAAGGTTTGCAGAGAATCCTAAATAATTTCATATTACTAATGATAGGAGGAGAGGAAAAAGTGATTTTCTATAAAATCAGTCATATGCCATATAACTTTCAAAGAAAAGAAAAGGATTCCATTAATGCCAAACTAAAAGTTAAACACATGAATCACTATAAGTTTCAAACTAAAAATCATAGCAGGCCGCTTTGTGAATACTAGACAGACTCAAAAGCAAGGAAAGGGAAATTTAATCCATGGACCTGACCATGTAAGGGTAAGGCCCAAATGGACAAACATGATTCTTAAGGAGGGGAGCCTGAACAAGTTTTAACTAATGCAGAAAAAGAAACAGAAGTGCATAAATAGCTTAAGGTAATTAGTAATAAAGCCTAACAAAGAGACTGAACTTTATGACACAAGCTATAAATTTAGAAAACTTAATGCATTCTGAGGGAAAGATTAACTTTAACACTGCTGTAGTTTCAGCATTTAAAATGTAACAAACTTACACAAACCATATTAAACAATATGAGACAAATTATATTCATTCAGAGATTTCAAACTACATAGGAATCAACCAAGGAAATGGTCATATGTACCTTGAAACAAAAGTAACAATGGAGACAAGACTGATAGAGAGATCTCAGAAGCAGAAAACAGCAACAATGAACCAGACAACTTCAACAGACCCAAAACTCAAACTTAAAACCCCAGAGTCAATAGCTGAAACCCCAGAACCCCAGCTAATCGACCAAGAAAACCTTTTCTTTTCAAACCATCTTTCAAGCTTGTGAGGACTGAGAGATTTTTTTTTGAGTTTTCAAAGCTGTTTTGAGTATGAATTTTTTAGAGGAAAACTAGAATTTTTTAAGAGAAATTGCTGATGAAAATATCTATCCAGATCTGTATTTTTCAAAAAGATAGAGTCTATATATAGGCTGCCTAAGGGGAGGGCATCTTTTAGCATATTCCTTATCCTAAGGAATAATAGTACAGTCCTTTTTAACAGCCCTTGATACAACTGTCCTATATTTCAGCACATTTTTAAACATCTAGGACAGCTGTACACTTTTCTAGAAATATCTGGATTTTAGCCCAAGTGAAACCTCCTTTTTACCCTTTAGGTTGCTACTTATTTCAGGTTCTAGCCTAACCTTTCTAATTCAAACGGGTCCCTAAAGTTTTCACTTGTTCATTTAAGCCTTAAAAGTCTTGAAGAGTCACAAACTAGACTAACAATTCTCTAATGGAAATCAGAGGTAAATTGAATCAAAAGGTACCACAAGGTTTTGAAATCGGAAACAATTCAAACATTCATCAATTGAAACTTACGTTTAACAATTAACAAATAATGAATAACCTATTTCACCTTTGGAAACAATTAAATCAACCATCTAAAACATAGGATCGAATGATGCAAAGTGCGGATTTTATTTTCATTAAAAACTAACAAACAAACCAATTGAAAAAGGAAACTAAAATCCTAAAGGCCAACTCGAACATTAATCCTAAACCAAATTATTATTATAAATGAGCAACTAACAGAAACATGATTAATAAACTTAAAGCTAGAAAAACCAACCATGCAATTAGAGCAAAACATAGCCATGACGAATGAACGAAGAGGGAAAATCAGAAAGGAAATAAATAAAAGAGGAAAGAGAAACCTTGTCTTCTTCAGGAATCCATCATGAACTAGGGCGAATTCTTCAAAGAAAGAAAATGAATCCTCAACCGTCATTAATCAACTTCCCTTAACAGGGACAATCAACCAATGGTGGTTTGGATTTCATCCGACCATTCACTGACCAGGCAAAGATGAGAAAAATACTTTGGGTTTTCCAGGATCTAAAATCCGAAATTCGAACAAACTGGAGGTGATTCGAGGGGGGCTAAGGGTGGTTTGGGGCTTAGAGAGGGGTAAAGGTCATAGGGTGTAAGTTTGAAGCGATTTGGAACGGTTGAAGTTTTGGCCGTGAGGCGATTTCCGGTAGTGATTCATGATGGAGGCGGCGTGGGGTTCATGGGCGGCTAGAGTTTGGTGCATGAGAGGAGGGAGACGAAGTGAGGAGATGGGATCTGATGGGGGTGGGTCGTCTTTTGGACAGTTAAATATTAAGTGAGAATCCAGTTCTGAGCCGTTGGATGATTAAAATCCAATGGTTGTGATGTGGTATAACCAAAACGGGGTCATTAGGGCAAGGGAAGGCTGGACCGGGTTGATCAGTTGTTTGAGCTTGGATTTTGGGTGGATTTGGCCGGTTTTGGAGCATAATTTGGGCTGTTTTGGAGGTCCAATTCCGGAAAATTAAATACCCTCATATTCCTCTTCTTTTATTTTCATATTCTTTTCTTTTCTTTTCTTTTTCCTTTTTTTTCTTCTTCTCTTCTTCTTTTATTTTATTTAAAAATCCTAACAATTAAAAATCCTAAATTACCTAAAATGTGAAATTAAACTAATTAATTAACTATAAAAATTGTAAACATCACTTAACTCTAAATTAAAGGAGAAAAATCAATAAACTAAGAATTAAAAGATAAAAATGTAAAATGAGCTATTTTTGTGATTTTCAAATTTTATAAAACAAATAATTACTGATTAATTCTAAAAATATAAAAACAAATCCTAAATGCAATGCATGATATTTTTGGTATTTTTTCATGATTTAAATAAATTAAACATGTACAGAAAAATGCAAATAATTTAGAAAATTCTACAGAAATTCCTAAAATGGCCAATAATTAACAGAAATCTATTTTTTCTTGGGATTTTATAGGAGTGTTTTGTATGGGCAAAAATCACATGATCACACCGGTAGATCCCCCTACACAGTTATTTGGAACTACGGACTGCACCTGATAGATTCCCCAGTACTGGGTATTTATATTTGGGACTGCGGATCATGATTCCGGTAGATCCCCGTGCACTGATAGTTGGACTACGAGACAGGATTCCGTGAGATACTTTGGATATATATGATGGACTACGGGACGGTATCCCGGAAGATCCTCTGCATAGATGTAATTGGGAGTACAAACGGTATCCTGGGATGTACCGCGGTTGTTATCTCTGTGTTGGGTTGTATTTCCTTTCCGTGATTATTTTGCCTCTGTTCTAGTTGTTGTTTCTCTTTCTATTCTATGTTATTTCTTACTGTTGCACTTAATTATACTGCCTTGTTCTACACTGTAATACTTTGTATTTTATTTAACTTCAGCAGGGCCCTGACATTCCTCGTCACTACCCGACCGAGGTTAGGCTTGGCACTTACTGAGTACCGTTGTGGTATACTCATGCCCCTTCTGCGCATGTTTTTCATGTGTAGATCCAGGCACTACAACTCACTCCTATCACCCGTGAGGCGAGGCAACTGCTCTAGAGACTTCGAGGTACATCTACCGCGTCCGCAGACCGAGGAGTCCTTTTCTATTCTAGCTTTTAAACATTTGCCCTTCTGTATTTCTTTTCCCTTGTTAGATATTCTAGAGTTAGACATTGTAGATATCCAAAGGCTTGTGGTTCCGTGAGTTTTTGGGTTTTGGGATAGTGTACTTGATTCTGAGAATGTTGTATTGTATATGCCGAGCGACATTTTAACTATTGTTTTCATTCGGTTATTTTGGCTTTTGATGATTTCTTCCGCAAGTTTCATTTATGTTCCGCATTTGTTAGGCTTACCTAGTTGGTATCAGAGCTCTAGGTTCATAGTAGTCATGGATCACAAGCCGGTTTATTAGAGTTTCGTTGATCAATATGGAGATGTCTATACTTATCTACGAGAGGCTATGTAACTATTAGGAAAATTTCATTTCATTTAATTTCCTCGTCGTGCGATATTTTGATATCACAATTCTAAACTTCTATCTTCTATTCTCTCACCTATGATGAGGACACACGCTACTAGAGATGATCAGGCACCCGCGCCCCTACGAGAGTCGCCAGAAGTTGGGGTCGGGGTAGAGGCCGAGGATGTGCACGCGGTGCAGCCAGAGCACCCACGCGAGCTGCCACCAAGAAGCCACCAGCAGTTCCAGCCTGAGCCCAAACACCCTATACACCTACTGCTACTACTACTCCAGTAATTCAGGAGACCTTAACACAGTAACTGAGCATGTTTGGTACATTGGTTCAGGAGGGGTTTATTCAGGTTGTACCAACTACTTCACAGATCGGGGGAGGGACCCAAACTTCCACCACCCCCACTCCAAAGCAGCGAGTTTCTATTGTTCAAGTTCCAGGTGTCATGGCGACACAGCTTGTGATCCCAGTTCAGCGAATGGTGAGGACCTCTCGCCGTGTAGAGGACAGGTGGGTCCAGGAGAGAGAGGACAGACGAGGTCAAGAGAAAGAGTATAGGGAAGTGAGGAGACCTCGTAGACTAGAGAGACCCACTGGTCCTTATTTTGGAGGAAGAGTATGGCATGGTAGAGTTTTTGTGGGTGAGCCAGCTCAGTTTGCATCTTAGATTTCACACAGTGTTTCAGGTGTTCAGGGGCCTTGGAGTACCCGAACCGCACAGTTCCCACTGTCACATCCTCCCTGAGCTTGTTTTGGGTGTGGTGACACACACCATGTGGTGAGGGATTGCCCTAGACTTGAGAGGAGTGCACCTCCACAGAGTTCTCAACCACAACGTGCTCCGTAGAGTTCTCAGGCTATGATCACAACACCAGTTGCTACCCCACTTGCTCAGCCAGCTAGAGGGGAAGACCAGGCCAGATATTATGCCATTCCTGCCCGTACCAAGGATGTTGCCTTTGATTTTGTCATCATATGTATTGTACTAGTTTGTCACAGAAATACATCAGTTCTATTCTATCCAGGCTTCACTTATTCTTATGTGCCCTTTTATTTTGCTCCGTATTTGGGTGTACCTCGGGATTCTTTGAGTTCCCCTATTTATGTTTCTACTTTTGTGGCATATTCTCTTATTGTGGACCGTGTTTATCGGTCGTGTTAGGTTTCTCTTAGTGGTTTTGAGACCATAGCTGATTTATTGTTGCTCAGCATGGTAGATTTTGACATTATCTTGGGCATGAACTGGTTGTCTCCCCATTATGCTATTCTTGATTGTCATGCCAAAACCGTGACACTGGCTATGCCAGGTGTACCGCGTGTTGAGTGGAGGGGTACTTTAGATCACACTCCTAGTAGAATTATTTCTTTTCTTAAAGCTCAGCGTATGGTTGAGAAGGGGTGTGACGCGTATTTATCTTATGTAAGAGATGTCAGTATTGATACCCCTTTAGTTGATTTAGTCCCAGTAGTACGGGATTTTCCTGATGTGTTTCCAGCTGATCTTCCAGGCATGCCTCCTGATAGAGATATTGATTTTGGCATTGATCTATTGTCGGGCACTCAGCCCATTTCTATTCCTCTGTATCGTATGGCTCCTCCTGAGTTGAAGGAGTTGAAGGATCAGTTACAGGAATTGCTTGATAAGGGTTTTATTCGGCCCAGTGTATCACCTTGGGTTGCTCCTGTCTAGTTTGTGAAGAAAAAGGATGGTTCTATGCGTATGTGTATTGACTATCGCTAGTTGAACAAGGTTACAGTGAAGAACCATTATCCTTTGCATCGTATTGATGATCTGTTTGACCAGCTTCAGGGCGCACGAGTGTTTTCTAAGATTGATTTGCGCTCAGGTTACCATCAGTTGAAGATTTGGGAGCCAGATATCCCGAAGACTACTTCCAAGACTCGGTATGGTCATTACGAGTTCCTTGTTATGTCATTTGGGCTGACCAATGCCCCAGCAGCCTTTATGCATTTGATGCACAGTGTGTTCAGGCTGTATCTTGACTCATTCATCATTGTCTTTATTGATGATATTCTAGTGTATTCCCGAAGTCGGGAAGATCATGAGCAGCACCTGAGGACAGTGCTTCATACTTTAAGAGAGAAGAAGTTATATGCTAAGTTATCGAAATGTGAGTTTTGGTTGGATTCAGTGGCATTTTTGGTATCGAATGAGGGTATTCAGGTGGATCCGAAGAAGATAGAGGCCGTGAAGGGTTGACTAGACCATTCTCAACTACCGAGATCCGCAGTTTCCTTGGCCTGGCGGGTTACTACCGTCATTTTGTGGAGGGGTTTTCATCGATTGCAGCCCCTATGACTATGTTGACCCAGAATGGTGCTCCGTTTCAGTGGACGGAAGAGTGTGAGGTGAGCTTTCAGAAGTTCAAGATAACTTTGACTACAGCCCTAGTTTTGATATTGCCTATATGTTCGGGGTCTTATACGGTCTATTGTGATGCCTCGAGGATTGGCCTCGAAGCGGGGTTGATGTAGGATGGTAGGCTGATTGCCTACGCGTCCAGGCAGTTGAAGATACATGAGAAGAACTACCTTATTCATGACCTTGATTTAGCTGCCATTGTTCACACCCTGAAGATCCATTATTTATACGGGGTTCCCTGTGAGATTTATACTGACCATCGAGATTGCAGTACTTGTTCAAGTAAAAGGATCTAAATTTGCGCTAGAAGAGGTGGTTGGAGTTGCTGAAGGATTATGACATCACTATTTTGTATCACTCAGGCAAGGCCAATATGGTGGCCGATGCTTTGAGTCACCGGGCAGAGAGTATGGGGAGTTTGGCTTATTTACCAGCATCGAAGAGGCCTATGGCAATGCATGTTCAGGCCTTAGCCAGCCAGTTTGTGAGATTGGATCTTTCGGAGCCCAGTTGGGTTCTAGCTTGCGTGGTTTCTCGATCTTCCTTATTTGATCGTATCAGGGAGCATCAATATGATGACCCATATTTGCTTGTCCTCAAGGACAAGGTTCAGCACAGTGATGCCAGAGATGTGACTATTGGTGATGATGGGGTATTGAGGATGCAGGGTCGGATTTGTGTACCCAATGTTGATGGGCTGCGGGAGTTGATTCTGGAGGAGGCCCATAGCTCACGGTATTCTATTCATTCGGGTGCCGCAAAGATGTATCAGTATTTGAGGCAACACTACTCGTGGAGGCAGATGAAGAAGGATATAGTTGGATTTGTAGCTCGGTGCCTCAACTTTCAGCAGGTGAAGTTTGAGCACCAGAGACCAGATGGGTTACTTCAACAAATAGAGATTCCGGAGTGGAAGTGGGAGCGGATCACCATGGACTTTGTAGTTGGGCTCCCACGGACTTTGAGAAAGTTTGATGCTATTTAGGTGATTGTGGATCGGTTGACCAAGTGCGCTCACTTTATTCCTATGTGTACTACTTATTCTTCGGAGCGTTTGGCGGAGATCTATTTCTGGGAGATTGTTCGTCTGTATGGTATTCCAATTTCCATCATTTCAGATAGAGGTACTCAGTTCACATCACAATTTTGGAGAGTCATTCAGCATGAGTTGGGTACTCGGGTGGAGTTGAGTAAAGCATTTCACCCTCAGACGGACGGGCAGCCCGAGCGCACTATTCAGATTCTTGAGGATTTGCTCTGTGCGTGTGTAATTGAGTTTATAGGGTCTTGGGATCAGTTTTTGCCATTGGTTGAGTTTGCCTACAACAACAGCTATCAGTCCAGCATTCAGATGGCACCGTACAAGACTTTATACGGTAGGCGGTGTAGATCCCCGGTGGGTTGGTTTGAGTCGGGTGAGGCTAGATTGTTGTGCACAGACTTGGTTCAGGATGCTTTAGAGAAGGTTAAGGAGATTTAAGATAAACTTTGTACATCCCAGTCCAAACAGTAGAGTTATGCGGACCGGAAGGTTCGTGATGTTTCCTATATGGTTGGAGAGCGGGTTTTGCTTCGGGTTTCTCCTATGAAGGCGTTATGAGATTTGGGAAGAAGGGAAAGTTGAGTCCGAGGTTTATTGGCCCTTTTGATATATTGAGGCATGTTGGGGAGGTTGCTTATGAGCTTGCCTTACCTCCCAACCAGGTAGTAGTTCATCCGGTATTTCATGTTTCGATGTTCCGGAGGTATCACAGTGATCCGTTGTATGTGTTGGATTTCAGTTCAGTCCAGCTGGACAAGGATCTATCTTATGTTGAGGAGCCAGTGGCAATATTGGACAGGCAGGTTAGAAAGCTGAGGTCAAAGAACATTGCATCGGTAAAGGTTCAATGGAGGGGTCAGCCGGTCAAAGAGGCGACCTTGGAGACCGAGTAGGATATGTGTAGTCGTTACCCTCATCTTTTCACTACTTCAGGTATGTCTTTATGCTCGTTCAAGAACGAATGAATGTTTAAGTGTAGGAGGATGTGACGACCCGGCCGGTCGTCTTAAGAATTAATGCCCCCATCCCCCATTAACTACTTTCCCCAAGTTTGTTTCTTCTATTTTGATTTGCCGGGATGTTCGGTTTTGAGTTTCAGAGAGTTTTGGGACACTTAGTCCCTAAATGAGAGATTAAGTGTTGGAAAGTTAACTGTAGTCGGAACAGTGTGAAGATAGCCTCGGAATGGAAATCTGATGGTTCTGTTAGCTCCGTTGGGTGATTTTGGGCTTAGGGGCATGTTCAGATTGTGTTTTGGAGGTCCATAGCTAATTTAGGCTTGAAATACCGAAAGGTCGAATTTTGAAGTTTCCGGTTTGATAGTGAGATTTTGATCCGAGGGTCGGAATGGAATTCCGGAAGTTGGAGTAGCTCCATAGGATTGAATGTGACATGTGTGCAAAATTTCAGGTCATTCGGACGAGGTTTGATAGACTTTTTGATCGAAAGCGTATTTTTAGAGTTTTTGGAATTCTTAGACTTGAATCCGATGAAAAATAGGTGTTTTGATGTTGTTTTAAGCATTCTGAAAGTTGGAACAAGTTTGAATGATGTTTTAGGATTGGCTGGCATGTTTGATTGAGGTCACGGGGGCCTCGGGGTGATTTCGGATGGTTAACGGAAAGATTTTTGGAGTTTGAAGTTTGCAGCTTCAGCTGTTATCTATCATAACCGCACCTGCGGTTTGGGTCCCGCGGGTGCGGCGCTGCAAAAGCGGCTTAGAGGTCGCAGAAGCGGAAATGAGGAAGGGGGCTAGGAACAACAAAAGCAGCATAAGGAACCGCATCTGCGTGACCGCAAATGTGGAATTTGAGGTCGCAGGTGCGAGATTGGGCTTTTAAGTAAGAACCGCAGAAGCAGTAACGCAGATGCAATTATTTGACTGTAGATGCAGAAATAGCTGGGCAGAAATATGAAATTTTGAGGGTTTAGTTTCAAAAGTTGAAATTCGACTTGGATTTCGGGAGAGGGCAATTTTGGGAGGAAATTGAAGAGGAGATCATTGGGTAACAATTCTTTAACCCTTTCTAGTTTTATTCCATCAATCTATAGTTAGTTTCATCATTTAATTTTGGATTGGAGATGAAAATTGGGAAAAATTTGGAAGAAAGTTCTTAGACCTTGAATTCGACTTTTGATTGGGAATTTGACCTTGGATTTAGATAAAAAATTTTGGTAGGCATGAACTCGGGAGAGCGTGAGGATTCTGAAAATATAAATTTTACCCAATTCCGAGACGTGGGCCCAAGGGGTATTTTGGTCATTTTACCTAATTTCACATATTAGCTTAGTATTTCTTTGTAGAATCAGTTACTTGAAGTGTTATTTAAATTATGTAATTGAATTGAATAGATTTGGGCCATTTGGAGTCAAGTACTCGTGGCAAGAGCGTGGTTTTGGATTGATTTTGAGCCGGTTCGAGGTAAGTGGCTTGTCTAACCTTGCGTGGGGGACCTTCCCCTTAGGATTGGTTTATTTGGTAATTTAAAGGCCTTGTATGTGAGGTGACGAGTGCGTGCTTGTGCTAATTGTTGGAAATCCAATTTTTCTTTAGGTAGTTACTAGTAATGTTTCCTTTTCTGTTTTTATTACTTGCACTATTAAGCCTGTTGTTAGCTTAGGAAAGCATGTCTAAGTGATTTAATTGCTTTATTTGCTCAAACTGCCTTACCTGAATTCTGTGCAGCATGCTAGGTTAGAATTACCTGTTGCCTTAATATGAATTTTGCCATTTCTGAGTATTTTTTCTGTTGCTGCTGTGTATTTACATTGGGACTACGGATGTGGGATTCCGGTAGATCCCCATTGTTTATTTATTTGGGATTATGGATGTGGGATTCCGGTAGATCCCCCTTGTCTATTTATTTGGGACTACGGATGTGGGATTCCGGTAGATCCCCTTGCACAGTTATATGGAACAACAGGACTGCACCCGGTAGATTCCCCCAGTACTGGGTATTTATATTTGGGACTACGGATCAGGATTTCGGTAGATCCCCGCACACTGATAGTTGGACTACGGGACAGGATCCCGGGAGATCATTCGAAAATATATGATGAACTACGGGACGGTATCCCGGGAGATCCTCTGGAGAGATGTAAATGGGAGTACAGGATGGTATCCTGGAAGGTACCCCGGTTGTTATCTTTGTGTTGGGTTTTATTTCCTTTCCGTGATTGTTGCTCTTTCTATTCTACGTTATTTCTTACTGTTGCACTTAATTATACTGCCTTGTTATACACGTTATACTTTGTATTTTATTTAACTTCAGTAGGGCCCTGACCTTCCTCGTCACTACCCGACCGAGGTTAGGCTTGGTACTGAGTACCGCTTTGGTGTACTCATGCCCTTTCTGTGCATGTTTTTCATGTGAAGATCCAGGTACTGTGACTCAGTCCTATCACCCGTGAGGCGAGGTGACTGCACTAGAGACTTCGAGGTACATCTGCCACGCCTGTAGACCGAGGAGTCCCTTTCTATTCTAGCTTTTAAATATTTGCCCTTCTATATTTCTTTTCCCTTGTTAGATATTCTGGAGTTAGACATTGTAGATATCCAAAGGCTTGTGGTTCCGTGAGTTTTTGGGTTTTGGGATAGAGTACTTGATTCTGAGAATGTTGTGTTGTACATACCGAGCGACATTTTAACTATTGTTTTCATTCGATTATTTTGGCTTTTGATTATTTCTTCCGCAAGTTTCGTATATGTTCCGCATTTGTTAGGCTTACCTAGTCGTTGAGACTAGGTGCCGTCACGACAGTTCACGGAGGGCGAACTGGGGTCGTGACATCCATCCTCGGTCCCCATCTTTTTCATCATCGACAACGAAGGGCCTAGTGGATCGACATTGCAAAGTTATCAGGCCTCGATGATGAAAGGGACGATACAACCTAATGAGATGGATAAGGGTGAACTCAAGCCCGGCTTTCTCCGCGAAGAACCTCATCATCAATACTACCCTCCGGAATGACGGGTGAACCTGTGCCAGGGTAGCCCGATATCTTTGATAGAAGTCGAGCACAACTGTATCAAGAGGGCCCAACATAAAGGGGTACGTGTATACGTTCAGAAAGCCCTCCACCTGAGCCATGATGCTCTCTTCCAGAGAAGGTACCTGCAATACCACCTCTTCTCCCCATCTGCAGTCTCTCCTCACTGCCTCGAGGTGTTTCTCTCCTAATGATGAAATAAACCTCGATGCATACTCCCAATGGACCTGAACATTTGGAGGCCTCTCTAACATAAAGTCCCTCTTCGAGATAAAGCCTCTCGGGGTTGGCTCACCGGATGCCAGCGATGCACCACCAACCGAGTGGGAGGCGGAGCCGGAACTCTCCTCTTTTGGATGAACAAGTTTGGGCGTGTCAGCCATAACTGTTGTGGAGAAAGAGAAGGGGAATGGGGACCTAGGCGAAAGCTTCGAATAAAAGAGGTAAAAGAGCTGAAACAAGGAAGAAGAACTCTATGAAAGGGGATAGCTGCACAAAATAGCGGAATCCTCAGAAAAAAAGGAAACAAACTTATATATAGAGCAAGTGCTGACTGTCCGCTTACCCTAAAGGCCAAATTAATTCCGACTAGGCCATTATCACTTTTAGGGAGATGTACTGGTGGGGTCACCTCGGTCATTTCATGACTGTATCATACGATTAACGTTGTCGTACAACGTTGATGGATCAAAGACCCTCGCATCAACCTAGCCTCGAGATGGTACCCGATCTCGAGGATTTATGCTACCATGACTATAGTCTCCAAGAAGTCATCAATATCAATCAAGGCCTCGAGATGGTGCCCGATCTCGAGGATCTATGTCAAAGTAAATATAAGCTCTGAGGATCTGTCAACACCAATTTAGCCTTGAGATGGTGCCCGATCTCGAGGAACTTTGATACTATAGAATGGGCTCCAAAAGGGGGGTCAACCTAGCCCTGAGATGGTGTCCGATCTCGAAGATCTCCATTACTATAACTATGAGCTCTAAGGAGCTATTCATATAAACCTAACCTCAAGGTGGTACCCTATCTC